>NC_067400.1:372388863-373089696 GCF_016432865.1 Antechinus flavipes | reverse complement strand
AAAAAATGTGTTAAAAAAAATAACTGAATATGTGGTAGGAGTCCAAAAGTCTTACCTCAACTAAACAAAAGGATTAAAAATATGAGGTCTAAGTAAACCATCCCACGCAGTTTAAATTGTCCCAACTCATGTACCTTGGACCTCCTTCCTCCTTCCTCAATTACCAACAAAATTTCATTCTTTTCTCAAGGCCAAGAGTATTTAACACAGGGAAGCCACTATTGGCTTTTCTACTGCCAGACATTATCATGGATGATTTGATTGGGCCATAATTTAGGACATTACTACCACTTAACTTTATAAGTGTAGAAGTAAACAACTGCCTCAAACAACCCATATAGTGTTACTATACTCATATTGAGAAAACTCAAGTTGAGTTTTTCAATAATAAGCATACACTGATATTGAAAAAAATAACACTGAAAACAAAAATAATAGGGGGAACAGAGCTTATTATGATTTTTAATTCCACTGACTTCTCTATTCATATCCAAAACTGATTGATACCTTCTAAGGATTGTGTAGTAAAACAGATAACCATTACTCCAATATTTGTGCTTCCAGCTCACCCCATCCTTTGCTCATGTGGTAAAGCATCATTTCAGGAATCTGTGTGTCCTATGGAATGTTCCTTCTGCAAGCAGCATTCCTAATGTCACTCCTGTGGGGAAAGCTGTACACCCACCAGGGTACCCACTTGTTGACTTACTTTTCTTTGGATATCTATTTAGATACTCATGAGATTCCTTTATGACAAAGTCTTAAGGGGGAAAAAAATCCCCAATGTAATTTTTATGTATAAAATTAGAACTCCCTTTTAATTCCCAGCTTTTCAGTAACTATGAAGTAGGAGGAGTCAAATGATAAAAATGCATCCAATTACTCTAGATTAGAAATTAAAACTAAGCCAAGCTCAAGGCGGTTTCTTGCTAGGAGTTCCAGTGGAGACCAAAATCAAAACATTATTGAGAAAAGACATAGTGTGAATAAAAAATCTCCCAGTAATCAGGGAATATGTTTTCAGCTACTTTTTTTCCTTGACAGTACAGTTTTGTTTTCTCACATCAATGAGCTAGAATAAAATGTGAATCCCATGATCAAGTTGGCAGAAGTCATGCACCCTACCTGGATGCTCGCAAATTGTAAATCACTACTTTACAAGGATTTAACTTTTCCTTTTCCAAAATAATCAAATGTAGTGGTGAGGGGCCACTAATCATGACAAAAAATATACTGCAAATTCTTTCTTTTGGTGCCAAGCCCAATAAGTTCTCTGAGTGAAATTAAATGCACGGTCGTATTCCAAACCACAGTTTCCCTTGGGGATGTACAAATCTCAAGTGGGGGGCTGAAAGGCCAGTTGTATAGAAGCCCAAGGTTACACCCATTTTTTCAGGGTATTTTTTTTCTCTTTTTCTTAAACTACTGCATGCAATATAAACTGTTTCAGCCCACTCAGCTTTCCAACGTTGGTAATAAAATAAATGTCTTCATACTTTCCACATTCCACCTCTAAGAAATGGGCCAGTCCATATCTTCCCATAGTTTCTCACAGTTTTTTGTTTGTTTAGTTTTAAAGGTTCTCTTTTACACTCTAGGGAAGAAGAGAAAAAAAGGGGAGAGGGGATGAATCTGTTATGCTGAAAGCAATTATTGGCTTTGTCTCATATTTGCGATATCACAGGAATTAGGGATAGAAACACCCATGAAGTCATCTAGTCAATCCCCTGCCAGTATAACTTTGTTCCCCACAGTATATTATCTCCTCTGAGAGTTTTTAATATGCACATAGGGTAGCCAATGATAACATATTTTCATTTCTATGTTTTTTTTAGTAGTTTTATTCTATCCAGTCTTCAACAAGCCATTTCAAATGATGATCTGTGACCTCTCACAGGGCATTTTTGAATGACCGTAAAGAATTAAAACAACATTTGTGTTATCCAGCAACTATGTTCCATAAGATCAGCATGGAAGTATCTTTAAAATAAATAAATAAATGAAAGTATCATCTACTTCCAAGGACTAGAATGTTAAGTGTATAAGTATTTTTCACTGGAAGTCTTTTATATATACAGTTCATTATGCTATAAATATAAATCTATTTGTATGTATATATGTATACCAGCAAAGCACACACATGCACATATACATTATTACTCCCAGAATTTTCCTATTTCCTAAAAGTTGTGCCAAATGCCACATAATTCAGGAAGTTGTGATTCAAAATATTTAAGGTTGCATTTCTCACAATTTTCTTCTTATCTTTCATAAGATGCACATTTTAAATGTCAACTTACATATGGAAATGTTTAATTTCAAGGATGCTGCTCCATCAGGAAACTCTTAAAATCTTCTCCAAGAGTTTTTCTCTCCCCACCCTCAAATCCATATTAAGGGAATGCTCCTGTTTACTTCATACCTGCTGATTTTAGACATGTAGCTGCCTACTGGCAATCCTTTACCATTCTTTAAAAGAAATGTGGTACAACACAGGGAGAAACTCACAGGAAAAAAAAATTCTTAGGCAAACCTCTAAAATGCTTGCTACTTTACTCCACTGTTTCCCAAAGCTGACATTAGAGTATATAGTGGGATTTTTGCTTCTTGCTAGTGTTCTATCTTATGTGAGGATCCTGTCAATGGTGATGAGATAAGCATGTTTAAGTCTCATCAGAGTTTAAATTGCTAGGATCTGTCTGGATCTCAAGTCTAGCACATTTTCATTTTTGAAATTTGTTTTCAATTCTTGTGGATAAAGGAAGATTTACTCTGACAAAGTTTTTTTTTTTTTTTTTTTTTTTTTTTTTTAATTTTTTTTCCTTCCAATGTTGGTTTTGTCACAAGAAAAACTAAGGTGTCACAGGAAGTCATTTAAGTGTCTTCTGTCAATGTTCTTAATCTTTTAAATCCTTCAAAAAAATAAATGTTTCCTAGTTAGTGTCCCATATGACACAATAGAAAGAATATTTGCTTTAAAGGCACAGGACCTGAGTTCATATCTTGCCTATCAGTTACAAACTATGCAATTTTAGGCATTTCTTTTAACCGCTCTGGGCCTTAATTTTCTCACTCATAAAATAAAGTGTTTCAATTAAATGGCCCCCAAGGTCCTTTCTAGCTCTAAGATCCTATGACCCAGAAGAGATAGGAATAAAATTTAAAGGCAATACTGTTGATGTGTTTAAAAAAAACTGAGGCCATTTTATATTACATGGATTTACTTAAAAGAACATAAGAAATTCTCATCAAAATAAAGAATATAGGAGTGGGATTAGATTTATTCTGTGAGGCTCTGAGCTTATCAAAGACAGGAAAATTAAGATCACTGGATGGAATAAAAAAAAATTTTGTTTATCTTAATTAATGCTATTACTATTATTACTTATCACTTTAAGGTTTGTAAAGTACTTTAAACATAACTATTCTGTGAGATAAGTATGGAAGGGCTCAAAAATGGAAGAAGGGAAATGTGGTCCCAGCAAGCTCTTGGATTAGCATATAGAAGTTGATAAATGAGACTGAGGAAGAAGGATAAAAGGTTATAACTGTGAGCACCTCTGTGGGGATTGATGCTTTGCCAGCAGAGGGGAGGATTATGGGAATTCCAGTTATAGTTCATTGTTGTTGTTGTTCATTTAGTCATTCCAATTTACTGTGATCTCATAGACCATAGCACTACAATACTACCCAGGAAGTTTTCTTGGCAAAGATACTAGAATGGTTTGTCATTTCCTTCTTCAGTGGATTAAGGCAAATAGAGTTTAAATGATTTGCTCAGGGTCACACTGCTAGTATGATTCTGAAGTGAGGTTTGAATTCAGGTCTTCCTGACTCCAAGCCCAGCCCTTTATCCACTAAGCTGCCTACAATAAAGTTCATAGTATCATAGATTTTCTTTTGGAAGGAAACCTGGAGGTGATCTGGTCCAATTCTCCCATTTGACACATGAAGAAACTGAGTCCCTGGGGGATTAAGTAATCTGGCCAAAGGTATATAGTCAATAAAGGAGCAAAGTCAGAATTCATACCCTTAGGTCTTTTCATGCCAAATATTCAAGCCTGGACACCAGCCTGGGAATCAGCAAGTAATATCACTTCTCCCAAGTTCAGTTTCCTTATTTATGAGATGAATGGATTAATCAAGAGCATATTAAAGGTGGCTTCTAGCTAAAAAAAATCTATGATTATTATGAAGAATACAAGTTTTGGAAGAATTTAGAACTCTAATCGATGTAATGATAAACCACAAGAGGATTGAAAGATAAAACATATCACCAACTTCCTATCAGAGACCTGAGGATTTAAAATGCAGAATGAGATGTGCATTTTTGGACATGGTCAAAAGAGGAATTTGATTTGTTAGAATAGGTATATTTGTTATAAAGGTTTTCTTCTTTTTCTTTTTCTTTTTTTTTTTTTTTGTTCAGTTGTGAATGGGCAATGAGAGAGGGAGATGTGGAAAAATAACATTGTAAAATTAAAATAAATTTTAATTTTTAAATTTAAATGAAATTAAAATAATTTAAAGAAAAATTTTAAAAAGAAAAACAATGAATAAAAAAACAGAATTTGAACACAGGTCTCATCCTCCACAATCTGACCTTCTTTCCACTACAAAGGCTAGTTCAGATTGAACATATTGTACTAGCTTTCAAAATAGTCTATCATTCTGTGGTCTCATCTGATCTGACCAGCAAAAAAAGACTGATTGTCCTTCTACAACCTGAAGCAACTTAGTGCAGAGAGCATCTGGGACAAACCTTTACAATGAAGGGAGTAAGGTTGTATGGAAAATTCCTATAACTTCACTAGTCATAGTCCCTTGGTGACATTTCTTCTCACACCTCAGTTCTTTCCACTACTATATTCTTCTTCACTTACTGCCTTTCAATGGCTTCACAGAGTGGCCTTCTGCAGCTTCAAAGTAGAGCATTCCACCCACACAGGATCACAGAAATTAGAGACAGAAAGCTCCCATTAAGTCATCTAGGACATACCTCGATGGGGAGAGGAACCTCCACTCTAATCCCCTATTCTCCTGCTCTGGCTTTTAAAATGTGGCTGTGCTTTACTGGTTCCTGTATATGGTTTGAATAAGAGTTTATAAGCATTCTGGGATTCTTTAAGACTAAAGGTGCCATATAAAGTTATATTGCTATTTTGTTTATTGTAAAGTTGTGTGTGTGTGTGTGTGAATCTGTTTGGGAAGAGTCACAAGAAGACTTCTCAAAGAGGAAATTATACCAGTTTGTCTTTAATCATAATTGACAATAAACTGCTCAAAAGCTGGCTGATTGATGTACCTAAGCATCCCAATGTAAATGTGTACTATAAAAATTAGTTCTGTAAACAATTAAGATATTGTTTACAGTTTTGTGTGTTAATTACTGCTAATTTATTTGCCCACATTTTCTGTGAGTTACTGTATACCCTGTGTATATATTTATTTATTGTCAATGTAAACTCTGTTTATTTTTAATCATATAACAATGCTTCGCTGCCTTTGGATATGAGGCCTTATAACTGTTAATTTGCTAAATGTTGTTTTTTCTAGTTTGTTTGTTTGTTGGCTTCATTGTATTTTACCATACAAATTCAAGTTGAACATTACTTCTGGTGACAAGAAGCCCAACTGATTAACACAAATGTCAAACCCAACTGGGGATTCAACCCAGACCCTTGGCTACTATCCAAGCACTCAACTGGCTCAATGACAATTCCATTATTCTTGTTTAGCAAGGGAAAAGGGGAAGAAAAAGATGTCAAAGGCCAGTCACTGGGACCAGAGTTAGCAGGACTTTCTAAATGTGCTAAAGTTTCCTAATAAGTGACCTAGTATAATCTAATTTGCTTGCACAGTGGGTCAAAGAAACATACAATAAATAATATTCTGCCCATTTTAGAGAGAGAAAAACTTCAAAACAGGAAGGAAAATCATGGCTCTCATCATCACTGACAAAGTTAAGAGAAAAAAATCTCCTCTCTAAATTCCAGGCAGGATTTCCTACAAGTATAGATTTTATTAATTAATCACTAATAAAATGGATTGTAAAGCACTCTGCAAAACATAAAGTGCTATAAAAATACTTAATAGCAATAAAATCCTAAAAGGCATTCACCCTCCTCCCTTTATTCTGTCACTATAGCTTTAAAGGAAAGAACTGTCACACTATATGCTGGAGGCTAGCTATCAATTTCTTAAGTGGTTGCTGTCATTTGAGGAAACATGACAATTTACTTCTTCATTGGTGAAGTCTTGCAAACTAAGTTAAGTTTCTTGATTTAAAAAATTAAAAATAAATCAATAATGAAAGTCACCAACCGGTAGCAGTTAGGGAACACTGGGTCACATCGAGAAAGTTTTAAGTAAATGCTATGTCTATCCTGTGACAGGATTGATACTATACTATACAGGGACCCAGATGTGTCCCGTGATCTGAACAAAGCTTAACCCTCTAATGTTTCTCATTGAAATGGATGAGGCCCTAAAAGATGGTTGGAGGCAGATGTTCACTACCTAGCAAACTCTAATCTTCAGTTATTAGTAAAACTATGACAATCCTTCAGGATAACAAATGAAAAGGGGACTCTTGGGATGAATGTCTAATGAAGAGAAAATTGCCAACATGCCTTTTTGGATCAGCTTAGGAGAAAAGAGGCCCTGTCTAAGCTAGTTAAAAATCATTGCTTATTCAAGAGGAGGTGGTATGGATATTTGAAGAATGAGAAAAAGAAGTATTTCCAAGCAGTCTTTAAAAATACAAGACAAAAAAACTAGCAAATACAATAACGGAAAAAACCTGGAAAGACCGTGAAGTAGGCACAGTTTCCAGTTGCTGGCACATGGAACGGGCTTGACCTATGAAGTGACCTACCAGAAATTCTGGAGCTCTGTCAAAAGCAAGTATTCCAGATGGTGGCTTTTCATAGTGTAGGTGAGCTATCCTGGAGTCAATAAAAGGGGAGAGACAGCTGCCATGCTGAAACCATGGAGAGCTTCCCCACCTGCCTGATGCTGGAAGAATTCTGTAACTAGCCCTAGAGCACAAGAGCTAGAAAAGTCTTAAAGATGGCAGAGTGAAACTATCCCATTTTACTGGTGGGGAAACTGAAATGCCTACATTTTCAGGAAAAATGTAGCCAAGCTCAGTCAGGAAAGTGGTAGGTTGATAATACAGTAGAAATCTGCTATGTTCTCTGCTGACCTTACACAAAACTACTATCCCAACTTGAAAATAGCACCTACATAGTGCTTTAACATTGAAAAAATGCTACATATATTATCATGTTTGAACTTCAAAGCAACCTAGTAAGGTTGAATTATGCCCATTTTACAAATGAGGGAAATGATGCTCATAAAGGTTAACTGATTTGCCCATTCTCACATAGCTACTAAGTATGAGAAGGTGGTCTGGAAACCGGGTTTTTCTAACTCTAAGCTCAACACCCTACTGTTTTATATACTGCTCTATTTCCAAGTAGACAACGTTTTCAATTGCAATTATAATAATAATAATGGCTAATGTTTATATGACACTTTAAGGTTTGCAAAGCGTTTGATATATTATTTCATTTGACCTTCCCAAAAAACTGGGGTGGAGGGAGGATAGGTGTTTATTATTCCCATTTTGTTGTTGTTCAGTCTGGTTTTACTCTTTGGACTCCATGGACTATAATATGCCAATACAGGGTATAGAGTTTTTTGAGTTTTTTTTTTTTTGTTTTGTTTTGTTTTTTGGACAAAGATACTGAAATTGTTTGCCATTTCTCTTCTCCCGCAGATATGAGGTCAAAATGATTTACCCAGAATTACACTGCTAGTAAGTATCTGAGATTGGATCTCACATTTCTCAGCACTCTATTCAAATCCATTTACCTCAACTCTCATATACAGATGAGGAAAATAAAGTTAAGAGAGGATAAGTGATGTGCTCAAGATCACTCAGTTAGTAAGAGAGTAGTGAGGTAGAGTTTACATTCAGGTCTTCCTGACTTTATGTATGGCAGTATCCACTTTTCCATCTACTGCCTACGTGTTTTGTCAGAGGTCAGAAAGTTAAAATAAATGCTTGCTGATTGGTATTTCACAGTCATCTTAACTTCTTTTACTTCTTACATTTTTTTCAAAGGAAAACTTCCTCTTTTTTTTTTAGATTCTCTCCACTTTTGGTATTTATTAAGAGCTTCTTCCTGTAGCTTCCATTTTTCTCCTTTCCCAGAGTAGTTTTTTTTTTTTTTTTAGTAAATGGACTTAGTTGAAGTTATCTATTGTGATACTGAAACCAATAATGAAATGAGAAGTAATTATTCATGAGGAATATTTCTGCAAAAATTTTAAATTGAAATGCCATTGACTAATCACTAGTTACTGGCAATAGTCCAAAGATTATTAGGAAAAAATATTAAAAGTACATGCTTACCTTAACTCCATCACTCAATATTCTATTCAGAACTTCATGTGAACCAAAAATTTGAATATTTATGATCTGGGTAACACCTCTATGCCTCATTCTGGAAATATATTTAAAGTACCAATTTAACATTCAACAGAATCATGACAAACTATATAGCAAAAATGAATTGCCCATTGGTATATTTTATATAATGTCTTTTTGGGTCATTTTATCACATCTAGGCTTTATGTCACTAATATTCCAAAGAGATCTTCTTGTCTTAGGGTTTGAATTCCATGCAACTTAATTCAACTTAATTCCACAAAGATTCATTAATGTGAAATTTTCCTTTATAGGTTTATCTACTAAAGCTATCAATTACTTATAACTATAATCATTATACATTTGGCAAAAAACATTCTAGTTTACATCTCTCTTTCTTGCTTTTTCTCTGTGTCTGTATGTGTCTTTCTATCTCTTTGTTTCTGTTTCTATCTCTCTCTGCTTCTGTCTCTGTCTCTCTCTCTTTTTCTCATTTTTTCCCTCTTTATTCTCCAAATACTATCCCAATTACCAGTGAAGAGTGACAATTATTGTACAATGGGTATTCTTAATTATTGCTTAGAACACTAAGAGTTAAGTCACTTATCCAAGGTCATATGATTAGTATGTGTCCATCATGAGACTTGAACCTAGATATTTCTGGTCTCAAGATGGGGTATATCATGCTATTTCTATTGACTCTTTTAAACCCAATACATTGAAATGTAACTTACTGAAGGATGAATCAACAGACTGCCGCTATACCTTCTGGTGTTCCATTAGTAACAGCTATTTCAAGGCAAATAGACAAAAGCCTCAAGAGCATTGAATGCAACCCACTGGTAGATTTATGGAAAGAAAAGTCTCAAATCCAGCATAAAAAGGTAATTGTGGGTTCTTCATCTTTAGAGAGATGATTTATATTGATTATAGATCCTTCAATATATTGAAAATATTATTTAAATATTTAAATTTTAAATTTTAAAGTTACATGTTTAAGTGGTAATAATTTTTTCCTCTCCAGGGCAACACAAAGTTTGGAGACAAGTTTATTTGCCTATTTTACTATTAATAAAGATAACAACTAAAGATTAATAAACTTATTGTTAAGTTCAACAAATGGGCTGTCTGATAGACTATTATGATATAACAATGGCTAGACATTCTTCTTCATCCCACTGAGGTTTGAGGAAAAAGAAGTAATGGAGGGGGGAAAAAAGGAAATATACATGCCCCTTCTTCTGCTCTGGAAAAAAATACAAACTATGCCAGGGACTCTAACTCTGCTCTCTTCCTCCAGAAATGCCTCTTCAGAAATGCTCCTGCGAGATTGGTAATTTACCATTTAAACTATGTTCATAGAAACAAACTTTGTGAATATAACACCCACGTGATCTATATGTTACTCAGAGAAAGCATATCATTGCTTAACATTGCTTGGTTTTAATAAAACTCCATCCTTTTAAGCTCTGTTTTGGAGTATTCCAATTCCACTGCTGCTTTGAAGTAAACTCCCTGAACCAAAGTAAAATAAAATACATTGTTTATTTCACCACTATTTAAGAGTTAATGAAAGATTTGCACCTGTACAGCTGCTGAGGACTGAAACTAGCTCATGGAGTGAATGTGTTTTCTGGTTGAGACAGTTGTAAATGCCTTGAGTAAAAACACTGAGGACTGCTAATGGATAGGTTTATTTTAAAGCATGCCATCTGCTATCAATCATAGAGAAGTATAGGAAGCAAGTTTGGCTGGGCTCCCTCCTTGGGAGCCTGATAAAGATAGGGCTCCGGTACTCTGGAACATTTAGTCCCCAAGAGAATAAAACATCAAACCTACTCAGCAGCTCCACTAACAATAATAAAAATGCCTCTGCCTAAAGGTGACATTCTGAATTTACGATTATTTGTGTCTATAAAGTGTATTCTTTGGCTCCTGACTCATTCTGACTGTCTCACTACAAGAACAATGCATTAAGCCTGCCTGAAGTAAATGGAAATCCTATCCTTTTATTAAACCAGCAGCCAGTACCTGAGATGTTCAAATGCCCTATAGGAGCACCGTTGAAGGTCTGCTACTCTGCTGGGTTCCTTCTTTAAGATTTTTAGCAAGAAAAAGTCAAATAAGCTCTGCTTTAATACGTGGAGAGTAAATATGTTTCCTCCAGTAAATTACATTTGGAAGTCTACTGATTCCAAAAGACCAGCAAGTGAAGATATGGGGAACTCACTCCAGCATCTTCTATTATATGCCTTTTACAATCATGTTAGGAAAATAAATATTACAGTGGGCTTCAGAGAAACTGAGAAACAGTTGCACACACAATGATTTATGTCATCTAAGCTATATGGATCTAACATGTTTTCAGGAGGACAAACATTATTTCCTCTGCAATTTTCCAGCTGCAGAATCATAACCAATATTGTTTTCATAAATGGATCCCAAAGTATTTTTTGAGAAATGCACAGCCTAGCTTATTAAAAGGTCTGCCTGCTGAAATTCTCAGTGGATGAAATGAGTTGTGGTGGCTCTGACTTTTTGCATGGTGTATAATGTTAGTCTTCTGTCTCAAATCCATGGCTTAGCTAAATTCGACTGTAAGCCTGGAAAATGGAGCTGTGTGTGCTTAGGGAAAAACCACCTGGCCAGTAAGCTCAGGAGCCTAATTAAAGTTAATAGAGAAATTAAAAGTGGGAAACATTGGAACAGTAGCAGCAAGGGAAAAAAAATGTTTAAGGAGATAGAAATTCAGGGCAAAAGCAACTTGCTTGGGCAGGGGGTTGAGAGGGATATGTGTGTGTGTGTGTGTGTGTGTGTGTGTGTGTGTGTGTGTGTGTGTGTGTGTGTTTTGGATCTTGCTAGCAATAGCTCCTTTTTGATATGGAAGGATGGAAGGAAGAGGCAAAGGAACTGGGAGTAAGTGGCTTGTACATCCTGTATGATATTGTAGTTCTAAAATTAATTAGGGGAAAAATAAAAATGAAATTAAGGAAATGATGTGCTCAAAGCAAACAATAAGACTTGTGAATATTCATTCAGTGGATAAGAGTTTATTGATTGCCAATCAGTACTCACTTAGGATTTAAGAAGACACAGAAAAATTTTGTGATACTGTCACTGGCCTGGAGAAATTTACATTTAGTTGGAGAAACTAAAGGAATGCAGACTTGAAGAAATTAAAGAATCATGAAAGTGTGAATCAACTAAGTTGGGAGAAGGAATGAAATAGTACAAAAGTCACCAGAATTGGCAACTCTATGACCATTTTCAGTACTGGGCTGATAATCATAGCAATCGAGAGCATCATGGGAGTTTATCCTAACTCCCCCCAGCTCTTTTTTAGTTTTGCTGGCATGATTTGAAATACTCAGGTGAACAACTCTGAGATTATTTAAAATAATTTTAGATTATAACTTACATAAAACTTTTGGACTGAGAGAGTCTAAATGGTATCATAGGAAAGAAAGCATTTCAAAAGACTTAAAATATGTAAGTTCTCTTCAGACTGGCTGAGTCTGGGTGGTTGGGATATATGTCACATAAAAGATAAAGCCAGATTTTAGAATTATAACTTAGAATAGGCAGACATTTACCCATTTAGATAAAAACTCATATCTCACCTGCAGAATAGCAGCTCAGCAAAGACATTTAGAGGAGAACTGAAAAACCTAAAAAAGAAAAACTCAGCAATGAACAAATGAGAAGAGGGTGATATCACCAAAGGACATTGTTGGCTTTACAATGTAGGAGATATGAGCTACCCCTGGAATTAGTATTCTCTGCTTTTATGGCTTTGCAAGCATATTCTCTGGTAATGTGTGCTCTTTGTGAGTTTCTCCTTTCTCACTAGTAATGGTATAATCAGTGTAATTCTGAACAGGAGAATTTTTTTTTTAATTTACTTTCCTATCCTATCTAATTAAATGTCTTTTATTTTCATGTATCTTCTGATTGGACTAGTAAAAGTAAAAACATTAGTGGAGGCTTCTGAAATGTATTTTTGAGCAGCTGATAACCTATAAATTGGTTCATTCCAGTGATGCCATCTTTATGTACTTATATGAGGGAAAGTCAGATGCTATATAGTTACATACAAGGCAGTATGTAATAAAATTCTAAATTGTCTGACATAAGGTAAAGTACTTATAAAAAGAAGTTAAGAAAGAGAAAAATAAAGGATGGGATGGTCAGGACAACATGGAAGAGGCAAGAGTTGCATTCATCATTTCTTTACAATGGTAGAAAGAATTTAAATGTGTTTAAACTATAAAAGAATAGAAGTTGGGCTTATTTTTTTTTAGATCACCTGAAAGGCTTTCCAATGGTGCTAGAAGATTCACAATCAGTCCTTTCAATTTTCTACTGTCCCACCATAGCCAAATGTTTTCCCATGCATCTTTTCTCTTATCTTTATGACTTCATATGTATGAAAACTACTTTTTGTTTATGTCATAAAGCATTCCTAGTTTCCTTCAAAGTACAATTTATATGATATTCCTAATTATCTATCCTCCCTTCTTCTTGAAATTAGTATCAATGTAGATATTTTGCATTTCCCCAGTAGAATATTAGCCGTTTAAGGGCAGAGGCTTTCTGTTTGTCCTTGTATCCTTTGTGTCTACAAAGTACTTGGTTAGAAATTTGATAATATTTGTCAACATGGTGCCATTGTTGTGAATTGTTCCAGAATTCTACATCTCTATTCCATTACCGTATATACTCAGACCCAGCATTCTAAGAGGGCTGCCGAGACACTCTATTTCATATCCTTGGCCATACATTTTGTGGTGGTTCTCTGAAGCTAAAAGCACAGTGACTGGGCTTGTATTGCTTTGATTAGACATTAGTGGCCATATCAAGAAGAGAAATACCTGAAGATTAGTAGAGCAATTTGTTTCTCTAAATCTTAACCTTCTAATCTCTTCCCTTAAGTAAGCAGTAGAACATGAATCTGGTAAATGAACTAAAACTACATTTACTAAGTAATTTTTAAAATACTGTAATGTTTTAAATAAAACTGTCAGGTCATTAAAATATACTTAATACATATTATTTAGAACCCATTGCCTTAAATGTGCCATACTTAGAAATATCAGATACCCATTGCCTAAATTATTAGAGGGTTATAATATCTTCCTAGACATTATGTAAAGTCTTTATATTGTATATTTATAATATATGGATCATACAACAGGGGAAAAAGAAGAATTTAAACAAAAACAGGTCTTCTATATGTTTCTAGGATGCTTACATAGATCTAAATTGAATTATTTAAATTCTTATTGCTCATTTTCATTTATTGTTCTATAGTTATAGAGTAGTATTTTTAATTATATAGTTCATTCAACAAATACTTATTGAGTACCTACCAGGTGCTAGACATTAAATGATATATTTACCTCTCGTGTTTTTGTTTTTAATGAACATTTTTATTCATTTTGGTGCATTCCCCATATCCTTCCAGGAAGAAAATTCTTTATTAATATTTTTAAGCCAAAAGGCAGATGCACAAATTGCAGTGGGTTTAAAGATAGACATTGCTATAATTAACTCCAGGTAGGAGATACCTAAAAAATGTACAAACTAACTGCTATCACAGATTGGCCTTTTTAGACATTATTCACAACAGAATCACATACTATCGGTAGCACCATCAAATGGAAAATGATCATCTTAGAAGTGAATCATTAAACCAAAAAATATATAAATCAGAAAGTATAAATTACTAATGTTCACATAAAGGAAATTGATTTCTAAAGCAGGGACAAGACACCTCAGTTCAAGCCCCAAGTCTGTACTAATTTGCTTGGAAAATACGGCTTTTAAAAGACCATATTTAACTCTGCCTGATTACTGGGAAGTCATTTAAACTCCATGTGCCTCAGTTTCTTTTTCTGAAAAATGAGGGGGGGGGGATAGATTATATGCCTGCAGCAAAATGATGCCATAGTGTTTAGACAGCTAAGTTTGGAGTTGGGAAGAAACATTTTCCTGAGTTCAAATCCATCCTCAAACTCTCACTAGCTGTGAAACCCTGGGAAAGCCATTTAATCTTATTTATTCAGTTCCTCATCTGTAAAATGACCTGGAGAAGAAGAAAATGGTGGACTACTCTGGTATCTTTGTCAAGAAAACCCCAAATGGAGGCACAAAGAGTTGAATACAAATGAAAAATGATTGAGAAGATTAGATAGCCTTTGAGGATCCTTCCAGCTGGAGACCTAAGATCCTCATAATTCCCTGGGCCTTTGTGACCTCATCTTTAAAAGGAAGAATTTGAACTATATTGCCTCTGGGATCCCTTCCATCTCTACATTTAGTATCCTGTGATTCTATTAACCCTGAGATTTCTTTCAACTCTATTACTCCTTTTCATCATATCATTTTAACAGGTATAGAAATAGAGAAGCATTTCCATATATTTAGTTTCACTTGTACTTGCAAAACTGCAAACAATGCTTCCTTATATATGTGAAGCATTGATTGTACACACATCAATAGAAAGAATTTGTTAAATAATTATTTTGACATACTTATATATAAATATATGTGTTTCTATATTTATATATACATATGAATTTGGTAGTTAAAATACCATTTTGATCTATCACATGTCTTACATATATATATTTTATATATATATATTTTATAAAATTTGGTAAAGTATCATTTTGATGTATCTTATATTATTTTGATATATATGCATATATATATATTTTCTAGATAAAGTAGTATTTTGGTCTATCACATGTTTTATTTTGATATATATGCATATATTTATAAATTTTGGTAAAGTAGCAATTTTATATATCATATGTATTATTTTGATATATATATAACTTTGAGAGAGTAGCATTTTGGCCTACCATGTCTTATTTAGATATGTATATATAAAATGCATATATAAATATGCAAGCATATAAATTTGGTCAATAAAGTAGCATTTTGGTCTATCATATGTCATATATATATTTATAAAATTTGGTAAAGTACATTTTGATATATCACATGCATTATTTTGACATACATGCATATATATGTTGTGTATATATTTATATTTTATATATATATATATATATACATACAAATTTGGGAGAGCAGCATTTTGGTCTATCACATGTCATATATATTTATAAAATTTGGGAAATAAAATAGTATTTTGGTGTATAACAAATGTTATAGAGGTGATAGTATTTGTCCATATTAGTGGCTTCCCCAAGGGACAGCTGTGCAAGTTTTACCATGTCAAAATTCACCTTTCGCCTACAGAGCTTTCAAATGTATCTGGAGCCTTAAAACTACCTTTCCCCCTCCACCCCCAATTTATGACCATCCATGTAAGAGGAGCCTCTCTGATGACAGCAAACAGACTCCTACTGACATCCACAATCGGAGAAG
Organism: Antechinus flavipes; assembly: GCF_016432865.1. Lineage (NCBI taxonomy): Eukaryota > Metazoa > Chordata > Mammalia > Dasyuromorphia > Dasyuridae > Antechinus > Antechinus flavipes. The sequence goes on along the minus strand of NC_067400.1, from coordinate 373,073,861 downwards.
GAAGAACTTTCAGGGGCCACCTGGTAGCAAGCCAGCTGTCAAGAGGCTGTGGAGAGTCTGAAAGGGAAACTGGCCTTTAGAGAAAAGAGTTTTAAGAAGGAGCCGTGTAGAGCAGTGTAGATCTCTCCCTTTATTTAATAGGGTGAGGGGGGTGCACTGGAGGGAATAGAGGATGGCAAAGCTATTGCCAAGAAAGAGGCTATTTTTTCCCCCAAAACCTAACAACAACAAAAAAACTTGCTAATTTTGCCAGCTAGGGAAAGGAACTCCACTGCCAGTCAGAAGGTTCCGTGTCCAACTCAGAGCTGTATTCACTTTAACAAAAATTTCCCTCTCCAGCCACCTAAGTGCTTGTTGAATTAGGCAAAGAGCCAAGCTGGGGGAAGAAGCACTCACTTACATGAAACGTCCGTTTGCATTTGGATCTCAGTGGCCCGTTCCCATGTCATAGTAAAAAAAATGCTTCCTCTGCCTGGATGTTTGCAGGATGCCTTGGTTTTTGGAGGAAGTCAGATTCTTATTCCTCTGCTATTCGGGAGCTTCCACAAGGGAACAAGCCACAGTCAGAAACAGACCATCCATGCCCAGGGAAAAAAAAAAAAAAGAATATAAAAATATTTCTCGCCCACTCCTAGCCATGGTTTTGATGTTGAAAGAAACCTGTTGTGGTTTAAATGACTCGGTCAGTTCTTTTGGGATTTTCCAAAGTTTCCTATAAAAAGAAATCTGTGGGAAATGAGTGATTGCATAATCACTAACACATGCCAATTCATATAAACCTATTATCTTTTATGGCATTTTGTACCATAATGTCTCACCTCCGGTGAACTACTATCTTCTGGAGCTTTTAACCTATTAAGTTATACAAAACACAGCCCCTAACTCTTTTACTTCTGGGGAAGTGTTTATTTCAAAAGAATGAAACATTTATACCTTTTTTTAATTTTTTTTTTTTTTAAAGAAGCAATGTGTAAACAAACAAGCAAACAAAACCACTACTTAATTGTCAAGATTGCCTTGGTATTTCAAAAAGAAAAAAAAAAAAGAACTTTTGGTCTGATTTTCTCTATCTGTTGCAATTCTCCCCATTATCTGGTCAAAACACTCTGCAATTTGTCTTTTCCAGTACCACGTTAATTTGCTCACCTTCCTGGGTGAAACAGTTTTTCCATGTCCTAACACAGGAAATCATCTTTAAAACAAGAAAAGAGCTTGAAAAAGTGATTAAAGAAAAGGTTCTGGCTGAAAGGAACAAAAAGGATGTGATTCATTTTTCTAGCAGGCTGAGGATGACTGATGCTTGATCCTCAATTTATTTAAACAAGTTCTAGAGGCTAAAAATTCCTGAGACCACACACTCATTGGCAGCAGAACAGGAATGATTACATAGCAGATCGTTCACAGTGATTCCATAGGTTTATCAGTTACTTAACAGTAGCACCAAGGATCTCACAGGAAAATGCATGTCAAATACAAAGCTGAGTCTTCCTAAAACTATTTAACAGTTACTATCCTTTCATGAAAAGTAGTGGTCAAAGAAGTCCCTGACTGCCTGCCAAAGGGGCATCTGACAGTCCTCTGGTAGGTTAACTCTTCACAGCTATTACTCAGTAATAAGCTCAGAATATACCTATGGAATTCTAAGCTAATAATGGCACACTTGGCACATGAACCATAAAATTCTGCTCACGGCACTCATGAACCAACTCTAAAAGAAGCTCCTATTGTCGCCCTTCCCAAATTGCTAATGACCACTCCCTCCTTATTACTTTTTATTTAAATATCTTCTAGTTATTTGTATTTATTCTATCACATGTATCTCTAGGAGTTACATATATACATATACATATGTGTGTGCAATTCCTTTTTTTTTCTTCTTTAGCATATCATCTCCTTGAAAGGAGATTTTACTTCATTTTTTAATATTTTCTTCCCCAGTGCCTGGCACATAGTAAATGCCAGATAATTGATGGAAGACAAACAGATCTGCTTTCAGATATGCAAGCAACAAAACAGAAGAGTAGAGAAATATTTGTCTATTTCTTAAACTGGCTTTTAATTCCTATTTTAAAATATTGCTAAGCATATAGAAAGGTAGTACAGAATATAGAATAAATGATTGGTCCTGGAGGTAGAATAATCTGGATTCAAATCCAGCTTCTGACATATACTAACAATGAGATCATGGATGAATCATTTAACTGAACTCTCCTGATGTTCTCTTTCAAAAAACTGTAATTGTTATCGGACAATTATCTAATAATATGTTTTATAGATGGTTTTTTATACATTAATGGAGGATATTGTCACACTAACAGACATTAGAACCCATATATAGAGCAACATGTCCCAAATCGTCATTTTCAGTCATGGTGTCCAACATCATGGAAATAGGCATTAATGAGAAAAGTAATACAAATAACAAAATTTTCTGCAAAATATTAAATACTAAGGTATTTGACCATAGTCTCAATATTGGCTGGCAATATGATATGGCTGCCAAAAGCTAATGCAATTTCAGTCTACAGTGTTAACAATATATAAGTCACTTAAACTCTGTTTACCTCAATTTCCTATAAAATGAGCTGGAGAAGAAAATAGCAAATCATTCCAGTATCTTTACCAAGAAAATCCTAAATGGTTTCATCAAGAGTTGGCACAATCAAAATGACTTAACAGTAACAGCCCCAAATCTTGATTAAAAGGGATGATAATTATACTGAATTCTGCATTGGTCTGAATGCTTAGGAAATACTGTGTTTACTTCTGGAGACCATTTTTAGAAGACATTGAAAAATTTCATATAGGTCATCTATTAAGGTATTGGGTAATAGATATATACAGCAAAGGAAGTAGGGAAGATATGAATACAAAGGAAGTAAGAGATTTTTGAAAGAAGCCTAGCAGCACATATATGTTAGACAAGTAAAGTAGATTCTTAGGTCACAAACTAGAAAGTTGAAGAGCTAAAGAAAATTAGTTTGCCTCTTTGGGGGAAATTAAATAGCATTTCAATGATCCCAAGCTGCCCTTTGATACAAAAATCAACCTTTATATGCAATATCTTCCTAGTTATTTTATATAACTATAATTCATGGAAAATCATGTCAGCATAAAAAAAATTTAGATGAATGACAAAGTAATGGAAAAAATATATAATAATATAAATAAATCTCACAATAGCACAGTGAGTGACATGTTTGTATCAAGCAGTAGAAAGGAGGTCTCCTCAAGGATGTTTGTTGTTTTGGGGGTTTGTTTTGTTTTGGTAATAGGTGTATCAGTCATGAAATGACTATCAGGTGAACAGGAACCATCACAGTGGCAGTAATAGTTGTCATTTGTCCTTGGTTCTCATAGAATGATGTGGTGACGTGCAAGTGAGTTGGATTTGAGTTGGGAGGGATGTGATCTGTGAATCAGGCTGTATAGGGAAAGAGTATTACAATCAAGAAGCCTAAGTTAAAAGCCTGGCTCAAGCCCTAACCGTGTGAATATGGCCTTGGATCTTTGTGTCCTCATGTGTCGGATGAGAAGAGTAAGACTTGCATTCTCAGGGCATTGATGTTGCTCATTCTTTCATTATCAAACTCATGAAGCTGTTCTGAGCTTTGTAAACCTTAAATCAGTATATGAATTTTAATGATATTATATGGTAGAAAGCACACTAGAATTGGAATTCAAATCCCAGCTTTCCACTTAATAATTTTATGGTCTTGGGCAAATTGTTTAACTTTCCTGGTCCCAGTCTTTTTATCTATAAATGAAGGGGGTTAAAGTAATGATCTCTGGGATCTTTCAAGTTCTCAACATAGGATGCTACTACAAAAACACAATATTAAAAAAAAAAAACAGGTTAGGTAAGTCTTCTGTGGAAGACTTATTATGCAAAGTCAGGCATAATTTCATAGAATGAGAAGGAACAACAAAAATATAATAGTTGGTATTTAACATTTTAAGGTTTTCAAAGAGTTTTGGATATATTATTGCATTTGGTATTTGGTATTTGGTATGTCCTGTGACATAGCTATTACTATTATCATCTCCATTTTACAGATGAAAAAACTGAAGTATACAAAAGCCAAGTGACTTGCTCAGTCATACATTTTCCAAGTATCTGAGATTAGATTTAAATTCAAATTAGATTTCTGACTCCAGGCATAGTTCTCTAACCATTATACTACCTAGCTGCCTCTAGAAGGATCTTGTATTCTGTGAAGGGAGAAAAGGCAATGTTAATGCAGATGAGTAAATACTGATTATTCTGTTTATAGCCTATGAAGCTCACATATAACACCGGTTACCATCTACCACATGTAGATGATCCTGAGACAACTAGAAAGCATTTCTTGGAATAAGAGTAGAATCAAGAAGAATCTCAAAATGCAAAAAGATTTCAGAGGTAATCTAGTTCTAGTATAACACATCAGTGAATAGAAATGCTCCCTACAAAAATTCCGACATAGTCATCTAGTCTTCTCCTACAAATTCCAATGCAGAGGAATCTAGCCACTGTCTCTTGTGGAAACTCATAATTATTTTGAATCATTGACATCTTGAGGAAATTTTTCCTTACATCAAGAAAAAAATGCCAATTTGACATTTTAAACCATTGTTATTAGTTCTGCCTTCTGACACTGAGAATATAATCTATTTCATGCTTTTTCTCCTCTTCCACATGTCCTTTTTTCAGATATTTGAAGACAGCTATCATGTCTCCTATGTCTCTATTTTGTTTTTCCTCATAAAACATTCCAAGTTATTTTTTATCTTTTTTATTATTAAAGTTTTTTATTTTAAAAACACATGCATAAATAATTTTTAACATTCACTCTTGCAAAACCTTGCATTCCAAATTTTTCCTTCCCTTTTCCACCTCCTCCCCTAGACAGTAAGTGATACAATATATGTTAAATACGTGTAATTTTTCTATACATATACAATGTATATGCTGTGCAAGAAAAATCAGATGAAAAAGGAAAAAAAATTGAGAAGGAAAACAAAATGCAAGCAAACAACAAAAAGAGTGAAAATACTATGTTGTAATACACACTCAGTTCTCATAGTCCTCTCCCTGGGTGCAGATGGCTCTCTCCATCACAAGACCATGGGAAATGGCCTGAATCACCTCATTGTTGAAAAGTCCATCAGGACTGATCATTGCATAATCTTCTTGATGCCATGTACAATGATCTCCTGGTTCTGCTCATTTCACTTAGCTTCAGTTCATGTGAATCTCTCCAGGTCTCTCTGAAATCATCCTGTTGATTATTTCTTATAGAACAATAATATTCCATAATGTTCATACACCGTAACTTATTCAGCCACTCAGTTTCTAGTTTCTTGCCAGTACAAAAAGGGCTGCCACAAATAGTTTTGCAAATGTGGGTCCCTTTCCCTCCTTTATGATCTCTTTGGGACATAAGCCCAGTAGAAACACTGCTAAATCAAAGGGTATGCCCAGTTTGATAACCCTTTGGGCATGGTTCATTCTGGAGATTTCTCTCCTGAATGGTTGGATCAGTTCACAATTCCACCGACAATGTATTAGTGTCCCAGTTTTCCCACATCCTCTCCAATATTGATCATTATCTTTTCCTGTCATCTTAGCCAATCTGAGAGGTGTGTAGTGGTACCTCAGTTGTCTTAATTTGCATTTCTTTGATCAATAGTGATTTAGAGCATCTTTTCATATGACTAGAGATAGTTTCAATTTCTTCATCTGAAAATTATCTGTTCATATTCTTTGACCATTTATCAATTGAAAAATTTCAAGTTATTAAAAATTATTTTCATATGCATAATTTCCAGTATTGTCACCAGTTTCCTCCTCTATACCTACTCAAGTTTACCAATACAATGCCTTCCAGAACTCAATACCATAATTCAAATGTAGTCTAATCAGAAAAAAAACTGTATCATGATATCAGGAATATAACTTTCTCTATCCTACTCACTCATCCCTGTCCCCTGTTTTAGTCACTATGCTCTATTAATGTAGCTTTCAATTTTCGCTGGGCAGAGTTTTGACTCAAATGACATTGTAAGCCAGTAAGACTACTAGTGTTTTTTTTTTTAAAAAATATTGCCCAGTCATATATATTATATTTATGTGCTTAACTTTTAGAAATAGTATGTTAATTTTTTACATTTATCTTTATTCATCTTCTTATATATTCTATCAATATTTTCTGGAATCTAATTCTAGAATGCAAGATATTTTCAATCCTGCTTGAGTATTTGAAAAATACAATGAGCCTGCCATCTATACTTTATTACTGATATTGTTGCACAGAACAGGACAAAGGTTAGGTAACTATAGCCTTCCTTTAGAAATCTCCCTCAAAAAATGACAATTATGACTCTTGGGGTCTTGTCCTTGAACCAGTTCCAAATTCACTAAATTCATCATTACCCAATCTACAACAGCCTCTTCAACTTGCCCACAAGTATAAAACTTAAATCTCCATCAAATATCTTGCTGAAATTCAAGATGTTTATTATTTATTTCAAAGAGAACCAATGACATCATAGCATGATGTTTTGATTCACATAGGAACTGCATGTAAATGAGGCAGAGCTACACAAAGTTATCAGCCTCACTCTTTCTTCTTTAGTCATCAAAGTTTAGTAGCAAAAAAAAAAATCAGAATAACTGCCAATTCAAGATCCAGTGGAAGGTCTTGAAGTTTTTGATGTCTGAACAAAATTTAAGTACTTTATAACACTTATTTCAGCTGCCTTCATGGCAATTGAAATAAATTGCTCTCAAATACCCATTTCTCTGGTGAAAGTTAAGGTAGACATCCCCCTAACTCATCAATGGGTTTGAAGCCTCAGTTGCCCTCAGCCTGGTTTGGTTTGTCTGCTAACACTGTTCTACCAGGATATGGCTGCTACACATGCTATAGCTTCTTGGAGCCACAGGTGAGAGTTGGGTAAAGGTAGACACAAAAAGTGTACAAAGAAGATCAGAACCTCTGTTCTGAAGGCTTGCTGAATCTTTTTCAGAACTGTTCATTTATCTCTTCTGAAAACCAAAGAAAATATGCTTATAGAATTTTGCTTGTTTGACTAGAATGATACTTGTCAGAAAAAGAAATATGACTAATATGTAATGTCCTGCTATCATTGATGAAACAATGTTGGCTCCTGTGGTCATCACTCCCCTTGATTACTTACAAAGCATTGCTATGATCCAATAATGACAGAATCTCAAAGCTAAAATGGACTTTAAAGGCTATCTAGTCCCATCCATCCCTGAGCTGGAATTCCAGATTTAATAATTCTAATAATTTGTAATCGATATTTTTCTTCCTGATATCAAGGAAGAGGGAATCCACCATAGCTTGGAGTAGTCAATTCTACTTTTAAATAAATAGTAAATAAAGTAAATATGTAAACTAAGTCTAACGTTTCAGTGATATTACAGATCTCCAAAAATAAAAACATCTATCATATCTTTCTAAGTCTCCTCTTTTCCAGTCTAAAACTTCCAAACTCTTTTAAATAATCTTCATATGGCATGATCTTGAGTTAATTATTTCTCCATACTAACTGCCATTCACTCCTCAGGTTATCCAATCCAATAAGTGTCTACTATGTGCCAGGCACCATGGCAAGAACTGGAGATATAATTTAAAAAAAACAAAATAAACAAACAAACAAACAAACAAAACAGCTTTTGTTTTCAATGGAATATGGGAAGACAACACACAAAAGGAGTTAGGAAGAAAGGGAGAAGAACAAAGGATATTTTGTTCCACAGAGGTAAAACTTGGAAGGGCAACAGATAAAAGACTAGAATGAACTGAAAATTTCAGTATCCAGTCTCTCTACAGGAAGGCATTGAGAAGACTGTTACTCTACTCTTAAGCCTTTCAATCAGAAGGGAGAGAAGGCTGAAGGTAGTATCGTTAATTGAGGCTAGAGTTCGTAACATGGTAAATAGAATGTTCTACCTAAAGTATTTCACCTAAAAACTGAACACCAGCAGTCCCACTATGGATGGAAAAAGGCAGACTACAATAGGGCTCCTTAAATTTAGACACTAAATTTGTCTCAATTAAACCTAATCTGGTCTGTAATTTTTCATGAATTAAATTCAAATATGCAAATATTTAAAGATTTTCTTTTATTCTGCTCTCATTTATCTTCCTTGTTTTTCCTTTATCTCCCTTATTTGATTTTCAAAATCCCCTTTGAGCTCTTTCACAGCCTGAAATAAATTTTTACTTTACTTTGGAGGATTTGGATGTAGGATCTTTGACTTTGTCATTTTATTATGAGTGTGTTTTGATCTTCCTTGTCATCACAGTAATTTTCTATAGTCAGAATCTTTTTCTATTGTCTGCTCATTTTCCTGGCCTATTTCTTGGGTTTTAACTCTTTGTTAAAGTAGAACACTTTTTCCAGGGTGGAGTGCATACTGTCCCAAGTTGCAGGGATTTTGTATCATTGTTTTTAGAAATCCTTCTAGGGATGTGACCATAAGCACTCTTTTCTGCCCTAGAATTGTTAAAAGACCTAATGTGCTTGAACAAGTTCATTAATTTTCTCAGTGTTTCTGGGAGCCCAGGTCTCCTAAACCTGTCCCTACCCCCCCTGCCAATACTCATTCCTGGTGTGCTTGTTTCCTAAGGCCCTCTCACCCTACTGACAAAGCTTCCCTGTCAACCTTCTAAGTTGTCTTTGGTGTCTCTGGTCTGAGATACTACCAGGACTGTTGCTGATTCAAAATTTCTCAGTAGGTTCCTACTGTGCTGGTGCTGGGGTTAGAGCTGGGTCAGGATAGAGACCAGGGCTCTGCTGGCGTGACCTACAGCAAGCAGGACTGTACTCTGGGCTTTCATTCTGTTGCCACAGACATTTCCTGATGACTTTCTAAATTATCTTTGACTGTCAATTGTTCTCCATCTTTTTGTGTGTTCCAATGCTCTAAATTTTGTTTAGAGTCATTATTTAAAGGAATTTGAAGGGGACAAATTGGTGAGTTCCTGCCTTTATGCCTTCTTCTCAGCTCTTATTTAAAATTGTCTATATTAAAAGCACTTTCTTAGAAGTAAAGATACAAAAAATATTATTATTTAAATAGACCTATTATGTTCCAAGTCCTGGATAAGTACTTTACAAATATCATCACATTTGATTCTTACAAAAACTATGAAAGGTAAATGCTATTATAACTTCCATTTCAAAGATGAGGAAATAACAGGCAAACAGAAGTTAAATGACTTATCCAAAGTTATACAACTACTAAGTATTTGAGTTCACATTTCAATTCAGAAGTTTCTTACATAAGAAAAGGAATTCTTATTAATTGCATCACCTTATTTCCTCAAAAGAAAATGGTCCTTTGCCTCACATAGCTTGCATACTACCAAAGGAATGCAACCTGTAAAATAATAATAATAATAATAATGTAGAATCTCACATTTTCCACCTTTTTTTGAAAATTGGTTCAAGCAAAGAGATATTGTATGCAATATGAAGAGACTAGATATTTTTCAGATAAATAATGGAATGAAGCAAAGAAAATGCCCATCCATGCTCTTGATATAGTTCTAGAAAGTCTAAGAATATCACCAAGACAAGAGGAAAAAATGAAAGGTATACTTATAGGTCAAGAGGAAATAAAACTATCATTCTTTACTGATGATATGATAGCTTACTTAGAAAATACTAGGAAATCAGCAATGATTGAGATAATTAATAGCTTCAGCAAATTTTCAGATTATAAAAGCCTCTCAAAAATCGACTGCTTTTCTATATAATTCCAATGAAATCCAAGAGGCAATACTAGAAAAGGAAATCTCATTCCAATTACTAAAAATACACATTTTTAAATTCTGGAGAGAAACAAATGAAAGTTCATAAATTACCTATAGATACTCAACTACAAGGTTTTCCTTAAAGAAATAAGAAATAATGGAAATAGCTGGAAGAACTGTGCCAGTATAATAAAATTTAATTTACATTTTTAAGGGTATACCAATCAAATTGTCAAATGATTGACAAACTTATTTTTTAAATAATAAAATCCATTGAAAAAAAATCTAGATTATAAAGGAAAATAACAACAAAGTTATAGTTGAAGGATTGCATTTTCAGACCTCAAACTCTATTATAAAGCAGCAGTAAGCAAAATCATCTGATACTGGCTAAAAAATAGAGTTATATCAATATAGAATAAACAAGCCAAGGGAGAATAAAAAACAAAGGAACTAAATGCTCAATCTTAAATAACCAGAAAATACAAATTACATAAGAAGGAAATTCCTACTAGATAAAAGTTGATGGGAAAATTGGAAAGCAGTTTCGTAGAAATTAGGTTTCAACCAACACCTTACACCATATTTCACAGCACATTCTAGATAAATGCTTGACCTTAATATTAAATCTCATACTATAAAAAAGTTGGAATAAAAGCAGACAATACATATTTCCAGGCATAGATAGAAGATATATTCTCAAGCAAACAAGCAATAGAGATAGTAACAGACAACATATGTAACTGATTTGATTTGAGTTTCTGCATAAATAAATTAATGCACACAGATAAAAAGTTAATCAATAAGTCAGCCAAAAGGGAAAATTCTTCACATGAAATTTATGTGATAAGGACTTAGTATCCAAAATATTTAAAATATTAGCAATTATTCAAAATGTGTGAATAAACAGTTTTCAAAGAAGTATTGTGAACAATTAACAATAAAATGAAAGATTGCTTCAAAACAACATTAAATAACATAAAACAAAACAATTCTGAGGTTTTGTGTGTGTGTGTGTGTGCATAGCAATTTATTTATCACAGCTCATTTTGTAATATCAAAGAATTGAAAACAAAGTAAATACCTATCAATTAGGAAATGACTTACAAAATTATGATACATCATCATCATGTAATGGAATATTACCATGTGAGAAGTGATGAACATAAATACCCACAATGCAGAATGCAGTAAGTAGAACTAGAAACACTATATAAGATGATTACAGTCATTTAAATGGGGAAAAAAAAGTCACAGAAATTCAAATATTAATGTTGTAAAATTACAAATAATAATTATGTTTTGAAAGAAGAGATAAGGGAGAGTGAAGCCAAGATATTGAAGAAAAACTATTAAGGCTCCTGAGTTCTCCCCAGTTTCCCTTAAAGACAATATTAAATCAAGCCTTGAAACAAATTCTAAAGTGAGAGAACCTATAAAAAGAGTCAATGAAATAATTTTCTATTTAAGATAATTTAGAAGGACTTCAGGAAACATCTATCTATCTCTCTTAGTAAAAGGAGAACACAGATCAGCGCAGAGAGGGTCTGGCTAAGTCAGCGGAAGACTCTTAGCTATAGCACAGATAAGTAACCAAAACTCTGTGGTCCTGGCTCAGTATGCCAGGGGCATAGCAGGGTAGCTGTGATGTCTCCAATCTGAATGCAGAAACCAAACTACCAACCACAGAAACCCCAGCAAAGCAGGCAAGATTAGATCATGCTGGGTAAATAACCAGTATTTGAGGTCTTAGTGCAGAAAGTCCAACCAGGCCCTTAGCACAAGAAGCTTGGAGCAGTATCCTGTGCCACAGTAGCATAGCTCAATGTTAAAAGTCAAAAAATAGGCTTAAAATGAGAAAAAAAAATAAGCACCCCTGACCATAGAAAGCTACCATGGAGAAAGAGAAAACCAAAACACAAACTCAGGAGAGAATAACCAAGTCAAAATATCTACATGTGAAACTTTAAAGGGGAATATGAATTGATCTCATGTCCCAAAATTCTTCTTGAAAGAATTCAAAAAAGATTGTATATGTAATATGAGAGAAGTAGAAGAAAAAATGGCCAAAAAATGAGATTAATGCAAGAGAGAGTCAATAGCTTGGAAAAGAAGGACAAAAATGGATTGAAGAAAACAATTCCTTAAAAAAGATAATTGGTTAAATGGGAGAAAAACAAACACTAAAGAAAACAACTCCTTAAAAAAGATAATTGATCAAATGAACAAGAAGGTATAAAAAATAACTAAAGAAAATAATTCCTTAAAAATTAGAATCAGGCAAGTAGAAGTTAATGATTGATTCCATGACACATCAAGAATCTAATCAAACAAAATCAAAACAATGGGAAAAATAGAAGAAAATATAAAATAACTCATTAGAAAACAACTGGTCTGGAAAACAGATCTAAGACAATATCAGTGTCACTGGAGTACCTGAAAACCATGATTTTAAAAAAAGAGCCTGGACATCATTCTCTCAATAAATTATCAAGGAAAATTACCCAGATATACTAGAACCAGAGGATCAAATTGTCAAGAAAAAAAAAATCTACCTATTACCTCCTAAAAAAAACAACATAAAAACTCCAAGAAATAGTGTAGTTGACTTCTAGAATTATCAGAACAAGGGAAGTTAAAAGGAATATACACAGACAGAGCATACAGACATTAAAAAAAAAAAAAAAAAAAACTAAGAGGTTAAAAAAAAAAGATTGCACTAGGGAAAAAGGAAAGGATGAGGCAGATAAGGACAAATTATATTACTTGAAGAGGCATGAAAGACATATTACAGTAGGGGGAAAGAAGGGAAGGGGCACTGTTCGAACCTTACTCTCATCTGAATTCCCTCAAAGAGGGAATAACATATACAGTCTGCTGGGTGCAGAAATTTATCTTACTTTATAGGGAGATGAAAGGGGAAAGAAAAGTGGGGAAGAGCTGGCAGAAGGAAGGGAAAATTGAGGGAGATGATGGTCAAAAGCAAAACATAGGTGAGAAGTTTGAGGGCAAAATGAAAAAGAAAAAATTTAAATGGGGTAAAAATGGGATAGAGAGAAATACATAGGTTCATTATTTAGACATAAAGGGTGACACCATTAGCAAATTTAAGGAGGGAAAGTAATAGTTTACCTACCAGATCTATGGAGGAAAGAATTTATTACCAAATAAGAGATAAAGAATACTGTAAAATGCAAACTGAATAATTTTTATTACTTTATTTTATTTTTTATGTTTCTTTTTTTTTTAATTTTTATTTAATAATTACTTTATATTGACAGAATCCATGCCAGGGTAATTTTTTTTTTACAACATTATCCTTTGTACTCGTTTCTGTTTCAATTTTTTTCCCCTCCCTCCCTCCCTCCCCTAGATGGCAAGCAGTCCTTTAATATGTTGGATATGTTGCAGTATATCCTAGATACAATATATGTTTGCAGAACCGAACAGTTCTCTTGTTGCATAGGGAGAATTGGATTCAGAAGGTATAAATAACCCGGGAAGAAAAACAAAAATGCAGATAGTTCACATTCGTTTCCCAGTGTTCTTTCTCTGGGTGTAGCTGCTTTTGTCCGTCATTTATCAATTGAAACTCAGTTAGGTCTCTTTGTCAAAGAAATCCACTTCCATCAAAATATGTCCTCATACAATATCATTGTCGAAGTATATAATGATCTCCTGGTTCTGCTCATTTCACTTAGCATCAGTTCATGTAAGTCTCGCCAGTCCTCTCTGTATTCATCCTGCTGGTCATTTCTTACAGAACAATAATATTCCATAACATTCATATACCACAATTTACCCAGCCATTCTCCAATTGATGGGCATCCATTCATTTTCCAGTTTCTAGACACTACAAATAGGGCTGCTACAAACATTTTGGCACATACAGGTCCCTTTCCCTTCTTTTGTATTTCTTTGGGATATAAGCCCAATAGAAACACTGCTGGATCAAAGGGTATGCACAATTTGATAATTTTTTGGGCATAATTCTAGATTGCTCTCCAGAATGGTTGGATTCGTTCACAATTCCACCAACAATGCATTAGTGTCCCAGTTTTCCTGCATCCCCTCCAACATTCATCATTATTTTTTCCTGTCATCTTAGCCAATCTGACAGGTGTGTAGTGGTATCTCAGAGTTGTTTTAATTTGCATTTCTCTGATCAATAATGATTTGGAACACTCTTTCATATGGGTGGTAATAGTTTCAATTTCATCCTCTGAAAATTGTCTGTTCATATCCTTTTACCATTTATCAATTGGAGAATGGCTTGATTTCTTATAAATTTGAGTCAGTTCTCTATATATTTTGGAAATGAGGCCTTTATCAGAACCTTTAACTGTGAAGATGTTTTCCCAGTTTGTTGCTTCCCTTCTAATCTTGTTTGCATTAGTTTTGTTTGTACAAAGGCTTTTTAATTTGATGTAATCAAAATTTTCTATTTTGTGATCAGTAATGGTCTCTAGTTCATCTTTGGTCACAAATTTCTTTCTCCTCCACAAGTCTGAGAGATAAACTATTCTATGTTCCTCTAATTTATTTATAATCTCGTTCTTTATACCTAGGTCATGGACCCATTTTGATCTTATCTTGGTATATGGTGTTAAGTGTGGGTCCATGCCTAATTTCTGCCATACTAATTTCCAATTATTCCAGCAGTTTTTATCAAATAATGAATTCTTTTCCCAGAAGTTAGGGGCTTTGGGTTTGTCAAACACTAGATTGCTATAGTTGACTATTCTGTCTTGTGAACCTAACCTTTTCCACTGATCCACTAATCTATTTCTTAGCCAATACCAAATGGTTTTGGTGACTGCTGCTTTATAATATAATTTTAGATCAGGTACAGCTAGGCCATCTTCATTTGATTTTTTTTTTCATTAATTCCCTTGAGATTCTCGACTTTTTATTGTTCCATATGAATTTTGTTGTTATTTTTTCTAGATCATTAAAATATTTTCTTGGAAGTCTGATTGGTATAGCACTAAATAAATAGATTAGTTTAGGGAGTATTGTCATCTTTATTATGTTCGCTCGGCCAATCCAAGAGCACTTAATATTTTTCCAATTATTTAAGTCTGACTTTATTTGTGTGGAGACTTTTTTATAATTTTGCTCATATAATTCCTGACTTTCCTTTGGTAGATAGATTCCCAAATATTTTATGCTATCAACAGTTATTCTGAATGGAATTTCTCTTTGTATCTCTTGCTGTTGGGTTTTGTTGGTGATGTATAAAAATGCTGAGGATTTATGGGGATTTATTTTGTAGCCAGCTACTTTGCTAAAATTATGAATTATTTCTAATAGCTTTTTAGTAGAATCTCTGGGGTTCTCTAGGTATACCATCATATCATCTGCAAAGAGTGATAGTTTGGTTTCCTCATTGCCTACTCTAATTCCTTTAATATCTTTCTCGACTCTTATTGCCGAGGCTAGTGTTTCTAATACGATATTAAATAATAATGGTGATAATGGGCAACCTTGCTTCACTCCAGATCTTACTGGGAAAGGTTCCAGTTTTTCCCCATTGCATATGATGCTTACTGATGGTTTTAAATATATGCTCCTGACTATTTTAAGGAAAAGTCCATTTATTCCTATGCTCTCAAGTGTTTTTATTAGGAATGGATGTTGGATTTTATCAAATGCTTTTTCTGCATCTATTGAGATGATCATATGGTTTTTGTTTGTTTGGTTATTGATATAGTCAATTATGCTAATAGTTTTCCTAATATTGAACCAGCCCTGCATTCCTGGTATAAATCCTACTTGGTCATAGTGTATTATCCTGGTGACGATTTTCTGTAATCTTTTTGCTAATACTTTATTTAAAATTTTAGCATCAATATTCATTAGGGAGATTGGTCTATAATTTTCTTTCTCTGTTTTCAGCCTACCTGGTTTAGGTATCAGTACCATGTCTGTGTCATAAAAGGAGTTTGGTAGGACTCCTTTAATCCCTATTTTTTCAAATAGTTTATTTAGCATTGGGGTTAATTGTTCTTTAAATGTTTGGTAGAATTCACATGTAAATCCATCTGGTCCTGGGGATTTTTTCTTAGGGAGTTGATTGATAGTTTGTTCTATTTCTTTTTCTGAGATGGGACTGTTTAGGATATTTACTTCTTCCTCTGTTAGTTTGGGCAGGCTATATTTTTGGAGGTATTTTTCTATTTCATTTAAGTTGTCGAATTTATTGGCATAAAGTTGGGCAAAGTAACTCCTAATTATTGCTCTAATTTCCTCTTCGTTAGTGGCGAGTTCTCCCTTTTCATTTTTAAGACTAACAATTTGATTTTTCCTCTTTCCTTTTTTTAATCAGATTTACTAAGGGTTTGTCTATTTTGTTGGTTTTTTTCATAGAACCAACTCTTAGTTTTATTAATTAATTCAATAGTTTTTTTTTTTTACTTTCAATTTTATTGATCTCTCCTTTTAATTTTAGAATTTCAAGTTTAGTGTTTGACTGGGGGTTTTTAATTTGTTCCTTTTCTAGCATTTTTAGTTGCAAACCCAATTCATTGACCTTCTCTTTCTCTATTTTATACAAATAGGCCTCTAGAGATATGAAATTTCCCCTTATTACCGCTTTGGCTGCATCCCATACATTTTGGTATGATGTCTCATTATTATTGTTTTCTTGGGTGAAGTTATTAATTATGTCTATGATTTGCTGTTTCACCCAATCATTCTTTAGTATGAGATTATTTAGTTTCCAATTATTTTTTGGTCTACTTCCCCCTGGTTTTTTGTTGAATGTAATTTTCATTGCATCGTGGTCTGAAAAGGATGCATTTACTATTTCTGCCTTACTGCATTTGAGTTTGAGGTTTTTATGTCCTAATATATGGTCAATTTTTGTTTAGGTTCCATGAACTGCTGAAAAGAAAGTGTATTCCTTTCTGTCTCCATTACATTTTCTCCAGAGAGCTATCATATCTAACTTTTCTAGTATTCTATTTACCTCTTTGACTTCTTTCTTATTTATTTTGTGGTTTGATTTATCTAATTCTGAGAGTGCAAGGTTAAGATCTCCCACTATTATAGTTTTAATTTTTATTACTTTAAATTAAAAAGAGTTTGCACAAACAAAACCAGTGCAACCAAGATGAGAAAGTAGATAGCTGCAAAATAATTTTACAGTGTTTCTAATAAAGTACTCATTTCTAAAATATATACAAAATTGAAACAAATTTGTAACTTTTACAAATCATTCCTTAATAGATAAATGGTCAAAGAACATCAACAAGCAGTTTTCAGATGAAGAAATTAAAGCTAATCATCTGAAAAAAAAATTAATCATTATTGATGGGAAAGGATTTTGGGAAAATGGTGGAATAGATTGCTAAATTTTAAGCTTTCTCAATTTCCCCCACAAATAGAACATATTTGCATCTCAAGGCAACATAGCCTTGTGAAAAATCAAGAAAACTTTGGTCAGAACAGGTGTCTTTCTGATACAACCTGAAAAGATCTGAAGAAAAGCCCTGTGCTGGGGATTAACCTGTCTAAAGTACAACACCTCTTGGCTAGCTCAGCAGAAACATCAAACTGGAACTCCTTAGGGTAGCTACCTGTGGCTGAAGCCTCGACAAAAACCACAGAGATTTTCACTACCCGGACTGTTTATGGAGTCAAAGTTTAAGTGTGGGAAAACTTTACTGCCAAATTTCTAACCCCCCAAATCAAAGAGAAAATTTTGTAAGAAACAAGAATAAAATAATTCAAATATGTTGAAGCTACAATTAGAATTGTACAAGATTAATCTGCAGCTACAATAAAAGAGTGCAGGTCCTGGAATAATATCTACCAACAATCAAAATAACTAGGCCTGTGGTGAAAAATATCATATCTAGCAAAATTATCTACAATACTGAATGAGAAAAAAATGGACATTCAACGAACTTGGCAGACTTTCAGGACTTTCTATTAACCAAACCCGAGTAACAGAAAATTTAACATATAAGAGCCAATATAAAGACAAATTTTAAGAAACTTAATGTGGACAAAGTAAACATGGACAAAGTATCTATGCTTTTTTAATATATGTGTATATATATGCATATATATATATATATGCATATATATATATACATGTATGTATATAAGATTCACATCAACAACAGGGTAGCTCTAAAGAAAGATTGGCAGAGGGTAAAAATAACAATCATGTAATACAAATGAGGTGCAGAGGAAGAACAGACACAGGAATGAGGAGGGAGGAGGGCTTATAGTTCTGAAAACCTGCTTACATTGGGAATGAGTTCAAGAAGTAACACTTCATAAATACCATGAAAGGTATAGCACCTTCCAAAATCTATAAAGAAATACAGGAGGAGGAATGGATGGATGAGGAAGCAAAAGGTGAGGGAAGAAGACAGGGAGGGATCCTTGGGTTTAGGGAGGTTAAGTAATAGCAAGGCAAGTTATGGGCAACAAGGATAGGAAAGATGTGTGTGTGTGTGTTGTGGGTGTATGTGGGTGTGTATGGGTGTGTATGTGTGTGTGTGTATGTATGTATACATATAACTACATATGTATGCATATATATATATATATATATATATATATATATATATATATATATATATAGCTTTTCTTAAATCTAGTTTGCTTGGGAGGGGTGAGGGGGATTAAAGAGGGAGGAAAATAATGTAAACAAGGTGAGCTGCAGCGAGCCAAAGAACAATTTACAAGGAAGTAGAGAAAAAAAATGGTCATTCAATATAATTTCTTCTAATAATATATATATTTTCTTGATCTGGTAATTTGTTGTTATATATTTTGAATCCTCCCTGATATTCTGCTGGGCGCATGATAATGTTCTCCTTTGTTTTGCATTTCTTTTCTGTCTTCCTTTTTTTTCCTTACTTTTTTTGAATAAAAATATACAAAGAAAAAATACTTCAAAAATAAAAATTTAAAAATTTAAAAAATCATTATTGATTAGAGATATGCAAATTAAAACAACTGTGAGGTACAAACTTCACACCCATCAGATTAGCTGTATTATCAAAATGGTCTCCTCTATTCTTTACCATTTGAGGTCATGTACTCTCTATGTGAGAGTTCATATATTCTCTATATGAGAATAATTCCTTTAAACAAAATGCTCTCCCATGGCTCCATTTATCCAATCTGCTCCTTTTGAATAAGGTTATGCCCTTCTATGAATAGAGAATTGAAATATGGTTTCCATTTCATAGTCTTCAAAAAATGGTTCTTGATCCCTCTTACTACCAATGTCCTTCCTCTGAGTTTTGCTCCAAATTTTCCTATTTACATCTGGTTTGTTCATCATTTGTTTCCTCCTTTAGATTATAATAACCATAGGTCTAGGTTGATTTTTGACTTTAAATATATTCCCAGTGCTTAGCTGGAAAATAAGAGATGTTTAAAAAAATCCTTTTTGACATGACTTAAAACGTAGACAAGAAAAAGAACTCAGTGGAAGTAATGAGATAAAGAGAGGGGAAGACAGAGAATAAGGAATAAATTGTAACCCCTTTCTCAAGCCTCTCTGATGATTTTGGAGATCTCAGACTTTTTTAGTTTTGTTCTAAGAGGAACCATTGAGTCAGTATCTATTTGAGCTTTTTTCTTAAGAGATCTTAAAGGAGGGAAAGAGACTCACATGTGCAAAAAGTTTTTATGGCAGCCCTTTTTTGTAGTGGCAAGAAACTGGAAACTGAATGAATGCCCATCAATTGGAGAATGGCTGAATAAGTTATGGTATATGAATGCTATGGAATATTATTGTTCTATAAGAAATAATCTGGAGGATAATTTTAGAGAGGCCTGAAGAGACTTACATGAACTGATGCTGAATGAAATGAGCAGAACCAAGAGATCTTTGTACACAGCAACATCAATATTATACGATAATCAGTTTTAATGAGCATGACTTTGCAACAATGAGATGATTGATGTCAGTTTCCATGATCTTATGACAAAGAGAGCCATCTTCACCCAGAGATAGACTGTGAGAACTGAATGTGGATCACAACATAACATTCTCACTCTTTTTATTGTTGTTCACTTACATTTTGTTTTCTTACTCATTTACCTTTCTTTTTGATTTGATTTGTCTTGTGCAGCAAGAAAATTGTTATAAATATAAATGTTTATACAAATTGGATTTTACATTTTTTTAGCAAGTATAACTTTATTGGATTGCTTGCCATCTAGGGGAGGGAGCTGGGGAAAAGAGGGGAGAATCTGAAACACAAGGCTATGCAAGGGTCAATGCTGAAAAATTATCTGTGCATCAGATTTGAAAATAAAAAGCTTTTTTTAAAAAGAGAATTTTTTTCTCCAAAGGATTCATAGAAATTCGTATTTACTTTTTTTGGTCTTTACCCTTCTTAACGTGATTATTTTAGGAATATTTTCCAATTGTGGCAGAGTTGCTACTGTTCAGATTATCTTCCAGTTTATCATAATTCAAATGCCAGTTTTTATGTCTTTTCTTCATGAATTCCTGCAACTTTCTGTTTTTCTACTGATATGAAGTTTTTAGGAAAGATTTTATTTTTCCTTCCAGCTAAAATAATTCCTTAACAGTGCTTTATTTAAGGTCATCTCTGATAAGTTTAACATGGTATTTTATCAAGCATCTTTCAAATTGTGTTGACATTGTAATCTATTTTCTAATTACTTGAAAAATACTTAAATTGAGGGTTATCACTAAAGCTGTTGTTATCAATAGAATGCTATGCTTTTAAAACTATACAACAAGAGCAACATTATCATCAACAACTTCATAGATATTATTTATATAAACACTTCTTAAAGTTTGCAGAGTATTTTAAATATACCTTCTTATTTTATTCTCACAAAAAAATTCTTAAAAATAAGTGCTGTAATTATCCTCACTTTACTGATGAGCAAACTAAGTCAAAGGGAGGTTAAGTCATGTATGCAGTCAAAAGAGTAATTAAGTATTCAAGGCAGAATTTGAACTTCAGATTTTCTGACTACAAATTGAACCTCAACTACTAATAGCAATGATGAAGATGATGACAATGGCAATAATGATAAAATAACAATAATATTAACAACCAAGGATCAATCATTCAAAGTCAAATTCACTGTTCATGCTATGAGATAACAGGACTAGAAAGTTGAAGAATTCTATCCAGAGTAAAAAGTACCAGAGACTTTGTGATCTATGATTGCTTTTATAGCTTTGGAGGCTTAGCAGAAACTGAAATTACATGTGAATTGGGTTCTGAAGACACTACTAACTCAGAAAGCTTTCTAGTTAACATCATAGAACTATTCCCAAAAGTCTAGGAAATAGAAAGAGGTAACATGGAGTTATAGACAAGGCTTACTCAAAACCGTCATTACCACAAAGAATAACTTAGCAAATGTCACTCCTTCATGTTCTAGTATAATAAAAGGAAAGATTTATTCACAAAACAGAAATATCGATATCTCACCTGCTGGAAATTCCTCTGTGTAAATGTTATTGACCATTACAAAAAGCAAACCATAAAAGTTCATGAAATGGACTGAACATATTACTTTTACTATGCACAGTGTATCATAATAAAGCTGGAAACAGATGTGACAGCTAAAATCATTCTTTGCTTTGGTCAATGGTGATCTCAGCTTTGAGCCATATAGCAAGGTGCTGTTGACAAATTCAGATACCTATAAGAAATAACTTCATGTGTGAGCTTTGTTTAGAGGAAATCAGATGTGAAAGCTATGAAGGCATTAGGAAAATCTGAGCAGGTCAGGTTTGAATGACTTGAAGCCACCAATATTTACCTAATTTAAATTCAAAAGATTGTATTAAAAAATTGATGACAAAAATAATTGATGACAATTCATTTTGAAAAGGAGATGGGCAAACTTATCTTGGAATTGTAAAAGACCTTTTTAAGATTGATTACAGGAAACTAACTTTGAAACCAATTATATCAAAGCAGAGTAACTTTTAAAAGCTAGCATCTGCTATGATCATCTGGAATTAAAGATATTCTACTATAATATTTGGCAGAAAATGTAAAAACAGTATATATGATAACCACTGCCATATTATGAAGCAAAAGAATAAATATATGCTATCAAAGAATATACCTAAAAGACAGACATTAAAAAACATGATCAAAGTCATTTTGAAAAAGTTATTGTAGACCTATGGTAAGGCAACCATATTATATTATATATTATATTATATTATATTATATTATATTATATTATATTAGTATCCAGCAAGTACATATTGTTGAAAACTTCAAAACTATTTACCCAATTAAGTACAACCAAAATGTGGATAATGATTTTTCATATGTCATTATCATATGATATCACATTAGTATATCAGAAAAATAAAGATCATCAATTGAAAGCAAAACTGTAAAGAGAAAAAAAATTGTCAAAACAAAACATCAATCTAAAACTTTATTAAAGAAACTTGAGAACTAATAAAATAAGGACAGCAAGATCAGCTGAAGAAGCAAGAACTATAAAATTATTGGTTATTTATATACTTACAAAAAAATCTAAACAATAAAACTCCAAGTTAGATTCAATGACAAACAAAGTTTATGCAACTAATGGATTAAAAAAAAGTTAAGGAAAGTGACTGAAACTCCAGCTTTTCTGCAATGTTAGAAATAGAAAATAAAACAGACAAGATGTAGTCACTAGCTCCCAAAGCTTTCTTGTGGCACATGAAAAAAAAAAAAAAAGACTTTAATAACTTACTCTCAGATTCAAGTTTGATCTTATTATTATGTTTAATAAATGTTATTGGTATATTTTGTTAATATAACAATTAAAAGTACCTCAGTATACTCTTCTCCCTATCTCAGTGAACCATTTTATCTAATAATTTTTTAAGGAAAAACAAAAGAATCAGTAAAACTAATACATCTAAAAAAAAAAAAATCTGAAAGTTTTTGCAATGTTCCACATGCATTTCCTACATCTGTAAAGGTTAGAGGGGAAAGATGTTTTCTCACATGTCTTCTCTGGTGCCATACTTACTCTTTTTCATTCTTTACCATTCACTTTTAATTGTTCTGTGATTGTACTTTCCATTTAAATTGTTGTAGTCATTGTGTATATATTATGATCTTGTTTCTGTTAGCTTCACTCTTGAGTCAGTTCATAGATATTTTTCCATGCTTGTCCATATCCATTATTTCTTACAATTCAATAATGGTCTACAACATTTATATAACACAATTTGTTTAGCTATAACCCAATCAATGGGCATTTAATTCATAACATCATTCTTACAAAAAAAAAAAAACATTCTTATATAGCTACTTACACAAGAAAAGAATAGCAGCATCTCCACCAAATAGAAAAATTACATATATATTTACTTTATACAAAGCTTTCACATGTATATCACACACAAACACAAAAAGGATAAATATTCACAAGAAACAAATATATAAAGTAAAGAACAAAAAGGTTTAAGGTTTAAAACCCAAGGTTTTAAAAGGAAGTAATTACTGATTAAATAAGTATTGAACAAGACACTTAAGTATCATAATATTTATGCTTGCCATTATTGTCACAAAACTTTTTACTATACTTCACATTCATAACTTATATTTGTAATAAAAATATATGCCAATTAAAGCATTTTATATCCACATAGAAAATTATCTTTTATTTCAAACATGCCATAAACATAACAATGTAAATAAGGATTTGACTCAAAATATCTTATTAATTGCTTTTCTTATATGGATAACTATAAAACTTCAACAACAAAACACAAATTAAATAGCTCCTTCATCTCAGTGAATCTTTCTCTAATATTATAAAAATCACAATAAATGGTTATTTTTTTACTTATGCCAAAGAAAGGTAAAGACCAAACACTTTATAGTTGATTCTAGAAATCAAATTAAAACAATGGATAAAGAGAACACTTTTAAATCCTTATTCTCTTTCAGGAAAGACACATTAAACATAAAAAATAAGAAAACTGAGGCTTAAATATGTTAAATGTCTTACTAGTACTCTGAAGTCAAAGCTTAATAGGAAGAAGGCATTGAGAGCAAATAATATCTAAACAATACTAGTAATAATCCACAGTTTTGAAAATAAAAAATTTGGAAATTATTATAACAAAACTTGGTACAATAGTAATGAAACATGAGAATTATTAACACTTTTTTCATGTAGAAGGAGGGAAAGAATTGATAGACATTCTTAGCACAGCACTTGATAAACGGGTCAAAATTCTTCAAAAATAATTTTTAATAAATAGAAATCACCTTACCAGTTAATAGTTAACACTCATTATAGATATGTTATATGGAGTTTGTCTAATTAAAAAATAATTGAGATCCAGATGGAACCTATGACATTTAACATAAAAGAGTGGAATCGAAAATCCCTCCACAAATGATAGCACATGAATTCAGCCAACAATATGTCAACAAAAAAAGTAACAAGTATCTAACTTAGTCAGGTTTATTTGTGGAAATGGAAGGGTTTATGATGGCAATTCAGGATCAATTCATTGACACCAGAAACTGCAGAATTGTTATCTCTAGGGATTCCAAACTTAGTAAAGACTGATGACTACCCATGCATAAGGAACCTAGAGCAACTTATGACTCTGAACTACAGACTTGAAGTCTATGGACTCTTTAGAGAATTCTCTACACTTAAACATCTGGAACTCTTCTTTTCTTAGTCTCTTTGCTTTCCTAATGGATGAAGCCATTTCTCTACTATTGCCAAGCTCGTAGGGCAGTGTTAAGCACTTATAGCTAATAGCAAACTTAATCCTGGGATCTTCAGAGCTTTCTAGGTTTATTCCCTTTGCTAGGCACTGGAGTAATGTGACAATCTTTCATTGAAAAGCAGTTCCCTTTAATCATGGGATATGCAAAGTTATTCAGGTCTAATTCCTTGACTGAGCACTGAAGTAACACGAGACTCTTTCAGTCAAAGGCAGTTCCCTTTAAGCCTAGATTCTTCAAAGCTATTCAGGTCTGCTCTATATGGGCTTTGAATGGTCTTGAGTGACAGGGGACAGTAAAGGGCAACATAGGCAATGCTTTGAGTTGTTTCCCCTGCCTCAAGCTTTAGATCATGCTAGAAAGCATGAAAGGCAGCCTTTCCCTAACTAGCTCTTTTCATAATTTAGGATTCTGTTTTCCCTAATCAGCTCCCAGGATTAAAGCTTTCCTCCAATCAGATCAGCTCCCTGAATCAACTATTGAGTCAGTTTGTCTCTAGTCAGCTGCTCCCAGATTCTGGGAGCTCCTCAAGTTTTTATCTGCTCCTTAGCTTAGTTAGTTTCTATGTTCTATCTTCTGATGTCTTGGCTTATGTAAACAACATTTCTGTGGATCTCAAGTTGGTTTTTCAAGTGGTTTCTGATCTGACCTCTCCTACTATACCTTAAGGCCTTTTTATTAGTGATGAAGTATCTCTAACTCAGGATAAAAAAATTTCAATTCACAATTCAGTCACAATCAAAGAGTTAATATAGAATACATATATATACATATATAATAAAGAAGTATAGAATATATATATAGAGAGAATAATATAGACTATGTTATTATAGAATAATATAGTTAATATAGAATAATATAGCTCAAAAACAATTCCTGGCTTCTCTGAATTTATGTACCTTTCTCTATATCATGTCTAGATCTACACACACTGGGAGAAAAACCAGTTTATCGATGAACAGTTTATGGATTTATGAGTGAATTTTTATTATTTTATTATTTCTATTTTTGTCTTTTATTTAGTGAGTTTTGTTTTAAGTATTATTGCTCTTGTTATCTCATTGATCATATGTTTCATACTTGAGAGTTAATTGTATTATCTTAGCTGATTTGTATAAATGAGAGGCTCAGGAGCCTCAGTTAATGTGGCAATGTAGTTTCTTAAACTGACATCACTCCTACTAGGTCCCACTGAGTTACTTGTAGCAATGTGATGGTCATGATGCCTTTCTCTCCCCAATCATCTGGGAAAACTACCTAGACCTAACAGCTAAAGTTCAGGTCAGTTAGCCACTTTAAGAATGAGAAAACATATGTAGGTGCCAAATAATGTTATAATCGCCCACATAGGAAACAATGGGCAACATATCACAGTAGAACACAAAAATGTATACTCTACCAAATACTTAGCAAGACATAAGTTTCCCAGTGGCTATAATTATATAGTAGAAACTTAGTATCTTTCACAAACCAAAAAAATGACAAATGCCCATACTGTGAAAACAGAACTCAAAATATCCTGGAGAACTCAACCAATAAACTGCATCAAACCTGATTATTATTAAAGAGTGAATTGTTGCCTAAAATTATATGAATAAAATATTGATCCATATAAACCATATATTAAAAGTTGTATTATTTAATTATTTTTCACTAATGTCTGAATTTGTGACTCCTGAGGTTTTTCTTGGTAGCTACTGGAGTGGTTTACCATTTCTTTCTCCAGCTCATTTTACAGATGAGGAAACTGAGGCAAACAATGTTAAGTGATTTTCCCAGGATCACAGAGCTAGTAGGTGTCCACAGCCAGATTTGAACTCAGATAGTCCTTACTTTAGACCCAATGCTCTATCCACTAAATACCCATAATCAGATCAGGGAAGCCAGGAGGGTAAGATGAGTAGAATCATTATCCTAGTAATGGGAGCAGCCCAGGGCTGGTACAGGAGTAAAGCATGGCTAACTCTTCTTTTCTAACTGTGCTTCTTAATCCGTGTACTTAATAGTCATGCTTTAGCTGCCTTCTCACTGTGAAAATTTTTCTCAGTGTCTATGCCCTTCCAATTATGGGACATCAATTTACCCTGTTGGCCCCCTTCTCCTATTAGAGACCTCCTTCCAGAGCCTCCTTTTTTGTGGAAAAACCTAGGGCAACCATCCTTTATTTCTCTTCTGATTATGCTTTGACTCTTCAGATATTACCCTGACCCTCCTCCCTAACATTGCCAGTTTTCCTTCCTATTTCTTTTCATGTGCTTCTTCTTCCATAAGTTTTTTGAGGTCAGGAACTGGCATTTTATTTGTATTTGTACCTTTAGTGCTAAGGCATATACATAGCAAATAATTATTGATTTAATGTAATTTAATAGAAATATGTTTATTCAATACAAACTTCATTTATTTCTGTTCACTCTACTACTTCTTAGAGTCAATTTTCCTTGGACAAGATTTCTCACTTGTAACACCATTTCCTTTGGCTGCCCTTTTGACCTAAATTCCAAACTTTTCCAAAGTTAAGACAGAATTTCAGAATTTGAAAATGTTTAGGAGGCTAACATTAAATATCAAGGAGGAAATACTTGTCTTAGTTTTTTATATAATTTTCCTACCCCCATTCTAATATTCTCACTCCATTTTCCTAATTTCTCTATCTTCCTTTAAGTCTCAACTAAAGTCTCACCTGCAAGAAATCTCTTCTATTTACCCTTTATGTAAGTCCTCTGTGAATATCACCCCATTTACCCTGTATTTATCTTGTAAGTAGTTTCTTAATATTTAATTCTTGTCGTTTTTTTTTTTTTTTTTACCCCCAATGGCTGAATTTGTGAATGAAGAGGGAAATATCTCAGTTGAATAAATAATTCAAATGGTATCATTGTCTCTTAATTTCTGGGTGACTTGAGTAAATTTCCCTCCCTCTCACTTTCAGATTCTAAGAGTGATTTCTACATAGGATTCTTCTATAGTGTTAGCAATAGAAATTATGACTAAGAATCATTGTTTCATACAGGGTACTTGAAAATTAAGAGGTCATCAGCATTTTTAATTTTTATCTTCCTTTTTTTTCTGGTTCAGGTCCCACACAAAATAAAATTTCTCAGGTTTGTTATATATTCATTTTCTCATCTGAGATTTATATATTAAACATATACTATATAGTCTGTATAATTTTAAATGTTTGATTGTTTAAAATATGAATTTTAAAGGCAGACACCTTATGTTACTTAAATGTACACAGGTTCTGTGGTTTAATAATAACATCTGTTTTTATTTTTCAACCCCCAAAGTGTGTTTAATCTGTTCTTCCTTTATTTGAACTTTTCACATCTGCTTCGGCTCGGGTCCCATAAACTAAATACCAGATCCTTTTCCAAAAGTAGGAAGTCTACCTGTACTTGTGTTGTTCCAGCACAAAGGATCTGTTTTTAATACCAGTTAAATATTTCAAAAGAATAACAAAAAATAAACTTCTTACCCATAATGCACTTTTTACATTTTTTTTCCATAATACTGACACAGGGCCATTTTTACAGTGTAACACTGCCTAGACATGTAAAAATAAGATGGTCAATTATCAAATATTGTATAACCTAGTATGTATGGTCAGACAGGCCTTTCTAATAAAGATTTTTTAAAAAATGCATTCTCAGCTTAAGTCAAATCTATAATAATCATAGTCAATGACTAACAAAAATAAGCATTTAGTTTATCTGAATTTTCCAGTCTTGTAAATCTTGGAAGAATGATTTTTCTGAGATTTCCTAGGTATTTCTGTTGCTTTGGGGGATAAAACTAGACTTTTTCTACTTTTTTGATAACTCCAATGAACATAAAAACCTTATAATCAAATATTCTAAAATCAATATTTTGGAAACATCAATGTGATGAAGAGAAACAAGATTTATTCATGTATGAATTTGGTTGTGAAGGGTTATTGAAAAAATGACTAGGTTATATCTGTGTTAAATGTTTTTCTCAGACTAAAGGATTAACTTGCTGATCTTTTATCAGCTTTTAAGTAAGATTGAGTAAGGCTTGATATTCAGACTTTATTTGGACAAAGTTTAACCAATTTCAAATTTATCCAGTCAATAAAATTCATCTTTCCCTCCAGTGCAGTTGTTATTTGAACTATAACAATTATTTTATTTTAGAAATTCATTTTGAGGATAAACCACCTTCCTATAATGAAATTACTACACATTTGAGCTAACACATTATCATATGGAATTTTTTTAGCATGGATTTTAGGATAAGTCTTGGACAATACCTTTATCAGCACACAAACATAACGATACAATGATATGAACAAATATGTAATGTTTTAGATAAACATAGGCAATTATTCTGGGCATGGCAAAATTAGAAAAAAAATTTTTCTTTAAACTATATGCAATTTTGCTTAAATTATTTAGATAATTTCTATGTCTTTGATGCTATCTTTTATATCTTGTTTTTATGGGAAATCTGAGAATCAGTGTGTCATAAATATAAACTAATATTCATTTCAATATTTAAAAGCATTTTACATACATTACCTGATTTGCTTTTTGCAACAACCCACTCAGGTAAATGATATGGATATGATTATTCCCATTTTACAGAAAAGACATTGAATCTATAAAGTAAAGTGGTTTACCTAATACATGTCTCAAACATGATTCAAACTCAGAGCTTCATGATTCCAGGTTTTAGATGCCAATTACTACCTTATTCTAACTCAATAAAAGAGAGCTTCTACTGCTCTTTTACTATGCTCAGCAAAGGATCATGGCTTCTCTAGAGCTCTTGGGGTTGCTTTGTACTCGGGCAATATAAAAGTGACATACTTATATCCCTTTCCTGATTTCCCTTTAATGTTAGTTCCTTCCATCTGAGAACCCCCACCCCCATTTTATCACATATATAATATATATTGTTGAACATAGTCATTTGCACATTATCTTCCCCATTAGATGGTGAGCTCCTTGAAAGTGAGAATTTTTTTAGCCTTTCTTTGTAACCCTAGAGCTCTACTCTATACCTGACACATTTGAGCCTTCAACATCCTGAATTAACTAATTCTAGAGGAAGATTTTAGTGCCTTTTAATAATTTTTTTAAATCTAATTTAACTTGCTGGGAGAAAGGGTGAGATTATTGCCACAAATCCCAAAAATATACATTCAACCCTCAACTCTTTCCAGAACTTTAATTCTATAGCTACAATATCATCTCCACCTAAACATCCCATAAGCATCTTGAATTCAAAACATCTGAAATTAAACTAATTATTTTTCCCTGATTCTTCCTTCACTTCCAAATTTATAGATTCATATGATCACTACTCTAATTCATGTTGCCATCACCATTCACCTGGACTTTGAGTCTATTGTAATAGCTTGCTGATTGTTTTTCCCATTCTCTAGCTTCTAGACCTCTAATCTAGCCTTCATATAATTATCAAAATAATATCATCAAAATAGCTTCCAGTTTCTACTACCCCATTCTCAACTTCCTGCACAGATCCTCGATACAGCTACCAAAATAATATTCCTAAAGAATAAATCCAACATCACTCCTTTGCTCAAGGAATTTCTATGGTTCCCTATTGCCAAATGTGATAAAATACAAGCTCTGCTTTTTTGAATCAAAAATCAAGAGTGTAATGAAGATGTCTCCATTACACTCCCAGAGAAGCCAGAATGGATATATCTCTAGCATTTTTTTCTGCCCTAATTTTTTCCAATTTAATTCTTGTAGGAAGGGAAGTAGAAAATGAGACACAGAGACAGACAGAAACAGTGAGAAGGAGGGAGAGAAGGAGAGAGGGAAAGAGACAGAGAAAGAGACACAGAGAGAAACAGAGACAGGAGCAGAGGCAGAAACACAAAGAGAGACAGAGACTGAGAGACACAGAGCCAAAAAAACAGAGAGAGAGAGAGAGAGAGAGAGAGAGAGAGAGAGAGAGAGAGAGAGAAACAGATAGGCAGACAAGCAGACAGAGAGATGAAGGTAACAGGTTAGAATTATATTTTATTAGTCTAAGAAAAATAATTTTTAGATTTAAGTAAAACTATTTCTTAATGGGGAAAGTTTCATATCTAAAGTTTGACTTCCTTCTTATTAAATGCTATTTCTATAATGGATACACATGTCAAAGAATACTACTGACCCAATCAAGAGCAAAACAGAAATCAGAGAAAGCATACATATGAGAAAAAAATATCAGATGATACAAAGTGAAGGACTTCTCTCATCACAAATCAGCACTATTCAATCAGGATCATCTCAAAATTCACCTTAGAAGAGAATCCCTCTAGTGCATGATTATGGTTGGGGATAAAGTCCTCCTCCCATGTTGCTTTATTCATGACCCCAAAGTGAGGGTCATTCATCTTCATTCTCATCCGTCTTCCTTCTCAAAGTTGGAAGTCAGAATATCCTGAACAGACCTGAGAAACCTGGATCTCTGCTCTCTTTGGCTTTTGCCAGCTCCCTCATCCCTTACACAGATGCAGGATGAGATGTCCACCAAAGAGAAGAGTCTCATTCCAATGAGGGCCCAGAGCTTGGATTATACTACCTTTTTAGTTCTATTATATGTTACCCTTCTTCATGTCCTCTACCCTCTGGTTCTGTTTACTCTTCATCATATTTTATCTCCATTTCTATTGTTTTGCACATAAAGATGAGGATCTCTGGGTTAGAAATGTTCTCCCTTTTCATCTTTGCCTCTTAAAAAATTGCTAATTCCTTTCAGAATATCACTTAGGTTTCTTTTTGGAGGCTTCCCTAGGTCCCAGAAAAGGTTAAAGATGTCCACCCTTTCCCCCTTAGCAATTGCTTTGTATTATTAGCATATCTCTTGTATTTGTCTATGAATATCCCACCCCCAGCAGAATGTAAGCTTATTGAGGGCCTTTGGTCTTTGTATTTCCATTTTCTAGGCCAGCAGATATTTGAGAGTTACTTAATAATTGATTAAGACAAAAAGGAGCAATTTTCTGAGTTGTTGATTAGAAAACTACTGATTAAAAAAACCAAATGTCAGGGACCAAAGAATCCTTTAAGCCAGTGAAGAGAACATTGTCTCTCTGATATGAAGAAAGAAAGAAATTCAATATATGTATAAACATCATGTTTATTAAAAAATTTGTAAGTACAAAGACCACATTCAAAATTATTTCAAGAGGTAAACTCAAATAATGGGCATAAAAGATGAAGATTTGGGAGAAGGGAGTCATCAAAGGCAATATGTAGAATGGAGCAGCAAAATTAAGCCTTGAAGAAAGCTTAGGATTGTTGGTGGCAGAAGTAAAAATGAATTCTCAATGTGCCCAATCATCAATGGGCATGATGGTAGAAAATTCCAGAAGGGAAAAAGGTAGGAAACCAATATGACTGGAATAGAAAGAGTCAAGGGAAAATCATATGAAATAAAACTAGAAATAAAGGTGAGACCCAAGTGGTAGCTGATTTTAATTGCCAGGCTGTGAAGTCTGTTTTTTTTTTTTTATTCTAGAAGAAGTAGGGAACCATTCAAGATTTTTCAGTAGAGGAATGACATGGTCTGATTCCACATATCAGGAATATCAATTTGTCAGACATGTAGAAGATGGACTATGTAAGAAAGAAACTGAAAACAGAAGCAGCAACATCTTCCTCATTGTGCAAATCATTTCCTTTGCTTTTGGTCCTATCACCTCATTAGCTCCATGTTAATAGTGGAGATTTGGGGGAAAGTCTCAAGGAAGGATCTACAAAGCAGCAATATCCCAACTCTGCCCTTAATTTATACTTCTGAATTCTACAGTGTGTTTTTCCTTCTCATGAAGGATTAAAACCACATCATGATAGAACAGTCTGTGAGAATCATAAGGCCTTTAACAAGTAAGAAATGGATTAAAAAGCACTTTATGCCTTGTTAAAGAAATCCCCTTGTTCCTCAGAAGCACTTTTTAGCATCTTATTAGTGGCATTTGATCTGACTAACATATTGACTAGTCATTTGAACAGGAGATGAATCTTTCTTACATAGATCACAAAGGGAATATAAATTCAACGAGGGCAATTTTCCAAAGTTTTTCTTTAGAATAACTCCTATTAGACAATAACAGCTTTAAAAGGGGTATCCTCTCTTCACTCCCCCCACCTTGTATTCTTTTCAGAAATAGTGAGTGAAATATGACCCAAACCGAAATGCTTTTATTTTGGTTTGCAAATAGATTAAAATGGAAATCGTTGAAAAGTGGAAATTGTTTTAAAATGCCCACTGTCTTCCCATATGGTTAAGGAAATACCTTTTTCCTGGCCAAAACATTACTCAGTAGTTTTTTCTTTATTTAGGCTTTTCACCATACTAGAACTTTGTCACAGATTAGCTCATGATTCAGTAAAATCACACAGATGAGTTGACAGATACATAGATTTATGCTGAAATTCTAATTAAAACACTTTCAAAAATCATTAATAAATATGCATTTTGAAACACTGGACTTTACCCAAATGGTAAGTAGTTTGTTTTATTTTTTTAATGTGCCATAATCACACAAAAGCATCAAACATGGAATCCTAGCCAGCAAGCCAGCTGACTTAGCCAAATATTCATATACATTGTCTTATTAAACAAACATTATTTCTTCTCTAAAGTTCTAGAATACCATAATATAAGCTATTATTCAAAGGCTTTGAATAAAAATAATAGTATCATTAACATTAATAATACGTTAAGATTGAATATGGATTTTATGGAGGTTATTTCTTAATAATTCTGATAGTAATATGTGACATCTATAAATTATACTCATAATGACTATAATAGAATAATGCCAGCCATTCCAATTTTTTTTGACAAACAACCCCCTCAGTACATCTTGGTGTACATTTCTTAACTTAAATATGTCTGCTGAGAAAATTTGAGAAAAACCGAGACAGAGAGAAAAGGGAGAGAGAATAGGAGGAGAAAGACAGACAGACAAAGACAGAATTGTGCTTGGTTATTTATTTTTCAAGCATTCAGAAAGTGGAAAAACACAAATTGAAAGCCTCTGCAAGCATTCAAGCATTCAAATCCATGCATGGGAAAGATCATTTAAAAACAAAAATTTATTTTGTCCCAAAGAAAACCTGCTTCGAATAATACAAAACCAGATATGATGACTGCCATGGGGTATTGCAGACACTTTGCGGGGCTGTCTGACTTTCTGGAAATGGTTACCAACTGAAAGTAACTTCTAGCATTTATGAATTTATGATCGAAACATATAGGCACATACATTTCAGTTGTCTAGTCCTATATTCTGCAAATGTTTTCAGCAACGTTTGCTATCACTGAAGTGGTGGCAACATTTTCTACTTAAGATCAAACAAGCTTTCCAAATCTGGCAAGATTTAACAGAAAGTTAAAACAATGCTTTCCAGGGAAAACATTAACCATCTGCAACTGTTATTATTAACACTCTTCTTTTATTTTTTTTCTTTCTATATTATTTACACTTCCTGTTGCTCTCAAAGCTTTCAATCTATCATTAGCAATTAATGATAAACAAATGGCTGAAGAATATGTTAGCATTTAGGAAAATTTTACCCTTCCCCCTGTGTCAAACAAATGCAGTTTCTTATTTTAGTGAAGTTTCTTTTTTGGTACAAAACTGATGTCTTTTTTTAAGTCCTACCTGAGTTCCAAAAATATTTCATGGTGCTAGCAAAATTAATAATTGTCTCATAGATCATGCTTGAATGAGACTTTGAGCACCGGATAGGATCCGACAGAACTCATTTTAAAAATAATTGTCAGAATATACACACATAAGTGTCTAGATGAAAGAGACGAGACAGATAAGATTAGAAAGAGGAGGAAAGGAGAAGAAAACAAATTAGAGAGTCTTGTTTGAAGTAGGAGAGGGAAAGGGGAATGAGGAAAAATAAGGGAAGGAAAGTAAGGAAGAAAGAATGGTAATGGGGGAGAAAAGACATTGAAGGGGAGGTCAGGGGAAGAAAAGGGAAAGAGAAGAGAAGGAACTGGGGAAAAGGAAGGAAGAAAGACTAATAAGAGAGAGAAGGGTAGGGGAAAAGAGAGAAGGAGGCAGCGATGGGAGAGAGAAAAGAAAGGGGACTGAAGGAGGGAAAGGGATTAGGGGAGAGAGAGAAGATGGAGAAAGGAGAGGGGAAGAGAGAGGGAGTGGAGGAGAGGAGAAAGGAACTAGGAAAGAAGGAAGGATAAGTAGAAAGGAATAAAGAGGAAGAGAGGGAAGGAGTGAGGGAGGGGGAGGAAGAGGAGAAATTCAAATCAATCCATTCTGCATACTTCAAGGTCTTAAGTTAACGCCTCTACCTAAAGTAGAGAGAACATTAAAGAAATCTAAAACAGCAGGAGCTGTAGTTCGTTTCATGTTATTCTGCTTGACAATCATCACCAACATAGCATCTCATTGGAGGAAACTTGTCTTAAACCAGATTATGGGCTATTCGTGAGTCCTTGTCATAACCATTCTGGGACACTATTCGATGCCACCCCCTTGTCCCCCTGCCAGTGCAAGAACACGGTTCCTTATTTCACGCTGCAGTGAAGCTGGCTCTTTGATGTTGTTTAGCCACTATTTCCTTTCTATTCACTTTTATCTCTATCCTGGCACTCATTCCTGCAGCATCCTCTTCTCCAGATGGTCTCCATCTCCCTTTCAGAAGGACCCAAAAATACTCCAGCTTCCTCCTCTTGATCTTTCCCCATCAACAACCATTTCAACCCACAAGATTCCCAACCAATGTATTTCCCAGTTGTTGTTTTTCCACAAGAAAAAAGTATACATGTATACATATATATGCATCCATGTAGATATATGAACTAGAATGTTAATCTACATGTATATAATATATATGCATACATATATGTATTTATTTGTGGGTAAGTATATTATTCATATAACTTTTTAATCAATCTAAAAATAATTGGGAAATATTATCACAGCAAGTATCTTCCTATCATCCCTCAGTCTATTTCAACTCTTTTCCCAGTATCATATCCTTTCAGTTTGATCAATTAAACAGGCCCCATCCTTTCCAACAGTTCAGAAGTCAGAACTGTTTTGATTTCTGTTCTTTAAATAATGTTTCAAGTTATTCCCCATTTTTGCTGAGGAAATTTTTACTAATGATATACAACTATTTGGAGGAGCAGTAAAGTCTTTGGATTATCATAAAGAACAGCTATTATTTTATGGATTGTGTAAAATATGACCATTAGAATTCTTTCATGAGAAGAAAAAAACTTGTGGAAAGGTATATTTTTCTCCATATCGTTCATCTATTTCTACAATCATAAGGATAATGTAATCCTGCATAAATCATTCAACATTTTCCTCAATGGCAAATGATAATTAAATTCTGCCAAATAAATAGACACTAACCTCTAGTTGTTGTTGCTTTTTTTTTAAGCATAAAAAAAGAATGGTGACATTTATTTTCTCTAAAGAAATTTAGATCTTTTGGAGGGAAACCTCTTCCCTACCAGTAGTATAATGTTGACACAAGATTTGGGGACTTTTTGGACACAAATCTTAAATTTAATGCTACTTCAAAACTAAACAAGAACAAAGCTTTAGTTTTCAGCCTCAATTCCCTTCAAATCCAGTCCCACTGGCACTGTCATTTCAAAATCACAGCATAATGCAGTATACTGTTTTCCAGTGTCAGTAAAACAAAAGCTTTATTGAATAAATATGTGTGAAAATGCTGCAAACAAAACCATCTCCACAGGCAGCACCTGATTGGCTCTCAGCAATGCTCTCCAGTGTCATATCAGAGCTCAGCAAGTAACTTCCTATCATATCATGGCATTATTTCTTTAAAGGTTGTTTGTCCTTTAAAAGAGAAAGAAACAAAAGAAAATGGGGAAAGCTATTTCCCTAGCAGAAACCTGGGATTAAACTATCCTTTCTGACACTATGACAAGGAGAAAGGAGCACAGATCATCCACCAAAGAAATCTCTTTTGGATCTGTGTGCATCCTAACCAAATGATGAAAGATAGTCATCATTGAGCTTGATAATTATTCAAATTCTGTTTCATTAAGATGCACAGTGGCTCACTTAATCTTAAAACAGATATAGCCACACTGATTTAGCTCCAAATGTTATGGACATTCCATCTCTGCCTAATGAAAGATTATAGACATCTCTCTTTTGGTTCCACTTCTTACCCTAGCACACATTGCAATATCCTATAGCTAGGGATTAACACAGTGCTACAGAGCTCAGTAGTGCTGAGATCTGGAAGTCAGTGCCAACTGAATAGTGTTATGGTTTCCCTAATTCCCTCTTTTCCCTAATTTGCCCCTCTGTTCATGGGGCAGCTACTCTCATAAGTGTTGAGTCTACTAAAACCTGGAATTTCACTAATTACAATTAGTTTTGCTTTTTGCAACATGGTCAATGGTGCCAACATTTAAGCCATTGGCTTTGCCTTACAGTAGGATATTCTACCGTAGAGGTCTCAGGGAGCCCTGCCAGCAACACTGTCTTTTGTATTCCATTTTGAGCTCTATTTGGATTTCTGTCCTTAGTGATTTGTGTCATTATTTTATTATAACCTCACATTTTAAATTCCATTTTTTTAAAAGGTATCAAAAATCATTGGAAAAAATAATCTAAGATAAATGATTTTTTTTTCGCTCTTAGTATGGTTATCTAACAAAAAGTTTAGATTGCAAAAGTTTACTTTGAAAGAATTATATTAAAAATGTTTCATGCTTGGTTATTTCCTACTCATTAATCATCTTTAGAAAAATATACAGATTTCTTCACAGCTTTAGTTTAAAAAAATTCTTCCAGGCTATTGAGGCAAGAAAGAACAGCAGGAACAACAAAGATCTCTTAACTTTGATAAGGTGTTTGGTATACAACCACAGATCAACACACTTAAAAACAGCAGAGTTGGGGGCAGCTAGTGGTATGGTGGATAGAGCACCAGCCCTGAAGTCAGGAGTACCTGAGTTCAAATCTGGTCTCAGACACTTAACACTTCCTAGCTGTGTGACCCTGGGCAAGTCAACTAACCCCAATTGCCTCAACAAAATTACTACAACAACAACAACAACAACAACCAAAAAAAAAAAAAAAGCTGTACAGACTGGAGATAATGCAAACATATATACATCTACAAGTATTTCAACCAATCTCTCAAAGTGTCCATAAGTTCCATTTGGCAACATTTTGTCAACCTATACAATTTCTTTTTTATTATTATTATATTGCTTTTTATTTACAAGTTATATGCATGGTAATTTTTCAGCATTGACAGTTGCAAAACCTTTTGTTCCAACTTTTCCCCTCCTTCCCCTTACCTTCTCCCCCAGATGGCAGGTTGACCAATACATTGACCAATACATGTTAAATATGTTAAAGTATAAGTCAAATACAATATATGTATATATCCAAACAGTTATTTTGCTGTGCAAAAAGAATCAGACTTTGAAATAGTATACAATTAGCCTATGAAGAAAATCAAAAATGCAGACGAACAAAAATAGAGGGATTGGATTTCTATGTAGTGGTTCATAGTCATCTCCCAGAGTTCTTTCGCTGTGTGTAGCTGGTTCAATTCATTACTGCTCTATTGGAATTGATTTGGTTCATCTCATTGCTGAAGAGGGCCACGTCCATCAGAATTGATCATGATATAGTATTGTTGTTGAAGTATGTAATGATCTCCTGGTCCTGCCCATTTCACTCAGCATCAGTTCATGTAAGTCTCTCCAGGCCTTTCTGAAATCCTCCTGCTAATCATTTCTTACCAAATAATAATATTCCATAATATTCATATACCACGATTTATTCAGCCATTCTCCAATTGATGGGCATCCACTCAGTTTCCAGTTTCTGGCCTCTACAAACAGGGCTGCCACAAACATTCTTGCACATACAGATCCTTTTCCCTTCTTTAAAATCTCTTTGGGGTAAAAGCCCAGTAGTAACACTGCTGGATCAAAGGGTATGTACAGTTTGATAACTTTTTGAGCATAATTCCAAATTGTTCTCCAGAATGGCTGGATGTGTTCACAATTCCACCAACAATGTATCAGTGTCCCAGTTTTCCCACATCTCCTCCAGCATTCAACATTATCTTTCCCTGTCATTCTAGCCAATCTGACAGGTGTGTAACGGTATTTCAGAGTTGTCTTAATTTGCATTTCTCTGATTAATAATGACTTGGAGCATTTTTTCATATGGCTAGAAATAGTTTCAATTTCTTCATCTGAGAATTGTCTATTCTTATCCTTTGACCATTTATCAATTGGAGAATGACTTGATTTCTTATAAATTAGAGTCAATTCTCTATATATTTTGAAAATGAGGCCTTTATCAGAAACTTTGACTGTGAAAATGTTTTCCCAGTTTATTGCATCCCTTCTAATCTCATCTGCATTAGTTTTGTTTGTACAAAAATTTTTCAATTTGATAACCTATACAATTTCTAAGACATAGCATCCTTCATTGTGCCAAATTCTATATTCACCATGACCTCTTTTTCTTTTTCCAAAAAAAGAAAAAGAAAAGAATACTAGAAATAAAACATGATATAGAAGAATGTAACAAGAGATTCTTATTTACATATTATTTTAGTTTTTAAAATCAGTTCACATACATGATTGATCCGGTAATTACAACAATTCTGGGTTCTGAAAGGGAAGGTGAGACTAATGCTATTATTCCCATTTTAGAGGTGAGGGAACTGAGGCAATCTAACTAAAGTAAGCTAGATAAGCAAAGTCAAATCAGGCCTTGAACTCTGAGCTTTCAAAGTTTTTTTCCAGTTCTTTTTCTAATCAGCCACACTATTTCACTCCAAGGGGTCTGAAGCAATTTACTCTAAAGTGCACTTCCTGTATCACTCCCAAGGAAGATGTAAGGAGAATAGGAACTTAGTTTAAGAGAAATGAGTATTGGCAACAGAAGAAAAGCATCTGATTCAAAAAATACAAATACAAAAATTTAAAGCGAGCAATTTACAGGGACTGAGGTAGTAATTTGAAAGACTATAAACTGTGTATGAATGTGAGAATTATGTATATGCAGGCATAAAAGTCTGGTTTAAAAAAAGAGGAGAAAGGAAGAGGGGATATTGATCTCTTACTGTTCAGTTCTATTACTCTTAATTTTCCTAATTAGACTATAAGATTCTTATGGATAAGGAATGGTTTTCTATTTTTAAAAAAAGCATATTACATAGTGCTAATAATAGCCATGAGCTTTTTAATTGTCACTCAATAAAGGCTTGATTGAAAGAAGAATTCCAGATCTAGAGATGCAAAAGACCTCAGAAATGATTTGATCTAATCCTCTCATTTTACAGAAGAAAAGTGGTCCTCAAAGGTTAAGTGACTTGCTTTGTTTAGGTCTCTGATTCTAGGATCAATGCTCATTCCAACATGCCATGGAGAGACTGTAAAAAAAAAAAAAATAAGAAGAATCTCTGTATTAAGGAAAATGATAAGTAGGTATATAAATAGATAGATGATTAGATAGACAAATGATAGACAGATATACAAATACATAATATAGTCAGATATATGATAGACAAATAGCAGATAGACAAAAAGATAAATGATAGATAGACAGCTGATAGATATATAGATAGATGAGAGAAAATATAGGCAGATAGATGATAGATAAAGAACAGATAGATGATAGGTAGATAGACAAATGGACAGATAAACCAATTAAATAGACAAATAATCTACTGCCTAGATAGACACACAAATAGATAGACCAACTAAATATAGATAGATAGACATACAAATAGACTCTACAAAATACAATAAGAGGCAACTCAGTATGATGGAAAGTCAGTTACCTTTGAAATCAAATATGTGATGCCATATCTCATCTCTAATACTCACTAGCTCTTAAACTGTCAACAAGTCATTTGATTTCTTAGGTCCTACCAGCTCTAAATTGATAATCATTACTCCTTTATGCCTCAGTTTCCTTATGAACAAATGGAAATATTAATATAAGGCCTGTTCAGAGTATGATATCATAGAAATAGGTAACATTTGTGAAAGAATATTCATAAATTATGAATCAATAACTAACTTTTCTAATGGAAATTATATGAAACAGACTAGAAAATTGTTCGGTGATCTTTACAACCTCAAATTTATGCCCAAAATAAAGTTGAGTCTTTTAAACAAAAATATTCTTCTAATAATACTGTTCAGGTCTAAGTAGTGGGCAACCATAGTCTCTGAGGAATTTAATAAGCTGGACATCTAAAGGAAAATGGAGACATATGTCTAGCCTGAGTAGGCTACAAGGGATTAGTAATCAAAAATAGTTCAAAATAAGTGGTGTCAAAGATACTATCAAAAAAAGTGTATAATAGGAAAAGAAGTTAGATCATTCAGTACAAGTAAAATATAATGGAAGGTCAGTCTATAAGCTCCATTGATAGCCAGTATCATAAGAACTAAAGGAAGTCCCTAAGGACATTGGCTGGAAGATAGGAAAAGGAGTCAGAATGAGAGAGCAGTGGGGGATGAGAGGTGATGATTGACATCATTGCATGCTGTGCCCATATCAGTGAAATCACAAACCTATCAAATATCAAAGGATTACACAAGATACAATGATACTGTTTTATTATATTTCCTTTTATCTTCATTTTGATGATCTTTTGGTTCTTCTAGAGGGAAGCAGAAAAGGATGTAGACATTTATGGATGCAAACTATCAAAACAGCTATAAAAGGAAGGTATTAAAATGAAATTAATAATATTTTCTATTATCTATCTCATAGGACTTTTCATGAAGAAAAGAGCTAAATAGATAAATTTGTTGTTATATATTTCAATCATGCACAATTATCATTTTGTTTATTGACATATTCACTTAAACCTATTTGATGGAAGCAAAATTTCCAACCTTTCTGGGGAAAGTAAATGTTTAGCATAAAAACTTCAAAAATAACCATGAGCCCTGTGAATCTTCTGACATAGTACTGTGCTTAAAGTTACCAAGTATCTGCAATATGGATATGTCTTTTTGCTAGTCAGAAAACACAGCTAGAAGTTAATCTAAGGTTACGAGGTGATGCAGAGTAAAGCTGTTCAGGGAAAGAGAAATTAGACCAGTGAAAGGCAGAAACATTCTAGTAGCCAATTAAAAGCAGATGGAAAGGGATTCAGTGAAAATGTTTTCTGTTACAAATCAAAATCTCTTTTAAATAGTTTTGAGGGAAGGAGCAACTGCAGCATAAAGGATTTAGATTAGGTAACAGAAAGAACTTCATAGCAGTGTTGTTATGCAATGGACTATACTATCAAAAGTATATTAAAACCAAAAGTAAATTTTCCTCTTTGAAGTATATAAAAAAAGAGATGTGGTGAAATGACCTTGATTGATGATTTGCTATGGGAGATGGTCAAAGAAAATATATTAGTATTTCAATATATGCCTGAATTGTTATCATAATAACAATATAGAGTTTTTTACAATGTGTCCCCAAAAGGGAAAGTTCTCAAGTGAGACCAGAAACTTTTGACACTGCACTAGAGAAGTGATTAAATACTTAGCC
The DNA here is from genome assembly GCF_016432865.1 of Antechinus flavipes. Taxonomy (NCBI): domain Eukaryota; kingdom Metazoa; phylum Chordata; class Mammalia; order Dasyuromorphia; family Dasyuridae; genus Antechinus; species Antechinus flavipes. The sequence continues at coordinate 373,031,808 of NC_067400.1, read as the reverse complement.
AATCACAAGATAAAAATACCCAGCATTTACTGGTGTTCTGGTATGTTTTTCTGCTTAACTGAATCAATAGCAGAAAGTAGGAGTGGGCACACCTAAAAGTCAAAGTTCAGAACTAAAAATTTAATATTTAGTTTGGGATAAGTTGTCCTAGTTAAGAGAAGGGTGGGGTAGGACAATGACTTGATCAGGAGTGTCAGAGGGCAGGGTTTGTAGTGCAAATTAGATCTAGGGTACTACCTATAATAGGTGACAACAATTAGTTTGCCAGGAATCAAACTGGCCAAAAAAATATGGCTTCTTTAGGGGATAATCTAAAACAGAGAGAAAGAGAGGTACATGATAGAAGTTGTATATGAGGATTTCCAAGATAAAAAGGGAGTTGAGAACAAGAAAATTTCTCATATCTACTAGAGCAGAGGTTTCAAACTCAAATAGAATCAGATTCTTTAATAGAATCAGATTAATTAATTTTGCATCACCTACACTCTATTTTATTTTTATTTATTTTGTTAAACATTTCCAACTACATTTTAATTTGATTTGGAGGAAAGTTTTGCCGGCCAAATTTGACACCACAGTTTCAAGGTTAAACTAGGAAAGATTTTGTCACTACAACTAAACTTGTCATCCTGTTACATTATTGTCCTCTCTCTCTCTCTTTCATGGTTTCACTTAATACTGTATAGCAAGTAGTAATTATATGTTTAGAGGGTTTATATGCTGATGTCTTGAAACAAAAGGAAGAAGTGGTAAGAGAACCCTATAGTCTTCTTAAAGTAGCCAACTATGCCTTAGGGGAGAGAAAGAAACTCTCCCTGAGGTATTTAGAGCAGGAAAAAAGAAAATTGAAAGAAAAATATGGTCTACTTCAATTGCATCCTATTCTGTATCTGAATAGACTCACTATGTACTTTGATTACTTAAAGTATTCCAAAATAAGAAAGTTTAAGGACAATCTAAGAAAGCATCAGTTTACAATCTGAAATTCAATTGAATATCAGTAAAAGGAGACATTAAAATAATGAAAAAATATCACAAAGCTTTTAAATATGATTTTAATAATAAGAATAATTATAATAACTATTATCATTTATATGACACTTTTAAGGTTTACAATTTTCTTTACACTTATCAACTTATGTGATCCTCACAACAACCTATCAAACAGGTGCTAACATTGTTTATAAATAAGTTTTATAAATAAGGCTGAGAAAGGTTAAGTAACTTGCCCAATATCTTTCAAGTACAAAAGATCTAAAGTAGTTTTAAACTCAATGCTTCTTGACTCCAAGGAAAGCACACTATTCACTAAGCCACAATAACTGATTTACTGTCAACAAATATTTGTTGAGCATCCTAGAAAAAGTAGATAACTTACTCATTGCTTTCCTTCATTTTATTTCAAAGAAATTATCCCTAAAAACTGTGGAAATTGGAGAATAATAGAGGAGATGTTATTACCTATTATTGTGGAATTATATTTCCACAAGATAGGAGGTGCTTGCTTTTTAAATAAATAAGGCTATTTATCTAATAATAAATCATTCCTTGTACATAGCAGGTACTTAAATAAATGTTTGTTGACTGTTTATTTCATTCTTTTTTTCACTTCTTTATCCATATTTCATTCAAAAGAAAGTTCATTTATATATCGTTCCCTGGTCTAATTTCTCCTTCAATAAATAGCTTCATTCTTCCTCACTTCATATCCTTAGATTAACTTCTAATTTTTTTTCTAACTAATAAAAAGAATGAAAGTATATATTGCAAAAATATATATATTTAGCAATAAACTGTCACATGTGAAGATTCACAGTCTCAAGCATATTTTAGAACTTGTATCTTAACTTCTTAAGCTTCATAAATAACACATATGAATCAGGTTTATTTTAATGAAAGATACATCTGATAAAACTAGTAAAGATTTTGTACAGTCCTTGTCAATTTGGAGCTTATACTCCTACAAGTGAAATATTACAAACATTTAATCAGTTTGAAAATATTTACTTGAAGATTGGAATTATGAGAAGAGAAGAGTTATTCTGTAGTGAATAGAAAGCTGATCCTGACATCAAGAAATAATCTCAGTTCAAGGCCCATTTCTTCCATCTGAGTTCTGGGTAACGCTGGGTGAATCCCTAATCTCTCAGTATATTCAGGGAATCCTTAGTTATAAACTTCAGAGAAGGTGGCTACAACAACAGTACAGAGAGTTCTTCATCAGCAGTTCCCAGAAGTAGTGAAATCAGAGGGCCAATCCAAAATTTAATAATAATAATATTTGTTGTTGTTTGTCCTTCATTTTTTAAGAAGACCAAAGATATCACAAGGTGATGTCTTGACTCCTGTATAAATTAGATTTAAGTGAGACAAAGATGCAAAAGTCAATATTCTCACTCTCTTCCAAAGTCACCAGAATCTAGTGTCAAATAGCAACTGGCAATATTTCAGAATGCAGTGGATGAGCTAGGTGTGGTCTGTGTTTGGCTAAGTGCCAAGCATTCCAACTCACAGATTGTTCTCATTAGCCCATTCTGCTGGAGGAAGTCTTCCTCTAACTCACTAACTGGGTTGAGAGGACCCCGTTTACCTATCTACTGAGATGATTTTACCAGTGTGTGGCTGTGCATGCTATAGCTTCTTGGAGCCACAATTGAAAGTTGGGTTCCAATTGGGCATCATAGATGGATAAGAAAGTCCTGAAAAGGGCTCTGTAAGAGCTCACACCAGAAGTGTTAGTCCTTCCTTAGTACTTACGTGCATACACATACATGTACATACCCACATATGCATTATGAGAGAATACTATGGTGCTATAAGTAATGAGGACAAGGATCATTTAAAAAAAAACTGGAAAGTCTCAAATAAACTGATGCAAAGTAAAGTAATCAGGACTAGAATTCTATACATAGTAACAACAATATTGTAAGAATGATCAACTGTGAAAGACTTAGCTACTCTGATCAAGACAACCCTCTAAGATATTTAGAAAAGATGATGAAAAAATCCTATCTGACTCCAAAGAGGATTGATAAACTCTGAATGAAGATCAAAATATAATTTTATTTTGCTTATTTTCTTATTAGTATATAAAATTAGTTCTTTATTAATAGTATTAGTAAATCAATATGTCTAATATTGAAATATGTTTTGTATGATTTCACATGTATTTTATTATTGTTCAGTCATTCAAACAAGTTTGATTCTTTGAGATCACATGGCCTCGACTATCCATGGTATTTTCTTGGTAATAGTGGAATGGCTTATTGTTTTTTTCACCAGTGGATTAAGATAAACAGAGTCACACAGATAATAAGCGCCCAAGATCAGATTTTAATAAGATTTTCTTGGTTCCAGACTTAACACTCCATTCACTGAGACATGTAGCTTCCTTTGAGGCAAGCAGTGGAGTGACCTTTACAAGGTCACACAGCTAGTAAGTGTTAGAAACTATATTTGACCTCAGGTTTTCCTGACTCCAGCCCCAACACTCTATCTTATAGGCCATTTAGATACCTCTTCACATGTATAATCAAAGTTAAATTGTTTGCCTTCCCAAGGAAAAAGAGAGGGAGGGCAGAAGGAAAAGAGAGAATTCAGAATCCAAAGTATGTTTTTAAACGATTGCTAACATTTTTTACATTAAATTGGAAAAATCTTTAATTAAATATATATATATATATATATATATATATATATATATATATATATATGCACACACACACACACACATATATATTTTAAAATTTAAAAAGAAGAGTTCATAGCTATATTTAAGTATCTTTCAGTTTGAAACTTCAGGATCCAACTTTTCCCATCAGAAATCAATGACAAACATAAAATCTAAAAATCACCAAGTTTGAACATAAAAATCATTTTTAAAACTTAAACAAATTCAATAAAATCCAATGCTTTCCTGTACTCACATCTCCAAAAAGAGGGAAATGACTTCTTGCATAAGTACCCTGGATCTGCTTTGTGTTTTAATACAATTTTTGACAACATGATCTTGCAAAGAATTTCTCTGGCATCAGATTTTGTCAGAAACTCACAAAATATAATCTTTATTAAGATCCAAGGCCAATCTGTAGAGTTGTAAAAAAGGTGTTTTACTCCTCTTCAAGTTGGGATAATTACCCACTTCCCTCTAACAGCTCCATTTTTTGAGCTGAGAAAGCATTAAGTATCCCTCTCCTTCTTAACTATTGAAATTTTGAACTTAGGACCTTGTTTCTCAGCAATTCCCACAAGGAAGATTCTAAATGTAGTACCTAATATTACATAGGTTTTCAAAGACTTTTTTTTTCAATTTTTTTATTATTCTTTCCACTAATTCTTTCATGCCCTGCTTTAGGGCAAGTGTTACCTATTGAGTATGGTGCTAGGAAAAACATTTGCTCTGAATCTTGCCCATTTGCCCTCAGTGCCTCAAAGGAGGAAACATATGACCTGTCTTTGATCAGGTTTTCTCCCTAAAATGAAAACATTCTCAAGTATGTAACTCTTATAAAAGGTAAGCATTAAAATGCTGGCATAAACCACATTAGACTACAGAGACATAGCTCAAGCTCATAAAACCACATTTGTATAAGAAAACTTGTCTCAGAGGTCAGTCATTAGTCAAATCTTTTGCAAATATCAGAAAACCTGATTAGACTCATTGCAGACAAAAACTAAAACTGCAAGCAGACCTTATTAAGTTCTAGTTTCTGACTACTTTTTTTCTCTACTATCAGATAAAGAAGGGCAAGGCAGTATATAAATTGTTTTTATTATTAAAGTGTCTTCTCATAAGATAGCTACATTATTCAAATTTAAGATGTGATCCTCATAAAACAAAAAAAAAAGAATTATTTTATGATTGGTATTAAGATAGGAGTACGCTTCATACATGTCGTCAGACAAAGGATATAAGTAGTAATTATTAAAATAAAAAGAGACAACACAGTAATGATACCCATCCAAAGATTCCCCATATTAAAAAACAAAGTATGATCCAGTTATAATGCTATCTTACTGTAATTCTTGGGGATCAACAGACTTTAATCAGCAGTTTTTTTTATCATTTCTTCTGTTTCTCTTTTGTAGAATTTTGTGATAAAATTTTTGTAAAAGGAACCAGGTCAAAATCAGAAATAAAGATCTTGGAAACAGTCCTTCCAATTTGCTTCCTGTTTCCCTTTCATTTCAACAAAGGCCACAGTACTTAGTAAGATCTCTGCCTTTGTCCAGTGTTCAGAGGCAGCAGGTATATCGGAGTCCAGGGAATCATTGAGGTCATTCTCACTATCACCTCAAGGCTGAGATTCACTTAGTGTTTCAAGCATGGAGTAAAAGGACTAAGGCCCAGAAAAAAGCTTACAAGATAAGCTGCTATGACTGAGGTCAGGGTCAGGGCTTCTGGAAATTTAAAAGCAGACACATATCACCAGAAGTATTACTGTTGGCATTGCTCACAGATGTTTTAGTATTGGTCAGCTTACATTTGGACACATTTTTTCCTGTGAACAACAGTAAGAAACTGTACATTTCAGAGTTATCTCATGGCCCAATCTGTCTGATTTAGGTAGAATTGTTATCGCTTTTGCAGAACTGAGGTTTCTAGCTTTTTAATATCTTTTTCACCCTGTTTTTCTTGGTGCTTTTCTCCTGCAAGAGTTTTCATGTTTCAAATTATGTAATCAAAGTCATAGAATCTGCTGTCTGTCTGATGGCACCTGATAAAGCAAACTTTCTTATGGCTACTGGTAACTTTCTAAAATGGCCTTATAGCACATTGGACAGGGAGCAGGCCTTAGAGTCGGGAAATCCTACGTTCAAGTCCTTTCTCTGACACAAACTACCTGTGTTGCCATGGGAAAGTCAGGTAACCTCTAAGTGTCCCAAATAACTTTATAAGACTTTAAATTATATGGGAGTTACTGAGCTACCTACATTAGCAGATTCCAAAGCCTGCTTCCCACCCCCCAAGCGTCCCCAAAATTATTTTTAAGCACATTCCTCTGTTTGCTACTCTGAAGGGCATCCTCTGTACTAACTATATTATCCATGTTATTACAAATCATTCAAGGAGATGCCCAGTGATTCTAAAACATATTCTTGTACTAACACTATGGTTACTGAAGTTTAATTAGGATTATCTAAGCAATTATAGCTACATATTAATTAAAGATTTAACCATTTGCTGCAGTTAGTTTTGTTCACGTCACTTGTGATATAGGTCATTCTGGGATTTTTTTTCCAAAATAATAAACAAGGGGACTTTGCCAATGTCGTCAAATAATTCTTTACTCAAATTGGAATTCCTTTTTGGTACCTCAATCTCTAGCTTTATCATAAGAATATATTGCTATCTTTTAAAAAGACTTATCTGTTTTCATTTTAGTTATTTCCAGGTATATATATATATATATATATATATATATATATATATATATATATATATATATATATATATATATATATATATATATATTGTGTATGTATGTATGTGTATATATATATATATACACACATACATACATACACAATTCAATATACATATATGGGTATATATGTATAAAAATGGAAATTATATATACATACCTATGTTGCATATATGTGAATATATAGATTTATGTGTGTGTGTGTGTGTATATATATATGTACATATATATATATGAAATAGATTTTTTTATATCAAAAGAAGGGAATTTTTGTGATCAAGATTCTCATTAATTATATGGCTAGATAATTTTAATTTAAAAAGAGTTAGCTAATATGTGTCCAATCACACCAATCCTCTTCTCAAAAACTTTTATTGGCTCTCCATAATTTTAAGTATTAGAATGGATCTGAGATCTCAGCAATATTCTTTTGCCGATGTAAATGTTCCTATTAGAGCAACATCATCATCAAAAAGTAGTTTTTGAGTACCTATAACCATAGAGTACCCCGGTAAACATTATTAAAAATTAAATTAAAATAGATCTGAACCTCACAATGTAAAACTAATACTACATTGACATGTATATACTGGTAGGATAGATAGATGCATGAGCAACTATACCAATAATGCTCAAAACACATTAAGTAAAGTGAATTGTAGATATACCATATGTCAGTACACTGATGTATAAATCATGTATTTTTCATCACTCAATTTTCATTCATTCAGTAAGCATATTTTATGTACCTACTGTGTGATAGTCACTATGTAAGGCACTGAAGTGACAAAGACAAAAGTGAAACAATGTGAATAGAAACTAAGTCATACCATTTGGGTGCTTCTGTTAGGTAAGTTTGAACAGAAGGAATTGGGATTGAATGATATAGGAGAGAGACTTTGAAAAGACAAAAAAGGGAAGCAGGCAGAGGGTGCAGTCTGAAAAGAAATTCAGATTTGAAATGGGATGATATGAGAAAGTAGGTGGTAAGCAAATCTGCCTGTTAAGAAGTGGAGGAGGCATTTATTATGAGCAAGGGATATGTCAAAATTACCCTTTTAAAATAGATGAATTAATGTTTAGCCCCATAAACGATCCATCCCACTGAAAAATACTGAGTCCCTTAAAGCCAGCCAATGATGATTACAGCTCTGAGAGCTGTCATTAAATAGCCTGGTACATACATGCCATATGTGTTTATCTTATTCACTAGCCTACTTACATGTGATAATACCAGAGCAGCTTTCAAGATGAACATTTGACAAGCCAGCCCACAGCCGACTGACACCTCCATTTCAGCTGGCCAGTGATATATAAAAAGAAACTGAATGTTTACTCGTGTGCTTTCCGGATTTGACATATGTGCTATAAGAGACACAGAAGGAAACTTCAGAAAAGAAATTAAGGAATGTACTTGTCAGTTTATTAATCAAAGTTTACCTGCTTCACATTACACAGAGACAAATTAAGCAGGCTACTATGGTACTCAGAAAACATCTGCTAACAAAGTCAGAAGTAATGATAAACAAACGAGTTCCCTTTGTGGTTGATTTTCATCCAGCTGCATTTAATTATAAAAGAGCTATCAAAGAAAGCTCCCCATTAGCTGCTAATTCAGAATGACTTCAGAAGAAAATCCCAGAGCCTCCAGTGATATCTCTGCAACTCCAACAACTTTCTAATCTCTACAATTGATTGGGAAGAGCTGAATTAAAGCAGCTTGGTTATCAATCCTCAGTTATATTAACTACTTAGATAGAATGTGTTCTTCCTCCCTCCTTCCCTCTATCCTATCTTTTCCTTCCTTCCTTCCTTCCTTCCTTCTTTCTTTCCTTCCTTCCTTCCTTCCTTCCTTCCTTCCTTCCTTCCTTCCTTCCTTCCTTCCTTCCTTCCTTCCTTCCTTTCCTCCTTCCTTCCTTCCTTCTTTCCTTTCTTCCTTTCTTCTTTCTTTCCTTCCTTCCTTCCTTCATTCCTCTCTTTCTTTCTTTCTCTCTCTGTCTCCATCTCCTTCCCCGCTTCCTTCGTTCCTTTCCTCCCTCCCTGCCTCTCTCCCTTATTTTTCTTTCTTTTCTTCTTTCTTTCCTTCTTTGTTTCCTTCTCTTTCTTCTTTCTTTCTTTCTTTTTTTCTTTCTTTCTTTCTTTCTAGATTGGCTTTGTATAATTGTGGCCAATTAAAGGACTACAATATGACAGGATTTATAACAAATCCTATTTGCTTCTAAGACTGGATTCATAGAGTGTTAAGAGATTGCCTCAAGGAAAGCCAAGGAAGAATTCTTACTATGCACAAGACAACGGAAAATGGGATAATGATCTTATTGTCAACTCCTCAAAAGTTACCACACTTAAAAATTAAGTCCAAGTGACATGAATTTTTGAAAGTCAAGTTGAGCTGGAGAGCCAAATATCCAAGGTCTCTATGGAATTATTCTGTAGTCTACCAAAATCCATAATCAGTCCCAATCCTCATCCATTATACAATGTTGGCGCCTACAGCCTTCCCTCTCTTGAAAGCACATAGCTCGCTTCATACAGGATGATGAAAAAAGGCAATAGAACCACATTTCTCATTCTCACTGTTTTTTCAATGAGACAATTGTGGGTGATTCCTCCCCCAAATCTGGCTTCTGTCTGGCTAGCAGGCAAACACAAAATCAAAAGCTGGTGTGCCAGAAATGCACAGCTGTATTTGTGCTTCTGCTGATCCAACTACAGAGCACACCACATGTCATTTACTTGTCTTAGGGTGGGCTGGTGAGGTGTAAGTTAAAGGGGCAGATGTATAATCTGGGAAGTGGTCCAAGTTCATTTTGTACTAATCTCCGTAACAATGCAACACATAGCACTGAAGGTACATTCAGAGAGCATATTGGATGTGCAGCAACTCAGGTAGGGAATAGTAGAATGTTGCCAGGGATGGTCCTAGCCAACTTCACAGCACCCACCCAATTCATAAAGCATCCTCTAAGAAACTTAGAGTTCTTTATTCCATCATGGAACATTTGTCCTCAGTTATGAGAGGGAGGAAACTAGGTTTTGCCTGCTGGCAATGTTTGCTTGTGATGCCTGCAGAGATACCATTGAGCAACACCCCCCCTCCCAAAAAAAAAGAAAAAAAGAAAGAAAAAAGGAAGATGAAACAAGTTTCTTTAAATTCAATCAAATAGTTATTGAACCTTTTCAGTACTTACTAATTTACTTCAAGGGACACTTTCCCCCCATTCATAATAACTGGTAATGGTAAGGAAGAAGATGATGACATTGTTTTTGAGGTCCTTCTTTTTGTATGAACATCTTTTCAGGGATCAATCGGGGTAAGCATAAGACATTAATTTTACCCTTGGCACAAGGATCAAACAATGTTGCCAATATCTATTGTTCTCTTTATAACAATATCTGTGGTGATTTGAACATAACCCCTTCTCCAGCTGGTCTGAGATCAAGCATTATTTTTCTGTACATGGTTTCAGAAAGCTGGGAAGTGTCCTGTTTAAAGAATAATGCTCATGTAGAAACATAGTCTGTGAAGGTGGTCAACTACCAAAAAAAAAAATTAAGTAGAATTGAGTTTTGATTTTGTTTATAGTTTAGGGTGGTGGGCTAGACTGAATGACAGCTGCCCCACTGTTAAAATTTACTCTCTTGTGCTGTAGGAAAAAAGTTGATCTAATCTGTAGCACAGATGTCATAACTTCAAATCAGCTTTTTTTTTCTTATTCAACATCAATTTTCTCCCAGACAACCAGAATTTCTCTGGAATGACATCAAAATTTTAGAGCATGGAAGAACCCTGGAGAAAAATTCAGATGATTTTCCAAGATACTGCAATAGTGTAGTAATGTTATTTCCCTTTTTAGACTGCCAGCATTAGCTTCTTGCCTATTCAAAGACTTACTTCCAAAAACAATAGTTGCCCTCATATTGTATTTTGATCAGTCAGAATTTACTATTTTCCCCATAACATACAATAGCAGCCAAAAGTATAAAAAATATAGTGCACTGTATATATGGCATTTTCTATATTCAAACAATACATATACATTCCCGCATGCACACAATACATCTCCCCACAAACATAAAACACACAGAGCATAGAATAACCAAATGTCTTACAGAGCAGCTATATGTATTGAGCACTTTCTAAATGAAATTTTACATGAAGTTTACAAGAAGTTCCCTGTAGTGGGAAGGTACAACTCTGAAAGAATACATTTGAGTGGACAGAGACCTTCAATGAGAAGAACAATTATATTTTAAAACCCAGGCAGACAAATGACTCTCATGATAAGATGATTTCTAAAATCAATCAACAAACATTAATTAAAACACCTACTATGTTCCATGCTCTATCATAAGGGATAAGAATACAAAGACAAACAAAAAAAATTTAGTAATGCCGAATCTCAGCTTAATTCTATTAGAGGAGACAAGGAATCCATATATAAAAGTTCTAAGAATAAACATAAACAAAACAAATATAAAATAAATACCAGGAAGTTGCCAAGGGTGGGCACCTGTGCTTGAGCTTAATGTTGAAGAAGGGGAATTAATGATGTAGAGGTGAGGAAGGATTGCATTCCAAACATGGGGGTCAGCAGCACAAAAACATAGAGACAAGAGATATAGTGCCATATGTGAAGAACATATGGTCCACAGAATGTAGGAAGAGGGAGGAATGTATAATGAAGCTAAAAAGGTAAGTTGGGACCAGGTCATGAGGGATGTTAAAAGTCAAACAGATGAATGTATATTTTATTCCATTCCGTATAAATTTTATTCCTTATAAGATTACAATCTCAGATCAGCTAAGTCCCATTTTGAATAGGCTTGTGACTCTGTGGTCCTGCTTTATTCTCCATCATTACCCTGGTATCAGGTGGAAGGCAGACTTGGCAGCAGAAGATCTCATCAAAAATGTTAGGGATAGAAATACTTGTGATGGAAAAGGGAGGCAACTTCTTGAATAGTCTTTTAGATGTAGGAATAGTCATGAAGTCTTATGTTGCAAATGATGGCTATAGAGGACAGCATAGTTCAAGATCTGGACTCATGCCCAGACAACAGACTAATAGGGAGTCTTAACATTTAGTGAGCCATATACCCCATTATTTGATGAAACCTATGGCCCCCTTCTCAAAATAATGTTTTAAATATACAAAATAAAATACATAGAATTACATAAGAAATCAATTTTATTAATATACAATTATAGAGAAAATGAGTTCATAAAACCTTGGTCTAAAGGAAGGCTATAGTAACATTAAAAAAAATTAGAGGAAGGTGGCTACCATATTCATAAATGTGAACATAATCTCATCAGTGAGATCTCAAACCCATTTAAATATATGAACAGTATGAAATAAGACATCATTTATTTAAAATCTAGAATTTAGAGAAAGAATAAACCCTTTTCCTCTAGGTGAATCAGAAAAAAATTTTATAATGGAGAAGATGACAGCTGAGTAAAATCTTGATGAATAGAATTTCAACTAGCAGAGTTGGTGAGGTAGGTTTAGGAGTAGTGGATGACAGGTAGAAGAAATCATCAGGGAAATCATCATACTTTTTCCAAATATGGGCAGAAAGAAGGAAAATTCCAGCATTTTATTAAAGATACCCAATAGGAACATCTTGCCTCTTAAACAGCCAATTCTTTTTTTGAACAATTTTGTAGGATGTTTTAATTGACATAAAGTTTCAATTTACCTTTGTGTAACTTCCACCCATTGCTTTTAGAGCTGCCTTAAAGGGCCAAGTATAATTAATATAATCCTTCATCTGTGACAGCCCTTCAGATATTTGAAGATAACTACATTTTCTGATGAGATTTTTCTTCTTCATTAGAAGCATTCCTAATTCATTCAACTCATATAGACATGGAATAACCTTGAGAACTTTCACAATCCTAGTAGCTTTTTGAATGTTCTTCAGCTTACTAATATGTTTTCCAAGATGTGACACCAAGAACTAACTCTGATATAGTTTGATCATGGCACTCAGATGGGCTATCATCTCCTTTTGACCAAATATTATGCCTCTCAATGTAACCTCAATTATATTAACTGTCCTAGGCATTGATGTCTCCCTCTATTTTCCATGTGGAATTGATTTTTTAAGCCAAAATTTAAATTTTTGTTATCATACCTGCTATATTTCTTTTTATTTATACCTTCAAGATCATTTTGAAGTCCAACTCTGGCAATCATTGTATTAGGTCTCAAGTTTGAGTGATACACAATTACAAAACGGCGGAATCATAGTTATACAGTTTGATAAGGAAAAAATGGAAATTTTTAGAAAACAAAATGCTCAATATGTATCAATGATATAAAATGACAATTTAAAAAAGGTGATTCATTCTTAAATTGCCTCAGAGAGGATTAATTTTCATGGATAAGGTGGTAATCCTGATGTATTCTGCCCTCATCATGCCATATTTGGAATGATGTGTTCAGTTCTGGCCATTGCAGCTTAAAAAAAAATATTCATAAACTGAAGTACATTTAGAGGAGAGAAATCTGGATACTGAAGTGTCTGAAAACTAGGTACTTTCAAATTTGGTTTAAAAAACTGAGGATGTTTAGCCTGGAGAATAGAAGTTTCAAGTAACAATTGACAATATATAATGTTGTCATTATAGACATAATAATAGACAATATAGACATAATAGAACTAGGAGCAAATAGAAGCAGCAGCATGGAAGCAACTTTCACTTTGAAGGCAGAAAATTTTTTCTAAACATTGTAACTATCTACAAATAAAATAGGTTACATAGGCAATTGTGTGTTAAGAAGAGATTCCTATCCACTTTGTAGATTATATACTTTGGGAGTATGAGAGGGACTAGATAGTCACTTAAGTATCTCCCACTCCTAAAATATTGTGGTTTATAGTGTTTACAATGCAAGTTAAGTGAGTGCCCTAATGCATAGAGTATCAGATCTAAATTCAGGAAGATCTGAGTTAAAATCCAGCTTCAAACACAAGTCATTTAACTCATTTTGTCTCAATTTCCTCATCTGGAATTAGAGTCAAGAAGATCTGAATTCAAATATTGTCTCTGATCATTGATTATGTAACTTTAGGCAAATCACTTAATTTCTGTTTGCCTTAATCCACTAGGGAAAGAAATGACAATCCACTCTAGTAGAGTCACAGAAAATCCAACATGACTAAATTACTGAACAATAGCAAAACCAACATATTTTATATAATTGTCTATATATATATATATATATCCCTACATTAAAAATATGAATTTATGTATCCACATATGTGTTCACTTCAAAATAGTCATCTTTCGAGGAAATACAATATGATATAAATACAATATAACATTTAATAAAAAGACCTTGGCCTAATACTTGGTTCTACTATTTCTTAATTGGGTGACCTTAGGCAATTTACATGATTCTCTAAAACCCACTTTTCTGTATTATAAAAAGGTATTTTTAATGCTTAAATTATTTACATGTCTAACATTTTTAAGTATAATATCCATCTCCAATTATATTGTCATATTTGACATGGAGACAATACCATAATACTGGAAAAGCTTGCATTTGATCCTTATTATTTTAAAGAACCTAAAAGCTAGATGAGAACAATAATCAACAGAAATTCACATTTGCCTTTAAAATCTCTGATAATTGGAAAGGGGATAGGAACTGAAATTCTCAGTCCCAATATTTCAGATTTAATGGTTTGAATGAATAAATTATTTTGTAAATTATAAATTATGATATAAATATAATTGTTTTTCTATATACTTATTCAATCATAGATTATCTTAGAAGAGGTCCATGAATGCTGAAAAGATGAGTGACCATTACAGCAGATTCAACCAAGTGGTTGAAAAATGTCTATAGTATGAAATTAGATGGAAAAATCTATGGAAATTATCTATCAATTTTTATATTTGAAAAAAAAAGTGGAAGAAATCATAATGGGCCCTGAATTACTAGAAATAGAAAATGGGTTAGATTACCTTCAGGAAAAATTGAAAAGATTCTTTAATAAGGCATAGCTTCTATCAAAACAAATAGCTATCTCTGTAATATTAATGTTCTGCCAGGGTGATTATATGCCTACAAGAAATGTAATCTAGTAGTTTCTAAATAATTGAACATGAATTTAATCCAGAAGACAATGGAAAAGTACATGGTAAATGTGAGTAGGCTACAAAGTGTAATGAATAAGGAACTTCAAAGAAAAAGGGGAGTAAAAAATATCAGTAGATGTATTTTTTTAAGTGTGTGGTTAACATAGCTAAATAAAGGATGCTAGCTGGTTAGTCAGGTTGCTCTATTCCAGAACTCTGGAGCAGGGGGAAGGTACTGTATGAAAAACTTTTAGGAAGATATGATCAATAGTCTTGGAGGGAAGACAAAGATCATTGATGTGTGAATTCCTCTAATAAAAAGAGACTCCAAATCACTGAGACTATGCTTCCTTTTGAGTACTAGAATATAATTATTCTGAAAGTGTTATTACTAATATAATCTGGAGGCATTCCAAGAGTTGCCTTTGAGTTCATGTCATATTCTTTTGAATATCCTCATTGGAAAATCTCTCTTCCTTAAGGGTGGATTTTATTTTTGTCAACAAAGACATTTAATCTAATAAATGTGGTGGGTAATCAAGAGGAGTGATGGTATTTTCGTGTCAAAATAAAGTATGAATAAAAAGAAACATGATTTACTTACATATCTCATAAACTGATTCAAAGGCAATTTCAAATGAGTTCCAAAAATGTTTTGAGCAATGTCAGTAACACTGGAATAAGTGTAAAATAGATTTTCAAGGGGACTACTTTAAAGGATGAGACACATTTAGATATATAAGTTACTATGTTTGTATATTAATCTAATTATTTGAAAAGCTTTACTCATGTTTCACAGTAGTAATGAGTACTGTGCTTCACACACAGTTGATATTTGATAATGCTTGTAACTAACTTTGAAGTTTTCTCAGATAAAAATCAACTAAATGACAGCGTTTCAGCTTCCCTCTCAACCAATCACCTAGAAATATTTATTTAGTGTAGACTCATCTTCAAAGACATACCCATATATTCTCTACTCCATTATTGGAATGGGAGAAAATCAAGACAAGCAAATTTTTATTTATAAAATTATCAGTCCTTATAAGATTAGGCTCATTCCACTACTGTAATAAAAAAAAAAAAGTTTAAGGAAGGAAATAGCTTTAAATTCATAGCAAATTATTGCTCACAAAATACTAAAACCAAAAAGAAAATCATAAATGCTAATGTTTTTGTCTTACTGTCTGAAAGACAATTTGGCTGGATAATCTGAGACCTAGTTGTACTTTAGTTTATAACAGAAATCATTTTATTGCAGAAAGACAAATACCCAGTCATCCCAAAATGATCAAAATTAAAATAATAAAAACAATTTTAAAATATCACGTAACAACACAGATTGAGACAAGAGAATCTAATGGTTAGAGGACCTCATTGAGATTTCCAAAGACCCAGGTTCAGATTCTTCCTCTGACATTTTTTTAGCTATATAATCACAGGCAAATCACAGAACGTAGACGATGCTCTAATTTCCAAATCCACAAGTCCCTATATTGATGAAGGCAGAAGTCTGGGCAAGAGAAAACAAAATCCAGAATCTTGTATTTAAATTGAAGTAGAAGAAAAAAATGTGATGTCATGTGGAAGACCATAGTAAGGCATCCAGATATCTATCTATAGTTATCTCAAATTCTGAGAAACTCATTACCTATTCCAATTAAACAATTGCCAACCTTTCAAAGTCTATCTATGGCTTTTTTAAAGTAATAGAGCATTGCCATGTATTATTTAATCTGCCATACATTTAGCTTTTACACATCCTTTTTGTTTTTTTCTCAAATTACTATTTTCATTATCTAACAACAGCTAAGCTTTATACACTAAGTTTAAAGCAAGAACCAAAATTTGCCAAAGAAAATTTGAGTCAGTTTTAATTAGTTTCAATCAGTATTAAATAATAAATAATAATTAGATTTTATAGCACTTATATGTTAGACAATGTGCTAAATGTCTTACAAATATTATATTATTTTGTCTTCTTGATAATCTTGGGAGTCCTTGTTTTATACATGAGGAAACTGAGGAAAACAAGTTAAATGATTTGACCAGGCCATGCAACTAGTATCTGAGGATAGATTTAAATTCAGGTCCTCTCTAACTCCAATGTCCCATCAAATTACACATACAGGGTAGTATTCCCAGTATAAATAGCCAACCCAATGCAAAATTCCTTTTAAATGTTACCTTTTCCCTGAAGCTAATAATCTTAACAATTTTATATATTTGAACTTTTATTCTATATGCTAAAGAAATTTTCCTCTCCAGGCATAGATAAAAATCTATTTCTATTGTAACTCCACTTGTTACTACATGAACCCAGATGTGCTAATGGGTCATTATCCATGGGTCTAATCATGTTCCAAAGATAGGTAGATATTTGTTTATGACTCACATAATAGTCCTTTTCTTCAAAAATGGCAATAATAAATATCAAACCATTCTATTGTTTTTAATACCTGAAAATACATTCTATTCTTTACCCATCCATTCAATATTGTTTAGTCTAGAGTTTCTCAAAGCTATACCTCCTCACTTTTATTGAAATCTATCTTTACTCTTAAGACACAGCATCCCTTGAAACACTTTCCATTCCTTCTCTTACTCCCTTATCTCACCCATAGTAGTAGTAATAATTTAGTAGTCCTAATTTTCTACTGCTTGCTTCTAGATAACTGGTCTACCAATGATCTTAATGTCAGTGGTGATTCACTATTCCCTCCATTTATTTGTTACTATGTATTACTCTTTAGATGATTCAATTTTCTCAGATGCTGGCTCACGGTCTTCCTATCCTCACAATCTCGTGCATCAAATCCGTTGTTCTTAATATTTATATTAATAACAACAGTAACAATCCATCACTTCAATCCTTAAATTCCTAGACTCCCAGGATCTTCTCCACTCCACACTGGCAAAATCATACATTGTTTTTTCATATTATAGAATTGGACCACCTGCAACAACTGGAGCTATGAAAAATCCATAAATTTCTATTCAACAATCTACCCGACAGAATTTTTGAGAGGATCAAGTGAGCCAATATATAAAAAGTGTTTTGCAAGCCTGAGAATGCTAAATACATATTAGAAATTTATTATTGATATTATCCCTTTTCTTTAATCTTTCACTCACATTAAACCTAATATTAGTTCTTTTCTCTTTTTGCAGTATATCTTCCTTTCCTATTGCCTTCCCTTGCCTCCATATAAACCATTAAACATGTAGTCTAACATTTAAATGTTTGGTTGGCTAACACCTTCTCCTATTCCATGCATAGTTCATCCTGCCTTAAAGATTTTCTTTGGATATGGATCTATTCACATCATTTTTTCAGAGTTCTTCAGGCTTTCTTCAATGGCCTCCTCTTATCTATTAGTGATGTTTGAATTTCTATCTTTCTCTGTCTTTTATAATATTGTTTTTTTAATTCTTTTATTTTTTCTGGTTATACATGCACATTCATTTATTTAAAAATGCATTTTATTATGAATCATGTTGGGAGAGAGAAATCAGAATAAAAAGAAAAAGCCATGAGAGAAAAAAAAAAACAAGAAAAGGGGGAAAATAGTAGGTATTGATTCATATTTGGTCTTTCTGGTTGCAGATGGTATTTTCCATCCAAAGATTATTGGGATTTTCTTAGATCACTGAACTACTAAAAGGAAGCAAGTTGCTCATTATACAATATTGCTGTTACTGTGTATGATGTATTCTTGGTTCTGTTTGTTTGGGTCAGCATCAGTTCATGTAAATCTTTCCAAGTCTTTCTAAAGTCAGCTTGTTCATCACTGCTTATATAGAATAATAATATTCCATTATTTTTATATACCATAACTTATTCAGCCATTCACCAATTGATAGGCATCTATTCACTTTCCAATTCTTTGCCACCACATAAACAACTGCTACAAATATTTTTGTATGTGTGGGACCTTTTCCTTCCTTTATGATTTCTTTGGGACACAGACCCAATAATGGCACTGCTGGGTCAGAAGGAATGCTTACTGTAATAGCCCTTTGAGCATAGTTCCAGATTGCTCTCCAGAATAGCTGGATCAGTTCACAATTCCATCAACAATCTATTGTTGTTCCAGTTTTCCCATATCCCCTTCAACAGTTATCATTATCTTTTCCTGCCATTTTAGCCAATATGAGAGGTGTGAGGTGGTACCTCAGAGTTGTTTTAATTTGTATTTCTCTAATTAATAGTGGTTTGGGGCATTTTTTGGTAGGACTATATATAGAGAACTTTAATTTTGTCATCTGAAAATTGTTCATGTCCCTTGACTATTGATCAATTGGGAAATGACTTGTATTCTTATAAATTGGATACAATTTTTTTTTAATTTTAGAAAATAGACCTATAAAGCTCATCAATTAGAGAATGGCTAAACAAGTTGTGGTATATGAATGTTATGGAATATTATTGTTCTATAAGAAATGATCAGCAGGATGATTTCAGAAAAGCCTGGAGAGACTTACATGAACTTATCATAAGTGAAATGAGCAGAACCAGGAGATTATTATACAAGGCAACAAGATTATTATGATGATAAGTTCTGAAGAACATGGCTCTCATTAGCAATGAGTTGATTCAGACTATTTTCAATATTTTTGTGATGAAAAAGCCATATGCACCCAGACAGAGGACAGTGGGAAATTAATGTGGATCATAACATAGTATTTTCATTCTTTGTTGTTTTGTTTTCTTTCTCTTTTTGTTTTCTCTTTTTGATCTGATTTTTCTTGTGCAGCATATTTGTGGAAATGTGTATAGAGGAACTGCACATGTTTAACATATATTGGATTACTTTTATTGCCAACTGGGGGAAGAAGAAAGGGAGAAGGAAGGAAAAAAAATTAGAACACAGGGTTTTGTAGGTGTAAATGTTGAAAATTATCCATGTATAGATTTTAAAATTTAAAATACATAATTTTAAAAAAAAGAAAATTAGAAACACTGATTGCAAAAAATTTTCCCAGCTTTGTGCTTCCCTTTTATTGTTATTTGTGTTGGTTTTGTCTGTGCAAAAATTTTTTAATTTAATGTAATCAAGTTGTCCATTTTCCATTTTATAATGTTCTCTAATTCTTCTTTGGTCATAAATCCCTATCTTCTCCAAAGATATGATAGGTAAATTATCCCTTGTTGTCCTAATTTGGTATTATCATCTTGATGTCCAAATCATGTATCCATTTTTACCTTATTTTGGATATGGGACATAAGATGTATTTCCATACCAAGTTTCTGACATTATTTTCCAGTTTTCTCCATAATTTTTGTGAAATAGTGAGTCTTATCTCAGAAGCTAGCGTTTTGGGGTTTATAAAATACTAGATTATTATAGTCATTGATATTTGTGTCATGTGTCAACCTATTCCACTGATCCACCACTCTATTTCTTAGCCAGTATCATATAGTTTTGATTATTGCTGCTTTATAATAGAGTTTTAGGTCTGGTAATGCTATGCCATTGTCCTCTGTCTTTTTTTTTTCATTAATTCCCTTGATATTCTTGACCTTTTGTTTTTTCAGATGAATTTTGTTATTATTTTTTCTAGCTCTATAAAATAATATATTGGCAGTTTGATTGGCTGAACAAGTAGACTAAATTAGGTAGAATTGTCATTTTTATATTAGCTCAGCCTACCCATTAGCAATTGATATTCTTTCAATTGTTTAGATCTGACTTTATTTGTATGAAAAGTGTTTTGTAATTGTGTTCATGTAGTTCTTAGATTTGTCTTGGCAGGTAGATATACAAATAGTTTATTTTGTCTACCATTATTTTAAATGAAATTTCTTTTTGTATCTCTTGCTGCTGGGCTTTTTTAGTAATATATAAAAATGCTGATTATTTGTCTGGGTTTTTTATATGCTGCAACTTTGCTAAAGCTGTTAATAATTTTAAGTAGGTTTTGGATGATTCTCTAAGTATACCATCATATCATCTGCAAAGAGTGATAGTTTTATCTCTTCATTGTCTATTCTACTTCCTTTAATTTCTTTTTCTTTTTCATATTGTTATAGTCAACAATAATGGGCATTCTTGTGTCATCTAATATTGCATTTTTATATATTTATAGCCTTATCATATTTCTTTCTTTGATATGTATAAGGTAGTTGGTAGCACAGTGGATGGATGAAACATAGGAAATGTACTCAGAAATAGTGGATTTCAAATTCCTGCCTCATATACTTACTGTGTGATCTTAGGTAAGTCATCTACTTTATCGATTCCTTAGTTTCTTTCTCTGCAAAATACAGATAATGAAAGCATCTACTCATAGGGTACTCAAATAAGATAACATTTATAAAACACTTTGCAAACCTAAAATGCCATATAAATTTTACAGCTGTAAGTATTGATGATGATCATCATGCACTAATCATATCAACATCATCATCATCACCACCACTACCATCATTATCAGATCTAGTGATTTTACTTTTTTCTGGAAAGATTTTTTGTAGTTCTCTATTGCTATCAATAAAATTAAACTGCTTTATGCAATATTCAAAGCCTCCCACAAACCAGAAACATCTGGCCTTTGTAACCATATATGAAATTTCTACCTTCCTTATATTTTATATTCCAACCAAACGAATCTAGTCTTTGTATCCCACAATGTACTATGCAGTTTATTGTTCTTCATATCTATAATACATCATCGTCTTCTTTTTTCTTTATAAATTTCCACTCATCCTTTAAAATCCAAATAAAATGATCACTTCTTCAGCTTTTCTTAACCTTTCCAGCTGTAACATACAATTTTATGCTTCCCTTCATATATAAGTCACTTAACAAATACCAAGCACTATATCATTCCAATAAACAAAATAGTCCTCAATCACAAGGATATATTGATATGTGCTTATATGTACATATTAGACTATGCTAATACTATAAGAATTTTTAATTCTTCATTTCCTTTGATTAATTTTTATTATGAGTGTGGTAGAAGAGAGTGGCAGGAGAAGGGCTGTTCCTTCCAGACAGGAGGTCATTGAGCTTACTAAAACCTGCCAATGGAATGTGAAATTTTACTTAAATTCTCAAAAACTCCCCCGATTAGAAGCTAAAAAAGGAGTCAAGGCTTCTCAAAATAATTTCACTAATTTGAGGAAGGATTTATCTGATGCTAAATTTGTAGGCATGTAAATCTCGCCTCTTAATCAGCCCACCATGAACCCTCTAAATGTAATGTAATCTATAACTTGACATGGGTTACCTATGTTCCTATTAAATCATTCAGACATTCTTGACTCCTCCTAATCTCCTAAACTATACCATCCATGGAATTTTCTTGGCAAAGATACTAGAGTATTTTGCCCTTTCAAATATTCTCCAGTATATTATGAAAAACAGGGTTAAGTGACTTGCCCAGGAACACACAGGTAGTAAGTTGCTGATACTGGATTTGAACTTGGTCTTCTCGATTCAAGGCTTTGTATTCTATTGGCTGAGCCATCTAACTGCCCCTACTTTACCTGTATAGTCTATTTAACTAGTTTTGTCTCCTTGGGGGTTGTATGAGATTGTGACTCTGTCTAACTTAATTTGTTCAACCTTAATTGAAAGAAATATGGGATAATGAATCCATTTGACTAAGTCAGTATGACCTTTATGACTTCAAAGCTAGAAAGATTGTTAAATTTTTTAAAGTATTTCTCTGTTTCTCTGACTTTGTAAGAAAGCCTTGTCAGAAACAACAACCATTGCTAAAGACTTTTTTTGTATTCTTAGACATAATAAAACTTAGATTTTACTTCTATAATTTTTGTATTATAGTAGATTTATTTCAGTAGCAGTTACCTACTGCAAAAACTCAAAAAAGAAGATATTTCTCCCATAACACAATAAAACTGTTAGACAAAGATAATGATAGCTAATATTTATATCACTTTCATTATTTGCTTAGCAGCATGTTCCATACATCATTTGGTACTTAATGAATGTTTATTTAATGAAATATGTTAAATAAATACATTTTCCTCCAATCACATGTCTATTAGTTTTAGTTGAATTAGTATAGTTGAATACTATACAATTCTATCCCCTTTAAGTCATTGTATTAATGTTTGGAAAATTCTCCAAAGAGGAGCTTATTGTTGAGCCTTTGAAAAATGGACAATCAGAGTTATATGCAAATACGCCCACAGAAAAGAGTAAAAGATTCATTGG
Organism: Antechinus flavipes; assembly: GCF_016432865.1. Lineage (NCBI taxonomy): Eukaryota > Metazoa > Chordata > Mammalia > Dasyuromorphia > Dasyuridae > Antechinus > Antechinus flavipes. Next base: position 373,009,093 of record NC_067400.1, on the reverse strand, counting down.
AGCACTAACTTCTCAATTATTCTATTCTGACTGCTAAATACTACTACAAGCAACTTGGGTGTTTCAATTTATCTGATTATATATAGCTTTCAACGAATTATGTCCCTTTGGAAAGATATCCAAAAAATGTATTGAAATCTCTCATCAAATCAGGATAGAGCATTCATTTGAAAATTTTCACACTTAAAAGTGCCTAGATAAAGTTACTGATAGCTTGAATTGAAATTTAGCAGAAGTTAACATAATTTACTTCATTTTTCTATATGAATTGACCTTACGGATAAAGGAGAAATACCTGAATTATATTTCTCATGACTTAGATAAAAGAAATGATTCAACTCATTAACCAAGCTATCACAGCATGTTGATTGTTTTTAAAATACTAATCCAGGTTTCTATAGAATGTTTCCTTTCCTAATTAGATACCTTAAGGAAATGAAATAGTGCTACTAATGTCAGGGTTTCAGGGATCCACAATTTAATTAATGTGGATTTGTTCTCTATTTATGGAGATAGATTTTTCCATATTCCTCAGTAGATGCTCTTCATTGCTCTTGTTGAATAATTTATTACTCTGTAACCAATACAGTGATGAGACTCTGTGATTTTATCAAGAGTAGTTCTTAGATAACAAATCTCACCTGCCACAGTGATAATACTTGAGTCCTTCAAGCATGGAACTATCTAAAGGATATACAGTCAACTCTGTAACACTATGAAGCACTGGAGGAAGATAACCATTCTACACATTTTCCAAATGGCATTTTTTTGTTTTGTTTTGTTTTTTCTAGTATTTTATATGACCAAATCAAATTTGAAATACATATTAAATGGTTTCCTTACAAACAGATCTTCATGGTGAAGAGTGAATAGATTAAGGGCTACAAAACTTAAATTGGGACAATTCACAATTTTTTTTTTCTTTGTGAGGGAAAACACTTTTGTCAGGTCACAGTTATACATCCCTACAATGCCAATGAGCCAAATTTATTCAAAACCATCACATTGTTTTGCACATTCCAATGTAACTTTGATGATATAGTCCTGGTCTTAGCATTTACATTGCACAACAGAAGTAGCAATTGAAAAATTATTCAGTTAATCTGATCCATAGAGGAAAATCAAACTAAATAATGTGAACTCCAAAGTAAAATGTTTTGGGTCAAACAATGTTTTGACTTCCTATATTTAAAAAAAAATTTCTATACTTTCTCTTCCTTAAAACTATTTTTTTTCAATTTATAATAATAGCCCTCAAGCCAAATGGTTAGCATTGTGCGTCACTTGACATTGCCAAGCGCTTATACACATTATTTCATTTGGGATTTATATCAACCTTGTGAATCAGAAGTCAGTTTCCATTTAGTATAAGAGCAAAATTTAGATTCAAACAAAGTTAACTGATTTGCTCATGGTCACACAATTAGTAAATACTATGTGTGGAATTTGAATTCAATCTTCTTTTACCCCAAGTCCAGTTTATACTATGAGGACAGGAATTGTGTCTTTTCTAAACTTTTTAACTTCCCTCAGAGTCTTTTTAATGCCTTGCATAAAACAATTACTTATTAAATGTTTATTGAATTAAATTGGCAAAAACCATAAAGTATTTGGAAATCAGAATCATTTTTTGATACTGAATATCTGAATGATCATCTTGGCACGTTCTTAAACAGCCTTGCTTGTGTTTACATTGTTAAAACATAGCAAAACCAGAAATAACTCAAGAAAAGGAGGAAATTAAATAAGCTAAAAAATATTTTTTTCATTTTATATTATCAATACCCAAAGAGTTGGTTACACTAAAGATTCACAAATTTGATTTGAGAAGATACCTGAGAAGTGTTAAAATAACATGGTCACTAAGGCCGTGCTCATTAGAGGACTATGAAATTCCATGTGTAGGATGATCAATCAGCCCATGCAATGACAGCAAAAATGCAAGTTAACTCACCTCTAACCCCTAACCCCCATGCAATATGCACATGCAAATACCTGTATATGTACTGTTTATCTTATTTAAAAGTGAGGACTATCAGAAGCTTTTTAAATGGGCTACCTTCTAAATTCTAAGCCTTTCTCCATTATTTTTTGGGGGTAAAAACGATTTCATAAGCTCAGTAGCCTCATTATACTCTCCTTAATCATTTTTAATTATCTAAACATCCTTCCTCTCTACTTTTCCTTGTCATGAGGCCTGAAATGCTATCTCAATGCCCTCCCCCAACCCCATTTTCTTCTGAACTCCTGACAGGCACAAACTATTCGGGAGGTTGTGTTTACCAGCACCTGACATCATTTTCCTAAGTTTATTTTGACACTGACTTTTTAATCAACAGGATGGTGATTGAATAAGCCTGCCGAATGCTTTACTAAATTTTTTTAAAAGGAACATATTAAAAACACACAAAAGTACATTGATTGTGACTACAACAATATATAATTAAAAAGTATAAATCAAGGGATGCTATTTTACATTGACTTCAGTTATTCTGAACACTTGTGGCCTAGTTGTGTATTCACTGTTAAGGATATGATTTTATATGTTTAGAGTAAATCTTCTATGAACAATTTTATAGTTTAATGAAAATAATTATAGTTTGAATAATATGAAATATATCTGATGCTCCTTCCCCAGAATTAGCTGTGATATAAATTATCATGATTTATTATAGTTATTCTTATGATTATGTGTTTGTAGTAGATTCTAGCTAGTAATGATGATTCTAAAATTACAAAGAATAGCATTCTCAGCAATTTTTCCTCCAAGATCATCTGTAATTTCTCTACAGAACTGATATGATTTCAACTGTGGTACAGTATGTGCAACTGCTAAGATGGCATTATTATGCTGTCATTTTGACAACTTACTTTAATTTATACCATTTGGTGGAAGAATACATTTTTAAATCTTTCTTAATATATCACATGCCTCTGTTACTACTTTCTCTCCATTTTTTCTAGTCAATCAAATGATAATGCTATGCCCTGATATAAAGCCATGTAAACCACAATTTGAGCAAATGGTCTAGAGTAGGACTTTAACTACAATCTCATTTTATGTTACACTTCATTGTTTATTTCCTTATTTTCTTCTATTTGTCAAAAGTCATAAATTTTCAAAGTCTTAAATGTTTTTCCCTAAGAAAATAATAGTGTATTTAGTTGTATCCAAGGTCTCTATATGCTTGAGTGCTCCCTATAGATAATAAATCCCTTGGTGATAATAGAGTAGGCTTACTTGGAGTCACAAAATATGTGGAATCAAAACATTATAGACCTGGAAGGACTCTTAGATATCAGTTCATTCAAACCCTTCATTTACAGAAGAAAAAAATGATACTTCACTTGGGAAGTGAAACATTTTTTTTTTCCCAAAGTCACACAGCAAATTGATAAAAAACATTGTCACAGTCCCCTGGGACTTTGGAAGCCAGATCATTGGATCAAACCATTTGGCATTCTCAGTACTGGTAAAATTTGTCTACCCCATAAGCAGAGAAATCCTATAGGACGTCTTGATCCTAATTATTACACTTTAATGTACCCTGTCTATGGCAAATAAGGGCAAGAATCACACAGGATTGGCAGGAATGGGTATGATATTCTTCTTAGTTAGAGAACACTGAAATCAGTGAATTCATGGAACTATGAGGCTATAGGCCTACTGTTTGAGCTCCTTGAGTTCTTGCACAATTCATGAAGGGAAAATGGCAACAGAATTCAGCAAACATTCCTCCAATCCTTAATCCTGGAGGGAGGGAAAGATTGGATGGAAAGAGGGAAAACAAGATGTCTATATGGAATAATAAGCTCAGAACAAGTCAAGACTACAACATGTCAGGTAAAATAATCAAATAATGGAACAAGTGAACACTTTTAGAGTGTGCAGTAATAGTAAAATAGCATCAATACCAAAGCAACTATATGCGTTGTGTATTTATTTACATACCACAAAGTGGTAAGCAGTTCACCATATCTGATGTCATGCTTTGCTTTCACACAGGAAAATAAAGAGAAATTTTAAAAGTCAGAAATAGAATAAGGCCATTTTTATGTCTAAACTCCAAAGAAAAATAATTTTAAATCTAATATTATTTCTCAATTATGTCCACATTTCAGCACATATATTGAATGGTTAGTATATTATTTAAAAAAAACTTAGACTATGTTAAAAAGCTTATGGAATATTTAGGAAGGATTAGCACCTCTGTGTGAGGACTTGCCAAGCACCTGTGGATCCAAGAAACTACAGCATGTATAGCAGCCATATCCCAGTAAATTGTCTCAACAGATGGGCTAAACCAGGTTGAAAGTAGCTGATGGCCCTCAAACTTGTCAATGATTTCAGGAATGTCTTCGCCAAACATATAAAGACTTTCTCTGCTATAATGGACAAATGAGAGCAATTTGTCCAACAAGCCATGAATGCTGTAGAAGCAAGTATCATAAAACACTTAGAGCTTGATCAAACATTAAGGAAGACAAGGTCATTCACTGCATTCTGAATCAACCGGTCATCTTGACTTTTATCTTGCCACTGATCTTTAATTATTCTGGAAGAGAAAATGACCCTAATGAGTTTGTGTAAATTCTACCTCATTCAAATCCAATTTATGCTTGGGTTAAGATATCACCCATACCACTTTACTATTTGTACTGTTTTTATTATTTTAGTATGTTAAACTTTTACTATTTTACATACTTTGAAGTCCTACAGAAATGAATAAGTGATAAAGCAGTAGGTACGGATACACTGGGAGCAAAAGTCACAACCCTGCACACGGGTGTCATAGGGCATAGAATCACCTTCTCATTATATTGAAGCAGCAATGTTATTCAACAGCATTCTGAATGTTTGACCACCTATTTTTAAGGATCACTTTGCTTACCTTCTAGTACAAAGATGGGTCTAGAAAAGTTACCCTAAAAATTGTCAGCTTCACCATATCCTGGACTGCTTACCACAGCAGGTATCTGGAATTTAATATTACCCTGGCATTTAATAGACTATGTCCTTATAAGAAGAAAAGACAGATAGGGCATGAGAGTGACAAAGGTGCAGAATGCTGGACTAATCATGGACTCATCCGCTCTAAGGTAAATATTCAAATTCAACAAATGCAACAGTTCCAAGGCAAAATGACTGTCAGAAGATCAAATAGTTCATAGGTTAGAATATATCTTTGTTTTATGAACATATTACTAACCTGAAAGAAAAGCTGAGTCAAAACACAACAACAATGGAACGGAAAAGGAGGTCAGCTTTCAGAGATTTGGTGTACAGTACTGCATTAACTCATCTGGGCCACAATACTTGCTTAGAGAGATACAGGATTCTTAGGTCAATAAGAAGGCAGAATAAGATTCTGTTTTACATTGATAGCAACAAAGCTCTTTAAAGGCTGTTTATGGACCAAAAGACCTCCAGTGCATCTCAACTACTCAGGCCTGATGGAGCCACATTAATCATTGATAAGGACATGATCCTGAAGAGATAGATTCCAGAATATTCTCAACAGATCATCATTAAGCAATGATAAAGCCATTGAATGTAGCCCTCAGGTTGAAGTTAATCTTTCTCTAACCAAACTTTCAACTGAAGAAGAGGTATTGAATGCTATTAAGGCTCTCCTGTGTAGCAAAGTCCTTGGCACTGATTCCATTCCAGTAGATTATAAGTCATGGGGCCCACTGCTCATATAGAAACTGATTTAAATCTTCCAACTCATATGCAAAGAGGAGGTTATCCCCTTAGGAGATCAAGGATGTCCCCATTGTGTCACTATAATGGAAGAGGAAATAGATTTTCCTGTTATATATATTCACAAAAGGATGTCTCTCTTGGTCATTGCTGGCAAGATTTTTGCCAGAGTCCTCCTTAAATAAGGAGGACTTATTTAACCTCCTTATTTAACCAATACTTCACCTGGAAGATGCTCATCTTTCTAGGAGCTGATGTGGCTTCTGGAAGAGGCAAAGAGTGATTAACTTGTTGTTTCCTGACTGACAACTCCAGAAAAAATTCTAGGAGCCGAACAGAGGTCTACAATATTTATCAACTTTATCAAGACTTTTGATATTATCCATTGTGAGGACTTGTGGAAGATCATGGTGAAATTTGGTTACTTGGATGTTGGAATCTTTACAAACTGTTAAGTCATTTGAGTTGATAGAGACAATAATTATCTAATTTAGCATGGTTCAATATCATTGATCTAATCCTACAAGGAGATGTTTTGGGCCAGAATCTGAAACAAGCTGCTAAGTAGAACTAATTGATACAATGCTTGTGTTCACACCTTTAGAAAGCTCATATAAGCAAGAAGTATTTAAGTACTCATTGGAGTTCACAAGTATGGGAGATTCACAAAGGAAAATTTGTAACTTTGTGAATTCACACCTCCCTTGAAGCTCTTAGGGCCAGAGAACACTCTGGGAGAAAACCCATAATCCCATTCTCTCAGAAGAGTCATATATAAGCCCAGTCAAGAGAGTTCAGCTGAATTAGATTGGAGAGGAGCATGCTGGGACAGACGCAGAGCACTCTGGGAGATTGAGAGCCAGAAGCCCTCTCTCAGAGGCAAGAGAGATTCATTCCATTTTCCACTTGACTGGCTGGTGGCTGAAGAAAGCAGAGGCAGAAGCAAAGAACAATCTGCAAGAGCTCTTGGAATGAATGGAATGAAGCAGAGAGATAGGCCTCAATTAACCAGGCTATTTTGGAAGGGGAAAATAAATGTTTGCATTTTTATCAGCTGGCTGCATTTTGAGTGATTATTACATTTGACTGAAACTAAGGCTGCTTCCAGAAAACCTCCCAGAGAAACCTGCTTGATCCCTGAGAGAACGATCTTATATTATATCAAAGAAGAAAAACATCATATTTAAATTAGATAATTATTGTCTCTATCAACTCTAATTACTTAACAGCTTTCTTTTGTTTTAGAAGGTAGGGTGGTAATGACCTCCCTGACTTCTCAAGGAGGTGAGAACCCCCCCCCCCCAAAAAAAAAGGTGATCATGCCTTTCCTGACTGCTCAAAAAAGGAGTGAGAACACCATTAAAAGAAGGTGGTCATGCCCTTCTTGACATCTCAGGAAGGGAGATGAAAACACCAAAGGATAGGAAATCAAATCACATTAGCGGGTTTCTGAAGGGGCTCACTTGAAACAGGTACACATAAATCCATCAATATGGACCAGAACTTGAAAAAAATATATACATGGTATACATAAATCCATCAATATGGGAGGCATTACACATAATTTACATAAGCACATAGAAATATAACGCAGGCTAGTAGCAATGTAACAAACAACATGAATCAACATGAAAATTAAAGTACTGCAATAGTCTCATCAACAATTTTTCATCTCAAGAAATCCAATGATTCTTGCAATCACATAAAATACATAAGCACATAGCAATATAACACAGGCTAGTAGTAATGTAACAAATAACATGAATCAACCTTAGAATTTACACATGTCCATAAGTCCTAGAAATAGTCCAAAAGGAATCCATTGTCCATTAGTTCATGTGCCAGGAATCCCATAGTTCCTGTAAGCTCTGAAGTACTGCAATAGTCTCATCAACAATTTTTCACCTCAAGAAATCCAATGATTCTTGCTGGTTTTTTAAGAACTAAAACAGTCTCATCTTGTGTTAGGAAATCCAATGATTCCTGGAGATTTTTTAAAGTTCTTTTAATAGTCTCATTGTCAGCCATGCTCTTTCAGTGTCAGATGTTTCTTAAATCTCCTTTGTTTTGAAGTTTTTCTCTTTTTCTATTTCATCGCAGGGAATCCAATGATTGTTGCTGGTTTTTCAAGAACTGAAAGCTGAAGATTTTAAAGTTCTTTTAATAGTCTCATTGTCAGCCATGCTCTTTCGGTGTCAGATGTTTCTTAAATCTTCTCCTTTGTTTTGAGGTTTTTCTCTTTTTCTGTTTCTCTCTGATGAACAAGGAAAATGCAGCTCATTGGCACCCATATGATTCCTTCTCCATCTGTATCCTTCTCTGTCTGTAAAAATACAAGCAAACCCTTTCTCCCAAGCAGTTAACCTAATTCCCTTCTATTAACCACTTTTGGGATTTCTCATCATCATCTAGCAATTACATCAGAACTGCTTGCACTGGATACTATCCTGTTAGTTTAAAAGGCCTGTATTCTCCCCAACTGTAATCCTGATTGCTTTTCTGTTGGTTGATGACATCAGAGTCCTGAATTTCTAAAGACTCTCTGAGTGTAAACTCAGCTGCTATCATGTCCCACCTATCTTTTGATTTATATCTTCCCTGCCTTTCATTTCTCTGGGTCAATCTACATTCAGAGGTCCAGTGAAAGCCTCGGTTTCATTTTGGACATGGGTTTTTGGAGTTTATTCTCTCACCCTGTCTTCTCATTCTATCTCTGTATCTACAATGAGCTCTCAAATGACCAACTTTTCCACACTGAAAATATCTACGAGTTTCTCTAGAAATCCCTTGCCAAGAGGGATTCTGTCTTTCTATATTCATCATAGTTTGGGCATAATAAGCATTTGTGCTCACTGTGGCACAGTGTCTTATGATTTCCTCTAACAGAACATCTTTGTCTAGTCCCCATATAATTATTTTGCAAATCTCATTGGCATTTTCCTTAGCCAAATGTCTAGTCATTATTTCTGTGGCAGCATTATCTCCAATGGTTCTTATTACAGCTGTTTGCAAACATCCCACAAAATCTGCAAAAGTTCATTGGGACCTTGCTCTATTTTTGTAAAAGCTTTATTTCCATCTTTCTGTCCAGGAGAGAATTCCAAGCTTTTATTGCAGCCTTAGAAATTTGCTCATACACTGTTATGGGATAATAAATCTGTTCTGAATTCTCTCTATACTGACCTTCACCAGCTAGTTGGTCAAAAGCTATTTGTCCAATAGCTCCTGTTTACCTATTGTGTTGGGTTTGAATCCTACATAATTCATGAAACTCAGAAAGCCACAATAAATTTTGTCCCGGTTCTAAGCATGTTCTAGCTATGGATTTCCAGTCATTCGGGGCTAAGATTTCATAAGACAAATTATCTAGTAATATCTTCACATAAGACGATGGAGCCCCATAAAGAGTGCAACCCTTTTTCAAATCTTTATTTTTTTCCAAATTAAAAGAAGTGTATTTTCTCTCTTTTTGACCTGAAGAGTCAAGCTTTTCAATCACAGGATATGCATTTATAAAATCAGATATGTCTTCTCCTTCATTTTATGCCTTAATTAATGCTTTTTCTAATCTTGTCATATTCTACTTTACAGGAGAAGCTGACTGTATTTCTGCCTCTCTTCTTCCCCCTTCTTCCTCCACCCATGAAGGGTTAATTGAGGGGGGAGGGTCATGAGATGTGGAATGATCTAATTCCTCCTGCTATTTAGTATCACACTCAGAATTGTAATTACCTCCATTCTCATCTCATTTGTCCTCCTTTTCACCTAGTAAAGTTGACACTTCTTCCTCCTGTACTTTCTTTTTCTCATCTCATTCGTCCTCCTTTTTACCTAGTAAAGTTGAAACTTCTTCCTCCTGTACTTTCTTTTTCTTCATTCTAACACTTAAATAACTTCTTTTAGCCAGTTGTATTAAATTGTATGTATTAATTATGTCTTTGGAAATTGAGTTAAGTCCATTTTTATTATAGAATTGACAAAGATCCTCTCCTACTAATTCCCATTCATCTAGATTCAATTCTTTTTCCAGAGAGAAACAAGGACATATGTTCTTTACAATTTATAAAAGTTCAGTGATCTGCTCCAAAATTATAATCAAACCTTGGCTTTCCATAACTTTGACAATGCTCTCTAAACATTTTCCTTGAATAGAAACAGGCTGTTTTCTAAATATCTGTCCCTTCTTAGATGAAATTCTACTTTAACTTTTTAAACAAAATTTCTTTGTTGTACTCACCCTAATTTCTGGGTTGAAGAGTCTTTTCCACTGGAACAGGGTCACAGGCTTTTCCACTGGATCAGGATTGGAGGCTTTTCCACTGAAATCCACTGAGGCAGAGGTGGATGGGGGGGGAGGGGTCTGTCAGCCCCATGTTGGGTGCCAAAATGTACTGTTTTCCTTCTTTAATATAATATAAGATCGTTCCCTCTGGGATCGAGCAGGTTTCTCTGGGAGGTTTTCTGGAAGCAGCCTTAGTTTCAGTCAAAAGTAATAATCACCCAAAATGCAGCCATCTGGTAAAAATGCAAACATTCATTTTCTCCTTCCAAAATAGCCTGATTAGTTGAGGCCCATCTCTCTGCTTCATTCCAAGAGCTCTTGCATATTGTCCTTTGCTTCTTCCTCTGCTTTCTTCAGCCACCAGCCAGTCAAGTGGAAAATGGAATGAATCTCTTTTGCCTCAGAGAGAGGGCTTCTGGCTCTCAATCTCCCAGAGTGCTCTGCGTCTGTCCCAGAGAGCTCCTCTCCAATCTAATTCAGCTGAACTCTCTTGATTGGGTTTATATATGACTCTTCTGAGAGAACTGGATTGTGGGATTTCTCCCAGAGTGCTCTCTGGCCCTAAGAGCTTCAAGGGAGGTGTGAATTCACAAAGTTACAAATTTTCCTTTGAATCTCCCATACTTGTGAACTCCAATGAGTACTTAAATACTTCTTGCTTATATGAACTCTCTAAAGGTGTGAACACAAGCATTGTATCAATTAGTTCTACTTAGCAGCTTGTTTCAGATTCTGGCCCAAAACATCTCCTTGTAGGATTAGATCAATGATACTGAACCATGCTAAATTAGATAATTATTGTCTCTATCAACTCTAATGACTTAACAGTTTGTAAAGATTCCAACACCTGAATAAATTCCTCAGCAATGTATACCAGTTTTCATGATTTTGTAGCTTGCTTGCATGTTGGATGTTAGGAGGTTATGTTACTTTTCTAGTCACAAATGGAGTTAAATAGGAGTGGGTGCTTTTTCCCATATTGTTTAGCATGATGTTTGCCACAACACCTTCAATGAGGACAAAAATGGCATCAACATCAGCTAGCACACTGATGATAAACTATTTAACTTGAAAAGTACACAAACCAAAATTAAAATGGAGGGAGAGTTGGCTCCCCATTTGTTTACACCTAATTGTACACTCAATGCAGCCTTAAGGCTAAGATGCAATAGAGTGGTATCAGTTCTTTACTGTTCATACTAATTTTCTCTTGACAATTACACCAAGAAAACAGATGTTCTATGCCAGACTAGATCATACCATTTATATGTGGTACCACTTGTTACAGCAAATAGAGAAATTCTGAATGCTATGGATATCTACATTAGCAGTATACTTTCCAGGGATGTCTATATAGATGATAAGTTTGTATTACCAGAACCAGCTCAGCATTTGGGAAGCTCCCAAAAAAGGCAAGAGAGAGAAGAGGTATTGGGCTACTTATCCAACTGAGGGTCTACAGAGTTATTGTGGTGAATTCATTGTCTCATGACTTAACAATCTATTAGTGCCATTCCAGATAATTGAACCAATTAAATTTCAATTGACTTAGGAAGATTTGAATATTACTGGGCAAGATATGTTCTAGATACTGAGATTCTCTAGATAGCACAACTCCAGTAGACTAGCCATATGCCAAACATGTTTACCGAAAAGTCTATTTAATGAAGAACTCACACAAAGCAAACACTCACAAGGAAGTTGGAAGAAGCAATAGAAGATCTCTTAAAGTCTGTCTAAAAAATTCTGAGACATGGGAGATTCTAATAAAAGACTGCCCAATATCAAAGAAGATGCTAAGTTCTATGAGCAAAGCAAAACTGCAATACCTCAAAAAATATGTGAGATGTTAAAATATAGAAAAATTTCCATCTGAAATGGTCAAATGGACTATTTGTATCTGACCTTTTGTAGATAGAGCCTTCTGAGCTCAAATAGATCTGATCAGCCATAGTTGGACATACTGGACTTTGCTCCTAGCATTACAATATCATTATGATCATCTTTCTGTATAGCTAAGGACAAACAATCCAGGTTGAATAGCTATAAAATTTTACAAAATGATTTTTTTTTTATTTAGGCTATTTCTAAATTTGTATTTTGCAAGATATATTTGTAGCATAAAGGATCTTGATTATTTTCTGGGTATGTTGCAATTCTCTTGGTCCCTACTTCTACTTCTATTCCAATTTAACAGTATTTGGGCCCCTCATGTTTTAGAAGAAAGCTTTGTTAGAAGAAAAGTTTTCTTCGGTATGGTAAAATGATATGTTTTCTGTGGTTGCTTCTTAGGTTGGAGCTGGTAGATCTTTTGAATTCAAAAGTTCTGAACTTTAGTGGGCTAGATAAATCTTGTATCCACAATGGGGCAGGCCCTAAGATGATGGCTATTTTCACAGAGGAAATTAGATGAATTGAAGCTATCTAAATAATAAGATTTAGCAATTGATTACATATTTTGTTGAAGGATAAGGATGAACAAAGGCTGATTCAGAGATTATGAAACAAAAGTGACAGCTAAATATATATTGCCCTCAAAAAAAAAAAAGGAAATTTGGAAAAATAGCAGTTTTAGGTAGGAAGATAATCTTTTCCTCCATGGGAATGTAGAGTTTTAAAGATGTTGACTTTAAGAAATATCCATTGAGCAGTTGGTGGTATGGGAGTTGAATTCAATCTGCATATTTATAAATGACACTGACATAGAATTAACACTTGACACAACCAAGTGGGAACAATTGAGTTCGCCAGAAGAAAAAGAGAAGAGACAATAAGAAAGTATAGGAGAGGAAAGGAAGGGAGCAGAGAGTAGAGAAAGTATAAGTGATACCTGCACTAAGGGTAAAGATATGGCTGATGATTTAGCAAAAAAACTAAGAAGGAACAGTTAGACAGGAGGACCAGAAGAAAGTCTTCACAAGTACCCAGCAGGTGTAGTCAATAATATCAAAAAGTACAGAGGGAGTAAGGTTGATGACTGAGAAAAAGCCAATCATTTTGCACATAGGAGACACTGATGAGCCTGAAAACAATAAAAAACAGTTTTATTTAGGTAGTGGGATTGAAAGTCAATCGCTGAGAAGTTAATAGGTTGCGAAGAAGTAGAGGAAACAAGTGTAGAGATTCCAGGAATTTTACAGTGAAACCAAAGGATGATATAGGATAGAGTTTGAAGAGATAGGTCATCTGAAAATTCTTTGATATTGGAGAAGAATATTTTAAGGAATAGGGGAAAGACAGTAGACAAAGAGAAACTGAATTTGTTGAACTGAATTTCCTTTGTACTTGCATATACCAATTAGTTGTAAAAATTTAAAAACTATCAAGTATTTTCTAATGATCTAATCCTTCATAGTTCATATAACAGCCTACGTGCATGTATGGTACTAGTTATAATTATAATTATATTATTAATTATAATATATAATTAATATGCCATATTGAAGCTAATCATCTTAATGATTGCAGAGCAATCCCTTTGCTTCAAGCAATTTTCTTTCTTATACACCTTTCCATTACCTTACAAACCAGAGAAATTTATAAGCTGATTGATTTCCCTCTATGAAATAATACTAGCTAACAATTATGTAATACTTTAAGGTTTATGAAGCATTTTGCAAGTATTTTCTCATTTGCAAATATTTTTTCTCATTTGATCCGTTCAACCAATGGTGTCAAACTCAAATAGAAATGGGGACTACTAATGTGTACATAAAGTTCCCTGAAGACTGTCTATTGACAATTTTAAAATGTAATATTATCCAAGTTTTATTGTATTTTGTTTTGTTAAATATTTCACAATTCTATTTTAATCTGGTTTAGGTTACACTCAAGAGTATTGTGGGCCTCATTCAGCTCATAAACCTTTTGTTTGATAACTATCCTTTTAACAGCTCTGTGAGGCAGATAACTGTAATTTTCCCTGTTTTACTGAAGAGGAAGCAGGTTGTAGAAGATTGGGTGTTTTGCTTAGTAGAATCATACAGCTAGTAACATTCTGAGAAAAGAAGGACACTAAGTTTTTTCTCATTCCATTATTCTATCCACTAAGCAATCACTCTTTAAACATCTAAATTAATCTATTCAGTTCAGTAATTCAACAATCTTTTATTAAGCACCTAATATATGCCAGGTATTGTGCAAAGGCAGAGAATACAAATGTGATTAATAGTAGTGGCCCTTTAGTTACCAGATAATTTGATCTAAGTTGCTGAAGTAGGTGGGTATTTGTAGATGTAGCTTAGATAGAAGAAAGGTGCTAAGAGGATATGAAAGCATCAATGCTTCAAGGAGAAAACAAACTAGTACAAATAATTAATCATGAAAGCATTAGCTCCGCATTTTAAATAGACATGTTATATTAGACTGACATATCAGCATTGTTAATCAATTGTCAAAACTATTTCTAGGATTAAGTATGGCTCAGATCTTAAGAACAAAACTTTAAAATTATTTCAGTGTTGGTTAATGTGATGATTTTTCTTTCTGTAGTAATCACCTAATCTGTAAGTGAAATGTCAAAAATTGATAAAGACTGTCACTTACAATATTTGATATTAAAATCTGGGTTGGGAATGTGTGAAATTTCTTTCTTTCTTTTTTTTTTCCCCTCTTTTCTTAACATCAACTAGGAAATGAAAGCCATGCACACACATGGGACATACACACACAGCAGATAGATAAATTTCCATTTGCATAATCTGCTTTTCAAATTTTTTTTTCTTTTTATCTTTAGAAAATATCTGGAAAATAGAACCCATATGTCCTTCCTCCATGAAATGGAGAGACAGGATATGTGCTAGCAACAAATGTTAATCTTACAGTCTTCCCTTTGAGATTAACTCCAATTTGTCTTACATATGTGTTTATATAAATGTATATATATCATATAAACGTATATATACACATATATATGTCTATGTGTTGTATACATGTGAACATATATGTGTCTATATAGCTATATATCTACACACACATACACATAACACACACAAAAACATACACATATCCAGTATCTCTCTCCCTTTAGACTATGTGCTCCTTGAGGGCAAGGGTTTTCCCTTTACCATTCTTTGCTTCCTCACAGGAATACAAAACAGTGCTTACAACATAGTAGGTAGGTAATTCATGCTTGCAGACTTGGCTTGGTTAATCAGTTACCTGTGGAGTTTGGGGAAAAGTTTGATATTCACTGCTGAGCTCCATATCAAAATCTTGATGACTTTCTCATAAAGAGAAATTTTTACTACATGAGCTATAAAGGAAGTATATTAACACTCCCACCACCAGGTTTCTAGTCATTCCAGATTCTGAGTTTCTAATTCCCACATTTCATACAGTTGGCATGCCAGGCAGTGTGTTACATTCTGGGGAGCAGCATTAATTGATCAGCATAGCTTTATAATGAAACAATGAGGAGAATATTCAGAAAACTCAGTTGTTTATGTGCTTTCCAAATAGTTTCTATTTGTACTTCTGTGGCATGATTTCATAGGGATATTTAACAATTCATACATCAAAGCTGTTTGTTTGTTTGTTTTCTATTTTAATAAAAAAAGACAGCAGTTTGGATTTTACCAATAAGATACTTATGAAAGTTTTGAAGTTTCCACCTTGGGAACTATGTGTCAAAAAATACTATGTTTATGTGATTACCACATATTTGCTGATGATTGAACTCTCACTACAGTACACTTCTGTCACCCAAGTTGGCTTTGGATCACCTCATCTTGCAACCTTCTGATTAATGAACAAAAATGTAAATAAATGAAACAAGTTATATGATATAAAAATGTTCCAAATTTCCACTCTTTTCCCCTCTCCAAATTCATTTTTTCCTTAATTCTTTTAATTCTATCATTACTTTTTAAAAAGTCAATAAATCAACAAGCATCTTTAAATACCTATTATGTATTAGCCACCTATTCTACCCCGGTTAGGGATACATATACAAAATGTGAAAATTATCTTGAGTGATTTTAAATTACAATAACAACAGGTAGCACTTAAGTGCTTTAAGTCGCCAAACACTTTACAAGTATTTTCTTTTATCCTCAACTACCCTGAAAGGTAGATACTAATATTATTCTCATTTTAAAGATAAGGAAACTGAGATTCACATAAGGGACTTGTCCAGAAATAAACTCTGTATATAACAAAGGTCAGAATTGGAGTTGTCTTTCTGACTGTAGGTCCAAAGTTCTATCCACTGCACCATCCAGATGTTTCCCAGTGATGTCTCTAGGAAATGAGAGACCACAGAATGTTGCCTTAAGTAATGGCTACTGGAAGAAAAAACCCACCTTTTAATTTTCACAGATTTATTACCCTCTACCTAGTAGTATTTCATGTATATTTAAACTCGGTATGCCATTTGATGAAGAAGGAGACAAAAATGGCCAATATATATTGGCTAGTGAAGCAGTTTGGGATAAAATAAGAGCTGATCTAAAACTTTTCTCTATTTGAAATGATGTGATTATCACTTCTCTAAATGCATTGGGCACTTTTGTACTTCCTGAGATCAATCATGAAATCCCCAAATAATCTAAAGACTATTCTTGCAGTATTTCTACTTTAGAATCCTTTAGATTCCAGCAAGTAATGGGAATTTTTTGAAAAAAAAATTAGTCTGTCTTCATGAGATTTCCTGCTCAGTTTCTGTCCCAAATAGGCTTCAATGCTTATCTGATCTGAACAGAACTGTCAGGTCTTCTGAATTTTGCCCATCAGTCACTGGGTGATTCATTCTCTGACATTATGAAGCCAAAAGAAAAAAGACACAATCAGTAAGTACTGTTGAGGAAAAAATATAACTTCTCATTCTCCTTTTACTCACTGTTTACTAGTATTTTTTTCCCTAATAATGGCACATTTATAGTCATATGACCCTGGGTTGCATCTTTCTTTTTAAGTGGATTTGCCCATAATCATACTTCTTACATCAAAAAGTCTGGAATATTTAAATAATTTCTGTAAAGAATACTTACTTTAGCTTATAAGATAAGAAGGAAACATGACTAAACAACATGCATAAGACTATATGACTCAGAGTTAGAAGAGACATGAATTCAAATTCTACCTGTCTGACA
Source organism: Antechinus flavipes (assembly GCF_016432865.1). Classification (NCBI taxonomy): domain Eukaryota; kingdom Metazoa; phylum Chordata; class Mammalia; order Dasyuromorphia; family Dasyuridae; genus Antechinus; species Antechinus flavipes. The sequence continues at coordinate 372,992,016 of NC_067400.1, read as the reverse complement.
TTCACTAGCTACATGACCAAAGGCAAGTCAATTAATCTTTAATCAAAATAAGCAAATATTGACAGAACTACTCTTATGAAAAGCACTATGACTGGCATCTGTAATAGGGATACAATGACAAAAGAAACAACAAAAAAATTGTCCCTGACTTCAAAGCTTATAGAATAGTTGAGGGATGTCTATATGGAAAAAGATAAATGTAAATAAATAAATATGATTTGTTAAGGGAAACAGAGCACTTGCAGTTAAAAGGATGTAGAAAAGTTTCGATTAGAAAGTGTGTTAACTTGCAAGATAAAGACAAAATTATTCGCAATGCCTAATTCACTGGGACATTGTGAGAATAAGGTACAGAATGTCCCAAAAGTCTTAGTATAGTTTCCAGTTTCATTAAAATTTGATTAAAATGAACTAAGACTTTTGGGAATTTAGAACTGTGTCCAAAGGGCTGTAAAACTGTACATACTCTTTTGAACCAGCAGTGTCACTACTGGGTCTATATTCCAAAGAAGTAATAAAAGAGAGAAAAAGGACTGCACAAATCTGCAGTCTGCACATCTGCAAAAATGTTTGTAGCAGCTCTTTCTGCAGGGACAAGAAACTAGAAATTGAGTGGATGTCCTTCAATTGGGGAATGGGTGAATAAGTTACAGTATATGAATATAGCACAATATTATTGTTCTATAATAAATGATGAGGAGGCTGATTTCAGATAAGCCTGAAAAATACTTACATGAAATCACCATGCTGATGCTGAGTGAAGCAAGCAGAAGTAGGAAAATCTTGTATATAGTAACAGCAAGATCATGTGATGATCAACTGTGATGGACATGTCTCTTCTCAGCAATGAGATGACTAAAACAATTCCAAAAGACTTTGGATGGAAAATGTCATTCCCATCTAGAGAGAAAATTATGGAGACTGAATGTGAATTAAAGCATAGTATTTTCACCTTTTCTGTTTGCTTGCTTTTTATTTCTTTTTTTTTCTTTTTGAACTGATTTTTTTTTGTACAATATGACAAATATGGAAATACATTTAAAAGGATTGCAATGTTTAATCTATATCAGATTGCTTGTTGTCTTGGGGATAGAGGAGGTAATGGGGGAGGAATATGTATTACAAAAATGAATGTTGAAAGCTATCTTTACATGTATTTTAAAAATTAAAATATTATTGAGAAAAAAAAGAACTCAATAAAATACACACTTAGGACAATGAAAAAAAGACTTTTGGGATATTATGTATGTAATATAATGAAAACTATTTTTCAGAGAGTAAAATGCTATAAGGCAACTATTATTATTATTATTATTATTAAATCCCCTTTTCAGCTTTTCTTATGGATTTAAGAAAAAAATGGCTTATAATTAATGTTTTTTGGATCACTGCACAGGTGAATAAAATAATTTTTTTATAATTGAAAATTTATTAAGTATATTAATTTTGTGTAGGCTCATTTGTAGCAGTAGTGGTGGTGGTACAGTAGCAGCAGATTTCTATAATCGTATAGAAATAATAGTATAAAACTTATTTTCATCTTATCCAATGAAGTTTAAGGAGAAACAGAAATAGTTCTGGAACTTCAATATGATGCTACATTCTTTTAATATTTAATATTCTCTGAAATGATGATCAGGATAAAATAGCATCTTTGTGTGGCTCAATAAAAGTATGAATGTTCTTCTGCAGAGTTGCTGAAAAGCTTCTCAGTATAAGTCTCTCTCTTGGCTCATTTTTCTGAAAAAAATCCTCACTTGATCCTTCTACAATGGTTACCTGTTACTAAATTTCTCCTCTATTCTTTGAAGCTAAATTCCACCAAAAGGTCATTTACCCTAGATTTTTCCCCTTTCTTTCCTCTCACTCTCTTCTTTACCTTTTACAGTTTTGTTTACAACCAAAGCATTCAACCAAATATGTTCTCTCTGAAGTTATTAATGATCTGCTAGCTGCCAGATCCAATGTTTGTGCTTATTTTTATTCAATCCTCCTCCTCCTTGACCTCTCCTGCAGCCATTGACACTCTTGATCATTCTCTCTCCTCAATATTCTCTTCTTTCTGGGTTTTCAGGACACTATTCTTTCCTGGGTTTCCTTCTTATTTGACCACTTTGTTTCCTTTTCTGGATCCTATTCTAGATCATACCCTCTCATCTTAGGTATCTCTCAGGGTTTTCTTCTCTTCTTCCTCTATATGACTTGGTGGTTTCATATGCTCTCATGTATTTAATTACTGTATTTATATAAAGATTCTCAAATCTATCTTTCCTGTGCCAGTCTCCCTGTTGACTTCCAATATCATATCTATAGCTGTCTTTCAGATACTTTGAACTGCTTGTCTAGTGAACACCTTAAACTCAATATGGACAAAACAGAACTTATTATTTTTGCCTCTGAACCCCCCCTTCTCCCATACATCTTTCCTCTTACTATATAGAAAATCTGACTGTATAGGACAATATTATCTTTCCAGTCCCTCAAGCTAGCAACCCAGGAATCATTCTGGATTCCTCATTATCTCTCATCTCCATATTCAAACCATTGTCAAGGTCAACATTTGCAACATCTCTCTGATATACCCCTTTCTTTTCTCAGGTACTGTCACCTGTTCTAATGCAGCTCTTCATCACCTCATGTCTTCATTACTGCAATGAGCTACTGGCAAATCTGTCTACCCATACAGCCACTAAAGTGATTTTCCTAAAATGCAAGTCTGATCATGTCATCCTTTACTCCCACTCAGTAAATTCTAGTGCTTTTTATTTTCTCCTGAAACAAATACAAAGTGCTCTGGCATTTGAAACTCTTCATAATATAGTTCTCTCATACCCATACAGTTTTCTTACACCTTCTTCCCCAAAAAGTATTAAATTTAGTGATACTATCCTCTTGGCTATTCCATTAACATGACAATCCATCTCTTAGTACCAGGCATTCATTCTCTCTGGCTGTCTCCCATGTCTAAAATGATCTCCCTCCTGATCTCCCTGGCTTCCTTTAACTTCCAACTATAATCCTACCTCCCACAGGGAACCTTCACCAATCCCTTTTACTTCTAGTACATTTCCTCTGTTAATTAATTTTGATTGATGCTATACATAATAATTGCTTTGTAAATATTTGTTTGTATGTTGTCTTTCCTCCCACCATTAGATTGTAAACTCCTAGAGGGCAGGGACTGCCTTTTGTTTCTTTCTGTATGTATTAAGCTTAACAATTCTTTTTAAAAAATTTCAATAGTATTTTATTTTTACATATATATCATTATTTACACTTAATTGTATATATGTATATATAATTACATGTATTGATAGTTTTCAATATTCATTTTTGGTAAGATTTTAAATTCCAAATTTATTTCTTCTTACCTCCCATTTCTCCCTCCTCCCCAAGACAACAAGCAATCTAATACAGATTATACATTCACAATTATTTTAAGCATATTTCCATGTTAGTCATGTTGTGAAAGAAAAATCAAAATAAAAGGAAAAAACCATGAGAAAGAAAGTGCAAACCAAAAAAAAACATATATATAATGTTATATTGTATTATATAAGAATATATATTATATTATAGCCAAATTCCAGAACTCCCAGGTCAAGGAGAAAATATTGCAAGCATCCAGAAAGAAACAATTCAAGTACAGTGAAGCCACAGTCAGAATAACACAAGATTTAGCAGCTTCTACCTTAAAGAATCAGCAGGCTTGGAATATGATATTTCAGAAAGCTAGAATTCCAACCAAGAATCACCTACCCCACAAAAGTGAGTATAATCCTTCAGAGGAAAAAGTGGCCATTCAGTGAAACAGGATTTTTAAGTATTCATGATGAAAAGACAAAAACTGAATAAGAAATCTGATTTTCAAATAGAGGGCTCTGGAGAAACATAAGAAGGTAATCAAGAAGTCATATCATAAGGCACTTAATAAGGTTTATCTATTTACATTCCAACATGGGAGGATGATACTTGTAAGTTATTAGAATGTTCTCATTATTATGGCAGTTAGAAGGAGTATATATAGACAGAGGGCACAAACCTGAGTTGAATATGAAGGGATAAAATCTTTTTTAAAAATATGATGACATTAGGAGTAAGAGGAATGTACTGGGAGAAAGCAAAAGAGAGAAATGTAATGCTACAAATTATCTATCATAAAAATAGAGGCAAGGAAAAAAAATACAGTGGAGAGGAAGAAGGAGAAGAGAGGGGAATGAGTAAACCTAACTCTCATCAGAATTGGCTCAAATAGGAAATAACATTACACACTCAATGGGGATATAGAAAACTATCTTACAGTGAAGGAAAATAGGAGAGGAATGAGATATGGGAAGGAAAAAGTGTAATAAAAGAGAGGGCATATTTGAGGAAGGAGTGGTCAATAGCAAAACACTTTTGAGGAGAGACAGGGTGAAAGGAGAGAGAGAATAAATGGAGGGGAAATACAATTAGCTATAGTAATTGTAAAAAAAAAAAATTCGAAGTAAGTTTCTCTAATGGAATATTATTGTTCTCTGGCACATAATGAGCATGATGCACTCAGAAAAAAAATTTGGAAAGTTCTCCATGAACAAAGTGAAATATATGTTATATAAAATAATAATAATGTTCTGGGATGATCAGCTAAAAATGACTTTGTTATTCTCAGTTGTACAATCATCCACACGTATTCAGAAGGACTTATCATGAGAAATCTCATCCATATCCAGAGAAAGAATTAATGAAGTGTGAATATCGAGTGAAGCATTCTTTATTGCTCTCTCTATCTCTCTCTTTATTTTTAGCTTAATTTTTCTTGAGGGTTTTTATTTTTGAGAGAGATCTATGTTTTCTTTCATAACTAGATTTTTATGGAAATGTTTTACATAACTTCACATGTGATTTCTTAATTGTGGGAGGGGATAAGGAAAAGAACCTAGAACTCAAAAATCTTAAAAACAAATGTAGATTTCCAGGGGCAGAGCCAAGATGGTGGAGAAGGCACACATGACTTTCTAAGCTCCTCTCACTCCCCTCATAATTCAGTCTCAACAACAGCTCTTCACTGCTTAAATTCATGAAGATTAGAAGCACTACAACTTACCAGCCAAGTCAATCTGGAAGATCTCCAGGAAAGGTTTGTCTTGAGGGGCCAGGAACAGATCAGCACAGGCAGCAAGAGACTAGTGTCCTGAGCAGACCAGGGCCGGAGGTGATCTCTGTGGCTAGAGAAGCTATAGAGATGACTCTGCTATAGGCTAACTGCTCTGCCTTGATTACAAAGCAGTAAACTGGCAGAGAAATTAAAGCCTAAAATAGAGGGTACTCTAAAAAACGCCAGAACCTAAAGAGATCTGGCTATAACCACCCAAACCCGGAAGTGACTCAGGCAGGCTTTAATGCAGCCCTGTAGCCACATCCTGCAGTTCAGGGCCTTTGTGGGGGGGGGGCTGTTACAAATCTGCATAACAGGGGGACACAGCCTGGGCAGCCTCTAATTGGCACAGTGCTGGGCTCAGCCTGGGGCAATAGAACTTCCCCAGCAGACTGTGCTTCCAGGACAGACATATCTGGTCCCTGCAAATCCATTCACTGCGCAACTGCTAATACCCACAGCCCCAGGGCAGGCTTTGGCTAGTGAAACTCTCACTGCTCAGCTTCTAGCCCCAGGGCAGTTGTCATCCCACACAGCAGGGGTTCTTTGCAGGGCACTTTCCCAGTTCTGCCCTGCAGGCCTGAGTTACTCCCCGGTGGGGAACTCATTCCCAGAACACTCCAGCACCTCCCAGCTTTTTGTAGCGGGCTGGCTGGACAGCTACTCATCCATACACCTTTCACTGCTCTGCAGAGGAAGCTGGTAACCTCCTGGTTCTGAAGGCAGACTCTACAGTCTTTAACAAAATGAGTAAAAAAAATCAAAAGAATGATTGATAGTTTCTATACAGAAAGAGAACAGCTTTTCAACCCTGAAGAGACTAATAGCAGACAGTCTCCAGACAATTATTGATCCCCAATACAAAAGGCTCTCCTAGAGGAGACTATTAAAAACATTAAAAGAGAGCTAGAAGAGGAATGGGGAAAGGAAAGAGAAGCTATGCAAGAGAGTACAGAAAAGGTATATAACTCACTAAAAGAAAAATTTGATAAAGTGGAAAAAGAACTGAAATGTGAATTGGAAAAGGTAAAAAACTCCCAAGAAGTGCAGGGAAACAGAATTTGTGAATTGGAAAAAGAAAATAACTCACTAAAAAAAAAAAAAAATTAGTGAAATGGAAAAAAATTCCATAGAGTAAAACAAATCAATTGGACATATACAAAAAGTAAAAAAAAAAAAAAAAAAAAAGCTAATGAAGAAAATAACTCATTAAAAATCAGAAATGAACAAATAGAAATGACTGATTGATTGAGACATCAACAATCAGTCAAGCAAAACCAAAAAAATGTCAAATATTTACTTGGAAAAAACAACAGACCTGGAAAATAGATCTAGGAAAGATAAGTTGAGGATCACTGGACTACCCAAAAATTATGATGAAAAAAAGAGCCTAGATACTATTTTACAGGAAATCATCAAAGAGAACTGCCCAGAAGTAATAGAACCAGAAGGTAAAATAGGTGTTGAAAAAATTCATCAAACACCTTCTGAAAAAGACCATAAAATAAAGACTCTGAGGAATATTGTGGCCAAACTTCAGAATTTTCAGATTAAAGAAAAAATTTACAAGCAACCAAGAAAAAACAGCTCAAATACCGAGATGCCACAATAAGAGTCATGCAAGATCTGGCTGCCTCAACATTAAAGGATCGAAGGGCCTGGAATTAGATATTCCAAAAGGCAAAAGAGCTTGGAATGCAGCCAATAATAAACTACCCAGCTAAGTTGAGTATTTTTTTCCATGGAAGAAGATGGACATTTAATGAATCAGAGGAATTTCATTTGTTTCTAAGGAAAAAAACCAGACTTAAACAAAAAATTTGATCTCCAACAACAGGACTCAAGAGAAGTAGAAAAAGGTAAAAGGAATTCTTGAGAACTGTATTTCTGTTGTGTATATACATAAAAACTGTAATGGGCTGAGGCTTGAGTTGATGCACTGAGGTCCCAAGCACATGAGGCTAAATAGTAATTGGACCATACTCTATTAATGTATAATCTTGGAGAAAGAATGGCCCCCACCCACTCTTTGTGCAAGTCCTGATGTGTTGTATAGGAAATGACAATTTTGGTGGGTGGAGGCAGGGGAGTGGAAAAGGAAGGGGATGAGAGACTTTTGGTATTGCTTGGCGAGGGTTTGCTCAGGTCAGATCGCTGTTAGCTGGCTTCCTGTCGCAGCTGCCCATATTGCTATCGCAATCTTTTTTCACCTCTTCACTTGAATAAAGACTGAAGATTTTTCCCTTAACCTGAGTTCCTGACTCTGGCTGATTTTAAATACGCGATCATTACAATTGGCGCCCAAGCGTGGGGCCCAAGGACCCTACTTTCACTGAAGAAGTCTCCAGTGACCAGGAACTTAGGTGAGTATAAGACAAACAGGGAACTTATTTTCTTAAAGACTAAATTAGTAATCTTTTTTGGCTGAAATGGGACAGATCCTAGGTAAAGATTCTCCATCCCCCACCCCAACCCCCCCAACCCCAGCCCCACCCAGGAGTGGTGCTATAGAAAGCCTGCTTAAGCTGATAGAAGATCAAGGGCTACTTGTAACTTGGGGACAGGCAGCTAGACTTCTGGGTACATTAAAACGCACCTCCCCTTGGTTCTTAGAGGAAGAGCAAATCTCTCTAGATAACTGGGCATTGGTTGGTCAACAGCTCTCCGCATATAACAATGAAAACAGTCTTCATTCAATTTCCATTGAGGCATTCTATTTATACAATATGATACAGCTGGCCTTAAGATACCGTATAAGTTCTAGGAGAAAAGGTAAAAATTCTAGGAATGGCAGAAGCCTGAGATAAAGGAGGAAGACAAAGAACAGATTAATGGCCATATCCCCACAGGGCATGGAGACTTAAGTGAGGCTCAAGGGCAGGGTGAATCTGAGGCAGCTTCAGCCCCACCTAAGGAGCAGGTAATTGACTCTCCTCCATCAACTCCACCCTCCGGGATGGAGGGAGGAAGGGTAATGGGGGGGGGGGGCAGTAACAGCACCAGCACCTCCCCCCCAGCATCCAGCACCTTCCCCCCAGCATCTAGCACCTCCCCCCCAGCATCCAGCTGCTCCTATGAGTAGATTGCAAAAGGGACTAATTAAGGCCAAAGAAGAAGGGAAAAATGTATCAGAATTTCAACACCACATTTTTCCTATAATTCAACAGTTTAATTCTTCAGGTCAAGAAAGTAGAAGATACTCACCTTTTGATATAGAAATCCTCAAAGACCTGAAAAAAGCTTGCACTCTTTATGGGGCTACATCAGCTCATGTTAAGATGCTATTACAAAATTTGTCTTTTGAAATCTTGACTCCTAATGACTGGAAATCTATAGCAAGGGTATGCCTAGAACCTGGACAAAACTACTTGTGGCTCTCTGAATATAGTGAGCTCTGTAGAATACAAGCCCAACAAAATAGTCAAAGTGGGGTTCATACTGCAATCACCTGTGACCTACTAACAGGTGTAGGTCCTTATGCAGATGTTGCAGTACAAATTAATTATTCTATAGCAGCATATCAGCAAATTGCTGCTAATGCTATCAAAGCATGGGCTTCTCTCCACAATAAAGATGAAAAAGGTGGGGCCTTCACAAAAATAACACAAGGGCCAAATGAACCCTTTGCTGACTTTGTGGGATGCTTGCAGACAGCTATCACAAGAACAAATGGAGAAAATGCAATAACAGACATTTTGATAAGGCAACTTGCTAAGGAAAATGCTAATGAGGTTTGCAGAAGAATTTTACTAGGACTGCACAAGGATGCTCCTTTAGAGGAGCTCATAAGATGCTGTGCCACAGTGGGCACAGGTGCCTTTTATAGCCAGGCTATGATGCAGACTTCCCAAAATCCAAACATGAGAAGACAGAGTCCCTCCTGGAAAGGGACTTCCAGAGAGACTCGTAGATGCTTTCAATGTGGAAAAGTAGGACATCTGAAAGCTCAATGTTGGTATAGAGATAGAATAGGAAAACAGGGTGGGAGAACAAGACCAAATACCCCATGTCCAAAATGCAACAGAGGATTCCATTGGGCCTCAGAATGTAGACAGATTCAGGGAAATGGCATGAGAGGCCCAGCCCCAGGGCCCAAGGCAAAAAACACTTGGGGCATGATGGCAGCCAATGGTGCACCCAGAGAGTGCTTAGAAGTCCAGTACCCAGACATGACCAATCAGCCAGAAAGCCATATGATGAGAGAAGGGGATTACACAGTCAACCAGCCAGGAAGCAACCTAATGGCAGAAGGGAATTACAATTGGGGAGAATAGAGCTGTATGCAGCTGGGACAACTGAGATATCCCCTGAAGAGGTGAAATCTGTTCCTCTCCAGCCTATGAATCCCTTGCCTCCAGGCACAGTAGGCTTGACCATTTCACCTCCTTTTTGTACGTACAAAACAGTGTCCATCCACACACTGATGTGGGAAACTGGGGAATGTGTAGATAATATCCCAGTCACTAATACAAGTAGACAATGTGTGACTTATCACCCAGGAGAAGTAGTAGCATCAGGTTTACTCATACAGAATCCTAATAAGCAGCCTCATGATAGTCACCCAGGTTCTGACTCCAGACCACAAAATCCAGGAATATACTGGACAGCAGCTGTAACAGCTGACCGACCTATGCTCACGATCTATATAAATGGCCTACCATTGGAAGGATTGGTAGACACAGGTGCAGATCATACAGTTATTAGAGGTGCCAGTTGGCCCAGTCACTGGCCAAAGATTAAAGCAGACACCTATATGTCTGCAGTAGGAGGATCAATAGCAGCTGAAGTTAGTGCTGCCCCTTTGAGATGGACTTTTGAAGGCAAAACAGGAGTTTTTACTCCTTTTATAGTTGAAAAAATCCCCATCAATCTGTGGGGAAGAGATGTTTTACAACAATTGGGGTTAAAAATGAGTACTTCGGATTGAGCCCCGGACTTCCGGTTAAGATGGTGGAGAGGAGGCTCACAGCTGCATAAGCTCCACGCTTTCTCTCACTATCCACTTCATTACAAGCCTCTGAATCAATGCTTGACTGAAAAAAACCCACATATAGTTACCAAGAGAAGCCATCCTTGAGATCTGCCAAGAAAGGTCTGTCTTTACTGGAGGGCTGGGGTGGTTTTAGATCGGGCGCAGGCGGCGGGCAGCGGCAGTGAGAGCACGGGAGCAGACTGGAGAGGGGGTGGGGAGTGATCGCAGCCGTCTCTGCGGGGAGAGCTTCGCTACAGGTTTGGATACTTTGCTCTGGCAGCAAGTCAGCAGCCCAGCAGAGAAGCTAAAAACACCAGGGCTGAAGAATACAACCCCAAACAGCTGGAGTCTCTCAGGACCTGGCCGCCCCCCCTCCCCCCACCCACAGTGACTCAGCACGCTTTGGGATCTCAGAGCACATGCGCAACACAGTCCTGCTAGTGCCTCACTGCTGCCCCCTGCAGCCTGTAGAGGAAGCTCGATAACACACCCAGTCCCCCCCCCCCCCCCCAAAGAAAGACTCCAGTTTTTTCTGTTTTTCTTTGGTAGTTTGTCTTTGATTATTAGACAGAATGAGCAAGAAGCTGAAGAGGACTTTAACCCTTGACAGCTTCTATACAGATAGAGAGCAGACTCTAAATCCTGAGGAGACTAAAAACAGGCAGTCCCCAGGTGAATCCCCAAAGGAGGAGATCATCTGTTCCTCAGCACAGATGAACCTCATAGAAGTGATTAAAAAGGCTCTCACAAGGGAGCTAGAAGAAAAATGGGGAAAGCAGAGTGAGGCTTGGCAAAAGGAGAGGGAAGCTTGGGAAAAGGAGAGGGAGGCTTGGCAAAAGAGCCTGGAGAAGTCAGTTAAAGAGAGAGTGGATAAAGAAGTAAAATCCTTGAAAAATAGGATTAGTGAACTGGAAACAGAAAACAGCTCTCTAAAAAACAAAATTGGCGAAATGGAAAAAAATTCCACAGAACAAAAGAACTCAATTGGACAATTAGAAAAAGATTTTTAAAAAGTGAGTGAAGAGAATACTTCACTGAAAATCAGAATTGAACAAGTGGAATTGAATGACTCGAGGAGACAAGAAGAATCAGTCAAGCAAATCCAAAAAAATCAAACAATGGAGAAAAATGTGAAATACCTTCTGGGGAAGACAACAGACCTGGAAAACAGATCCAGGAGAGACAATCTGAGAATCATTGGACTCCCAGAAAAACATGATGAAAAAAAGAGCCTGGACACTATTTTCCAGGAAATTATCAAAGAGAACTGCCCAGAAGTCATAGGAACAGAGGAAAAAATAAACATTGAAAGGATTCATCGATCACCCACTGCAAGGGATCCTAAAATCAAAACACCAAGAAATATAGTGGCCAAATGCCAGAACCCTCAGATGAAGGAAAAAATATTGCAAGCGGCTAGAAAAGCCCAATTCAAGTATCAAGGAGCCACAATAAGGATCACCCAGGATCTGGCAGCATCCACATTAAAAGATCGAAGGGCCTGGAATATGATATTCCGAAAGGCTAAGGAACTTGATATGCAACCAAAAATAACTTACCCAGCGAGAATGAGCATCTTTTTCCAGGGAAGAAGATGGACATTCAACGAAGTAAGCGAATTTCATCTATTTCTGATGAAAAAAACAGAACTTAACAAAAAGTTTGATCTACAAATATAGAACTCAAGAGAAATCTAAAAAGGTAAAGATTAATCTTGGGAACTATATTTTGACTATATAGATGTATAAAAAATACATGTATACCTTGTTCTAGAAATTGATGTGGAAAGGACATTGTACCAGAAAAAGGGTAAAGTGGGGGTAGTACATCTCATGAAGAGGCATAGGAAACCTATTATATCTGAGAGAAAGAATGGAGGGGGATGAATATAGTGGGTATCTTACTGCCTTCAGAATTGGCTTTAAGTGAAAAATCTTAAGACATATTCAATCTATGGTGAAACTTCTCCCATCTCATTGAAAAGTGATAAGGGAAAAGTGGAAAGGGAAGGAATAAGCTAAGCGGAAGGGAATACGGGAACTGGGAGGGAAAGGGGTAAGATAGGGGGAGGAACTCTAAGGTGGGGGGGGATACTAAAAAGGGAGGGCTGTGAGAAGCAAGGGGTGCTCACAAGCTTAATACTGGGAAGGGGGGAAAGGGGAAAGAAGGGAGAAAAGCATAAACCGGGGTTAACAAGATGGCAAGTAATACAGAATTGGTCATTCTAACCATAAACGTGAACGGGGTAAACTCCCCCATAAAGAGGAAGCGGTTAGCAGAATGGATTAAAAGCCAGAATCCTACAATATGTTGTTTACAGGAAACACACCTGAAGCGGGGAGATACATGCAGGTTAAAGGTAAAAGGTTGGAGCAAAATCTACTATGCTTCAGGTGAAGTCAAAAAAGCAGGGGTAGCCATCCTGATCTCAGATCAAGCTAAAGCAAAAATTGATCTAATTAAAAGAGATAAGGAAGGACACTATATCTTGCTAAAGGGTAGCATGGATAATGAAGCACTATCTATATTAAACATATATGCACCAAGTGGGGTAGCATCTAAATTCTTAAAAGAGAAACTAAGAGAGCTGCAAGAAGAAATAGACAGTAAAACTATAATAGTGGGAGATCTTAACCTTGCACTCTCAGAATTAGATAAATCAAACCACAAAATAAATAAGAAAGAAGTCAAAGAGGTAAATAGAATACTAGAAAAGTTAGATATGATAGCTCTCTGGAGAAAATGTAATGGAGACAGAAAGGAATACACTTTCTTTTCAGCAGTTCATGGAACCTATACAAAAATTGACCATATATTAGGACATAAAAACCTCAAACTCAAATGTAGTAAGGCAGAAATAGTAAATGCATCCTTTTCAGACCACGATGCAATGAAAATTACATTCAACAAAAAACCAGGGGGAAGTAGACCAAAAAATAATTGGAAACTAAATAATCTCATACTAAAGAATGATTGGGTGAAACAGCAAATCATAGACATAATTAATAACTTCACCCAAGAAAACGATAATAATGAGACATCATACCAAAATGTATGGGATGCAGCCAAAGCGGTAATAAGGGGAAATTTCATATCTCTAGAGGCCTATTTGTATAAAATAGAGAAAGAGAAGGTCAATGAATTGGGTTTGCAATTAAAAATGCTAGAAAAGGAACAAATTAAAAACCCCCAGTCAAACACTAAACTTGAAATTCTAAAAATAAAAGGTGAGATCAATAAAATTGAAAGTAAAAAAACTATTGAATTGATTAATAAAACTAAGAGTTGGTTCTATGAAAAAACCAACAAAATAGACAAACCCTTAGTAAATCTGATTAAAAAAAGGAAAGAGGAAAATCAAATTGTTAGTCTTAAAAATGAAAAGGGAGAACTCACCACTAACGAAGAGGAAATTAGAGCAATAATTAGGAGTTACTTTGCCCAACTTTATGCCAATAAATTCGACAACTTAAATGAAATAGAAAAATACCTCCAAAAATACAGCTTGCCCAAACTAACAGAGGAAGAAGTAAATATCCTAAACAGTCCCATCTCAGAAAAAGAAATAGAACAAACTATCAATCAACTCCCTAAGAAAAAATCCCCAGGACCAGATGGATTTACATGTGAATTCTACCAAACATTTAAAGAACAATTAACTCCAATGTTATATAAACTATTTGAAAAAATAGGGATTGAAGGAGTCCTACCAAACTCCTTTTATGACACAGACATGGTACTGATACCTAAACCAGGTAGGCTGAAAACAGAGAAAGAAAATTATAGACCAATCTCCCTAATGAATATTGATGCTAAAATCTTAAATAAAATATTAGCAAAAAGATTACAGAAAATCGTCACCAGGATAATACACTATGACCAAGTAGGATTTATACCAGGAATGCAGGGCTGGTTCAATATTAGGAAAACTATTAGCATAATTGACTATATCAATAACCAAACAAACAAAAACCACATGATCATCTCAATAGATGCAGAAAAAGCATTTGATAAAATCCAACATCCATTCCTAATAAAAACACTTGAGAGCATAGGAATAAATGGACTTTTCCTTAAAATAGTCAGGAGCATATATTTAAAACCATCAGTAAGCATCATATGCAATGGGGAAAAACTGGAACCTTTCCCAGTAAGATCTGGAGTGAAGCAAGGTTGCCCACTATCACCATTATTATTTAATATCATATTAGAAACACTAGCCTCGGCAATAAGAGTCGAGAAAGATATTAAAGGAATTAGAGTAGGCAATGAGGAAACCAAACTATCACTCTTTGCAGATGATATGATGGTATACCTAGAGAACCCCAGAGATTCTACCAAAAAGCTATTGGAAATAATTCATAATTTTAGCAAAGTAGCTGGCTACAAAATAAATCCCCATAAATCCTCAGCATTTTTATACATCACCAACAAAACCCAACAGCAAGAGATACAAAGAGAAATTCCATTCAGAATAACTGTTGATACCATAAAATATTTGGGAATCTATCTACCAAAGGAAAGTCAGGAATTATATGAGCAAAATTATAAAAAAGTCTCCACACAAATAAAGTCAGACTTAAATAATTGGAAAAATATTAAGTGCTCTTGGATCGGCCGAGCGAACATAATAAAGATGACAATACTCCCTAAACTAATCTATTTATTTAGTGCTATACCAATCAGACTTCCAAGAAAATATTTTTTTGATCTAGAAAAAATAACAACAAAATTCATATGGAACAATAAAAAGTCGAGAATCTCAAGGGAATTAATGAAAAAAAAAATCAAATAAAGGTGGCCTAGCTGTACCTGATCTAAAATTATATTATAAAGCAGCAGTCACCAAAACCATTTGGTATTGGCTAAGAAATAGATTAGTGGATCAGTGGAAAAGGCTAGGCTCACAAGACAGAATAGTCAATTATAGCAATCTAGTGTTTGACAAACCCAAAGCCCCTAACTTCTGGGAAAAGAATTCATTATTTGATAAAAACTGCTGGGATAATTGGAAATTAGTATGGCAGAAATTAGGCATGGACCCACACTTAACACCATATACCAAGATAAGATCAAAATGGGTCTATGACCTAGGCATAAAGAACGAGATTATAAATAAATTAGAGGAACATAGAATAGTTTATCTCTCAGACTTGTGGAGGAGAAAGAAATTTGTGACCAAAGATGAACTAGAGACCATTACTGATCACAAAATAGAAAATTTCGATTACATCAAATTAATAAGCCTTTGTACAAATAAAACTAATGCAAACAAGATTAGAAGGGAAGCAACAAACTGGGAAAACATCTTCACAGTTAAAGGTTCTGATAAAGGCCTCATTTCCAAAATATATAGAGAACTGACTCAAATTTATAAGAAATCAAGCCATTCTCCAATTGATAAATGGTCAAAGGATATGAACAGACAATTTTCAGAGGATGAAATTGAAACTATTACCAGTCATATGAAAGAGTGTTCCAAATCATTATTGATCAGAGAAATGCAAATTAAGACAACTCTGAGATACCACTACACACCTGTCAGATTGGCCAAGAAAAATTAATGATGAATGTTGGAGGGGATGCGGGAAAACTGGGACACTAATGCATTGTTGGTGGAGTTGTGAACGAATCCAACCATTCTGGAGAGCAATCTGGAATTATGCCCAAAAAATTATCAAATTGTGTATACCCTTTGATCCAGCAGTGTTTCTATTGGGCTTATATCCCAAAGAAATACAAAAGAAGGGAAAGGGACCTGTATGTGCCAAAATGTTTGTAGCAGCCCTCTTTGTAGTGGCCAGAAACTGGAAAATGAATGGATGCCCATCAATTGGAGAATGGCTGGGTAAATTGTGGTATATGAATGTCATGGAATATTATTGTTCTGTAAGAAATGACCAGCAGGATGAATACAGAGAGGACTGGCGAGACTTACATGAACTGATGCTAAGTGAAATGAGCAGAACCAGGAGATCATTATACACTTCGACAACGATATTGTATGAGGACGTATTTTGATGGAAGTGGATTTCTTTGACAAAGAGACCTGAGTTTCAATTCATAAATGACGGACAGAAGCAGCTACACCCAAAGAAAGAACACTGGGAAACAAATGTGAACTATCTGCATTTTTGTTTTTCTTCCCGGGTTATTTATACCTTCTGAATCCAATTCTCCCTATGTAACAAGAGAACTATTCGGTTCTGCAAACATATATTGTATCTAGGATATACTGCAACATATCCAACATATAAAGGACTGCTTGCCATCTAGGGGAGGGGGTGGAGGGAGGGAGGGGAAAAAAAAATCGGAACAGAAATGAGTGTCAATATAAAGTAATTATTAAATAAAAAATTTTAAAAAATGAGTACTTCGGTTTTTTAAGCAGAGCTGCTGTTGAAGGCCTGCCAACACTTTCACCTGTTCCTATCCAATGGAAAACTGATACACCAGTGTAGATAGAACAGTGGCCCTTAAGTAGCGATAAAATTCAGGCCTTATTAGATATAGTACAGGAGCAGCTTGAATAAGGGCATTTACAACCTTCTCTAAGTCCTTGGAATTCCCCAGTGTTTGTTGTAAAAAAGAAATCAGGAAAATGGAGGATGCTCACTGATTTAAGAAAAGTGAATGAACAGCTGGAAACTATGGGAACTCTTCAGCCTGGACTTCCATCTCCTACTCAATTGTCTAGAGAGTGGCCTCTTTGGGTCATCGATATTAAGGACTGTTTCTATTCTATCCCTCTGGATAAGGAGGATATGAAAAGATTTGCCTTTTCAGTGCCCAGTGTTAACTTAGCTGAGCCTTATAAAAGATATGAATGGGCAGTTTTGCCACAGGGAATGAAGAACAGCCCCACTATGTGTCAAATGTATGTTGCTGCTGCTCTTGCTCCAATAAGAAAAGCATTTCCAAAAGTTATGCTATTATATTATATGGATGATATATTGGGATGTGCACCTGAGGAACAAATGCTAGAAGCATGTCTACAAAAGACGATAGAAACACTAAGATACTACAAATTATACATAGCTGAAGAGAAAATTCGAAGACATGCTCCTTTTCAATATTTAGGATATGAAGTATACCCTAAGATGCTTACAGTACAAAAACTGTCCTTAAGAACAGAGAAGCTAAACACCTTAAATGATTTTCAGAAATTGATAGGAGATATCCAATGGATGCAACCAGTGTTAGGCTTGATTACCTATCAGTTACAACCATTATATGATATTTTAAGGGGAGACAGTGCTTTAAATTCACCACGCCAGCTTACAAAAGAAGCTCAAGAGGCTTTGAGGAAAGTTGAACTGGCTTTATCCAATGTGGTTGAAAGAGTCACTCAAAAACCCCTGGAAATATCAGTTTTTGCCACACAAGATGCACCCACAGCAGTCCTTCATCAAGGAGACAGTGTGATAGAGTGGGTGAACCTCCCGGCACAACCAGAACAAAGCCTTACTCCTTACCCAGTGCTTGTGGCTAGAATTTTGTTAAAGGCTATTAAGCGAGCAGTACAATTATCTGGGGCAAGACCTGATAAGATATACACCTTTTACACGTGTTGGGAGACCATCCCAGAGTGGCAAATTTTAATAGCCATGGCTCCAAATTTTACACATGGGTCTCCATTAAAGATAACCACACTTTTACATAATTGGCGATGGATTCTTGAAGAAAAAGTTTCTAAAGTTCCTCTTAAAGGACCAACTATCTTTACAGATGCATCCAAACACAATATTTGCGCTGTATACTCTCATGACTTAACGATAAAGAGAGTAGTCAGAACTCCTTTTCAGTCCACTCAGCAGAACGAATTATATGCGATCATGTTAGCTCTCACTTATTACCCAGGAGACATAAATATATCTGATTCAGCCTATTCACTAGGTGTGGTACAAAGAATTGCCACAGCCCAAATAAAATTTGCAGCTTCTAATATATATCAGCTCTTTAAGGAACTTCAGGAGCAAGTGAGAAAACATCCAGGTAAGATTTATATCTTGCATGTCCACTCACATAGTGGACTCCCAGGCCCTATTTTTGATGGGAATTCAAAGGCAGATTGCCTTTTAACTATGTTAGCCAGTACGCCTTTATTTCAGGAGGCCCAGGAATCCCATTCTAAATACCATCAGGCTGCTTGAGCTTTGTGTTTACAATTTGGGATAACAAAAGAGGAAGCTAGGAGCATAGTAAAAAGCTGTACAGCTTGCCTTCCTTTCCACGCTCCTACACTGCCTCCAGGGAAGAACCCTCGTGGTTTGAGACCCAATGAAATCTGGCAAATGGATGTGACCCATTATAAATTTTTCAGTCGTCTGTCTTTTATCCATGTTGTGGTAGGCACCTTTTCAGGATTCACTTTTGCCATACCAGCAGCAAAAGAGACAGCCCGAGTGGTCACTGAATTCCTTACGCAAGCATTTGCCATTATGGGAGTGCCACAAGCAATAAAAACAGACAATGGTCCTGCACACACCTCCAAACATTTTGCACACTTTTGTGCACAGTATAAGATTTTACACACCACTGGCATACCCTTTAATCCTCAAGGACAGGCAATAGTAGAGAGGAGAAACAAAGACATTAAGATGCTGCTCCAAAAACAAAAGAAAGGGGGAGCCACAGGTAACCCTAGAGAACTTCTAAATCTAGCTCTAATACTATTAACTTCTTGATTTTTGACAAAGATGCACTGGCTCCGGCAGACAGGTTTTATAACCCACCGGAAGGGCAGTGTCCAGTGCGAGCAGCTCCACTATCTTTAGATAATCGCCAGGTGATGTGGAGAGACCCAGAAAGTGGTGAATGGAAGGGACCAGATAGGCTAACTGATTGGGGGAGAGGGTTTGCTTGTATCTCTACAGGTGGAGAAGGAATCAGATGGGTGCCAACGAGTCGTATTCGCCTTGTCCATCGCAGAGAGATGGAGCAGACACTTGAAACAAAGGAGAAGACCCAAGAAACATCGGGTGGTTCTGTTGCTGATTGTGCTTACCATTGAAAGAGTGTGGCAGTTATGGCATTTGACTCATGGACATAGAAAATCATTGGACTTCAAAACCCTCAGAAATCATTGGATTCTCTGAGACATTAGATTGTTGCAGGACTTTAAATCCCTCAGGAATCATCGGATTCTTTGAGACATAAGACTTGAAAGCGCTCAGGAATCATTGGATTCTCTGAGAAATGATATGACTGTTACAGGACTTCAAAATCTGCTGGAATCATTGGATTCCCTAAGATATAAAAAGACTTTTGCTGGACTTCAAAAACTTGGGGGGGATCGTTGGATTCCCTGATATGTGAAGCAATGGACAATAGATTGGTTTTGGACTATCTCTTGGCTGCTGAAGAAGATGTATGTGTGACTGCTGTTTACATACTCTCCTTCTAGGACTTCTGGCAATCTTTTACAACACAATGTTGATTCATATTGTTTGTTATACCATTAATTGGGTGAATAATTCATGTTTGTTACACCACATCAAGCCTGCACTGACTGTGGGGAGAGTCATCACTAATAGCCTCTGCGTTGTTGCTATGTCCTTGTGTAATACCTCCCATGCTGATGGGTTTGTGCATAATAAGACCGTTGAGCCCAGAAACCTGCTAGCAACCCCCACTTCCCTTTGGTGCTTTTCATCTCCCTTCCTGAGATGTCAGGGAGGGCGTGATTATCTCCTTTTTAGTGCTTTCACCTCCCTTCCTGAGAAGTCAGGGGGGTCGTGATCACCTCTTTTTTGGTGCTTTAACCTCCTTTCCCGAGAAGTCAGGGAGGATGTGATCACCTCCCCTTGGGAGTTGCTTAAATTGCTTAAATAGTTCCATTTCAGAAAAAGAAATAGAACAAGCTATTAATCAACTCCCTAAAAAATAATCCCCGGGACCAGATGGATTTACATGTGAATTCTACCAAACATTCAAAGAACAATTAGCCCCAATGCTTTATAAACTATTTGAAAAAATAGAGAATGAAGGAGTCCTACCAAATTCCTTTTATGACACAGACATGGTACTGATACCTAAATCAGGTAGGTTGGAAACAGAGAAAGAAAATTATAGACCAATTTTCTTAATGAATATTGATGCTAAAATCTTAAATAAGATATTAGCAAAAATACTACAGAAAATCATCCCCAGGATAATACACCACGATCAAGTAGGATTTATCCCAGGAACGCAGGGCTGGTTCAATATTAGGAAAACTATCAGTATAATTGGCCATATTAATAATCAAATTAACAAAAACCATATGATCACCTCAATAGATGCAGAAAAAGCATTTGATAAAATCCAACTTCCATTCCTATTAAAAACTCTTGAGAGTATACAAATAAATGGACTTTTCCTTAAAATAATCAGTAGCATCTATTTAAAACCAGCAGTAAGCATCATTTGTAACAGGGACAAACTGCAACCATTCCCAATAAGATCAGGAGTGAAACAAGGTTGCCCACTATCACTGTTACTATTTAATATTGTATTAGAAATGCTCACTTTGGCAATAAGAGTTGAGAAAGAGATTAAAGGAATAAGAATAGGCAATGAGGAAACCAAATTATCACTCTTTGCTGATGATATGATGGTATACCTAGAGAATCCCAGAGATTCTACTAAAAAGCTATTAGAAACAATCCACACCTTTAGCAAAGTTGCAGGATACAAAATAAACCCACATAAGTCATCAGCATTCTTATATATCACTAACAAAACCCAACAGTTAGAGTTACAAAGAGAAATTCCATTTAAAGTAACTACTGATTGTATAAAATATTTAGGAATCTATCTGCCAAGGGAAAATCAGAAACTTTATGAGCAAAACTACAAAACACTTTCCATACAAATTAAATCTGATCTAAACAACTGGAAAAATATTAAATGCTCTTGGATTGGGCGAGCAAATATAATAAAGATGAGAATACTACCTAAACTAATCTATTTAGTTAGTGCTATACCAATCAGACTCCCAAAGAACTATTTTGATGACCTAGGAAAAAAAAAGTTCATATGGAAAAACAAAAGGTCAAGAATTTCAAGGGAATTAATAGAAAAAAAAAATCAAATTAAGTGGCCTAGCTGTACCAGATCTAAAATTATATTACAAAGCAGCAATTACTAAAACCATCTGGTATTAGCTAAGAAATAGACTATTTGATCAATGCAATAGGTTAGGTTCAAAGGACAAAACAGCCAGTAACTTTAATAATCTAGTGTTTGACAAACCCAAAGACCCCAATTTTCGGGATAAGAATGCATTATTTGACAAAAATTGCTGGAAAAATTGGAAATTAGTATGGCAGAAACTAGGCATTGACCTACACTTAACACTGTCCACCAAGATAAGGTCAAAATGGGTTCATGACCTAGGCATAAAGAATGAGATTATAAATAAATTGGAAGAGCATAGGATAGTTTACCTCTCACACCTGTGGAAGAGGGAGGAATTTATGACCAAAGAAGAACTAGAGATCACTATTGACCACAAAATAGAAAATTTTGATTATATCAAATTGAAAAGTTTTTTGTACAAACAAAACAAATGCAGACAAGATTAGAAGGGAAACAATAAACTGGGAAAACATTTTCACAGTCAAAGGTTCTGATAAAGGCCTCATTTCCTAAATATATAGAGAATTGACTCTAAGTTATAAGAAATCAAGCCATTCTCCAATTGATAAATGGTCAAAGGATACGAACAGACAATTCCCAGATGAAGAAATTAAAACTATTTATAAATATATGAAAATATGCTCCAAATTATTATTAATCAGAGAAATACAAATTAAGACAACTCTGAGATACCACTACACACCTGTCAGATTGGCTAGAATGACAGGGAAAGATAATGGGGAATGTTGGAGGGGATGTGGGAAAACAGGGACACTGATACATTATTGGTGGAATTGTGAACATATCCAGCAATTCTGGAGAGCAATTTGGAATTATGCTCAAAAAGTTATCAAACTGTGCATACCCTTTGATCCAGCAGTGTTTCTACTGTATACTCCAAAGAGATACTAAAGAAACGAAAGGGACTTGTATGTGCCAAATTGTTTGTAATGGCTAGAAGCTGGAAAATGAATGGATACCCATCAATGGGAGAATGGTTGAGTAAATTGTGGTATATGAACATTTTGGAATATTATTGTTCTGTAAAAAATGACCAGCAGGATGAATACAGAGAGGACTGGCAAGACTTACATGAACTGATGCTAGGTGAAATGAGCAGAACCAGGAGATCATTATATACCTCAACAACGATACTGTTTGAAGATGTATTCTGATGGAAGTGGATCTCTTTGATAAAGAGAGCTAATTCAGTTTCAATTGATCAAGGATAGACAGAAGCAGCTACACCCAAAGAAAGAACACTGGGGGATGAATATAAACTGCTTGCATCTTTGTTTTTCTTCCCAGGTTATTTATACCTTCTGAATCCAATGCTCCCTGTGCAACAAGAGAACTGTTCGATTCTGCACACATATTGTATCTAGGATTTACTGTAACCTATTTAACATGTAAAAGACTGCTTGCCATCTGGGGGAGAGTGTGGAGGGAGGGAGGGGAAAAATCGGAACAGAAGTGAATGCAAGGGATAATGCTTTAAAAAATTACCCTGGCATGGGTTCTGTCAATAAAAAGTTATTTATTAATAAATAAATAAACAAGTGTAAAAAATAATTTTGAATATAACTGGAGGAAAACATTAAATAAATAAAATTTAAAAACAACAACAAAAGATTTACTAAGCATATGTGAATGGTATTAATATATATTAAGAGATTTGGATAAAACTGCTTTTTTTGATGTGAAAAAAGCCATACATAGAACTACATAGGAAAGATGATAAAATATATAAGTCTAAATAAGTATACTAAATTTAAACTATCTGCTTGAAAAAAAGTGAAATGTTTCATATGAATTGTTGTTGACATCATTGTTTTAGTGGTATAGCTTTAAAAAGAAAGGTTTTCTACATGGTCATTAAGCATTTTTAGCATTCTCACTACAATTGCGTACATTTTATGTATTTACATTATAAGACTAATCTGTGACTGGGATATCATCCTACTTATTCTTATTCAGGCATTTTCTAGAAGAAAATGTCAGAGATAACTGAAAGACTACCACAATGTAAAATTAAGACACACTTTAAAATAAACTGCCTGGTTTGTTTGTGCAATTATAAGATACTTTTTTTTTTTTTTTGTCATTTCATCCCACCTACTATCATTAAAATATAGGACACTAGTAGTAAAAGGCAAAGTAAATATGCACATATCTTTACACCATGTAGTGCAGCTATAAATCTCACTCTTTGATAACAGCTGTACTCTAGCAATCATTTGAGTCATGCAGCTGCCACAACAATATCAGATTTTATAGTTAAAAAGCAGTCAAAACTTTAATGTTACAGGGGAGGTCGATATATACTGTGCTATAAATAAACATTATCTAATGAAGAAGCAAAAGATGTTTATTTTTTCTTTGGCA
Source organism: Antechinus flavipes (assembly GCF_016432865.1). Lineage (NCBI taxonomy): Eukaryota > Metazoa > Chordata > Mammalia > Dasyuromorphia > Dasyuridae > Antechinus > Antechinus flavipes. The sequence goes on along the minus strand of NC_067400.1, from coordinate 372,968,401 downwards.
GAGCATTGAATGCCATATATCTCTCTCATTGCAAGCTGCCATAATAGCAGTCATTATACTTGAGCATCTATAACAAAAAACTCTCCACTTAGACTAATTAGGTTAGGTTTCACTGAATGACATGAAAGATTGAAAAACCCTGTCTAGTAGGCAAACTTTCATTCTTTACCTCTCTTATAAAGCCTTTTTTTGTTGTTGTTTTAAATGTTCTCTGGCATGTCGGCTTCAAAAAATTTGGATGGATTTGGCATTTTCTCTTTCCATATGCTTTAAACTTGTGGGTTTGGTTGGCAAAGGAGAGAAGAATTTGCAGTATGGTCAAACTCACTTTGGCAAGTGTTTAAATCTAAAATGAATAGATCTATAGACGTTTCATTCAAAGCCATATGATCTCAATCTAAAGATGGCACTGTGATACCCCTTCGATCTCCTCTTCACTGTTATGAGAGATGTGGTTTAGTGAATGAATACAAAACCTGTCAATATTCAAGAGTTAACTCTTTGCTTACATCTTGATTAATTTTAGTGTCACTCAGAGAGAGAAAGAGGAGATATAGATCCTTATTTAAAAAAAAAAAAAGATGTAAAAGAGAATTTCAGATGGATTCTGAAAAGATTAGACTGAATGAACTCCTCTATCTTACTGATGGAAACTAAGTTGTTTAAGAATCAACGAAGAAGAAAAAACAAGATTTGGCTAAAGATTATTATATCCAATTGCTTGGACTGAAGAATAAAAACACAATCTGCATATTAAACTGACCTCAAAAGTTTTGAAAGAATGCTTTTAAGGGCTTTACTTTTGTACTCTTCACATCTAATTTACCTGGCAGGAAACAGCTAAGTACTAAACCAGTTTTCTTAGTTTAACAACTAACATTCTGTTTTGCAGTATTGTAGGTATATTTTAATTGAAGGAACCCACTTAAAGCAATGTGCTTTTCCTATCTCTGCATCTGAAATAGATACAAATTTAATCTGTGACTTCTATAAGGCCAAAAAGTAACAAATTTACCAATATGATGTGACTGCTCCAAATATGCCCCAAATTAAAAGGGCAAGTATATATGACAATAGGAGAATCATTTGGTATAAAATATTCAATCAACAAAATTCAAAACTGCTTTTCCAAATGGTACTTTCAAATGGAGGTATCCACCTCATTGATTGCACTGTTATAATTCCCTCTAGAGAGGAAAATCAGCTTTTCTTACCCCATCCAATCCTGGATCTATTTGGTCACAAACATATAAAGAGTCTATCTATATCTATATTGAAGCAGCTAAAGGGGAACAATTGATAGAACACTGGCAAGTAGTCAAGAAGACTCAATTTCTGACCTGAGACACTCAGTACATGTGTGATTATGGACAAGTCAATTAAATGCTGTCTGCCTCAGTTTTTTTAATTGTTAAATAGAGATAACGGTTGCACCTTCTTCCCAGGACTGTTAGGAAAATCAAATGAGATAATATTTGTAAAGCACTTATGAGTTTTTGGCAGAAAGTAAACAATATAAATGCTTGTTTCCTACCCCTCTTATGAGATTTGATTAGATGTTCTTAACCATCATTCATCACACCGAACTGGGTTTATTCCTACAATATATCAGATGCTAATGTCTTTTTGTCCAATTATGCTTTTATGGATTACTTTTTTCCTTTTTATTTATTTATTTTAACATAATGTTTTATGAATCATATTGGGAGAAAAAAAATCAGAACAAAACATAAAAACCGTGAGAGAAATTAAAAGAAAAAAGAAGTGATCATAGCATGTGTTGATTTACCTTCAGTCTCCTTTCTTCTTTTTCTGGATGTAGATGGCATTTTCTAACCACAATCTATTGGGTTTGCTTTAGATCACTGAATCACTGAGAACCAAGTCTTTGATCATTGCACTTTCTTGCTGTTATTGGGTACAATGTATTTCTGGTTCTGCTTGTTTTGCTTAGTATCAGTTTGTATAAATTTTTCCAGGCATTTCTAAAATCAGTTTGTTCATCATTTTTATAGAACAATAATATTCCATTACCTTCATGTATCACAACTTGTTCAGCCATTCCCCAATTAATGGGCATCTACTCATTTTCCAATTCTCTGCTATCACACAAAGAGCTGCTACAGACATTTTTGCACAAGTGGATCCTTTCCCCTCCTTTATGATTTCCTTGAGAAATAGACCCAGTAATGGCCCTACTGGGTCAAAGATTTATAGCCCTTTGGGCATAGTTCCAGATTGCTCTCCAGAATGGTTGAATCTTTTCACAACTCTACCACCAATACATTAGTGTCCCACTTTTCCCATATCTCCTCCAACATTTATCATTACCTTTTCCTGTCTTAGATAGTCTCAAAGGTGTGAGATGGTACTTCAGAATTGTATTAATTTGCATTTCTCTAATCAATAGTGATTTAGAGAATTTTTTCATGTAACTATAAATGACTTTAATTTCGTCATCTGAAAATTGTCTGTTCATATCCTTTGACTCTTTATTAATTGAGGAATGACTTGTATTCTTAAATTTTTCTTTATATATTTTAGAAATGAGACCTTTATCAGAAATGCTGGCTGGAAATATTTTTTCCTAGCTTTGTACTTCCTTTTTCATCTTGTTTCTGTTGGTTTTGTTTGTACAAAACCTTTTTAATTTAATGTAATCAAACCTGTTCATTTTACCTTCCATAATGTTTAGTTCTTCCTTGATCATAAATCCCTCCCTTCTCCAAAGATCTGATAGGTAAATTATCCCTTGTTCTCCTAATTTATTTGTGATCATCCTTTATGCCCAAATCATGTATTCATTTTGACCTTGTTTTGGTATGAGGTGTGAGATGTAAGTCTGTACTGAGTTTCTGACATAATATTTTTCAATTTTCCCACAATTTTTATCAAATAGTGAGTTCTTATTCCAGACAACATTGTTAGTCTCCACTTACAAGATGCTAGTGCATAAGGACTTGTTCCACAATCTTTTTTTTTTTAATGAAATACATACTATAATACCATAAATAAATGGGCCTCTAAAAGTTATGGGACAATGATAATAGTATTTATTCTTAGTAGATATTGCCAGAGTTAATGTGCTATGGACCAGATTTTGCATGTCACTAAGAAAACTGGCATTTTTAAAAGATGTTGAAACTCTTTCTAGTCAAAAGATATTAATCACTGGAAAGAGTTAATGCAACATTCAAAGTTGTCCTATGATATTGAAAAGTAGAATGAGATATCAAAAACATCTTGGAGCTGAGGCCAGTGATTTATAGAATATAAGATTGACAAAACAACCTCAGAGGTCAACTAATTTAACAACATTCTGAAGAGTAATACCCCCTTCTCCATCCCTAAAATATAATCTACCTTTTATATAACAAAGTTCTGATAATAGAGATTTGCTATCTGCAAAAGCTGTCCCATCTACATTAGGAATATTGCAATTCTATAGAAGTTTTTCCATAAATCAAACTCAAACTACATTCCTATAATTTCTTTTCTCCTTATTCTGACCTCTGTAACTAAGAAAAGCAAACCTAATTCTACCATTACATGTCAACATTTCAAAAACTTAGTAAGTATTCTCTTGTTTGGGCTGAACATCCCCAGTTCCTTTAATTCTCATCTGGCATGATTTCCTGACTTGGAATAGACATTCTCATCTAGATGATCTCAATTTTGTCAAAGCTTTTCTTACTCAGAACTGAATACAATATTCCAAATATAGATTATCAAAGAATCCTCTCTCATTCTGCATAGTATGCTTACATTACTGCATCCCAAGATCTTTCAGCTTTGGTTAATTCTTGATGGAATTGTAATCCACAAAAAATATACAGATGTTATTGTTTATTTGTTTGTTTTGCATGAACAGTAAATCTAGCCATTCTATTATAGTCTTTGCAATCCTGCATTTGTAGAATTGATTTGTAGGAAGCACATGTAAGGCTTTGCATTTAAAATTAGCCCAAAATTCCAGTCCTATGACTTCTACTTTTGTATTAAAACCCTGTATCCAATAAGTTTTCTATCCTTCCTAAATTATTAATATATGCAAACTGATCTTGATAGAGAAAGCTAAATCCATGGTGAACTTCACTAAAGAAATAGGTAGGCAGTGGATAGAGCAACAGATTTGGATTAAAGAAGATCCAAGTTCAAATCTGCCTGCAGACAATCACTATGACCCTAGAACATCACTGCATTTATGTTTGCCTCAATTTCTTTGTCTGTAAAATAAAATAGTATTTATTTCACATAGATGTTATGAAGATCAAATGAAATAATATTTTCAAAGCAATTAGCATTGTGCCAGGTTCTGTGTAGGCACACATAGTAGGTATTATACAGATGCTTATTTCTTTCCCTTCCCCCCCATCCTCAGCAAAAATTTCCCTCATGTTATATTTTAATATGTTAATAACTAATCTTTGGTCATTCAACCATTTTTATGCATCTAATCTGCAATCATTCATCTCACAGCTTTCCATATTTTTCACTAAAATAGCTTGATAGACTTGATAGATTTATATTGAACCAAATAGAATAAATGCCCTATGGTATTGGATATCCATGACTAAAGGGCAAGACTCTTATGTTTGAGAAGAGGGAAAGTAAGGAAATCCTGAGCTTTTATTGAAAAGAAATAGTGAAATTCTGAGAAAGACCAGAAATTTTAAAGAGACTAGTCATTTAACAAAAATAAAAGTTATAGCAATTTTGTATACACATGATGATGACATTTCATTAAATTATATTAAACATATAATTATATACATATATAGTGGTAGTGATATCACTGGGTTAAAGTGTATGTGCAATTTAGTGACTTCTGCCACATAGTTACAAATTTCTCTTCAGAAGGTTGTAGTGATTCATAGTATATTAACGTGCCATTTTAGCACAGCCTCTCCAATATTTGCCATTTAATTTTTTAAAGAATAGAAAAGCTAAATTAAGAGAATAGGAGGCACATGCAGCCAAGTTACTAGCTTCTTAAGATTCTGGGTTCAAAACTTTAGGATCATCTTTAGCTTTCTTTTTTCTCTCAACCTCCCTATCACCTATCTTTTGTCAAGTCAGAACCTACAAAACTTCTCTCATATTTATCCTCCACTTCCCTCACCATATCCAGTCACTTAGCCACTACTATGATATGTTATGTAAAATATTTTTTGTACAACTGTCAAATTTTCTTATTTTTATAAACATATGTTTATAGTAAGTTTTGATACTTAGCATCTCTTGCCTAGGCTATTGTATTAGTACCTTAAATGATCTCATTGATTCCAGTTTCATATATTGAGTCCCAATTTCTGCCATGAATTTTCTTGGGCAAATAAATCACTTCTCTTTTGTAAATTTTCATTCATTCAAATGTTTAAAATGTAGTAACAACTTCATAGAGAGGTGAGCATCAAAGAAGCAAAAGTATGAAAAATGCTTTGGACACAGTGAGTTGTTCTCGTTCTCTCTCTCTCTCTCTCTCTCTCTCTCTCTCTATATATATATATATATATATATGAGAGAGGAAGAGGAGGCCATGAGCTTGATATAGAGGGGCAGTGGAGGGGTAAAGGTAGATATGGAGGATAAAGGTTCTGTGTAACAAAAGCCAATTCCCTGGTAAATCTTCCCCATAATTAAAATAGCATTATGTCTACTGTCAGAGAGCTTTGGTATGACTAGTCTTTCTATCCACATCTTATTTTTTATGAGAAACACCATGACACAATAGCAAATAAATCCAATAACTGTTGCCAGATGATGACAAATCTCTGATACCTTTTGTCACATTGACATCTTATGTCGTTTGATCTGTGTTTACAAGCAAATAGTTACTCCTGATATTAAATGTTGGCATTTAGAGAAACACAGAAATTACTCACTTTCCTGGAATTCTGCATGACAAATTAGTGCTAGGCTTCAACTCTAATAAATGTAGCTGTAGCAGAGCTTTCATAAACATTCTTGAGATGTTCTTCTGGAGTAGCTTTATTTTGGCACCCCACTTTTCCTGCTTAAACAAATGAAAAGACTGGCTGATATTGTCAAAATACAGCACTTCTTATGAACCAAGAGTCATTTATTAAAATAATGTATTGATGCCATGTCATAAAACACAAAATCATATTTCTGCAGGAAAAACCTATTACCCTAAGCCAAGATTATTTTATTTTAAAAGACAAATTATTACAGTTGTGGATGCTGAAAGTAATATTCCATGGCTCAGCCCTTGGCCTTTCAGAGACCGACAGGGTAGCTTTTAATGAAGCATGGTATGTTATGTAAAATAGATATTTGTACAATTATCAAGTTTTCTTGTCTTTATAGAAATGTTGCTTTTTTAAAGTAAGAAGATGTTGAGTATCTTATGGCTCAAAATAGCTATCTTAAGAAAAACACCAAGATGATTTTCACTAGTGGCAGAGATGCTTTAAATCTAGCATCCAGCCTACTGAAAAAAAAAAAATCATGAACTACTCATGCAGGGTCGGGGACTCTCCAGCGTTGCCTGTTTTCCTGACACAGTCTTAATCTTGTCTTTTGTCATAGCCCTGCAGTTTTTGCTCTAAAGGTTTCTGCACTAAAAAGTGGGAAGGTGAAGCCATAGTTCAATTCAATTTATTTTTATATTGCCTCTCATACAAAGTCTCTCAAAACGCTTTACAGTGAGAGATAAAATAATCATATAACACTCCCCAGTATTTGGAACAGCAACTATCATACAGAGAGCAAGAGGGAAAACTAGGTACTAGGATGGGCCAAAGTCCCCAAAGAGTCATCTCCCACAATACCATACCATTTATAAGTCATATAAAGAGCATTCCACAGTGTCCATATACTAGATCTTCCGTCCTCTTCTTTCAACTCTCAGAGAAAAGTAATGGTCTTTCTTTTAGAATGCAAAAATCAACAGCATGGACACTTAATCTGCTTTTATCTCAGTTTGTGGCCCTTTTCATTTGATGCATAATTTGTGTCCTTTTTTATCCTCATTGAAAAAAAAAAAACTATATTAGATTTATAGTTTCCTGCAAGGCTGTTATTCTGTATTCTCCCGTTTAGTGTCACTGATTTGGGTCTTGGAGAGCTAAAATTAAAAAAAAATAAATAAAAGGTAAGAATACTGGTGTGGTATGTAGGCCATCTGGTACTTCTTTTGGACAACATTAGCTTGGAAAGTAGAAACCCAGAACACAGCTTGAGTCAATGTCACTAAGGAACAGAAAGAAGGAATAAATAGAAGGGGTTGAGAGCGACTCTGAGAGACAATTATTTGCTAGATAAGGCAGCACAAATAAAATAATGCTTCCAATTGCAAAAACAAAAACAAAAACAAAACACCTAAAGTCTTAGTCGAATATTGAAGAACCTAATCTTGGCAGAAGAAATTAAGTCAAATCAATACATCAAGTTTGTATAGCACTTTTAATTTACAGAAGGATAGGTCTGGTCTGGCCATAAGGAAATAAACGATGTTACTGTTCAGTGAGAACGATACAGTTCTGCTCCTCAGGAAGAAAATGCAGTCAGCAGTCAAAGGCAAACGTTTGCAAAGCTGTTCTCTTTGCAGAGTAAACAGCAGTTTGAAATCACCAAGCCCCAGAAATCATAATTTGTGGGGAAAGGGAAGCTCCCTTGATTAAAAAAAAAAAACTCACCGAATTATCCATATCTGCAAGCAAAATTTTATTTCATATTTGTGTATGTATATATGTGCACATGTATATATATATATATATATATATACACACACACACACACATACACACATATAAATATGTACACGTGTGTGTGTATATTTTGGGGAAAAGACATCTCAAATGATGGTATATCATATCAATAAATAATCTAAATATTAGTTATACAGAGGAAGGATGTTTTTAACAGCCTATGCTTCTATCTTTATGCTTATGGTTTTAAACACAACCCACATCTTTATAATACATAGCAACAAAGCAGAATATATTGTAACTCATTTTTTGACCTTTGAATATTTCTGTCACTGATTGTCAGACTTGAGAACTACTCTCTATACCAAGGTGATGGATTATTTAATTAACCATTGACCTTTCCATAACATTTGTTGACAATGAGTATACTCCCATGAAAGCTAGCTAGGGTTGGATATTGGTTGCCTCTGCGCTGTTTGTCAGTATGAGTTTACCATGTTTTTGTAACTTTGATCAAACAACCAAAATTACATTCTGCCTATTTACTTGCCAATTGCTTCCTAACTGACATTTACGTTTCCCATTGACCATCAGTCATATGGTGTAGATTTAGGATAGTCCATTTAAGCAAACCTCATTTAAACCAAGACAGGTTTTTCAAGGTATAAATAAAGTTAAGCTGGTGGGAAAGAACACAGTTGGGGGGGGGAGAGATAAAAAATAAAGCCTTGGAGAAAAGTCACTAGTCATTCTTCACCTAAAGATCTTTCTTATTTGAATCAAATTCATATACACACATACAGACTCAGGCTCCTGATAAGCTCAACCATTTAAGGAGTTACAGGTATACAGTAAGCAGAAGAGGGAACATCTTAACATAGGTCACAGAAGCCAAACCTTTGGATCTGCCAGTGTAAAATGGTCCATGGTGTGGAGGCACATGAGATGCTACCAGTCTAAGAGTCAGCTGCTACTGATTAGACTTAGAGAAACAATCACAGACATTGTTTATAAAGCAGTGATCCAATGTATCACCACTAGTGATATTTTAGAGACTTGCCACTGTTATTATGTCAAAGCATTGTTCTGGTACTGCTGAGGAACAGTAACTTAGGGCAGAGTCTGAGACTTGGTTTTGCAACAGTAGAATTGGTACCTGCTTCCCTGGCTAATCCCTTGTGTGGTATATGTATGGCTCCCTATATGTTCTGTTCATATTATTAGAACCACAAAAAAGTCCATGTGTATCCTTGGGAAAAGTGGGAGTCTTTGGGGATTTTGTGCTTATTTGCTCATCTCATGATTGATAGATCTAAAACAATTGAAATCACATTGGGAATTGCCTCTGATGTCAAGACTGATTCTAGGCTGGATTTGGTTGTGAGGAAAGAATTCCTTTCTTTACAGCTAGGGGAAAGTAGTGGCAAAACATGCATATCTGACAGGCTGAGAAAGGGCTAGGCTTGCCTGTGTAGTTTTAAAGTTTCCTGTGCTTTCTTCCTCCTTTCAATGAAAAAGTGGGACTATGGGTGTGGAATGCTGAATGCTGTCAAATTTGTGTCAGGTTTTACTTAACCAGTTTGTTTGATTTTTCCCTTTGTTACAAGGGAAGGTTTACTGATGGGTAATAGAATTAACAATGATGAAAAAACAAAAAAAAAAAGCATCCATAAAACTTTTCTAAAATTGAGTTTTAGCTTTTAAAAAACTACTGTGTCTTAACCTGCAGCAATTGAACATAGCAAACTGTCCATCTGTTTCCAGTTTTATTTACTTTTTCCTGTTTCTCCTAATGTTGATGTATTGTAGCTGTATTGTTGTATTCTAAACCCAACTTCTGCTTTTCAATTAACAAGCATTGATTAAATATTTCCTAATGTTTCAGGCACTGTGCTAGGCACTAGGAATATAAGGACAAAGAATGAAACAATCCTTATGAATGAAACAAGGCATTTGCATTTTAATGAGGAAGCAACAAGTATGCATGAAAATATATGCAGCAAAATAATAAAGTTAATAAATGTAAGTTATATATATATATGAATTTGAAAGTATACACACACACACATATATATATATATATATATACACAAAATATAAAAGAGTATGTCTACCAATTTCTGTGTATTATAACTAATCTGCAATTCATGACCTTCATCACTACTGACTTGGAGATCTCCCTCTACTCTTTGATTTTAGACACACACATTAGTACACTGACAATCACTTGCTACCTTTATAACTAGATTCCATCACTATTTCTCTAGTGCTTGTCTATAAACTGACTCTCACCAAGTTGGGATAGGATGTCTATATAATGACAGAAATCACATAAAATAACCCATTTCACTGGGTTATCACATATTCATGCAGTTAACTGATTAATAGCTTCCTAATACATAATCTATTCCATAAAAGCAAAGCAGATACTTAAGAAAGTTAGTTATTATTATCTAAAGTGAATAAATCACATAATCTTTTAAAAATGCAAGGGATGCTAAAATTTATCTAGTTTATCATATCATCCTATGTATGAATACCTTCTACAATATCCTGATAAAGTATATATTTAGTCTTTACTCAAATATCTCCATTAACACAAAACTTACTACCTCATAAATCAATTTTATTTTATTCATTTATTAATACATTCATTTGTTTAAAAATATTAACCATCTAGATACAAAGCACTATGATAACTAAAGATTTGGAATAAAATAGATAACACATGACAGTCTCTAACCTCAAGAAACCTATATTCTATTATACATTTGATATGATATTTGATTTGAATGATATGATAAACACAGCATTGCATATTATTATGAAATTTTTAAAAGTTCTAGAAAAATCTGAGAAAGTAGAGAACATTTTCAGCTCATGGGATCATGGAAGGCTACATCAAGGAGATAGCATCATAGCTGAGCCTTGAAGGAGGGAAAGGAATTTTATGGGAGAAATTAAATTAAAATCAATTGAAGACATGGGGTCCAGCTTGCACAAATGCCCAGAGATGGAAGACAGAATGCTGAATTCTAGACACAAAGGTAGTCAGTCTGGAATAGAATGAAGAGTTCATGGAATAAGGTCAAATTTTGTAGGAAAGGTAGGTCACAGACAGATTGTAGAGGGCCTTAAATGCCAAGCTAAGCATATTGTAAAATGTCCTGAAGACAATAAGAAGACTGTCAAGTTTTTTGAGCAGGGGAATGATATGGTCGGACCTGTCCTTTAGATCTAACCCACATCCCACATGGAGATTGTTTTGACTTGACAGCTGTCTGAAGACTGATTATATTTAGAAGTTCTGACTTATATTGAACAAAAATGTTTTTCTCTGTCATCTCTACCCATGGTCTTTAGGATCAGAAGAGTTATACTTAGGAGAGACATTAAAGATTATCCAAACCTCTCAAGTTAGACATGAAATAATTATGGCTAAATAATTAAGCAGCTAAATTATTTACATGCAATCACACAGGTAGCATGTGGCAGCTATGTATTCAAATCCAGGTCTCCTTACTTCAGATTTATTGCACTTGTCTGCACCAGTTTATTCAATTTCTTTGCTAATAGTCTTGATACTCAATTAGTAGGGTTCTCATACTGTCATAAGATCATACATTTAGTACAGAAAGTGAATTTAGAAAGCCATCAAATCCAAACACCTCCTTTTACAGATTAAGAAATTAAGTCACAGAGGTGTGACTTGATTTGCTCAGGCTGACACAGTAGGGAAGTGGCAGAACTATGATTTGAACATAGGTCATCTGGCTCTGAAACTGAACTAAACTGCCTCTTATCTGTACCCTCCATGTCTTTAATACACCCATATTCTGTATGACATATAAAGCTGTTTTATTTTTGCCTTCGCATCTTCATGGCTTATGGAAAGCCCTTAATAATACTTGTTGACTTAAATTGATAGAACTCTCATAGTCCTCCTCCATTCTTTAACGCCTCTCCGCCATCCTCTCTTGTACAGACTAAACATAACCAATGTCTTAATTTTTTTCTTATATGGCAAGTTTTTTAATCTCTTCTTCATTATGGAAACCCTTTTTTATGGATGTATTTTAGTTGGTCCAAAGTTTTCTTATTTACCCAGAGGTAAGCATAAATTGGGCCTACCTGTAGGATTTTGGCTTTATCCTTATTATGCTTTATTTTGTTATACTCCCCCCATTGTTTCTGGATCCTGATTCTGACCCTCTTCATTTATAAAACTGATAAGTATGCCATTTTTGTCATTAACTTAAGTTACTGGTAAAAATGTTAAGCAGAAGACATATGAGGACTGAGTTTTGTAGTATGTCAATAGACACCTCATCCAGCTCAGTATCAATCAACCTTCTTGGGACATAGTCATTTATTCAATAATATAGTTATCCCTTCTACATTGCAAGAGTTAGGGAACAGTGACATCTTTGAAAGCTGGAAAATCCATGTAAAAAATTTTGGCTCTGCCTTCATACCAGAGGAGAAGTCTGATTTTTTTTTTCTTTTATGGGATGTTTGTAAGATCTTATTGTAAAATTTGTATTAAGTATTTGGTCATAGGATCTATGCCATCTGTCATCCTTCAAGTGTCACCTGCAGCTTCTGCAAATTGCCCCAAAAATTCTCACTTAATTTATTATACCACTCCACAATATGTTGAAACCAAGATAGAGAAAGTTGAACTGTGGAAGGAATAACTGTAAATGTATTCTAATTCATTGAGCCCACATTTCTATGTCTTTCCCACAAATTACTTCATGAAAGATGGATTTTGTCAAATGTGATACTGAAAGCCAGATATTTTTAAAATGCCTTTAAAGTCCTTCAAAGTCTCACCCTTGCCCTCCTACATTCTGCAATCCAGCCAAATTGGCCTTCTCTCTCTATTCCTGACAACACAGCACTCATTTCCCAAGTATGTGCCTTTGCCCTGGTCATCATAGATGATTTGAATGTGTTCACTCCTAACTTCTATTTACCATAATTCCTCTTTTCCTTCAGGATGTAATTCTAGTACCACCATCTACAAGCTGCGTTTTCTGATTCTTCCTACCTGATTGTATTGTTCATGTTAAACTATCTGGTACTTAAATGCTTTATATTTATTCATTCTCTTTACTCTGTAAATACTAATATAGGACAATACTGTTGCCTCCATTAAAATATGGGGTCCTTGAAAGCAGAGATTATTTCAATATTTCTATCTTTAATCCCAATAGCTAACATAGTAGAAGGCTCTTAAATGCTTATTGATTGATTGATTGATACTTTCAGATCTGTGATTTTGGCAATGTGGGGGACTCCTGATATGGGTACCCCCTCCACAAAGGGATACCATAATTGTAAATTACTAGAGGAGTCCTAAAGGAATTGCTTAAAGGTAGACATAGACTAAGTGACTTTCCCAGGTTTAAACAACTGATAAAGATGAAAGGCAGGTTTAACAGGACAGCAATTTCCTGCTGCAGTTTCTCATACATTGTCACAGATTCTTTCCCAAGTATAACCCCCCACAGCTTCTCTGGTGAAACTTTCTCTCCTCACAAAATCTGTCTAACCATAGCGTCTCTAGTCTAGAACTTATTTAAAAAAAAAAGTCAAGGCATGTAAAATCCTGGTTTCTCAAACTTAGTGGTTGCCTCAGATTGGGTTAAAACCAGGTGGAAACATCCAGAGATGCTAGTATATCATTGCAACATGTTTTCTGTGTTTGGGCAAAGTAAATTTACTCCTTCATTTAACATTCAATATTTTGTAATTGCCACATTACAACCCAGCATCTAATCTGAATTAAGAGAAAGCTGGCTTTAGAGCTGCACCTACAACAACAGAATTGAACCCTGCTCTTTCTACTTTGTATTTTATATCACACTGCCCCTTTTACAGGATGGCAAAGTAGCAAAGTGGATAGATCACTTGGTCTGGAGACAAGAAGATCCACGTTCAAAACTCTTACTAGTTGTGTGACTCTGGGCAAATCCCTTAACCCTATTTTTCTCAAATTCTTCACCTGTAAAATGAGCTGGAGAAGAAAATAACAAATCACTCCAGTATCTTTGCCAAGAAAACCCCAAATGGAGCCATGAAGACGTGGCTACATATAAAATTACTAAACAACAGTTACAGAGCCTCTATTACAGTCCAGAATGCCTGTCAAAATGGAATGATTAGTCAGTCATGGCCCTTCTTAATAAGAGAATGAACAAAATTTTCCAAAGGGTTTATTTTCCTCATAAGAAGTACCTCAAATTCGTAAATAGCCTGGATGGTCCAATGTGAACAAAGATAAGCCCAGTAACGTTCTGGTTGGTCTTCCTGACTCAAGTCTATGTTCTGCCCCATCCCATCCACTCCACCAATTCTACTCCATCTTCCATTCAACTGTCTAACTGATCTTTCTCTATCGGAGCTCTAATTTTGTAATACTTCTCTTTTTCCCCAACCCCACCCTGCCGAAGGAATTCCAATGACTATCTTTTACCTCCAGCATCAAATCATTTGGCTTTTTAGACCTTTCATAGCCTTCCTATCTTTCCAGTTTTCTTACTCTTTACTCCTTTTCATATTCTCTGCATAATAACATGAGCTACCTTGATGTTCCTCTCACATAAAAATCCACTTCTCAAATTTGAGAATGGTTGATCCTCATACCTAGAATTATCTTCCTTTTTATCCTTGTATTCTGGATTCTTCGGGTCTTTTAAGCCCCAAACAAATTCCATCATTATAAAAAACCTCTCTTAACTGCCTTTAATGTTACTTTCTTCCTTCTTTGCTTATCTTCAATATATCCTGAATATATCTTATTTGTACATAGTTGTTTGCATATTGTCTTTCCCATTAGGTTACGGAATCCTTAAGAGCAGAGACTTATAATAGCTCCCCATTGCTACCAAATATAAACTGTGGTCCTGGCATTCAAGAAGCTGCAAAATCTGGTTCCAATCTTCTTTTAAAACTTTATTTCATTGTACTCACCTTTTCTTACTCTATTTTTTATTGAACAAGTTTCTTTTCTTTCCTTTATTTTAATTCTTGTTTATTACAGCTCTCTGTCTCTGCTCATGCTACTTCATTCATGGAAAGAAATCCTTTTAATCTTTCTATGTTCAAGTCCTTTCTCTCTTTCAAGTTACAATGTGCCATCACCTCCAGAAAGCTTTTCTTAACCCTACCCATTCTCCAATCCTCTTCTCTTCTATATAAAATAGTCTTCTTTTCCTTCAAATACTCATAGTACTTTACTGAGAACTCGTTTTTGCCTTCCTTATCCTTTGTTGTAGAATATTGCTATTTATATATTCATCACCCCACTCTATGAAACTCTTTGAGGGTAAGAGATGAATTGTTTTTCATCTCTGTATAGTCAGAGATGAGCAAAGTGCCTTGCATATTATAGACATTTAATGTCTACTGAAGTGTTGAATTGCAATTGTATTCTTCTGCCAGTGATGAAAAGAGCTAGAAAAATGCTAAAAATGTTCCAGTTTCCATATATTTATTGTCTTACTGCCAATTTTATCTATTAATATTCTGGGGATCATGTGACTCATTTGGGATTCATGCCAAGATTTCTGTAAACTTATTTTTACTTCCATTGATTTTTGTTATTTCCTAATGAAATGGTATTTATAATCTTCCACTTTTGTCCCTTTTTTTAGTGGTTTAACAAATGAATTTCCAATATAAATTGGCTTTCTCTTTGGCAAAGATGTTGAGTGTTTCATGGCAAATATTCTTTCTGAGCTCTTTTGTCCGCCTTGTGATGACTTTTTGACATCATCTAGGCTTTTGCAGTAAATGGTAATTTGATTCAATCCATTTGTTTATTTTTGTTTGTGATAATAAAGGTTAGTATCTCTGCCTTTTTCCATTCCTTATTTTTTTGCTTCCAAATGTTTGAATATCAAATTGAAGCAACCTCAGTTTTTCCAGTAACTCCTCATCTTCAAATTTGATATTGATATTGATCTTTGCCCTAATTAGTTTATGATATGACCACAAAGAGACAACTGATTAAGACATTAATCCCAGATCATTACTACCAGATGTTTTCACTCTGTTGAGAAACATTTAATTTTATTTTTCCTGTGATATTTTTCATTGATCACTATATCCATAATATTTTGTTTTCTTCTGGGAGAAAATATAAACGAGATAAAGCTTTAGGTCCTTAGAGTTATCTACAAGCCTGTGACCTACTTTGATTCCCAACTCTGAGCTATAGTTTTCATTACATTATCTAACTTTTCTCTTTCCTGTCTTTACAATGTCATAATCAAGAATAAAATGGTATTCTGATGTAGTATGGAGAATCTAAAGTTCTTTCAGTCAAGTCAACAAGAATTTATTAAATGTTTATTGCATTTCAGGTACAACATAAGTACTGGACATGCTGTATCCAAAAGAAATGATAAGAAAGGGAAAAATGTTTGTAGCAGCTTTTTGTAGTTGCAAAGAACTGGAAATTGAACGGATGCCCTTCAGTTGGAAAATGGCTAAATAAATTATGATATATGAAGGTAATGGAATATTATTATTCTTTTAAAAATTATAAGCAGGTTGACTTCAGAAAAACCTAGAAAGACTTACATGAATTGTTGATAAGTGAAGTGAGCAGGACAGAATGTTCTATACATTCTGTTGTATATAGAGAGAATGTTGTATACAGTAATAGCAAGATTATGTGATGATCAACTATGATGAACTTGGCTCTTCTCAATAATGTGATTACTCAAAGCAATTCCAATAGATTTGGGATGGAAAATGGCCATCATATTCAGAGAGAGAACTATGAAAATTGATTGTGGATTGAAGCACCATATTTTCACATTTTTGTTTGTTTTTCTTTTTTGTCTTTTTTTCTTTTGATCTAATTTTTTTGTAAAGCATGACAAATATGGAAATATGGCTAAAAGGATTACACATATTTAACCTATGTCAAACTGCTTGTTGTCTTGGGGAGAGGGAAGATAAGAGAGGGAGGGAGAAAAATTTAGAATACAAAACTTTACAAAAATAAATGTTGAAAATTATTTTTACATGTTTTAGGGAAAATAAAATACTATTGGGGGAAAAAAGAACTGAACATACAAAAAAATTAATACAAAAACAAACAAATAAAAATCCCTCCCCACCAAGTGCTCACAGTTTAATGGAAAAGACAGCATACAAACAACTCTATCTATCTATCTGTTTACTTATCTATCTATAAAACATATAGAGAGAGTCGATTGGAATCAAAGGGAAGGCACTAACATTGAACAAGACCAAGAAAGACTTGTAAGAAGGGTCCAATTTAAGTTAATACTTGAAATCAGTAAAGGTACTTACCAGAAATGAGGAAGGAGGGCATTCTGAGAGTGGAGGTCGGTCTGAGAAAAGTTGGAACGTGCTATATTGATGTGGCTGATATAGCATCAAATGTTATTATTTAGGCACCAGATAATGGTACACACCAAATGTTGGGATTAGGTTATGTGAAGAATTCACAATGGCTATTCTCTTTGGCAAAAGGTAGATTTATTTAAGAGAAGTTTCAGACAAAATGAAGGGTTACAATAGACAACAAGAATGGTAAATATGAAAGAGGGGGAGAACACATAGTTAGCAAGAAAGGGGTTTTAACAATTAATGATGGAAAAGAGAAGCTCCCTGTGGAACTTGCAATTAGCCAGGAGAAAAGAAACACCTCATGAGACTGGAGCATACCTTTAGCCCTCAGGCTAAATCCTGAAAAGGATTTAGAGTTCTAAAAGGGTTAGTTAGGTATAAGGAGAAGTAGGATCCGAGAGGATAGACCCTAAAAGGCATAGTGAGATTAGGTGAGATACTAGGTGACTTGGCAAAGAGGGAAGGGGAAAGATAACATAAGACATAGTACTGTAGGGGACTTATCCAAAGGAGGTTCAGCAAAGACGGCAGGTGCCATAAGCAGATTTATAGGGAAAATTTAAACTCAGGGACATGATTAGTATTACTCACAGGATATACAAGTTGAGTCTGCCCACAATTCCCACAGAGGATGGATCTCAGGGATTTGACATAACTTGGATTTCTAGCTGGACACAAGGATCATCTACAGGGTAGGGGGAACCTCCATAGAGGGTGAGACCACTAAGCTAAACTGATCTTTAACAGTTCTATCTGCCTACCCCAGGGAACAATTCCATCAATGCTCCAGTTTCTGCCAATCTCACCTAGCTATCTGTGCCATCATCAATATGAGCAACCAGTGTGGCTGGATTGTAGAGTATACAGTGGAAGAGAATTGCAAAAGTAGATTGTGAAAAGCTTCAAAGTTCTTTAAAGAATTTCTCTACTTTATCATGTACCATATGTCAGCACAGAAGCTGCAATTTTCATGGCATTTGGATTGTTTTTGCTCTTGAATCATTAGAGTATCATAGGATTTGATAACTTCCCCATGAAATGATAGTCCTTGTTGCCTTTGGGGATGTGATAAAACCAAATCTTCTAGGCCCTTTGCCTCTCCCTGAAAAACGTTTAAGCTATTAGTCTTTTATTTGGCTGCTACTTTCTTTTGTTGTCTTTTTTTAAATATATCAGTATTAATATTATTTTGAATCAGACAATGTATATTCATTTATTGATCATGAGCAAAGCAATTCACATATTATATTTCCTATAATTAACACTCATAAACTGTCTAAAGTGAGTCTTATCACCCTCTGTCTCTTTCTTTACATTCCTCTCTCATCTCATTGTGAAGAGAAATAGGGTTAACAAAAGACCATTTTCCCCCATTGTTACTGTGGTCAAAAAATTAATCACCTAGAGGCCAACCCTCTCAATCAATAGATTGCCAAGACTTTATTAAGCAAATACAATGTACCAGATACTGTGCTAAGCATTGGAGATCAAATAAGAAGCAATAACAATCCTTGTCCTCATGGAGTTTCCTTGGTCTTCTTACCAAGTCACCAAATTGATATTTGGAACCTTAAGAGCAGAATAAAACCTACTTGTACTTCGTTGGCACAGACTTTGAAAACCAGAGGTTGTCTGCACCCAATAAAGTAGGATTCGTGAGGGCTTTTTGGAGCTGACTGGACAACTTACTAAATTTTCCAATTTTCATCTGAATAGACATAGTCATTATCTCTGCTGAGTGAAAATACAATATATAAGATATGTTCCACAACAACTGAAGTCCATTTCCCATTCCCTAGAGTTTACAGGGTTTAAAGACTTGACATTATGGAATTATATTGTCTTAATTAATTTATGTTAATTTTTAATGCTATAGGGATGGTATAGTTTAATGCATGCACTAACCAAGAAATGCATATAAAGTATATATACATATATACAAATGTAGCAGAAAAAAACAAATTAGGGGTTAACAAGATCAGGTTATTCTTGTCAAAAATGCATATTGATCTAGAAAATGTCAGCTGCTCTTGCATAACTCATTTTCATTGGAAGAAATGGAAAATTTAGATGTCTTTAGAGACAGAAAAGTGGTGGGTGATTTTTGTTCATGTTTTATGCTGATGGGGCTTCAACATTGGACCCTAGAGTTTTGACTTTCACGTCTAGCAGAAAAGATTGGGCAATCAGCACTTGTAACATTTCTGCTTAGCCATACTGTGTATCTTTTAAATCATGTGCTTCCTTTTGCAAATATCAATTTTCTTTCAAACCTAAACAGTTTAGCTACTGGTAGAAAAGATCAGCCCCAGCATGTTTTGAGATACCTAGATGGGTTAAGTTATAAGCCTGATACATGGGTGACATTAATGTAATATTATGATAGATATCTATTAGCACGTACATCATGGAAACATATACTCTCTAATGGGCTTGACGGTGGCTGCTCTTGCCTTGTCAGTGTCAATCCTCACCAGAATCACAGGGATGAACAAATGTGACAGGAGAGGGCTGTACCAATTATGGATGAAGGGATACTATCTACTCCCACTGTTTGATGTGATTTATTCGGCGGTCCTTCTGCATTTGTAGTGCAGCAGATTGTTGCTGCTTATGGAGTGACAAATAGTACTCAATGACATTGACTGACTTGTCTGATCAATTTAGCTTGTCTAAAAAGTGGTCATGAATTGCTCTCCTCATTGAATGTCAGTAGATTCAGACCTGATTGAACTTTGTGCACCCAGAGTACACATGCCATTGAAAAGAATGGAGGGAAAGGATGTTGTTAAGCTTGTTGCAGCAATGACTATTCAGGAGAGGAGTTCTAAAATGATGCTTTGGGTAGTTTATATACATTTACAATGCTTTTCAGGTGAGGAGCACTTAAATATTTTAATACATAAGATTTATGTCTGCACTGAATATTGTTGCTAGCCGGTTATTTAGAACCTTTTGTTCATTTAGTCATAATATAATTCACTAGTACAACTTGAGGACATATCGTAGATAGTTTTTAAATGTCTAATTATTGGCTTATTGTTATGATATAATGAACATATATTTAAATTTGTATTTCTAGTAATTTAAATAATTTTTCAATCAAAGGTTTTTTTTTTTTTGGCTTTTTGGTTTGTTTTTTTAATGTATTTTACTATCATTTGGAGTAGCAGTGTGCTGTCAAGGATAGAGAATCAGCCTTAGAGTCAGGAAAACCAAAGTTCAAAAACTCCCTATGATACATATGGTATGACCACTGGCAAGTCACTTACTTCTTAGTGTCCCAGATACCTCTTTAATACTCTGTCTGGCAAATGAATTTCTATATGAGAAATTCTAAATAGTGTAAATAGTAGAAGGTCTATATCATAAGCTTCTTTATAAGGAGCTTTCTATAGGAAGGAAAACATAGGTCTAGATTCTTAACCAAAAAAAAAAAAAAAAGGCTACTAAATTAACTATTTCATCTAAAAATCAATATATGTGTACTCTTTATTAATTAGGTAGGCCACATATTCAGGAATCTTTTTTTTCCCTATAAAAACATTGCAACTGCATAATGCTCTGTGTAAGGGGCAGGGTTTTAATGCTCTTTTATCCTTGTACCTACTTATCTACTTCCACATAGAGTATTAAGCTTTACTCTTCTCACACAAGTATATTTAGATATATATTTCAATTTCTCAGGGCTAGGTAGTCCTTTACATCCTTAATACAAAGCACCAGCAACATAAGCCAAGAACCATTTTTCCCTATCTCAGTATTATTCAAATTTATTAAACAATATTTCACATTTGTTTGACACAATGTCAAACTCAGGACTCCTAAAGAACGGCTGCAGTTTTGGAACTGTTATGCTTTCTTGGACTTTAATCATTTTTGGCAAGGGTCCATTTCCTGTCAGAAAGTGAAATAGCTTTGGAATGTCATTTTCACGAAAGAAAACAGAGAGAATCCGAGAGGAAGTTGTCCTCCACTCCAGAGCCCCTAAGATACTCAAACACGCTCACAGGAGGGCTGGAATACATCAAACATTAGCAGAGGGAAAAGGACACACTTTTCCCACATTAAAATACATGGATAAAGTTGAACTTCTGCTAAAAATAGTTCCCATGACTAATCCTATTAAGTTTAAAAAATTGGGCAGTATCCTCCTTGAAGCAGAATGATTCCTCACCACCCTCATGCCCACCCCCATTCCCTGTCTCTCTTTACTCCATTTGTAATGACATTAACAAAAAAGTAAGACTAGAACCTGTCTTTTGACTTAAGTCCCAGAAATCTTAGGAAACTGGAAAATGGAAAGTCATTCATTGAGGAAAGACCACAATTCAGATGGCTGAGCAATTCACTGGACTTATTGACTCTCTGATAGTTTTTCACTTTTTCTTGGCCTTAATACATTCTGTGCTCTTAAAAACAGGATCCCTAGAGAGAGAAGAGGTTATAGGGACAAATGGAGACTAACTCTGAGTTATTCAAGTTCAGTGCCTGTACTGTGTGGAATATACAGTTTGAAAGGTAATTGGGAGAAGGACACCACATCGCCCCGTAGGTAGGTACCTGTAATTTTGTTTTGTCTCATATATCTTACATATTAAACATGAATCTGGGAGTGAAAAAAGTTGTCAATTTGTAAAAACTGTGCAGGATTGAGCGTAAATTACCTATCCCCCTAGATACTGAAGAAAAGTGAGCATTGCTGGTTATATCACAACTAACACCAAT
Organism: Antechinus flavipes; assembly: GCF_016432865.1. Lineage (NCBI taxonomy): Eukaryota > Metazoa > Chordata > Mammalia > Dasyuromorphia > Dasyuridae > Antechinus > Antechinus flavipes. The sequence goes on along the minus strand of NC_067400.1, from coordinate 372,946,607 downwards.
AGTAAATGTTGCTATGATCTTAAAACGGAGAGATGGGAATATAAAGGAGGCTGTGCAGAAGGAGTCATTTGGTACTGTGGAAATGGCATATGTTAGCTGAGTGATTAGCAATGGTGAGGTTCAGCTGCAATGAAACCTAAGCCCAGCTGATGCCATTAAAAACACTAGCTCTAATGAACCCCAAAGACAGCATTAAAGCAAAGAAAGCAAAATTACAATAGAACAGCTTTTAATGAAACCATCAATCCAAAAAAAAATGTATAAGTTCCTGACACTTGAGAAACCTTTTGTGTTGCCAAATGTCAGTAACTTAGGTATTGCCTAAAAGGCAGGACAACATTAATTATTACGGCATCTCTCAACATCTATTTCCAGCTAGAAAAATCTGCTGCTCCTTTGAGCATCTTGGGTTTCCTTGTTTCTTGATTTGTTTGAACATTAAAGGCAAGAAAACGAATCTGATAGTTCAACTGATTTGAATATTTTTATTCATTTATTTATGAAGAATTTATTAAAGCCTATTATATATTAGGCTCTGTGTTAGTAAAGACAAAAATGAAACCATCCTTGCCCTCAGGGGGCTTTCATTCCATTATAATTTTCTCTACAAAGTGTATATAAATGTCTGTAATTCACCTATAACAAAGTAAAAAGGAAAAAAAAAATTACAACCTGGATCTGACTCTCTACAGTTACATTTTTGGGTCACATTTTGCTCTCTAGCACATATAAGCAACTATTAGAAAAGTCAATGGGACCAGTCCTGGAAACAGAATTTATCTTTCAGTTCAAGCTTTTGTCCATCAGTTTAAATGTGTTTCATTAGGATAATTCTGGAAAAATCACAAACTCCAAAGTTCAAGGTTCTTCAGGGATCTAAAATCCAAAGGCCAGACAAACAGCACCTGTATTAATGAATTTGCTTAATCTTCAGAATATTCACATCCTGTGGTTTGGCTTCTTTATATTACTCTTTTGTGCTTATCTGATGCTGATGGAATTTAAAGCCAGAGGCAGGATTGAGCATTTAATTATTGGAAACTAATGATAAAATTGAATTTGATTTGCAGGAAAACCTAAAAATAGTGGTTAGCATCTTTCAGTAAAACTGAAATATGTTATATGAAGTTTTCATCTATTAGCATCAGATGTAGGCAAAAATGTGAAGCAAGTGGCTTTGACCTTGACACCCTCGGCTTTTTCTATGCCCTTTTCCTCTATTTCTAACTTGCTCTAATGTTCTCTCTTCCAGAATCCCCTTATCAAAGGTGTTTCTAATGAAGGCATCTGATATCAGTCATTTGCACTTTTTACTGTGAATTTAATTTAAAGTGTTACTTTCCCCATAGTTGTTAACTTTTAAATTCTACTTGTGGAAGAGAAAATTTTGCCTCCAATTAGAGGAATTCCAGGCACCAGTGACCATTCTTCACCTGGAGAAGAAAAATTTTTGTGATAATGGGTGCCTTCAAATAGGTCGAGCTTTCACTTTCAAAGGAAATAGAAACACTTCATCTCTTCCAAAGAAAACAAAGATACACTGTTGAAAGTTTCATAAAAGTATACTTGAAAGCTCTTCTTTATGTGGAAGAATTTTGAATCTTTCTGAAAATGGACCAAAAGTCAGTAACAATGAGAGGATAAATTCTCTGTCTTTGGAAGTATTTATACCTAAATTAAATGACTACTTATTGGAGACTTTGTAGGTTTTTTCAGGTATTTACCGGAAACAGAGGGAAGAAATAAACTAGAAGACTTTTAAGGTACTTTCAACTCAGTCATTAAGTGATTTTGTAATTCTAGTCGACAAATATCATAGTCCTAGTTCATAGCAACTTTTATATACAATTCCCCCATTCTCTCTGACACTGAAACCACTCTGATCTGTTCATCTCATGTCTGAAATATTATAATAAGCCAGTATCCTTGCTTTAAGCCTTTTGCTGCTACAATCCATCTTTTAGTTAGCAAACAGATTAATCTTCCCCCCATTTAGTAAATTTCAGTAGATTCCTATTAGCTCGAGGGCCAAATGCAAAAACTTTTCTTTTTATTTTAAAGTCCTTCATTAACCTTATATTGTCCCATTCTTTTCCAGTCTTCTTCCACCTTACTCTTTCCCTTTTCCCCTATTTTGTGATACAGTGACACCAGTTTCTTTACTCTTCTCTCACTGAACATTCCATCTCTCGACTTAATGTACTTTCACTGGCTTTCTCCATGTCTAGAAGTCTGTTTTTTCTTTCTCTATTTCCTGGCTCCACAAGAAGTCTTTTTAGGTCCCCTTTAATCTTAATTTTAACGTCTTACTTCTGAGATTATCTCAAATTATCGTGTAAATAGTTGCTTGTATATTTTTTCCCCATTACACCGTGAGATCCTCAGACTAGGGACTGTTTTTTTTTTTCCTTTTCTTTATTTTTTTGGGGGGAAGAGAGGACTTTCTTTGTATCTCCAACACATAGTGCCTGACACAGAACAGGCACTTAATAAATATTTGTGCGCTTTTCTTGTTTGGGGCAAAGAAGTCCAATATTTGTGAAGGAGCATCACAAAGAGGTTTGGAATGAAAGCTCCTCAATCCAACCTGTCTTGGATGCTTATTTCATTTCTTCTAGAAATGCCCAGTTTAAAAAGAAATGGGGAAATAGGGAAATAGGGGTCATCAGAGAAAAATCTCCAGAAGACAGTAGGGGAAGCAGAGAAGGCAGAAAAATATCTCCAATTGAATCAGACTTCTCTGAGACCTCATGTCTTTTCAGCTTTCCTCCTTGTGTTGATTTAATGTATCTTTCAGTATGCTCCCTCCTGCTGGTAACCCCCTCCTTTCTTGGGAAAAATCCTGTTTATTTTCAGTATGAGGTTTTAAAGCTGCTAACAAGAGAGCTTGCAGAGAGGTATTTCTGCCTTGTTCTGACTGGTTTATCCATATGAAAATAACTACATCCATGGTATGTTATATCTTTTCTTCTTGAGGCTACGTAAATAGTACAGACACAGGAAAAGATGGCTTAGGTTAGGTAGGGTTTTCTCCCATAGATATGGCTAAAAGATGACTAAGCTTATATTTACTGAGGAGAGATCTGCTGCTCTCAATCTTTTTCCATAACACTCAAAAGCATGGATAAAAATACTACTGATAGACATATCACTATATAAAATAATAGTCACAATGGTATAAGTATAAATGTATATCACTCTATATACCAGACATTTAAGATTGGGATTATACCAAACTTAAATTGTAATTTTTACTGACTGTGTAGGAGCAGCAGAGTAAGAAGCAAGGGATTTGAGACAGGATACACGAGGAATAACTGACTGTGGGGGAGAATTACTTTTCTCCCTCTTCTGGGTGACTGCTCTTTGACTCCCTCATTGCTGACTTTGATTTTTTTTTTTTCTTTTTCCCTCATGGCCTTCTATGGACATACAGAGTCTGTCCTCTGCCTGAACCATTGAGCCATAATATCAGAAATCACTTTCCTCTAGGGACCAGGAAGACTTATAACTTGCAAATTTAAATTCCTCAAACAAAGATCATAGCAAGAAATCTTGTGGAGACTATCTAATGCAAATCCCTCATTTTACAGATAAAGAAACTGAGATCTCAGACAACTTAAACCACAAATCTGACAACTAAGAGTTCACATTTATATAACATTTTAAGTTATTCAAAGAAGTTTATACATTAATTAATTTGATCCTCACAACAACCTCATGAAGTAGGTACTATTATAATCCTCATTTTTAAAGATTGGGAAATTGAGAGAGATAACTTAGTTAACTTTTCCATGATCATACTAAGTGTTCCAGGATTTGAATTCAGGTCTTCCTGATTCAAAGTCCATCTACTGCAATGCCCAGCTGCCTTAAAAATATCAGGGATGGGATTTCAATCCAGGACCTCTACCCTCAGAGATTCTCCCCTTTTCAATGTCACACTCAGGATTCTGAATGTAGATAAATGGATATGAGTCATCAGGACAAGTTGTTAATTCTGCAATCAGGATATAGCAATACCAAAAAAAAAAAAAAAAAAAAAAAAAAAAAAAAAAAAAAAAAAAAAGTTGTCATTATATAGCCTTTAAAAAAAAAACCCTCTGGATAATGTGACCCACAATCAAAAACTTTTTAGTGTTTATTTTAAGGGGCAGAATTAAGGTAGTGGTTTTTAACAATGATTTTAAAATAAGCAAGTGAATCATGCTTTAGCAACATGATCTCATTGAAAGAGCACAAGTCGGGGAGGTTTGGCTTCTAGTTTGGATTTTGTTTCCAACTAGTTGCATTAAGCACAGACAAGTCTATACCCCAGCCTTTATAGGCTAGATTATGGAAAGGGAAGCCACAGAATTTCAAAGGATCATTTCGCTAAATGAGTTTCTGAAGTTTCTTTCCTTTAGGCCCTCCTCATAAGTAACCTGAGTTTTGCAATTTAAGAGATTCCTCCATGTCCCTTTTCTGGGATTACATGCACCCGGTCTGACCCTGTTTGTAAACGACTTCCGGGACCGAAGATTGTTTCCCTCTGATCCTCCTCAAACTGACCTGCAGCAAAAACAATTAATCTTTCTAGGAATCCAGTGAAGCTGTGATCTCTTGCTCTTCACCTTCCCACTGCCCTCGGTTATCCGCCCCCTAAATCCCACCCCACTCCCTCCTTGTTTTCCTTAGACCTTGACTGTCAAGCTTGGTGTCCCTGCTTTGAACAGCCCTGGCCTTGTGGATGGCCCAGAACTCTTAGCCCAGCCAAGACTTCTCTTTTTTATTGGTTTGGGGAGCCCACTGGCAGAGGAGTCCCACTTTTCTCTTATGTTTTATGGTCGCTTTTGTGTCTAGGTCTCTGCAAGCCCAGCACAAGCCTAATGAGTGATCAGAGGCTTAAGCCCAGATTGCTTAAGAATGCCTGTAGGGGGATAGTCACCAAAGTTCGACTCTCTGACAGAACAGCTTGCTGCGGCTCTAATGGTAAGGCATATAAAATGCATCATACATTAAATTTAATGTTGCCTCATTAGTCTTAATTAGATTCCTACATTACACCAGGATTATGGTTTCTTCGTGTTTATGTTTGCTCCTAAAATAAAGTCTACACCAGATAATACTTTGGTGGTCTTTTCTAACCTTTGAATAAAAATGTCCAGTAATGGATTTATAGAAATAATCCTTGCAAACTTCAGAAAAAAATACTCAAAGAAAGACAACAAAATTATGAAGTTTCCAAGTAGTTTCATGTCAGTTGCAGAGGCTATAAATGGAGTAGTCCTAGAACACAGGAGTAAACTTAAAAGTGACAAACATTTGTTCACAAAGAAAAGTAATTGGCCTATTATTTCCTTTATTCCCCGCTCTATCATTATGTGTAATATGTAATATGTTTTTCAATAAAAGTGTTATTTCCCCCTCCCTACTCCCTCATATAACCTAGCTTCTCTTCCTAATGGAATCCACTGTGAAGTCATTAGGCCATGTTTATGACATCACATTTCCCTCTCACAGTACACAGAACAGCATTTAGCTCAGGGCCCAGGAATTAAGGACTCTGGGTTCAAATTTCCACTTGGCCACTCCTCAGTACTGCTGAAATGCTGATCGAATGACTCCCTTCCCCCCTTTTCCCCTAAATAACTTAAGAGAAGAACTATAATAAATCAGAACAAGCGACAGTTAGGAAACTATTTCCCATGTTTTTCTGAGCACCATAGGTATAATCAGAGACACTCCTTCCAAGGACCAGCTTTGAGAAAGTTTGCCTCCTTCCAGCAAGGAGAAGGTGGGGAGCTGAGCCATGACCCCATGGGGGAAGGGACCGGAGCTCCAAGTTACTTCTGGGAGGCCACCTCAGGCCAGCGAGGAGGCGCTCACGTCAGCACACCATCTGGCAGAAGCTATATAAAATAGCTCACTATTTTAACTAATTATCTACTAACTAGGTACTGAGCTAAAGCTCTGTTTCTGTGCTTCTGAAGGACTGAAAATGCTGCCAGCACCCTCTAAATTTGGCACCCTGGGGCAAAATTCTATTCCCATTGCTCCAGTCTCAGCTCTTCAAATACTAAACTGCTACTTTCCTCCCCATCCTAGAATTTTGAGAAAGATTTGCAGAACCTAGGCCTCTGCTTTAAGACTACCTAGTACTGATTGAAGTGATAGGATAATAGGCTATGAAATTTATAATAATAATAATACAATATCCTGCTAAAGATAAGCTTTTGCTGAGGAAAAAGGTATCTTCTTATTTAGATCAGAGTTTACTGATAGCTGTGCCCTTAATAAGAGCAAGTCAAAACAATCAATCAGCATTTATTAAGCACCTACTAATTACCATGCTACATGCTGGACAAGTATGTCAATAACATTTGTAGATTACTTAACATACATTGACTTATTATTGTTATATTATTAGAGCTGACTTATCCATAATAAAATAATGATTATAAAAATATTTAACAATGTAAAGCTCTTCAGGTCATATATAAATGCAAGTTAAGAGCTGAATATAATAAAATGATAACTAATTATTTTTAAGACATTTGCTTCAAGGTTTACAAAGTACTTTCCATTTAAACTGTTTAACTATCATTATTTAGGTCATATTTTTATAGGAATCTAAGCTTTATAAAATATGTTTCATATAGTAACTTATTTAATCCAGTTTTTCTCTTGGAACATTTGATCATCTTTTGAGCAGGAAAGTGAATACTAATAGTGCCAATCATTCTTGACCTCTCTAAAAGGGACATGACTGTCATATTTACACATATTTATCATGTGTTCTTATCCATATATGCAGATATGTATATATATGAGCATATATATAGGAGGAGGGAAAGGATTAAGACCAAATAAGCCAGTCTGATTGGCAAAAGCAACAAAATGGCTTACACCAAATATTGACAATCTTCTCCCATGGAGGGCAGAAGAACTGGTTGCAGAAGGGAGAGAGACAAGAAGAGAGAGATAAAGGACTTTGCAAACTTTAATTAAATAATATGACAGTTATTGTCATCATCATCATCATCATCATTATCATCATTATTACTGTTATTAATATCTAATGTTTTAGCTTCACTCTGAGCCTCTGGGAATCTTACATAATGTCCAGCATGTACAAAGAAATTGCTTGTTAAAATCTACAAAATTACATTTTAGGATCACAGATGAAAACTTAAAGGAACTTAGAAATCACTGAATTCAAATCTCTAATTTTACAGTCAAGGAAACTGAGGCCCCTAGAATTTCACTTAACCAAAACCAGACGGGTAGTGAGGAAGTAGAACTTTTATCCCAGTTCCATTCAGCCCTACTTCTACTGAGTCACTCAACTCTAAATAGTCTCACAATTGGAAAGCTATAGAAATAAGTTGCATTTCTTATGTAAAGCAATTGCTAATTACAAAATGAAACTTTGAAGAAATGTTATAGGTACATGAGTTCATGAATATCTTAAAGGAAAAAAATTCAAGAAAAGAAAGACTAATCTGGACCTGAATTGAACCATTTGATTAAAATTTATTTTTAATTACCTACTATATATGCCAGGCATTGAACTAGTCACTAAACAGAAAGAAGAAAGTTTTTTTAAAAATGAATTTCTTATTCTCTTCATTATGGGTTCTTAACCTGGGGGTCCATTTTTTTTAATTTTAATACTTATATTTCAATATAATTGGATTCATTCATAATCCTATGTATTTTGCTTTATACATTTATTTTATACATTATTCTGATAAGAATGACACAAGTTTCACTGGTTTTCCAAAGGGGAGACATACACACACACTCATTTGCACACATTCACACAATTAAGAATGCCCATTCTACAATCTTATAATTGCAAATATATGCAATTAAAATACAAAATAATTTATTTTGGTGAGGGAATAAAGTAATGAGGTAAAGTAACTTGTATTGGAACTTGAACAAATATAAGGTATTGGTCAAGTGAGGGAACAGGCCTTTTGTGCCAAGTTCTGGAAAGGCACAGCGACAGAAGATAGACTTTTTATGTAAAGGAAATAGCAAATAGGACATGAAAGAACATAAAATGTGTGAGGGGAAGTGATTTAAAAGCATTCTGGAAAGATACTTTCAAATATATCATGAAGAACTTTGGGCAAGTTAGTATAATTTAGGAATCAGATGACCTTGGTATAAATTCTGCCTCTACCTCTTAATTATCTGGAGGATCCTGGGCAAGTTATTCCCTTTCTAAAATAATGGGGTTGATCTGGATACTCTGAAGGTCTCATCTACTCTTTGATGCTATCCTTTGATAGACATGTAGTCAATCAATCAATTAACAAGCAATACTTAATGATCACAACACTAATTCACAGTAAGCTAAGGCTCTGAGACTACAAAGAAAGGCAAAAGCAGAGAAATGAAATACACCAAAACTAACACCAATGCATTCATCACATATTACCAAATGCAAAAATGAAATTCAATATATTTCAATGAATTTCTATTGAGGTCTCTATGTCTCCAAGCTCGGGTAATGAAATGAACAGTAGCGCCTATTATCATAATAACTCTTCTGCCCTTAGGTTAGTATATACTGTCAAACCAAGCATGAAATGTCAAGATATTCTGCACACCTCTGCAGTAAAGATCTCTAGGAGACTCTGTTTTATGGAAACAGGATTTGTAACTTCTCCACTGTTCATTTCTGCCATGTACTGCACCTTTTATAAACCCACTGATTAATATCAAACAGTGAACAAATCTGACAAGCAGGATTACCAATCCAACAAAACTGTTTATAATGTGAACACTATTTCCAGCCAGGGTGCTTAATAATAAAATCCTGTTGTACTTAAGTGGTGAAGGGATTACATAACTGTCAGAGTGTCTTTAACTGTTAAGAGTAGCCATATTAAAGACAGGTTATACAGAAGCTTAAGTGAAATATTTCATGTCACTTTATTTATCATTATCATATTTCTGTTTTAATAATAGTTATCATTGACACACACAACAGAAAGGCAATCCCACATACTTTGAATTCATTTACTCTGTTTCAATCATTTCTGTAGGAGACAAGAATATAATTTTACTACCTTTTAAAAATTGTTGTTGTTGTTGTTTAGTCCTTTAAAAAGTGTACAACTCTTGGTGACCCATTTAGGGTTTTCTTGGCAGAGCTACTGGAATGGTTTGCCATTTCCTTCTCCAGCTCATTTATATATAAGGAACTGGTTCAGAGTACTCAGTGACTTGCCAGAATCACATAGCTAATAAGTTTCTAAGGCTGAATTTGAACTCAAGGCTCTAAGACTGGCACTCTATCTGCGGCACCACCTAACTACCTTAAAAACAAAACAAAATAAAATTACTTTTGTTAATATGCAATTTTGTCTTTTTTTTTTCCTTTCAGAAAATGTTACTGATATGCAATGAAAATCATGAGTAACCTTTGGATGTTTTTTTCCCCCAACACAGCCACTTTAATATTGTGAATTTTTTAATTCAAAACTTCTGTGAGACACAATAGCAAAAAAATGTCTCTTTGATAAAGGACAGACATGAATGTATAATTTCTTCAGATATGTTGCCAAAATTATAAAACTGATCTACAGAGGAAAGAAATAAAAGTCACTTAGTCTCACAAGCAGCAAGGATAATTGAGGAGTAACAGCAGCTTACCAAATAACTATTACTGACTTTGTCTTTTGCTAACAAAAACAAATTTGACAAATAGAGTTTAGTATAATTAATACAAAAGTATTCAGGACCATAAAAATTGCAAAATACTTACTAGAAAAATGATGCCGAGAGTCATGCACCAGATAATTTCAAATCATTTCTTTGATATAGTAAGCATTGTCATTTTTCTATCATTAATTATAGGGGAGAAGCAGTCTAGCTTAGTGGGTAGAGAAAATATCTCTAGTCAAGGAATCTTGCATTCCAGCCCAGTCTTTGGAAGAAAATAATGGTGTAAGGAGCAGCTAATTGGTGCAATAGATAGAGCACCAGCCCTTTAGTCAGGAGGACCTGAGTTCAAATTTGACCTCAGACACTTAACACTTCCTAGCTGTGTGACCCTGGGAAAGTCACTTAACCCCAACTGCCTCAGCCAAAAAAAAACAAAACAAACAAACAAACAAAAAAAGAAATAAAAAAGAAAATAATGGTGTGATCCTGGACGAGACCCTTAATCTCTCCATGCCCTCAGAAAGCTCTTTAAGACTATCAGTTGCAAATGGATATTGGTCAAAGGGCTTTAATCATCCAGGAGTGCCCAAAATCAAGGAAATCACAGAATCATCATCTACATATGTGTGTGTGTATGTATAGTATACACATATGTGTATATTATATGTATGTATATATGCTTATAAGTATGCATATATGTATATATGAATGTGTATATACAGTAACCTCATTTATTTTTCCATTAACTTTGAAACTAAACATATGTAATGAAAACTGATATTTCTTCTATCTTTTCTTTTTTTCTCCCTTCTTCCCTCCCTCCCTTTCTTCTCTCTGTCCCTCTTTCCTCCCCTCTCTCCTCTCCTCTCTCTGCCTCACTCTTCTCCGCTGTCTCCTTGCCTTTCTTCCCCTATATCCTCTTCTAACCCCTTCTGCCCCCTTTTCCTTCCTCTCTGTCCCCTTCTTACCCCCTCCCCTTATCTTCCTCCCCCTCCCTTCTTCCTTTCCCTTTCTTCCCCCTCTAACTTCCACTCTTCCCCCCTCTCCTCCTTTCCTCTCTCCATCTCTGTCTCCTGAAACCAGGTTCATAAAAACTTTAGGAGGGAAGATATATAAGTTTACAGAGTGAGTAAATAGCAGATCAGGACCAAAACAATGCAAGATATATAGTCTTTGCTATTTATGTTTGTGATCTCATGATGCTTCAGTTTTTTAATATGTAAAATGAGAAAGTCTAGATAATTTGACCCCTTCTTCTTGCCTTCTCTATTTCAATTGTCTATTCAGTTTTCATAAGAACTGTACATGTTCTCTTATACAGTCATGTTAAATGCTCTACATCACATCACTCTACAAATTGCATGGAAAATCATTGAAGTAAATAGCCAAGTTTGTGGTCCACTGATTTGAAATGGTGATTCTCAAAATCAATCATTTGCTATAACAAAAGGTAACACATTTATAAAAGGCACCTGGGCTTGAAATCCAGTGCCATCTCTGACTCCTTCCTATCACTCAATACTCACAAATCCAGCAATTCTACCACCTCAAATAGCTTTCCCATCTGTCTCTGTTTTTCCAATACTACTGTCATTGCCATCATTCAGGCCCTGATACTTCACATTAAGACATTTGCAATAACCTAACTATATATCTATATACACATACTCACATGTATTTGTTGTTCTTTAGTCATTGAACGTGTTTTACGCTTCATGACTGTAACTTCATGAGTTTGCTTGAGTCCAAGGAGTTTTCTTGTCAAAGACACTTCTTAAGTATATTAGACAAACAGAGTTTAAGTGACAGGATCACAGGGGAAATTAGTGTTTGAGGTCAAGCAGAAATTCAGGTCTTCTTGACTACTCTATCCTTAGGTATTTATTGTTTTATTGTTTATTATTTAGCATTTACCGTTATTCACATAAACATAGATACATATAATTATATATACATATATATACATACACACATTCACATGAACACAATATATAAGCATATATATGCATGTATACATATACATATATACGTATTTATGTATATATGTATACATATATTTGCAGTTATGTCTATATTCATCATCACTTTGATAAATAGATTTACTATTGGTTAGCTATGGGAATTTCTAGACTTTATTGTTCCTTTAATTTCTACTCCTTCTCTGTTCTTTTATTGACTTCCCTTTTTTCCTCCAAAGTCAACAACTTGTTTAATAGTCCAGTTTGAAATTGTTTTAATTGCACATATCTTATTCTGATATTTTTCTTCTAGTTTCAGACTGATTGTCATCTTTTTTCTAGACAAGCCTCTAATTTGAGAATGACTTGCATATCAGTAATGGATCATTCCTAAATTGTTAAAATATAATCAATTTCACTTTTTTGTTATATTATTTGTTGTTTGCCATATATCCCAAAATCTCATTTTTTTTCTTAAAGAAAATGTTCATGATTATCTGAGATTCCCCTTCTTCCTGATTAGTACCTATATACTGCCTCTTCTCTGGATTACTCATATGGAGAATAGTCCTTCTGGAAAATTCCAGCATCCTAACTAAGTGATACCTACCTTCCTTGTGGTATGGAAGTAGGAAACAAAATATATCTCAGTAAGTCCCCAATCCCTTTCTACAAAACATACAACTCTTTTCCACATTATTGAATGGCTCTGTTACATGGCAATAATTAGTCTTGCTTTCACTGAATTAAAGAGACATGATAAAAGCATAGGGATCTAGTTGCTATCTCATGGTTATATATCCTCCATCTTTTCTACCACATCCTCAAAAATCACCTCATCCAATACCTTCTGAATAAGTATTATATCATATTGTATTTTTATTTATTTTATTAAATATTTCCCAATTACATTTTAATCTCATTTGGTCTACACTCAGGAGTGCTGTGGGCCACATGCTGACATGTGTTTGACACCTGTGGGAGGAAGCAGTCATGTTAATAAAATCATAGTTACACAGGAGTATTGTAATATTAGAATACTGGAGTCACACAATAACCTTTAGATCTCTAATCCCTCTGCCCCAGTAAGTCCTTACTGAAAGGCACTTGCCTGGGCCATAATATCAATCCCTGCTGCATTTCTGCTCTGCTTTTAAAGTGACTGACTGAAGCATGAATATGCAAGTTCTATAAATGAGTACATGACTTTGGGGGTAGCACTTAGGGTGTAAGAGCATTATCTCACAAGTGGTAGAGTGAGAGAAATGCACAGCAGAACCAAGTGGTGCTGGCACTCAAAATGTGAGCAACACAACACTTACGCCAGAAGAGGTTTCCCTAGAATGCCATGCATTCATCTATTCTAAATCACTCCAATGTGTTTTTGCTTACCACATCATGTCTATATGATTTTTCAGTGAAAACACTCTAGTTATAACAAAGGAATGTTGTTGGAAAAGGTGATCTGAGCAGCAAAGGATGACACCCTCAGAAGGTTCTTAAGATCCACAAGGGTAAATATAAACCTCTTGAGGGGTAGAAGTGTTGTTAAACTTGGCTTAATAGAATAAAGGTTACCTGTAATATGTACCTCAGAACTTGTCATGAATGCCATACATTCAAATCAAAAACAAATACCTTCAAAGAAATTCTAATGTTTTCCTCATGGATCGTGTCAACTCTCAAACAAAAATCAAGCTGCTTGAGATACAATCCCTTAAGTTTATTTACAAAGCCCAAAGAAAAGTAATAGAAACAAAAGGATATTTGTAAATAGCAATCTAACCTCAGCAGCTTTTCCCTGACCACATTCAGACTCAGACTGCCTTAACTGCCTCTAGAGAGAAGTTTTTAAAACCACCAATTCCCACAATGCATTGCTGTACCAAGATCAAATAGTATGATGGTATCCAAATCACCATTAAATGGAAGACTCCTGCCTTAATGTATTCCAAACTTCCATTGACTACAATGAAATAGACCATATTTTTCTATACTCTCGTGTTATAGAAATCCTTATTCCCCTATTATCCCCCTCCCCCCAGTCTCATGTCATTCTTTAGCAGTGTGCTTTTAAAATATTTTTTATATTATACTATCTTCTTTCAATAGGACCTCTTGATATAGAAATGGGTAATGTCAATCAATGTCTGCATCCTTCCCAAAGATAAAGAAATCCCTCTATACAACTTTCCTTCCAGTTTAATGCTAGGTTATGTTGTATCCATTAGAGGTGGGCCACACCTTATAATGCTTTCCCAGACAATTTTTTGGTACTAATTACAGTGACTTTACTATAAATGGTGCTACTAAAAGAAATATTCCACCACTTATACATATAGCCAACCAGGAGAGCATTTGGAGTTACTGGAAAAGTAAATATTACTCACTCAGAGTATCCTAAAAAGTCATACTGTTGTTTTAAGCTATTAAAGCTTATTTATTTAAACTATTAAAACTTAAACCAAGCACTAAGACTTTTGGAATAGCTTGTATATATAATGCTGTTATTTTGGTTTACTTAGTAAGATTAAAATACCTAAGAGTTAGATACATGTGGAATCAAGACAGCACATCTCCATATTAACTAAAGGCTTTGTTGTTTAGTTGTTTTCAGTCACATCCAACTCTTTATGATGCCATGTGGGATTTTCTTGACAATGATAATGGACCAGATAGCCATTTCTGTCTCTAACCTATTTTACAGATGAGGAAACTGAATTGAACAGAGTTAAGTGATTTACATAACTAGTAAGTGTCTGAAGCCAGGTGTGCCAGGTGTGTCTTCCTGACTCTGGGTCAAGTACTCTATTCATTGCACCACCTACCAGCCCCAATTAAAGGGTACATATTTTAAAATAAATTTTTTTTGACAAATTGAAGAAAATGGCAAAAATAAAAGACATACATGTGGTATCACCTGTACATAAATTCACGTGAAATGAACAATAAAAATTTAAATTTAGGAAAGAATGAATAAATAAATATGTTTTGTAGAAAAATATAATACTCAATGTATCACATTCAATAAGTTATACCAATTAATTCTGTTATTTAAAAATTCAGTATAATTCTAAAATAAAACATCACAAATGTGGAATACACACATTTTAATATGAAAACAAATTCTTGTATTTTTTTTCAGTAGAGTATGCTTCGGCATATTTTAGCTCTTGTATTTAGCAACTTTTTAAGACTAACAGAATAACAGAAAAAAAAACTTATGAGAGGATAATAAAAATGATGAAAGCATTGAAATTAGGGAATATGAAGAAAAGCAAAACAAATAGAAGAACCTTTTAGGAAGAGCAAATTCTGAAATGAATGATTTTTTTTCTTTGCATTTATCATGACTATTACAATTGCAGGTCACCCTACACTGGGCCCTCATTGATAATAATACCTTAGTCCTTACTTTTATTTATCCTGAACATGCTATTTTATTCCTTATTTGAAAACTTTTCTTCACTCTCAAATTTCTAAACTCACTCTGAACCCTTCTTTCAATAGACTTAACACAGATCAGAAACTACTCAATTATTTACAATCTTTCACAGCTACCTAGAGTATTGGACATCTACTTCTGCTGCTGCTACTGTTGCTGCTGCTTCTACTACAGTTCTACATACTATAGAGTATGCTATGGTACATCTTAACCCTCCTATTCATCAACTCTTTAAGACTAACAGAGTAATAGAAAAGAGGCTTATGAGGATAATAAAAATTATGAAAGCATTGAAATTAGGGACTGAAACTACTACTACTGCTGCTGCTGCTACTGCTACTGCTGTTGTTGCTGTTGCTATTATTGCTATTGCTACTGCTACTGCTCCTGCTGCTGTTGCTCCTGCTGCTGCTCCTACTGCTACTGCTGTTGCTGCTGCTGCTGATGCTGCTTCTGCTACTACTGCTACTGCTACTGCTTCTACTATTTTCTATATACTATAGAGTATGCTATGGCACATGTTAATCCTCCTATTCAGCAACTGTTTAAGACTGAGTAATAGAAAAAGGCTTATGAGATAATAAAAATGATGAAAGCATTGAAATTAGAGACTGAAACTACTACTACTACTACTACTACTATTGCTACTATTACTATTACTGCTACTATTGCTGCTACTGTGACAACTTTTGCTGCTGCTGCTGCTGCTGTGTGCTGCTACTACTACTAGGACTACTGCTACCACTATCATTCCTCCCACTCCTTACCTTACTGCTAGCTAGCTACCATATATGTAGTATTTATTGGATAACAAGTATTGTACATATATTATTTCACTTGATCGTCACAACAACTGTCTCAGGTAAGTATTATCCTCCTTTAGTAAATGAGAAAATTGGGACAGGTGGAGATTGAAATCCCAAGGTCACACAGGTAAAAAGCATTGGAGACAGGATTTGAAATCAGGTCCTCTGACTGGAAACAGTACTTGTCCACTGTATCATGTTGTCATTTTTGCCCATAGCTGGAATTTAATAGAGAAATGATTGCTGAATTGAATTAAATCAAGACTTGATTTAGAGGTAAAGGATCTATGATCAAACCCCATCTCTCTCATTCATTATCTCCATCTGCCTTTGAGTAAATCTGATAACTTCTCTAGGCCAGAATTGTCCCATCATTGAAAATTAAGGGATTGGATTAAATGACTTTAAGGTCATTTTAAACTCTAAATATATAGTCTATGAGCTTAAAAATCAAAAAAAGGTTTGCTAACTATTAATCTGTTGGAAGGAGAGGAAAGAGATAAAGAGTGGTGCCAAAGTTTCAAATAGAAGCACACAGAAGGAGGAAAACTATGAATTGTTTTCTCTTTCTACTAACAAGAAAGTAGGCTAGATAGAAGAAAAGAAAAGAAAAGAAAAAAATCTAATAATAGAAATTTTTCTGTCTTCTTTTGCATCTCCATCTTTTTTGGTTCATTTAACATCAACACTTTCAACATCAGCTTTATTCGGAATTCTTCCTTATATCTCCTAAATGTGGATTCTATCCTTGATCTCCTATAACTTCAACTTGGTGAATATATCATCATGATTCTTTCTATCTTTTATTTCCAGGTGGTCCCCAGATTTCTTTCTTTACTCCTGATCTTTTGCCATTTAAATAATCTATTTTCACTTAATGGTTATGGGGCATTCTCAGCTGGCTGTCTTCCTGTCTCTAAAAATGCAACTTGAATTGCTTAATTCAGTCTAAACCTTTCCTATTACCAGACTTTTACAATAATATGAGAAGTATTTCCTTTCTTTCATTTGAAATTATGTCCTTTTCAACAATTACTTATTTTCCTTTCCTATATTAGTTATTTTTGTACTTGACCAAAATTATATATCAAGTATTCATTGTGTACAGTAATAGGACAAAAGCTATAGAAGCCATAAACTTTTTTTCCTAATTAAATGTTATTTAATACAGAAGTTCTTAAAATTGTAAGTATATGTCATAAATAACTTTGTTAGTCTAGTACAATTTATGTACACCTTTGTCAGAGTAAAATTTTAAGTACACAAAATAAAATATATATGATTCAAGGAAAACCAAATATGTTAAAATAAAGGTATATTTTTTTCCTATCCTAGTTCATGAACCTACTGCAATCCTTACATAGATCCTGTGGGGACAATAGGATAGAGGAAGAGGTATAATTTGGGTTTTGAATACATGATAGAATTTCGACACATGCAGATAGATTTCAGAAGAAATAATATGAGCAAAGACATGAAAGTAAAGAATTTCCCACTATTCTCATGAAATAGTAACTTTGGCCAGTGAGTAACCTCTAAAGTGCCTCAGCATAGCTAGGAGAATCAACAGACTCTTGCTCTAAGAACCATTATATTATCTTGCATACCCTTAGGCAAATAAGCAGCCATCAGCCTAGAGTTCCAAATACTTGCATCAGCATGGCTTTGGCCAAAGACTACCAGCAGCCCAACCACTACTTGTCTTACTATAGCTCAAGAGAAACACAGAAACATCTCTACAGTCCTCAGCAAGCACGGGACACCAGCATTAAGACTCCAGCTTACCACCAAGTAAGTTGTGAGACATTTATGTCTCCAGCAGCACCACCCATCCTCCTACTTCAGCACAGCACCAGTCCAAGGTCCCAAGTGGACCTCGGGGCAACACCAGTAACCTGCTAGCTCCTATAGACCTTAGCATAAGAAGCCCATGACAATGCATTTTCCACCCTAGGAACAAAGTTCAAATTTAAAAGAAAGGGAAAAGGCCAAAAGAGATGAGCAAAAACAAACAAAAAAGAATCTGATCATAGAAAGTTATGGTGACAGGGAAGCTCAAGACACAAACTCAGAAAAGGACAACAATGTCAAAATACATATGAGCAAAACTCAAAAGAAAAATGAGAATAATTTCAAGCCTAGAAAGAAATAATGGAAGAGATGAAAAAGGGGTTCTTCAGATAAGAGTGAGAGAAGAAAACATGGGAAAAGAAATGAGAATGATGTAAGAGAATTAAAAGGAAAGAGTCAATAGCTTAGAAAAACAAGAGAAGTGCTTAAAAAGTAGAATTGACCAAATGAAAAAGGAGATAACAAAGATCCACTGAATTAAATAACTCCTTAAACACTACAATTGACCAAATGGAAAAGGAAGTACAGAAGCTAATTGGGGAAAACAATGCCTTAAACATGAGAACTGGGTAAGTGGAAGCTAATGACTGTATAAAATTTCAAGAATCAATCAAACAAATTCAAAAGAATGAAAAAATGGAAGAAAATGTAAAATATCTCATGGGGAAAGCAAGTGACTTGGAAAAGAGATCCAAGGGAGACAACATCAGAATCATTAGACTACCTGAAAGCCATGATCAAAAGGAGGATCTGCACAACATCTTTCAAGAAAATATCAAGGAAAATCACTCTGATGTCCTGGAAGCAGAGGACAAAATAAGAATTGGATGAATCCAAATCTAATCTTCAATATCAAGAATCCAAGAGAAGCACAAACTGTAAAAAGGGAAAAAAAGAAAACATAAGGGATTCAATAGAGCTAAACTGTTTATATCCCAACATGGGAAGATGAAACTTTTAATTCTTAAAAATTGTACCACTAATAATAGAGATAGAAGGAACACATATAGACATAGGCATGGAGTAAATTTGAGGGAATGACAAAAATTAAGAAATGAGAAAGCAAAGGAAGAATGGGGTGAATTATATCAAACAAAGAGACTTAAAAAACCTATTACAATAGAAGGGAAGATGGTAGAATGGGCAGTGAGTTTCACTTGAACCTTACTCTAATTGGTAGAGGCTCAAATACTGAATAATATATATGACACATAAAATACAGAAATCTATCTTACCCAAGAGGAAAGTAGAAGGCAAAAAGATTAAGTAAAGAGGGTAGGGGTTGAAAGTGACATGGAAGGGCAAATTGGGGAGGCAGTAATCAGAAGCAAAATTCTGGTGAAGAGAGACAGGTTAAAAGGAAAGAGAAAAATATAAAAAGAGGGGAACAGGATGGAGGTAAATATAGTTTGTAATCCTAACTGTGAATGTGAATTCTTATTATATTAAATTAAAAAGCTGCCGTAAAAAGAAAAACACAATGCAACCAAGATTAAAGGAAAGCAGAAAGGAAATAATCTTTACAGCAAGTATCTCTGATAAAGTCTTCATTTCTCAAACATATAGAAAACTAAGTCAAATTTATAAGAGTACAAGCTATTCCCTAATTGATAATTGGTCAAAAGATATGAAAGGCAGTTTACTAGTGAAGAAATCCAAACTTTTGCATAGGCATATAAGTGCTCAAAATTACTTTTAATTAAAAAAATGCAAATTAAAACAACTCTGAGGTATCATCTCACACTATGAGATTGGCTAATATGACCAAAAAGGAAAATGATAAATGTTGGAGAGTAGGTAAAAAAAGTCGAGACATTAATGCATTGATGGAATTGTGAACTGATCCAACCATTTTAGAGTGTATTTGGAATTATGCCCAAAGAGCAACCAAACTGTTTGTATCCTTTGATCCAACAATACCACTACTAGGTCTATATCCCAAAGAGATCATAAAAAAGGGGATAGAACCTGTCTGTGAAAAAATATTTATAGCAGCCCATTTCATGGTGGCAAAATATTAGAAATATAAGTTTTGGTATATGAATGTAATAGAATACTATTGTGCAGTAAGAAATAAAAAAAAAAGATTGATTTCAAAAAACCTTAAGAGTTATATGAAGTGATACAAAGTGAAATATGCAGAACTAGGAAAAGATTATGCACAGTATCAACTATGATTAACTATGAATGACTCAGCTCTTCTCAGCAACACAATGATCCAAGACAAATAGAAAGGACTCGTGAAAGAAAATGCTATCCACATCTAGAGAAAAAGCAAATGGATTCTGAATGGAAATCAAAACATACTTTTTTCATTTACTTTATTCTTTTTCTAGGTTTTCCTCTTCTTAATATGTTCCTACTTTTATAATTTTGACTAATATGGAAATATGTTTTATATAATGCACATATATAATCTATATCAAAGAATATCATTTTTGGAAGAGGGGAGGGAACAGAGGAAGAAAAATTTGGAAATCAAAATTTTGTAAAAATGAATGCTATAAATTGTTTTGACATGATTGGGGAAAAATAAAAAATAAGCTAAGTATTAATTTTAAATGAAATTAATTGTATTTTAATAGGAAATATTTAGCTAGTGACAAGGAAGTTCTTTCCTAATCAGCTAGCTTTACCAATTCACACCGATGGTTAGAGAAAAAATACTAAATGTAAAGGTATTCATGTAATTCAGCAAGTTCAACCCAATCTTCTTTAACAAGCTGTTGAAATTTTTTCAAATGGGAAATGGTTAAGAGAAGACATAGATTATCATGAAAGAATTTCAACCAACATGAATTAATTGCCACAACAAGGAGATTGAAAAAGCTTAGAAAATATCTTCATCATCAAACATACTTAATCTTATTTCTAAGCAGAAAGGCAGATATCCCAAGAGAACTATCAATTCAGAAAATAAACTGATTTATAAACTTCTATGGAAAAAATAATGAAAGACAATAACTAATAACACCTAAGGAGGGAAGAGATGAAAGTATGCAGAAAATAAAAGACCTATTATTTATCCATTTATCCCAAGGGTACATTTGGATGAAAATGGTAAGAGGACAAACAACAGATTTAAAAAAAAAAAAAAGAAAAAAAAGAAAGAAAGAAAGAAATGCCCTCTCAAACTTTCCATAGCAAAATATCTGTATAGGAAAAAAAAAAAAAAAGAAGTAAATAATCCTAAGTTTATACAAACTTCAGGACAAATTTCAGTGTTTGTTCATGATATACGTACTGCTACATAAGCTTTTTGGATTCACTATCCAACTGCATATCATAATTGGGATAGAAGTGACCTTTTATTCCTTTTTCTTCAGTCCTAGAAGTTCTCATGACTTCCAGTCACATCTAAACAGCTATTAAAAATTAATTAGCAAATAGATGTCTCATAAAGACTTCAAACTCATTATGATCAAAGTAAAAGTAATTTTCTCCAAACCTCTTTCTATTTCTCTTTTGAGTACCACTGTCTTTTTAGTCAGTCGCGTTTAAATCCCCAGAATTATCCTACACTCTTCCTTCTTCCTTAGTCCTCTTATCCCTTCTCTTGCAAAGTCTTGTCAGTTCTAGCTCCACATCTTCTGCATCTCACCTCCTTCCTCCAGTTATTGGGAAACCACTTTACTTTAGACAGCTATTATTTCTTACCTAGCTTGTTGTAATAACATTCTCCTTGATTCCTTTGCCTCATGACACTCTCTTCTCCAATTTACTCTGCACAGTTTCTAGGACAATATTTCTCAAGTTCAGACCTATATCACCACTTTGCTCAAAAAGCTCCAATCATTCCCAATTGCCTATACATTAATAGAAATTCCTTTCTTTCACTTTTGGGCACTTTACAATCTAGCTCCAGCCTATCTTCATAGGCTTATTGCTCTCCTCCACAAAACTGTCCTAAATGCTATTCTTTTGTACACAACAAAACCTATTACTTTTGTCCAGGAGTTCTTGGATTCTATAAATGGAATATACTTCCTTCCCACTTCATCTTCATAGAATACCTAGCTTCCTTAAGACCCAATCTGATTATAACCCTGTGCATAAAGTCCCTCCTGATCATCCCCCATATGTCTTTTTATTTGGATGTTCTCTTGTTTTGGTTTTCTTGGGGTCTCTGGGAGCAGCCTTCTTTTCAGTTTAGTAATCACCACATAAGTGGGGTTAAAGTCCAAATCTTTTATTATCTCCTTGCCTGGGGCCCAGGGGCCACCTTTCTTGAGGTCCTCCTGAATGTGTCTTGGTTTCTGTGGGGGAGGCAGGAGGACCACCACCATGGTGTCTATCTTCTCTAGTTCTGATTCTGGCTGAGTTTGTCCAAGTTTATATGCTCTCTTATCTTAGGTGTGAATCTTGTAAAACTATAGTAAGTACTAAGTATATGTCCTGAACTACCATTGTTTTTATCAATTCCACTGAGTTAGCACCTTGTAAGAATCCTTTGTTTCAAGTTCAGAGTTCTGGTCCATAACAAGGTGAGGTTTTTGTAACTCCAGTATGTAATAGCCTGGTACATAATAGATGCTTAATAAGTGTTCATTGTATTGACTAAATTGAAATGGAATATTAGAAAAGTCCAAAAACATTTTTTTTAAGGATGATAGTCTACAGCGCCCAGGAAAGTCGAACAAAGCATATTCTCCCTATTTCCAAATGAAACATGTTTATCTGGGTTTCAAAGCTAATTAAGCCAATAATATCTAGGAAGATAATATTAGCTTTTATTTTTTAAATGTATGTATAAATATACAAATGAAATATCTGTGTGCATGTACACACATATATGTATGTGTACATTATGTATATGGATGAATATATTATGTATACAAATATATCTGGGGATACATACAAATATGTACCTACATAATCATCTTGATCTATTTAGAAAGTGAGTTGTAATTATATTCATATTATAGCAATATAAGTATTATGATTATAATTTTATAGGGTAAGAAATTTAGGTTTTTAACATACTAGTAAAAATGAGGAAAGGTCTTGAAAGAAGTGGTATGCAAGCTTAGTCTCAGTATCAGAGGTGATATTCTATCCTAAGTCTCTTCTTCCTCTGTGTCTAACAAACCACTCCACTATATCTCTTAATGCCTCTTTTAAAAAAAAACAATCTGTCCTGTGATAAATAACCATTACGTAACTGTAATCATAGAGTCTCACTGTGAAGGGATCATTGAGAGGCCATCTATTCCAAGACATAGCTAACATAGGAATTCCTCGTATAAGGTATGACTAAAATTAATCCCTGAAATGAGTTTTCATCAGTAGTGAATTTAAAGTAATGAAAATATATTTTAAAAAGGTCACTACATTTGATCTGATTTGAAACTTGGCTTTGAGTTGAAGACTGTTTAGAGAGATGCTAGGAAAGAGAATATTCTTCAGAACAAGATCTAGAAACCTTTATAAGTCAGACTAAAATGAAATAAACATAGAGACACATATATGATAAGGATTAACATTTCTTGTAATACTAAAGGCACTTTCCTCGTAGAAGCCTAGTAAAATAGTGCAAAGATTACTAAACTCATTTTACAGAGAAGGAAACTAATATTCAAAGAATTTAAGTGACTTGATTTAGGATTTGCAGAGAGCAATGGACAGAACCAGGATTTGAACAAGAGTAACTTCTCTCTCTGAGTTGAGTAAATTGATTGATCATTCTGACAAGAGAGTCCATAAAGGAAGAGAGAAAAATCAATATGTATCAATACTTATTAATCAATTAATGATCAATTAATAAGCATTTATATTTGCAATCACTTTATAAGCTCCTACTGCATGCCAGACATTGAATTCAACACTTTAGATATAAAGACAAAAACATTTCTAGGGAATAAATACCCAATATCTCTTCTAACTTGTGTGCCTTACTTTCACAGGCTTTTATTATCGATTGCTATATGCATTTTATTATTGATTCACAGTAAACAAGAATGCTACTGTTATATACTGACAATATACAATTGTATTCCATATCCTAACATATTCCCACTAATTGTGAAAAGGTATCTTCTAAAAACTTTGGAATATGATCTGAAATTATGAGGCAGAAAATTGTTAGAATTCTATAGGTTATGAATTTCCTAAGGATACAAATGTGATGATAATAATTATTCTTTTCTGTTCTATCATTTTATCTGAAGGAACTATTTAGATTTTTAATTATCCATATATTATAGATAATGGAAATTCCTTAGCAATCAGGCAAAACATGCAGTGTTGTTATTTCAAAGGATTTGAAATTTGGAGAAGTGTGACCATCAATATAAGAACTGATTTGATTAATTAAACTGAAATTTCATAAGTAAAATTGCTATTTAAATGATATTGTAGATCTGGTAAGAAGCAATATACAGCATATAATTCAATGTTTCTTTATAAAAATTAAAAGACCAAATAACCACAGACAAAACATCAGTTTAAGCAGTCAGAATAGATATATAAGGGGAGCACTGTGACTGAGCTCTCCCAATTTCCCCTCCAGACAACTTAAAAGTAATGTATGAAAATGAATGGCAAAGCCAATAAGGTAAGGGTAAGATAGTTTTCTTTCCCAAGACAACTAAGGAGATCAGAATGAGAGGTTTAGGACAATGGGGTGGGTTCTGACACAGAACTCAAGTTGTACCAACACCAGTGGTGAGTCTGAAAAGCAGCAACAGCAATAGCAGTAATTTCAGGAACTCTTGGTCCAGAGATAAGGAACATGTGACTTGTTAGAAAGAAATTACAAAGAACCTATGCTACTACTGGGCACAGCATAGGGCACTATTTGGCAACTATTTTGCCTATACCTTCTTTTGGGTCACAATTCCAGGATTGGGGCCCCAAGGGAACAAAAGCCTTGAGGAGCAGTTTTGCAATTGAAAAAGATCAGGGACCCTTACTTGATAAGGAGTAGAGAGCAGACCAGGAGAGCAGTGAGCAGATCTTTCCTTAAATCATATCACCTTGCAAATATCTAAAATCTTCCAAATATGCAGGATTATTTCTGAAAACATCAGTGTGAAAAAACCTTAAGCTTGGGACAGTGAACTCCTGCTAACCCTACCACCAAGATCAGAGCCCAACTTTAAAAATAAGGTTCTAAGTTAAGAAAGAGGCTGGAAAAATAAGCAAACTACAACAAAAAAGAAACTGACCATAAAAAGCTACTATGGTGTCAGAGAAGATCAAGATACAAGTTCAGAAGACAAAAATGATGTCAAAAGAGTTATAAGCACAGCTTTAAAAAAAAAAAAAAAACCTGTAAATTGAAATAAGCCCACGAAGAATTCCTGGAAGAGCTAAAAAAAATATTTTTAAAATCCTAAGGCTGATAGAGGAAAAAAATAGGAAAAATTATGGTGATATAAGAAAAAATATGAAAAGACACTTAACAGCTTAGTAAATATCGCAAAAATACTAAAGAAAGTAACACCTTAAAAATAGAATTGGTGAAATGGTAAAAGAGGTCCAAAACTTCAGTGATAAAAATAACTTTACAAAGTAGAATTGACCAAATGTCAAAAGAATAGGGGGAAAAGGAATGTGGAATTTCTCATATAAACAACTGACCTGAAAAATATATCAAAGAGACATAATTTAAGAATTACTGGGCTACCTAAAAAACCTTGATCAAATAAAAAGTTTAGACATCATATTTCAAGAAGCTATCAAGGAAAATTGCCTGGATATCCTAAAACCAAAAAGTAAAATAGAAATAGAAAGAATCTACCAATCACTTCTTAAATGACATCCCCAAAATAAGAACTTCCAGGAATATTATAGAAAGATCCCAGAGCTCCCAGGTCAGAGAGAAAATACTTATAATATCAATAAAACTCACAATTTAAGGGATAAGGATGAATATTTACAAAAAAATTTAAAAATTGCCCAGATTAACAGAAGAAATAAAAAACAAATAATTATATTTTAGAGAAACAAATTAAATATACCATAAATGAGTTCCCAATCAAAATGCACGTAGGACCAGATAGATTTACAAGTGAATTCTACCAAATGTTGGAGAAACAATCCCAGTGTTAAGTAAAAGAGTCCTATGGAATTAATTTTATGACCAAAATATGGCTTTAATATCTAAACCATGAAAAGCAAAAAGAGAAAGGAAAATATAGGTCAAATTCTCTAATAAATATTGTAGCAAAATGTATAAATAAAATACTAGCAAAGAGATTATCATAATATATCACAAAGATCATATACTATGATCAGGTGGAATTTATATCAAGAATGCAGGGTTATTTCAATATTAGAAAACTATAAACACAATTATATCAATAACAAAAATATAATAGATATAGAAATGACTTTTGACAAAATATACCCATGAGCAACTAAAACTCCATTTATTCTCTTGCTTGCTTGCTTTTTTTTAAAAATGGGAATGCATTTTGTATTTTGTTAGTACTGTTATGAATTGGTCCAATCATTGTGGAGAACAATTTGGAACTTTGCCCACAGAACTAATTATAATGACCCTTTGACCTAACAGTACCACTACAATATCCTTATATTGAAAAAGATTAAGAAAAAGGGGAAAAGATCTCCATCTAAAGTAGCTCTTTTTTGTAATGGCAAAGAAGTGGATATTGAGGGGCTGTTTATCAATTGGAGAATAACTGAACAAGTTCTGGTATATGGTTGTGATGGAATATTGTTATGCTTTAAGAAATGATAAAGGGAATAATTTCTAAAAACCTGGATTTTATGAACTTATGCAAAATGAGCAGAACCAAACACTGTACTCAGTAACAGCAATATTTTAATGATGATCAAATGTGAAAGATTTAGTTGGTCTGCTGAGTACAATGATTCAAAGGACCCAAAATGAAAAATATTAATTACCTCCAGAGAGAAAGAGATCTAGTGAATTCTGAGTACAGATAAACATGTTTTTGTTTTTTTTTCCCCATTTTACTTTTCTTGAGGTTTTTTTTTTTTTTGGTAACATGACTAATATATAAATGTGCTTTGCATGACTTCACATTTGTAACTGATATTATAGGGGCAGCTAGATGGCCCAATGGATAGAGAACTGACCCTGAAGTCAGGAGGACCTGAGTTCAAATCCAGCCTCAGGGAAAAAAAAAAAAAAGGTATCATATTGCTTGCCTTCTCACTTGGTGGGAGAGGGAAAGGAGGAAGAGCATTTAGAACCCCCTTTTTTTTTAACAATGAACGTTAAAATTGTTTTTTAAATAAAGTAAAAATAAATAAATAATCCTATCTCAATTTTATCCTTACTTAGAATGCATAAATTGCTACCAACTGAAAACATCCTACTCTGTTCATATAAACTTGAAATAACATTGGAGAAAATAATATAAGTTTGGACCATACATTTCAGATGACAAGAATTCTCCAGCTTAGCATATACTATAGAAACAATTTAGTGGTTCAGTTGTCCATTCAAGCAGCATTTTAAAGACTTTATTATATGACATGTATTTTGAGAGGTGCTAGAGATACAAAACCAGAAATAAAACAGACTTTGCCCACAAGGAGCTTAACTGATACTACAAGAGTTCTTCATGAGCAAGTGCATTCTTCAAACATATTTTATGTACCCAATAGATTTGAATACCATCTTTAGAATTTAATTAGTTACTTAAGTCATACATTCTATAATATTAAAAACTAATCCCATAAAGAAATGAGAAAATCAGCCTATTTCATTGCAGCTTTTTTAACAGAAGGAACTATTAGAATATATACCACCTAAATTTCAATTTTTATTTTTTTATTGTAGTAAGTGTATTTATTTTTAATACACATTGCTTTATGAATCACATTGGGAGAAAAAAAAATCAGAGCTAAAGGGAAAAACCATGGAAGAGAAGAAAAAACAGAAAAAAGAAGTGAACATATCATATGTTGATTTACATTCAGTCTCCTTAGTTCTTTTACTGGATGCAGATGGCATTTTCAGTCCAAGTCTATAAGGATTGCTTTGGTCACTGAACTATTAAGAAGAAGCAAGCCTTTCATAGTTGATTCTTGTACATTCTTGCTATTATTGTGTACAATATATTCCTGGTTCTGCTTGTTATCTTTCCAGGCTTTCTATAATAAGTTTGTTTATCATCTTTTATAGAAAGATAATATTCCATTACCTTCATGTTCAGCCATCTTGAATTGATGGGCTAAATTTCAATTTAAAAAAAAAAGTGTATGACTTTTAAACTACACAATGGAAACAAAAATATATTTATCTAGTCAAAAAGGACTGAAATCTAAATTAAAGTTTTCCAAGTAGTCTACCAAATTTTAACTAGCAGGTGTCCTTCAAATTTATAAAGTAACATTAAACTCAATGAATATAATCTAGTAGTAAATAATACCTTACCTTAATACAGTGACTATAAAGAAGCCCTAATTCTAAATTAATTTCAAAAGGAAGATTTGTAAATATATATGTCTGGATTGGATTAGTTACTTGTCATATTTTCTTACATATTGTCCCCCCATGTGTATTTGCTATAAGTCGCTAAATAAAAATTGATAGAAATGTCCGTTTTAGCAATATTGTAATTATTTTAATTATGTAAGCTTGTGTTTAAAAATGTCTTCAATATGTTCTTTTTTTAAGATTTCAAGCAAGATTTTAAAATGAGAGGAAAATACAAAGAATATTGCTTAGTTTCATTTTCAAAAGTAACTATAAATCAAACACTTCAGAATATAAATTATGGAATAGTTCTTAATTCCTGAATTCCAAAGAAAAGTAAAACATTTTTATTTGAAAGAATAATACCATTTATTTAAAACGTAGTTTCATTATTTGCTATGGATGAGAGAAATGTTCCCCATAATTGTAGGATGTCATTCCATGACTATAGAATATCATTTGTGAAGACATTTTATCAAATGAAAGAATTAAGTCAGAATACTTTAACATTTAAAGACCAAACATTCAGAAATTCTGGGTATTATTTTTTTTCCATCAGTATTTTCACATTTTTTACTTATTCTGTTTTTCTATAAGATTTTTAATCCCTAAGTAGTCTTTAAGATAAATGTGTTTTGTTTATATGGAATTTATATTTTCTTTCTATGTTATTTATTCCTTTATGCTTCTCTTCTTCTAAATTATCCTTCACATATTTGCATTCCCAATGATGCTTTCATTTCTTTGGTGAGACTTTCAACTATGGATTCAAATTTTTTCCCTATTCTCCCAATTATTTCTGCTATGCAAAGTATGAATTATGATTTCAAAATTCTTATTTCTTTTACCAATTTATTCAGGAACACAAACAATTGTGGTTCCATGCCTTCTTGGGAATTGTCAAGAGTCTTCATTTCCTCAGTTGCTGATATTTATTCCATTGTCTTATGATATTTATACATAGATGCCCAGATTCTTTTTGCTGATCTAGAAGTCATATTCTTTCCTGTTACTAATATCTTCACTTTGGGTTTATATGCTTCCACTCAAACTTTTCCTCCCGAGATCTTTGTTAATCTTAATTTTTTTTTCTTACATTCCATATCACTTTCTTATTCCTTTCCTCTCTGTTGCCATTTCCCTGGAGCCTAGATCTCAAAGCCATCTTGACTTTCTGTTCCAGTAAATAAAAAAGTTGAACTTTGTTGCAAGACTGACAATGGAGGAAAGGGTGCCAAATAAGGGGGTAAGAGTTATTTTTCTATGTTGTTAATTCATTGTTTTTTACCTTGTTACAGTTCTTGGTGCCCTAAACCACCAAAGACACTGTTAAAGTTGTTTTATCTTTTGTTCATGAGTCACATTTTGAAAAAAAATTGAGAGGTAATAAGGATCAAAAAAAAAAAAATCTAGTCTTCTACTTTATTGGTCATATGACCTATAATTATTCATTGCTTTCATTTGACTCCCATTCTTTAGCTGGTTACTTCTTCTCTCTTAGTTTCATCCAAATTTATTCAAATACCTAAACTTAATTTCTTAAAGGGAACCCTATGTAGAAAATTAAGGGAAAAGGTAGGAATATATGGATTGTACTGATGGTACTTTTAGGTTCCCAAGTGATTACTTTGCATTATTAGGTGATTTAAATCTGTTTAATAGTATTTGTCACCAATGGCATAAATAATTGCTGTTCTTCCCCAATGCCCACATGGTCTCATATACTTGATCCTTGCTGTCAATATTGGCCTTTTTAAATTCTGTAAGGATATTTAAAACATATATACACCACAGTGCCCAATATTAATAAGTTTTATTTTAATGGATCTCTGTGCTCATCAATTTATAACTCACTCTAATCATACAAATTGCAACCCATTAATAATCTTGGGTTTTTATCCACAGACTCAGAGTAGAATATTTGATGGAGTGATAGAATTTAAATTAGAGGATCCTGAGTTTGAATCCTCTCTCAAGTGCTACTAGCTCTCTGACCTTAAATAAATCACTTACTGTCTCAATGCCTTAGTTTCATTATTTGTAAAATGAGAGGAGTAAGGTAGTTAGATTTATAATCCATCTCTAAATCTCTAATCCTATGAACCTCTTGAAATTGGTGACCAAACGGAGCTTGCTTTTGCAAATCTGTGTAGATAAAAAAAAGTCTAAAAAGGAAGAGAATATGTAATTTTTTTCAAAATAATAAAGTGCTAATTTTAAGTTTGTAGCTGCCAACTAATATGCCAAGGACTGCCTTATGTTTCTTGAATAAATATATCTTTAACATAATTATGCATAAAGATATCTGACATTAAAATCTGAGTTTACATAGTTGGGGAAAAGATACTGAAGTAAATCTGTTAAATATCTTTACACAAATTCTTTTTAAAAAAATACTTAGAAAGTCTACTGTTGATTTGGTATTGTTAAGAATTAATTATAAAAAAATATTTTTTCCTGATATACTATATAAGTGACAAAATTTCTCTCCATTTTTTCTTGCTTCTTAAGTAGGTTTGTACCAATATGAAATGCTACCTAAATAAAATAATTACAACAATAATAACAATGATCAGAATTTAACAAGCATTTTATTCTGGTACCTCACTAAAGACTATTTAGTAAGATTTGCATAATAAATGATACAATAGTGTCTGAAAAAATAAGTGAATGCCAAGCTTAAGAATTTAATTCCCTCTTCTCTGGAGGGTGGGGTGGGCTAGGGATTTAGAGAATAATATTTTCTTTTTTTGTTTAACTTTATAAACCACATAAAATAGTCTACTATAAGTATGCTTTTACATGTGTTTAGCAAACCCTTTACTTCCATGACCTATACTTGGAAAGAATGTGGACCTTGTGTAGATTTATTTTAAAATAGTACTAGTAGTAGTAACAGTAGAAGTATTTTTTGTTGTTATTTTTCAGTCATTTCAGTCACGTCTGATTCTTTGCAACCCAATTTGTGGCTTTTTTGGCAAAGATACTGCATTGTTTGCTATTTCTTTCTCTAATTCATTTTACAGATAAGAAACTGAAGCAAACAGGGTTAAATGACTTGCCAAGGGTCACGCGGCCAATAGGAGTCTAGAGCTACTAAAAGGCTAGATTTGAACTTGGGAAGATGAGTCTTCCTAACTTCAGGCCCAGCATCCTTTCCACTACATCACCTAGATACCCTATAAAATATTAGGCATGATCCTAAAAAGATATGTGTGCTTCAGATTTTTCCCAAATCTATTCTCTCATCTTAACTCCCAATCTATGTTTCTAATAGCCTTCTAGATATTTCCATTTTTATATGTATCTATCACTCAAAACAAAATTCAGTATCTACTCTCCCTAATCCCAATACAGTTATCTTTCTATCTTTTCTTTCACTTGCTAATAGTATGCCCACTGCATCAATGAAATTCACCTTTGACTCATCTTTGACATTCTTCTTCCCTTATATGAAGTAGGTGAGTAAATTCTATTAATTTTTCTGTTAAAGTGCCTCTTTCTCTACTCCCTTCCTCTTCATCCCCAATTTCTTTACCGTGTCCAGGTCCTCATTACTTTACTTATGAACTCCTTCTAGTGTCTCCTCACTTAATCCCCAAATTCCAATTTGTCACTACTGCAAACCAGTCTAAGTATTAACTCCATAGTAAATATCCTTAGATATAACATCTGTCATATCAATCCTTTCCTCAATATCTTCAATGGTTCTCTACTTTCTTTTAAATAATTGAGTATATATATTCTTCCATTTGATATTTTATTCTCCCATAATACGACCCTACCACGTCTTCATTTTCTCATTCTTTTCCTTCATCTTCTACTCAAGTCTAAAAGGTCACTTCTGTCCTGCCAATATTTTCTCTGCTGTAAACTAAAATATTCCTTCCTGCTCTTTTCCTTTTCTGAACCTCCCTTCCTAATCCTTCTGGAATCTTCTATACCTGGAGCCTAATAGAAATTTATAGTTTCATAGATAATTGGCACCTCTTTGCTTTTAATATGAGAGGTGGCAAATCAGTAAGACATACTGGGATGAGACCCTTCCTGATGCCTAAAAAACACATGGTCCTCTTGTACTTTTAAAATTATTTCTAATTATTCTAATTCTATTCTATTAGAATTATTTTATTAGAATTCTATTAGAAAATATTCTAATTATTATTATAATGAAGGTAATGAGGACTTTGGAACATGACCTATTACATTGGCAAAAGCTTAATGCAATCAAGACCAGAAGCAAATTTTAAGATCATAGATTCCCTCCACTTGTTTCAACCTGAAGATCATCAAATGCAAAACTCTCTGGCAACCTGATGTTTTTGCTTCCTTTCCCTTTCCTACTCTAGAGGTGTTAGACCAGGCTCCACCATAGGAGAAGAGCAGAGTACACTGCTTTAATCTGGGGTATGTAAGCTTCTACTCCAATTTGGGGCCTGGGGTGGAAGCAGTTCTGACACTTTTCTCTTGTTGCTCCTGCCTTCCCTTTCATGCTCCCTTGAGGGTCTTCAGTTATATACCACATAACTTTCTTATAAATACATCAAATAATAATAATAATAATATTGATATTTACATAGTGCTTTAAAGTTTACAAAGAGTTTTACATGTACTTTATGACTTGTGTCTCACAACATCCCCACTATTGGTATTATTAGTTTCATTTTACAGATGAGAAAATTGAAGTAGAAAGCATCAGAGTTTGAAAATGAACCAAAATCTTCCTGACTCCAGCTCTATTAGTCTTTCTACTACATCAGGAAGTCTTACAACTAAAAATATATGTTGCTTTCAGCATTGGTTGGCTCATCTAATTAATTTTTTCAAAGTCCCTTTAAGGCCCAGTAAGAGATTTTAATATCTTCCTGACCACTTCAACCCTAAATGTTCATCCCCTTCTCTGTTACTGTAATTGCAGTTATACTCTCTTCTTTATAATTTAGCACTTAATTACATATTGCCTCCTACTGTCTATTAATTGTTTCATATACATTCTTTTTGTTTTCCAAACTGGACTCTAAGTCCTTTAAAGTTAAGGAACAAATAATTTTAGACTTCTCCTATTTCAGAGGTCCTGGAAGAGTGATGAGTATCTTAGACACTAGAATGACAACTCCTATTTATTTAGCATGTAATGGTTTATCAAACAATTTACCATTACACTATGAGGTAGATACTGTAAATATAATGTCATTGACTCCTTTTTACAATATGGAAACTGATTTTCAGTAAGTTTAACCAATTGCCCATTGTCACAATGCCACTGACTTGGTAATCAAACCCAGGGCTTATAATGTACAAGTTAATGTGCTATTTTCACTATACTCTACTATCTCTCTGTTTAAAAAAAAATGAAAAAAAGAAAGAAAGAAAGAATTAAAAAAAAAACCTTAACTGATATTTTATTTGCACTGAAGACTTCCGTGTAAGAGAATTCTGTGAAGGAATTATCTAGTCACTTAACATCTTCTGTTATCAATTGGCAAATATAGGTTTTTATTAAGTGCAATATGCCTCCATATATTACAATATAACAATAGCCATTTTAGAGATAAGTCAACAAAAATGAATATGTTATAAAAACTTAACCTCCTCCTGGATGTTCTTTTAACCCTCATTCCCCTAGATTAGAGATTCAACCTAAGGTCTGTATGCTTTTTAAAAGAACAATTTTTTTGAAAATTGTTTTTCAAGAATTTTATTTGCAGCATTTAGAAATGTTATTCTGAGAAGGGTGCTTCAGCAGACTTCCAGAAGAGTCCATCTCATATACACATACACACAGACCCACAGACACATACACACACACACACACACACACACACACACACACACACACATTTTAAGAACTCCTGGACTAGATGCTAATGCTGACATTTCCTAACAGAAAAGCCTGGAAGAAGCAGGGGTTGGTAATACATTATAAAAAGGAACATTCTCTGTGTTTTTTCACCATTTAGATTTGCTACCACTCATTCTACTACTTTCCTAATAACTACAGCATTACTTCAGTATAGCAGGAGTCAGTAAGATTGCCAAGGCATGGAAAGCTCAATAAATAGTTTCATACTCATTCAGAAAGGTTTTTTTTTTTTTTTAGTGAGGTTTTCATTACTTTTTTTCAAGAAGTTTGAAAATTACTGTTAAGTGCCACTTGGTTTCTATTTGTTCTCATTGCTGAAAATAGCATGGGAAATTTAAGCTGGCAAAAAAGAAAGAAAAAAAAAAAAGCAGCCTCAGTAGAGTATTGTAATTTTTGAAGTAAATCTATTACTTTTTCATCCAGTGTAGACAGACTCCTACTAACCCTTTATTGGGGATTGTGGGAGAGAGAAATAAAACAAAGGAAACAATTTGGACTTTCTGCATTTCTGAAAAAAAAATTACCAAGTTCCCTAAGAATGTTTCCATTACCACTGACGAGCCACCAAACGGCAAATCCAAATGAGCAGCCTCATTCAGAAGGCTCACTAGTCAATTCTGGAAGAGAAGGAGGTCTGCCATGGAAAGTAAATGGACAGATTGAAGGAGGAAGGAGGGGGTAACATTTTCTGGAAGCAGGTCTTGAAAATCCTGTTCACAGCCTGAAACTGCATAAATTGTCTCTACATATGTTATTGCTACCTTGGGAGCCATGATAGCATATGCATTTTGGAGGGGTTTCTTTTCTCCCCCCAAAATAGATATATGTCCATGAATATATATGTTTAATGCATGAATATTATGATGATTTCTGTTCCATAGGGCGCTGTGGTCCCTTTAGACTTGAATACCACATTTTATAAAGAAAGAGAAATCCACTGAGAATATATATATATATATATATATATATGTATATATATATATATATATATATATATATTTTAAAGCAACAAAACATAAGTTCTATTTTACAATCTACCCCAAGAAACAACAAAGAGAAGAGTCAGGAAATATAATGACTTAAAGAAGCCAATGAGACATTTAACACATGTTGAAAAAGGCAATCCAGCTTTTTTAAGTGCACACATAAACTTGTGATAGTCGGTCTTGAGGAACAGTGAAAGCAGCAACATGAATACAGTTCTATGCATTTGTATGAAGTCCATCAGTAGAATAGGAAAGTGCTGTACTGTGAAACTGTGTCCTGTTATATGTAAAAGTTCCCTCACAATTAAAATAGACACGTCTCTTTGCCAAATCATTTCAATGAGACTGGTAACTGTCTCTTGAACATTAATATTTACTGTAGTGAAAGGAACATTATTGGATGTGAGAATGCTCAATCCGTGCTGCTTTTGTTAGAAAACCCATGTCTTTAATATATTTAATGTTACTGTTCATTATATGTGCTATAAAACAATTTGATAAAAGCAAATAATTGTACCATATTTTGTCCCAGTTAGTTTACTCTAAAACAGACTGACAAATCTAATATGAGTTCCCTGAAATGCAGTTACTTCTAAGCTCGAGTATTCTGGAACACATAAAATAAATATATGATCAATGAAATGAAATATGACAAAATGTTTCATATTGATGTTTTCTTCTTTCAAAAATGTCTTTTTGGTTAATGCCCTAAGTCACTTTTTCCATACATTTGCTTTTTTCATAACGTATAGCTTTCCTAGTTCTGATTTCAAGTTCAGGGAGCCTGGGGAGAATTGGAAGATTTCTTCAAACCAGGGCTGTTCTTCAGCCTTTCACATGAGAAAATTGTTAGGAGCATTAAAGTATTCCTGACTATGTTGCATTCCTTTGTTCAGAGTGAGTTTTGGGAACACATCCTTTTCTCATTATATTTCCATAAAATATATTTGATCTATTCTATTCTTAGAATACCTCTGATGTGGTCTGTGAGTGGAGCACAGTATAAAAATATTTCTTTTTTATATGAGACAAAATGTTTCCATTTCTTAGACACATAAAAAAATCACTCTACAGCATTCTAAGAAAGGAAAACTTTTCTGATACTTTTTTAGTGGTAGCTAGTACATACTACAAAGACACCCCCCCCCCATCTCATTTCTACTACTGGACTCGCCAAAGGCATCTGCAAAAAAATAAATAAATTAAGAGAGTGCAGAGCTGGGGAGGGACAAATGGAAGAAAAGAACAAGAGAGAAAGTTTAATAATAATACTAGGAAAGCAAGTTTATATGAAGAACAAAATAAATTAATTATCCTCCTCCCAGACAAAAATATTTGTGCCAAAATTATATTGTGCATTAATACACAGAAAATTTGAATAGTTTTAAACACAAATGTTTCTAACAGCCTGGCATATAGTAATCACTTAATAAATGTTTGTAGAACTGAATTAATTTTTTTTCCAAAAGAAAAAAGAAAACCAGAAGTATCTTTCCTATTGTTTTCTTTCTCTTGTCACTAATAAATATCAGTTCAGTGCAATCATTGACCAGTGATCAACAGCTACTCTCTAGTCTCCATTTGTTGCAGAATTGTTGATTGCTCTAACAGCAAACAACTCCTTCTGGGAACATTCTCTTCAGAATGTCTGTCTATCTTTGGTGGTTCCCTTCTGTAGGGACAATTACATGAAGTCTGTGTGCTAGAATTCACCATTCAACACGTTTTCCTGAAGCACATGCTTTGTTTCTCCCCTCTCTGGTTCATTCTCCACACTGTTGCCAAAGTGGTATTCCTGAAATAAGAGTATGATCCTATCACCCACTCACCCACTCATCCACTCACCCTTCTGCCCATGCACACACCCTTCTCAAGAAGCTCTACTTGTGAATTCTAGGATAAATTATGAACTCCTCTGCTTTAAATATAAATTTCTTTATAATCTAACTCCATCCTAACTTTTCAGGTTTATTATACTTTACTCCACTTAGTTCATTCTAAGAAGTACCCAAACTGGTTACTGTGTTTTTTCCTTTTATACAGAAATCCACAGGCTTATATAATTTCTGTGGCTTTGTAGAGATTGCCCCTAACTCTCTACCTCCCTCCCACCTCCTAAAAGGGGCCTTTCTCATTAGTTGTTATTTCTTCACCTCCTGAAATTATTATTTTTTATTTATTTTCATGTGCATATCTGGTTTTCCCACAATAAAATGTGTTCTCTTTGAAAGCAAGGTCTTTTATTTTTCTTTATTTCTCAACACAGTCCAGCATCTGGAATATGGGCATTTAATAAACGCTTACTGTATGATTGCTGAATATTATAGAAATAAAGATCAAATAAAAACAACTCTTGCCTTCAGGAAGCTTATGTCCTACTAAGATCCAAGAAAATTACAAATTAATTGTGCAAGATAAATACCTGTAGAATCCAATCAAACACACAAGATAAGGATACTGGAGTTTTAAATCATGGATTTATTGACAAAAAGTTTTGATTGTACATGAATGTAAAATGAAGGCTATTTGTTCTCTAACACTAAGAAGCAATACTGTACACTGGCAAATAGATGTCATATTTGTTGAGCAATAAGAAGTCTCTAAATTTCTGGGAAGGCTCCATATCCACAAAATGCCTTCATGCTCACCAATATTTTTTTTTTTTTTTTAACTTTTTTTGCTGAGGCAACTGGGGTTAAGTGACTTGCCCAGGGTCACACAACTAGGCAATGTTAAGTGTCTGAGACCAGATTTGAACTCAGGTCCCCCTGACTTCAGGGCTGGTCCTCTATCCAGTGTGATACCTAGCTGCCTCTTATCAATATCTTTATAAAACAATTTTCCCTTGCTTCTGATACAAAGGAGGGAATGCATATTATTGCATTTAATCTTTAATCCTGTAAAGTAGATACTATTCTCATGGTCATTTCCTGGGTGAGAAAACTGAAGTAGGCAAAAGTTAAATGATTGAACCAGGCACCCCTTGCCATTATGTGTCAGAGGCAGGTCTTGAACACAAGTCTTTCTGGCTCTTGCACTAGCTCTCTATCCACTCTGTTTCTGGATGCAATTATGACTGAAAATAAGTAATGAAATAAAATGATGTGGTCATATTATTTAAACAAATTAATTCCCAGAGTACATTTAAGATACAATTTTCATTGTCATTTTCAATTCAAAGCTCATTTCCCAACCAACACCCCTGGAAATTTTCCTTTTATTGGTTCTTCAACCAATATGAAAAACCTGCCAATAAAACCATGCTATATAATTAATCATCCCATATTTTGAAAGGTATTAGTCCATAGACAGAAATGTGTAAGGAAAGTATTCATGAGTTAATGAACAAAGATGTTTGATTTGTATGTACTTTTCCTCTATTAATTACCACAGATTTGGCTTTATACAACCTTCAAACAATGAAAGACTCAATCATAAAATTCAGGTTCATGTGAATGGAAAATTTTCAAATGATCTCTGATTTAGAAACCAGGCACTTTTCTCAATAAGCATTGCTAAATTAATACAAAGAATTAAAATGCGTTTTTAAAAGATAACTTGTTTCATGCAAATACACTCTAAAAAAAAAAAAAAAAGCAGGGTGGGGAGGTATATTTCACTTACCTAATCTCAAAACAAACTTCAACCAGAAAAGAATAAATTTCAAAGTAGTAATTTCATTCTATTTTCTATTAATACCTATTAAGGTATTCAGAAAAGATAATACCATTTGCAAGATGGAAATATAGTTTTTAATGATTGCTTTTTCATTCTGATTAAATTCCTTCTCCTTGAGTTCTCAGAAAAGGTTTACTGAGTACTTGAATATTTTTATTTTATTGCATCTCTCATTTGTACCAAATACTTCAAGACACTCTCTAGAGAGACCCCAAAGTAACCTAATTCATCTTAAATCCTTAATGATTGTAATACTCTATTATATCTAGCCTAACTGAAAAGTAGCAATTCAGATAACTATTACCAAAACAAAATTCCCTTTCACTGTGAATCACCTAACAATATTATCATATCCAGATATTTTTAATATTTGTTGGGTTAATTATGACAATAGCAGTCCAAGTACAATGCTTCATTCTATATATGTAGGCCCTTTGATAATGATAGCATTGAAATTCAGGTTAAGCATTGATATCTTCCCTTTCTTAAATTTACTTGAATTGCATTTATTTGTTTTACAACTGCTTTAACTGTTATAACCTTTTTAATAATTGTTGTTATTAGGCTATAGGATAATGCTATCCCCATGCTATGGTATAAAGAACCCTAACTATACCAACACTAAGTAGACTGTGACACTAATTTCAGCTCTGACATCAATTAGCCAAGTGACCATAAGAATTATCACATTTGCACTTCAGTTTCCTCAACTATAAAATGGGAAGATTGAAATAGGTGATTTTGCAAAGTCTCTTCTAGTTTGATAACTCCATTATTATTTAAATGTTATATTTTTAATTTAAAGGATGAATTTTCAGGAGGGCTTTTTGGTCAGGTTTTCTAGTCTTGTTTCAAAGGAAGAAGACATATGGGAATATGCACTATAACATCAAAGAATGTCAAATAATTAAGCTTAATAAATCATTTTTTAAAATCAAATTTTATATAAAATATCTAATTGAAGTTTTAATGATTAAATGCTTAATAAAGTAAAAATAATTGGTAAAATTCTTTGATTATTTTTAGCTAGCTCATAAATAAGAATTTTTCAAGGATAATAGAAATTATGGAATCATAAGAAGGAACAGAAAGAAGAGAAAAGGAAAGAAAGGGAAGAAAAGGGAAAAGAAGAGGAAAAAAGAGGGTAGAGAAAGAAAATAAGGGAGAAGTTGAGTCAGAACAGAAAAGGATAATAAAAAGGAGAGGAAAAATAGAGGAAGTAGGAAGGGAAGAGGATGGGGGAAAGGAGAATAGGCCAGGTGAATTAGAGGAGAATATAAACAAGGAAAGAAGAAAAAAGAAAAAGAAATGCAGGAGGCAATTGTTTTTATAAACATAAAATGTTAGGAAAGCTTTATAATTATTAAATAGCTAAAGCTGATGTAGAAAAACCTTGGTATGAGCTCTAACAATGGACCTTGATTTTTAAACATATACACTCACATATCAACATAGTAATATGTCATGGTTTCTTCCATTTTTCTGTTACTGTCACTACCAAACAAGATGCTTCCTCTCTAGCTCACATTATTAGCTTTTGCATATAAAAGAGATCTGGTTTGTTTAAATGGAATATTTTCTCACCACTTTGTGTTGTTAAATATCTTAATGGAGAGATCTTGGAGAATAGAAATATAGTTTACTAGGCCTGCATGTCAAAATAGGTCATGGGACAATTCAAAAGAACATCAAATTAAAGAATCAATGACATAACCATTGCAGTTTTTGTTAGTATGCCCATTTTGGCACTTAATTATATTCGGTTTTTCAATCTGTTGCCAATATCTCTTTGGCTTATGTTCCCACCCAAGATTTCTCTAGGGAATAACATGGAATTATAGATTGAGAGCTAGAAAGGATCTCATAAACTAATTCTGCACTATCATTTTACAGAAGAATTTATTGTCTCTTTTACATTGTTTCTTCTAATTGTTTTATGTTTCTCCTCAACTCTCTGATGTTTTTAAGAGAAAGGTAGGGCCTGTGTCATATATAGCTTGGCACTTGCCATAGACTGCTCAGTAAGTTATTTTTTAAACTGAATTTTAACAAAGTGAGACCAGGAAAACTGATACTTTTTTTTTCAATCCTTCTCAATATCTTTCTCAAAGTCCACTATTTGGATATGTACCTCTTACTGAGAAATTTACAACTGATTATGACAACTTGGGATGTCTTTTATCAGAGTTGTTATTGAAAAAAAAAACTATTGATATTCATAGACTCATAGCAGAAACTAGGAAATTTATATTGTGTATGACCTTTGAGATAAATTTACAGTTTTTATTTAAAAATAAAGCAATTATATCAAATTATATATTAAAAATGAGTTTGCATGGGGGCAGCCAATTGGCAGTAGACTTGAAGTCAGGAAAACCTGCTTTCAAATCTGGCCTCAGACATTTAACACTTCCTAGCTGTGTGGCCCTGGGCAAGTCACTTAATCCCAATTGCCTCAGGAAAAAAAAAGGATGAATTTGCATATTTTATATCTAAAATCTACTCACAAAATATAAAATATAGATAGATGATTTAGACAAGTAAAGTTCATTTGCCTAATAAACAATAATATAGTTTTGTTATAGAGTAGGAAGGACATCGGATTTGGAGTTAGAAAATTTGGCTTCAAATCATTTTTTTCACCACTTATTAGCTAAATATTCTTAAGCAATTTATTTATTCCCTATTGATCTAAATACACCTCTATAAAATGAATGGAAATGAAAAGATTAAGAATGAGAGCAGCCTGTGGCCCAAGGGTCACATCCCATTTGCTGTTTTCCTTATAGCCCATGAACTAAGAATGTTTTTTGGTTGTTGTTGTTGTTTTTTTTTACATTTTAGCTTGTGAGTCTTTCCAAAAAAAGGGGGGCAGACTGGATTTGGCTCCTAGGCTGAAGTTGCTGACTCTTGGACTAGATAATGTCTAATTCCTTCTAGTTCTGACTTTCCATAATTCTCTTAGTATCTGGATTGTTAACTCAATTTTCTATTTACACATATATGTGTATATACATGTTTAATATAAGATTATCTGTACATACATACATGTATATATAGAAAGAGAATATATATATAAATAAATGCATGTTTTATACACACATATATACATTTTCATGTTTACAGATTTCTAATTGTCAAGCCTTTTTTTAAAATTTTTTGCTAAGCCTCTCTTGCTTTAAAGGCACAATTTCAGTGCTAGCTTTTTCAAAAAGCCTTCCTTGATCCACCTCAATGCAGAATAATTTCTCCATCTTCTGAATGCTATTGGTGTTCATATTGGCCTCTTCATGCTCATGCACATATTCTCTCTACTTCAATGTTTACAAATGACTTTACTTCTTCTTTTATTTAACTTCATCTGAATATCTTTTAAAACATATATTTTACTTTCTGGAGATTAAGAAATATAAGTTGTTATACTTTTCTGTGTCTCTCATTGTACCTTATATTCCAAAATGCTAAAAGTAAATCCTAAATAATTTTTTCTAAGATGAAGTAAATGAATGATTCCATACTATTAGATTTAGTTTTAAGAATCTTATCAAAGAAAAGTGTTGGCTAAATTATTTGCATTATGTTCATGTACAGATCAATGAGCCAACTCAGACACTGTATATAATACAATATCAAGACTCAGAAAGTCAGAGGAAGACAATCAATTTATATTGAAATAGTCTCCAAGAAGACCTTTTTTGTGCAGTAACTCAGGTTGAGAAAGTTATCTAATAAATTCACAATTCAAATAAAGAAGGTGCAAGTACCTAATCTTATGGCCTTATACCACATAGAGGAACCATTCCTGAGAAAGTAAAGTATCAAAATTGTGTAGCTATATGTCCTTGCCAATACTCCTGCCCTTAGTTTTCCAATGTTGTTCTGACTTGCTTAATGCAAACCAGCATTTGTTTGACAGTAGAGTCTACATTATTCATGGATTAATTATCCAGAGTTGGGGAAACTCCAGCTCTCAACTTCATTTCATATGGTCTGTTATGCCAGAAAACTGGATTCCTATTTATGTCACTGAGGATCACAAGATCATACATTTAGAAAGGGAAGGGACCACAGATGTCATTAAGTCAATCCCCTAATTTGACATTAGGAAACTGAGGCCTAAGAAGGTTAGTTTGCCCATGGTCACAGAGAAATTCAGTTGCAGGAAAATGTGAAACTTTTGATTCCAAATGCAGTTTTTTTCACTGTACCACAGGTTTATCATTAGAGAATTATATAATTTTCATTGTTTTGAACAGTAAAATCCTGAATATATAGATATAGATATATCAAATAGGAATGTTACTATATTAGTTAATGATAATAAATTCAACTCTTTATGTGCCCCAATCTCTTTCCTTCTCTCTCTCTATCACGCTATTCCTTTCTCTCTCTCTTTCTCTCCCTCTCTCCAATCTAGAGATTCAAATCAAAAGATAAAGCACTCAGATATAATAAAATTTTGATTTAGAAAACTCTTCATTAGAATTTAAAGAAAAGATTTAAAAGTTGAAAGGACTGTCACTAAGAAAAGGACCTGAAAAGCAGTTGAGGCTCAGGAATAGTCTCTGCCTATATCAGTTCATATCTCAGGCATGTGAGCAAAAAAATGTACCCTCTTTTCCAAAAGAAGCCCTACATCCCTGAATAGGACAGAGAAGGAGAAGAGAATTGAGGAAGTAAGAACAGAAGCAAAAGGAGCAAAAGGCCACAACAAAAAGGAGGTACTAATTAATATTACCTTCAGAAATGTATAAGCAAAGCAGCCATTCACCCCTCCTAACAACAGCCCTCCAGATTTACCCTGCTCATTGTCCATGGAAAACTAATAGAGCTCCTGCAAGAATCCATTTCCTCTCACTCCTATCTCTAATCCCTGACTGATCATCATACAGAATTTGAGTATTATGGGTCACATTTATTGGATTTTCAGCTAAAGGTATACTCTAGTGTTTTATTAGAATGTAGGAAATATTCCCCTCAACCCCCCCCCTCCTTTAGACTGAAATTTCTCTTATACCAAAGAAAAAAAAAATTAAAAATTGTTACATAACTGCATTTGACAAGTTTACCGAAGTTCCCTAGCAATCCCTTACTTCTCTATCAAGAAGATACTACACTTTATTGGACCATTAAACTTTTTTCAAATGCTTAGCATCCAGCTTACTTTCAATGATCTTTTGATTTATAATATGATGTCCACTGTGTATTTCAGTCTCTTTGTTTTAGTTATTTCACTTTATGAG
This sequence comes from Antechinus flavipes, assembly GCF_016432865.1. NCBI lineage: Eukaryota > Metazoa > Chordata > Mammalia > Dasyuromorphia > Dasyuridae > Antechinus > Antechinus flavipes. The sequence goes on along the minus strand of NC_067400.1, from coordinate 372,902,700 downwards.
TTCCTGCAAAATTTCCCACATTTCCCATACTTCCTCATAGTCATCCTTTCTTGTGTCATAATATCATTTCATGATATTTGCATAGCAACATTTTTTCAGTATCACTTTGTTTAGAGTTCTTTACTTTACCAGAAAGAGGGCTACTTGAATATATCTAGTAAGGAAGCATTTATTATGCACCTGTAATATACCAAATACTGTGTAAAGTGTCATATATTTATTCTTTGTATCTATCTTTGATCTCTTAAAGTGTGAGTATTAATGCCTAGTTGGGGAATCACTAGTTAAAAGTATGAAAACTATTTTGACCCAAGTTCTTTATGGCTATGTAAGCAGAGCACAATCTCTGGTATCTAGTGAAGAGGAGAGGAGCTGAGGGAAAAAAGAAGAGAATAAACATTTATTCTTTTTCCTAGAACTTGCTAAGTGCCCGACATAAGCACTTTACAAATACCTCATTTGATTTTCATGACAAGTCTATAAGGTAGATGCTATTATCCCATTTTACAGTTGAAGAAAGCAAGATTAAAATTAAATAATTTGCCCAGGAAGCCACAGCAAGTATCTGGCTGAATTTGAATTCAGATTTTCTGGAGTCCAAGCCAAAAATTATAGTCACATTTTTATTTTCTGCTGGTGATTTTTACTCCCAAATCAAGCTTTGCTTTACTTATTCCTTTCACTTAAACTGTTTATAATACATATATTACAGAAAATTAAGTAATTTGCCCAGGAAGGCACAGCAAGTGTCTGGCTGAATTTGAATTCAGATTTTCCAGAGTCCAAGCCAAGAATTCTAATAAACTTCAGGGTTTCAAAAACTAAACCCCTGATTACTATTGGCCAAGGACTAAGTTTGGAAAGCTTTCTCATTAGACTGGCTACAGGATGAAGATTTTTTTGTTAAGCAAAATCTCCAGAGGACCATCTATTTAAGTTAAAGGAAGTTATAATCTGTGCATAGGATAAGAGTAACAAAACAATGGCTGCTTAAAGTATCGTTATAGAGCCTAGATATTAAGATCCAATATGTCTGTACAATTACACACATGTGATGAGACTATACAATCCAAAAAGAGAACACAGTCTAGAGCAGGCAGGCTAGAGGTGTGCTGAAGCATGTCTGTGAAGGATATATAACCTATAATTCTGCCCTCTGGCCACTGAGCTTCTGTACAAATCCAATGAACAAAGATGGCCATTGCTTATCTCTCTTACCAGCAGCTACACAGCTGCAGAACAAATTGCCTCCAGCTGCTAAGGCATCCTCACCTCCCTAGGGTCTAGTCTTAGTCAGCTGCAAGAAGACTGACCTAGACAAAAGGGAAGGGCAGACCATTCTCCTACCTTACCCAGAGAAGTGTACTATTCAATTCTGGATATTTAAAATAAAATCAGTTTTGGATGCTCAATTTAGACTGTTTTCATAACATCAAAGAAAAGAAAATTTCAAAATTATTCTACCAAATGAGAAAATACTCATTTTTTGTGGGTTGGGGTTAGGTATGTGTGCATAATTTTTACCTAATGGAAAGCTAAAGTGTCCTTGGGGCTAGAACTATTTGATAAATCATCCTGAAGTGTTCTAAATTGATAATGGGCATTTGGTTTCAGGTATTTCAGACTGGGGTTTCTAGGACTCAGTTTCCTCATCTGTAAAATGAGAGGATTGCACTTGGTGTCAAATATCCCCTCCATCCCTAAATTCATAATTCTAGGAATCCAAATATATGGTATGTATGTAGATAAGGGAAAAAAAGCTGTTTTGTTTTTTAAAAAAATCAGCACATTTTTGGGTCAAATTCAAAGGGCTATATACAAAGATGCTTAAGGAAGGGAAAATCCAAAAATGTGCTAGTTCCACTTTATATCTTTTTGAAGAAGTTTGAGACATTTTGAGAAATGTTTAGCATTTCAGGGGGAATTCCTTTACTCCTCATTGAATATTTTAAAAGAAACTTATTAAATTGCATTTCACAATTTCGAAGTATTCAGTACAAAAAAAATAAATTAAAAACCTCTCCAACTTATTATTCCTTAAATTTAAACAAATTTCTTTCTTTGAGGAAGCTCTTTGACTTCAACTTTCTATTTTAAAAATGCCATTTCTTTGTTTCTTGAGACTATATAGCTCTTCCCTTAATTCTTTCTACTGTTTTTTCTCTTTTTACTTTCTTTCCTTTCCCTAACATTTTTATTTTCTGCTAGTGGTTTTTACTCCCAAATAAAGCTTTGCTCTACTTATTCCTTTCACTTTCCTAACTGTTTATACTACATATATTATAGAAGCCAGATTCGCTTTCTCATTGCTTCCAAGTCCTACCTGCCTCAGGGAGAAGACCCTTTCTGTCTCAATTGCCAAAATATCTGCTCCTAAAAATTCAGGCCCTTTGTATCTTGAATACTTCTTTGTGTATTTGTCTTCTGCCAGGGGTTCCCTCATTCTTTTTCAGTCCAACTTCACTATTTTATCACCCACAGCTTACATCCCACCAGATCATTTCCTTTTCCCTTTCCAGACTTTTAGGTAGGCCAAGAAGACCCACCCAAAAACTTTAGATAAGAAAACAAAAAGTTTTACTAAATGTGTGTTGTTCTTTAGAAATTAATTGAGCTAAAGAGATTTTTAAATTTCCAAAAAAATGTATGTTCTGAGCCACTCTAAAACCCTGAGGAGACATCATGATGGGAGGAAAAGAATGACCTGTCTTATACCTTAAACAGACATTTCTGAGAAATAAATGAATAATCTCTTTATCTTTTTTGCAAAAAGGAAGTTATATGTGGTGAGGGAGTAAAAATATGAAAAGGGAACTGGTTATTAATATTGAAAATGAGAATCATTTTTGAGAGCTATTTCAAATTCATTCTAGCAAGATTTGTCTACACAATTTGTGGTATATTTGACCATAACCAATTTATATTTACATTCATCATCATCAGTTCAGATTAGCTGAACATATTGGTCAAATGAAATTCTACACTAGCAGCTATGGAAGTTTATATAGTGCAGGTTAGACAATGTTACTATCCCAGTGAGATTACTAAATTGAATGTAATTACTTTTAAGACAACCCTCTGAATCTCATGAACAGTTAAAAAAAAGTAATTCACTTTTCCAGATGACACTTCACCATCCACCAGAGTCATTTTATAAAACAGGCAACAAATACAGTATAAAGCTAAAAAAAGCTGGTATCAAAATAGGTTAATGTTTCAATGGCCATCTCTCATGACATGGCACACATTAAGAACTTTAGCTCAACTTGGTATGGGAGGGGGACAGGATCTCCGTCTCAGTTTGGGACTATTGTTGTATTTGTTCCAGATGGGTAACAGGTTCTCATTTGATCTATTCCAGTTGATCACCTGACCACTGATCCTAGAGAAACTGCTGATAAATGATAAAAATTGGGAGTGGATTGGGGTTAGACCAATATTTGATAGATCCAGTATATCAAAAGTCATTTAATTCAACCTCTTCCGTTTACAAAGCAGACACTTAGACCAAGAAAGGCAATAAATGATTTATGCAAAATGGCCTAAGTACTAGTACCAGACTTTAGGATTTGAATTCGCTGATTATAAATATTTCTCTTTCCAATTCTTTCTGTCATTCCAATTTCTCCATAACTAGTAGGCAGCCCATGATCAACACACATACACACACACACACACACACACACACACACACACACACACACACTGGTGATCTTGAGGCTTTGAGGCATGAAGAAGGTAGCTCTTACCCACAAAAATGTGCTGTGAAATCAAACTACAGGAGGCAGCAGGAAAGATTAAAAAAAGCGAAAGAGAGAAGCAATATAATGGGACAAACATGAGCTTTTCATTCTATGTATTCTACCTAAAACTATTCCATCTGCTATTCCAGTTTTATCAACAATGGGGGTAAGCCACCTAAGAGAAGGGGCAAAGGTATCCTTCCAAACTCTATAAGAATCTCAATATTTTTCCAATTTATATGCCAAAATCCCACTCTTCTTCTGCACTGTGGCTGCTATAAGTACCAGAGCTTCAATAATTGAATGCAGCCAATTACCTGAACAAAGTTAGCCTGTTTCCAAAACTGAGTCCAAGACTGAAAAGAATACCAGCATCTCAGAAGCGTTTCAGAAACTTCAAAACTTCAAATACATTTCAGATGAGAAGTGAATAAAGAAAAAGCTACAGCATATCCATTCACCACCCTGGGATTTGGGGCTTCTGAAGACTGTATTCTTTAAATTGAAAACAGAAAGATTAGATCGGTTTTTAGTTATTTGTAGTGGGCTACTAATTCTATTCATTAGGCTTAATTCTTAAATGTGCCTAACTCATTCTTTCACAATTAGTTAAGCATTTATAAGAGAGTATTAACACTTATAGGCTACTAGGATGGCATTTGGTATATCTCATTCAGGATCATTTGTACTCAATAGGGAATCACCATGATTGTCTGCTGGTCATGTACATCAGGCAGATGCTGAGTTTTATCAGTACTCACATGAAAAGTAGTAGAGGAATTGCCTGTCTTGATTGGTGTTTTGAAAAAGTGACCTGAGGCATAGGATCATATCATCATAGAATGAGAGGTAAAAGTTAGCTCAGAAACCATCAAAGCCCAAACTGTTCATTTTACAAGATGAAGAAACTGAGGAAACACATACATACACACAGAAGAGGGATTACAATTCAATATGGCTCTATTTTAACTTATTTACTACCACTTCAAAGATGCCTTTGATGTCCATTTTAACCTTATTTTTCGTACAGAAATTTTGGGGGTCTATATCACCTGATTTGCCATAACCCCAGCTATGTGCTTCTAAACAGAAAGTCCCTCCCTACCACAGTGAAACATTCAAGTCTTCCAGCAGCCTGAAAGAGTTAAAGCTGCTTCCTAAGTGTCTGGATACTGGGAGATGTCTTAGGCACCAGGGGAGACCCAATCTCATTCATTGATTCATGTGGCCAATTTCTATTTCTTTAAATAAAAAACGGTATATCAGTAGAGAGCTTAAGGATAATGATGGAACATTTAATATTAAGTGAAGGGAAAACCAGGGCGAGGTGGATGAGATTTGAAAGACTTTGAAGTCCATGTGATGAGGGATTTGATCATTTGCCTTTCACCTAGAATACAGAATTAAGATAACTTTGGCTCCAATGAAACACAGGGGGACTGTGGAGGGATTGAACTCTTTAAGGATTTAGAACATGTCTATAGTTGTCTCTGCCTTAATTACATAAGGGGAAAGCTTTTATTTCAACTCTGGCCAAAGAAACCGTGGTCATGAAACTGTTTTTATTTGAAGAAATGTTTACTCTCACAGGAAAGAGGCAGGACTCTGCACAGTTGATGAACCAGCAATGAGCCAATTCTCCATGAGCAGAGGTAGGACTCCAAGTAACGGGCACATGGAGGATGCCAAGATTATCATGACACAGGGTCATAGATCACATCCATGACCTCACTGAAAATCTAGGAAAATTTATGTTTATAGAGCTATATGACACTGCCATTAAAATTCTAAAGCCACTATCCAAACATGCGTAGATCCCAGGGCCCTCATTTGTATAAAACAACAAATGAGATGTTAACATTTAAAAGGCTTCAAAAGCAAACACTTTCAGAGAGATATTTTGCTCCTTTATATTACCTCTCCCCCCAAACCATTGCACTGTATGTATCATGCAATACATCCAAAATGACTAATGTTGACAAAGAACACATAAACAATATCCAACACCCAACAGAGACCTCAGGGTAAAAGAAAATGTTTTACCTATGTTCAGGAAGGGACAACACTTGGCATTGCCATTGCACAAAGATCAGGATAAATGTTGATCACAAGCCTATCCAAAAGTTTATCATCCTCAATAAACCATGCTGACTTCCAGAGCCCTGCAATGGATAGGCTAAAGAAATGCTGTTAGGATCTCATTGCTTTTGAAAGTCTGAGATAATCCTGAATGATCACAGACACTATTACTTGATCAATAAAAACTTCATTTAGCTATTCTAGCATGAACTAGATTAATAATATATGAGGAACCAATGAATACAGCAGGGGGTCTGGAAATCAGGAGACCTAAGGTCTAGCCTCAGCTCAGCTACTGATTTGCTGGGGAACCTCACACACTTGAATATCTTCCTTCACATTGCTCCTCTTATAGAAAAAAGAAATATGAACTAATAGCTACATATGGGATGGGAAGAGGGGGGAGAAGGATTAATCATATATAAAATATAAAGCTCATGAAAGACAGTATGCAAACAAGTCATAACTTTGTTTTAATTTCCTATTCATTTTTCATGTCTGCTTGGTACTTTCCTAAAGAAACAACCCATGTCATGATTAAAATTATTTTAAAATACATTTTTTCTTCTTACATTATGTGCATGCAATAAGAAGTATGATTGAAATTATATTAAAATTATTGCCTGTAAGTCATTATATATCACAATGGAAAAAGTACTAGATTTAGTTAGATAACCTGGGAATAGGAAAGTTTTGGGTGGGGGAACACTGTGTTTAGATTTGAATATGTTGATTTTAAAATGTCTCCATTTGATATATCTAATAGGCAATTAATGATGAACTGAAAATTAAGAGAGGTTATCAGTAGTCAATCAATAAGCATTTGCTAAGTGCTTTCTATGGTCCGGGCACTAAACATATAGTGGTTAAAATCATGGCAGCAGTTAAGGATGCCAATGCAAAGAATGTCAACAGAGACTGAAAAAGAGTTATCAGATGATATGGAGGCAAATCAAAGAAGGTTAGAATCAGGAAAACTCAGTGGAGGAAGATGATCCAGGTAGAGAGGGAGGTTGACCATCAATGTCAGTTACAGCAGATAGGTCTACAAGGATGGAGACAGAGAAATGACTTATATTTGGCAAATAAGTGATCATTGGCAACTCTGGAGAGAGAAGTCTAAAGTAAATCATGAGTTTAGAAGTCAAATTATAAAAGGATGGGGAATAAAAAAAGAGGAAATGGAGGCAGTCAATTTAGTCATTTTTTCAAGGAAAAGTTTATAGACCTTAGGTTCTTCACTCCAGCTGAAACTCATTGATGACAGAGACCATGGATGTTTTCTTCTTAGTCATAGTGTACAGTGAGGTATCTTGCACATAGAACTTGATCAATAACCTTTTGTTGGATTTGATTTGTTCTATTTTTAGCTATTGGAATCTAATGGAACTCTGTTCATTCTATTTGGCTAAAGAATAGCTAGGTAGAACAGTGGATATAGTGTCAGGAGTCAGGAAGTAACAAGCTCAAATCTAATTAGACTTTTAATAGCTGTGTGGCTCTGTATAAGTCACTTAACTTTTTTCCTCAGTTTTCTCATCTGTAAAATGGTGGCATAGTTGATAGTGTGCTGGTCCTTGAATGAGGAGGACCTGAGTTCAAATTAAATCTCAGACACTTACTAGCCATGTGACGCTGGGCAAATCACTTAATTCTCAATTGCTTCCAAAACTAAAATAAAATCAAATGACTTGTAGGAAGACATGGCAAACAACTCTAGTATATTTGTAAAAATAACACAAAAACAAAATTCTAAATGGGATTATGGAGTTAAACATAATTGAAATCATAGAACAAAAAAAAGTAAAGAAAAAAAAGAAATATGACCTGTATTTAGAAATATGACAGAGTAATTGTGAGAAATAGTTCAATTGTAATTTTGTTCAAAGCAACAACTTTAAAGGCCCAAAGAAGTTGACACACTATTAACTATGTACCATCATTGTGAGGTACCCCAATAATTAGCTGGATAAAAGTCATAGATGAATTCAATCACTTTAAATAATGCAGAGATGTTGTTTGTCTTCTGTTTTTTAAGAGATTCACTGACTTCACAGGGATGATGTCTTTGACTTGCATGTAAGTTGTATAATTGTATTTGAGTGAGGCAGAGTTGCACAAAGTCATCAGTCTTACTCTCTTTTCTGGTCACTGAAGCCCAATAGCAGGACAAAAGTCAGGAGAGATGGTGATGGTCTGGAGGCAGTGAATGATCTTGACCTCCTCAATATTTGATCAAGCTCTAAATGCTCCACAGTACCCGCTTCAGCTTCTTTCATGGTCATTAGAACAAATTTTCCTCGTTTGCCCATTCCACCAGAGAAAGTCTTCACATGTTTGGGTTAGACATGGCCCAAACTCATCAAAAGGTTTGAGCATTGTTAGTTACCTTCAATATGGTTTAGCTGATGTGGGGAGATGATTTCTGGCACTGTGGCTCCCGTTTATGTTACAGCTTTTGGAGCCACACTTGAGATCAAGTGAACACCAAATGTGGACAAGCAGTCCTGAAAAGAGCTCTCCAAGCTCTAGAACTGCTAATCCTTTCTGTACACCAGAGATCGTTAGAATAAGAGACTGATAAATGATTCCTTTAACAAAAATAATGGACATATTTAACTCAACAGTTATTTCCTTAGAACACTTATGGTTTAAGTGTTAGTTTTTTTTTTTTTTAAATGAAGGGAAAATTACTAAGATAATTAGAAGAAAAGAAGAAGCAATTTAGAGTTAAGTTTATTTTTTAAATACTAACATCGTGCACACTAAAATACACATTTATTGAATAAGTAAAAACTGTTTATTTTTAATTGTTACATTGATTAGATTTGATTATCCCATAATTCTATCAGTATAGGAAAATCCCGGTAAGGAAATCCCCTCTACAATGCAAATGATAACTGCTCTCCAACTTGAGCCTTAGATAGTGGCTTGGGATATTGAAAAGTTAAGTGAGTGACCCAAAGTCATACAGCTAATGTTTATCAAAAGGAGGACTTTAATCCAGATCTTTTCAACTCCAAGGTCAACTTAGTATCTATAGTTTCATACTGTCTCATTTTTAAATTTTAAGCAAAATGCAAAAACATAGTATTGAACAATTAATCTGAAGCATTCATCAACCAAATACAGTGAAGGAAACTACAATAAAAATTCTTATAAATGGTCTTAGTTCTGTTCCAGAAGAAACCACCCTCTAAGCAGGCATGAAGTAAAATTCAGTTTCCAAATTCACTGTCTTTGAGGGAGATTCATTCAAGAAATTGGGTTAATATTCAATGTGAGGGGCAAGACTTTTGTAATGCAAACTACTGCCCAAAAAATAGCATCAGTTCTCAGATTCATTGTCCTTAACCTTTTGAGAAAGTCAAAATTTATTCCGCAGAGAAAAAGCCATATTCTTGGTATATCATTTATCCAATTAGCACCCTCTCAATGTGTCTGTGATATGTAACTCCAGAAAACAAGTACAATAATCTGGAAAACTATGAGTTTAAATATCACATAACATTTCAATATTTCTTATATTTAAGCATATCAATTTCTGCATACAAGGAGGGGGATAGCACATCATATATTATAATGTAATGCTGGTTTTGAAGAACAACAGCTTCCAATTTAAAAAATAAGACACCCTCCAGCTGAAGAAAATTCTCACATTACAATATGTTTAAAAGAATCTATTCCAGTTGTGGTTGGTTGTCTATGAGAAATCTTTTTCACAGAAAAAAAAAGAACATTCCCATGTGAAAGTCTTTCTTGTATGAGAGAGAGAGAAAAACTGCATTGCATTTTATACAAACTAGGTGAATTCAAAATGATGGATCATTTCAAAAATATTCATTATACTATTTACTTACATAAATGTGGTTGTATAAAAAGTAAAAAAAAAAAAAAAGGAATGCATTCACAATTGGTTTAAGTAATTTTCTCTTGGCAAACCACCATCTAAAACAGGGGCGTCATGGCGCCACAGAATTCTGAATTGTGGTAGAGTATCATCAGTACACATGGCATTAATCTTTGTCTCGTTGCAGGAGACACCCTTGCTTGCATTAGTGGGCTGCCTCTTAAAAGTAGGATGGTGTAATGTAACTCAGGTTTAAATAACACAATAAATAAGATCTATTCTTGTTAGTCCTACTCACCAAATCCTCTCTCCAAATCCTTTTGTTAAAATCGGCCAGTGTTTACACATTTGTTCTGATTATGTTCATTAACATAAAAGAAAAATCAGACAACAACAATGACAACAAATGTTCAAAAGTATGAGAAAGGAAGTATTGTAATGGGTTAATATTTCAAAAATAAAGTCTTTGAATTTAATACTCAATATGTCAGGCAATGGAGACTTAAAAAAAAAAAACAAACATATGTATGTGAATGTAGAGTATAATTACTTAACCCATTTTCTAACTTGTCTCTTAAAAAACTGACAGTCCCAATATTTTGGAGATCTTACTGTTTTGTATCAGTTCTCCCCAGTGACAGGGGGAATATTTAGCTGTCTTTAATCTCTTCTAATTAAAAATGTTTAAAGAAGTCTTAAAGCATTCTTTTTCCAAATATAGATACTTTAAAAAAACAGACTTTTTCAAGTGCATTTTTAAAAATATTTTCTATTGAACTTAGAAACATTCAAAAACTGTCCCCACTGAACATAATGTCTATTTAAGGAAACTGGCTATTTATGTGGAAATATGATGAGGGATGATTTAGATAACCCATACTCAAGGCCAAAATAAGGATCATTGGGACTTTTACTGAAGAAGTTAATGGAGGCTAGGCCAAAGGTAAATGACCTTGAAATCCCCAGATGTAGCCTCAAATTGGCTTCAGTGCAAGCATATTATTAATGCAGATGGCTAGTTTATAGCATTAAAAACCTTGGTATCATCATTTACAACCAAAGGAAGAATACATATATATATATATATATACATATATATATATAGTAACCAGCTCCAACATAGGTGCACTTATAATTTTTAAACTGCATTTTAGAACTCTGGACTCCCATGCTATATAACAGCATGACATTTGTGTTTAAGTAACTATCAAATTAAGATATTTTAAATTAAACTTATATGTACATTTACCAAAGACACTCTTAATAAAGTAAATATTTTTTTTCTGACTGCTAATATGTCTTTTAAAAAGCACTTAAAATATTTTCTTTTGAAGAATCTCAGTCTTAAACTTCTGCAGAGTGCCTAAAAATAGAAATGATATGCTTCTGAAAACACACACATACACATGCATCCACATACACACACACACACACACACACACACACACACATGCACACACACGCTACTCAGTCAGAAAGGAATTGTTTACTTAGTTTTTAGATTTGAAATCATTGGGGACGATATTTCAGTATGGGAAATTTTAGTACCCTGTATTGTTAATGCAAAATGAAGAAAAGAAGCATGGGAAGTTAAAAGATTATGTTTTTGAGATGCATGTTTGGAACTTAAAAAACAAAAACTAGCATACCTCCTAATGTTAAAACATTAACAAATAGTTTTTCATATGAATAAAATCTGTAATCAGTTAGATAAGAGCAATGTGCCTTTTTTGGCATTTAATCAAACAATGAAATCACATACACATTTTCTGACACAAAAGACAAATGATGTAATAATCTGAAGGAGTTTCTCTATCTCCTTGGAACTTTGCATACTTGACTTGTTTTCCATATTTTGTGACTTTAAATGGTGGGAAAATTATATTAAAATGCTTGTAGCAGTTCCTCTAAACTAGCATCCTTTTTGTTTTATTGTATTTAATATAAAAGCAGCAATTATTTGATTTCAAAGTTATGAAAATATGTACCTTATGAGAAAACAAGCAATTTAAGCTTTAATTGGTGTCATTTTTCACAGAACTGGCAAGATTCTTGCATCCCTGGCATGTTGTTTTCTATAAAACTGCAGAGCTGCCTTCAATGAATGTTTTACGAATGGAGAAGTTGTTATATGAAGGTATATGCATAGATGCCTGGAAATATAAGATTTCTGGTGGGAGTTATTTACAAAAGATGTATTTTATTTGTTATTGTGCATATAACAATCCTTTCTTATTATTTGAAATGTTTCTCTCTTCCCAGGAAGGCTGTTCCTAGTTCGTGGTTATGAAAGTATTAGGGTTCCTGTCTAAAGTAGAAAGGAACAGTATGCTTTGATCTGGGGAAAAAGAAGAGTGAGGAAAGAAAAAGGAAATATGATTTTTAACTTGCAGAAAAATATCCTCTATGTCATCTACTGGAACACTTAATTCTGGTTTTAATCAGGAGAAAAAAATTAGCCAAGAACATGCCTGTGAAGAAGTTTTCCTTATATGATCATATAAATACATACATTTAAACCTCAAACTTTATTTTTTTCTTAAATTTTTATTTGCATTCATGACCTTGATTTACATGCTTCATTCTAGAGATTTCCCACTTTACTTAATTGCATTTGGTTCTGAAAGTCAAGATATTCATTAACATAAAAAGACCTAAAAATACATTCTCTCCAAATTGCTTTATTTTAATGTATATTGTATAGAGGTAGCCTTTCTGGGTACCTACCTAGAGGATGGAGAATAAAAGTTAGTCACTAAGCTTCTGAATGAAAAAAAAAAAAAAGATCACTACCATATGTCTATCCATGCTTGCTTATTGTTTCAAAAGATATTGTTCTGTTTAACCCTATTCTACAATATCATGAAAAATTAGCATAGCTGTTAATTGCATGGTCTGTTGCTATTTATGTCCTTTTCCTAAGTGTCATTATTGGCATGGTGTTTTTATTTAACATGCACAACCCCTAATTTAGATGTAACCACAGTAGAACAATCTGTTGAAGGATACTATTTTCTATACAAATCAAAAGAAAGTACTTTAATGGGATAATTCAAATTTGTTCATATCTGCTCAATCCACATATAAGTATTTTCTTCTACTTGATATTACACTGCTACATTATATTAGACACAAAAAGACAGCACAAATATCACTAAATATTTGATCCCTTTCTGATGAACATACTCCAATAACAAATAAAGGCCTAATGTGATAACTCTGAAATACTTAAATAGGTTTATGACCTCATTAATATGGATATTTCTTCCTTTGATGAAGATCTCAAATAATCTACCTTGAGGAAAAGTTACACTAGAACAATTTATACAATAACAACAACTTTGTAAGAAAAGAATTAACATTGAAAGACTAAGGATTTTGTTGAGTAAAATGGCCAGCCATGTTGCCAAAGGATTGATTATGAAGGAAATATTTGGATATGGTCAATGGAAGAATTTCTTTTGTTTGCTTATATGCATTTCTTAAGCCTTTTTACTTTTCCAATGGAGAAAAAATAGATGTTAAGAGAAAAGATTAATTTTTTAAAAATCTGTGTCATGGTTCTCATTCGTGAACTTTTAAAAAAATGATTTTGATACTGGGATATCAATACAATTGATTGTTATTTATTTTATTTTATGTATCATAGAATGTTATTCTGAGAATGTATTCAGAAGTTTGACCACAATGTCAAAGGAATCCATGACAAAAAAAAAAGGAAAAGAGTCCCTTATTTATGTTCATATAGTTTGTTTCACTATAGAGGGAGCACCTTTCTTGTTTTGTTTTTGACATCATAAGTGATCCAGGGGAAAATATGGGGTATTTACTGTTGATCCTACAGTTAAGTTTAGTGATGGAAGTGAAGGAATAAAAGAAATTGATATAAGACACAAGTAGTACAGGTGATGGGTTCAGATTGGCCACCAAACTTGTTGGTCTAGTCTGAATACTTTTACCTAACATCACAGTTCTAACCTCATTGATACTTGCTGAATATCTAACCCATAATAAAGTATTACCTAACAATGCCATTTCATACATGATGTTCACAGATATCATGACTTTTTCTCTTTTTTGGAAGGACTATCCTTAAATATGATAGTTGAATTTAGGGGGAAGGGGAGATAATCCTTTTCCTTATTCTTAATTTTTAAATTAAGATGGAGAGAAGAAAAAGTAATAGAGATTCAACATGTAAAGAATTTCAGTATTTGTTCTAATAAATAGAATGCTCCAAAAATATTAAAAGTAATGGTGTACCTATCCAAAAAGCTTCCAGCAGCACCACACAGACATACCTAACCATATTGAGTAATTCCACTCTAAAGCACAATGGTGGTAGATTTAATCCTGAAGGCAGATGTTAAATATCTTTGATTAAAATATAGCTTTTTAATCCTATACTGGACAATTTAGCTTCTCTAATTTTGCATGCTCTTGTCTACCTTATTCAAATGTAATTAAAATATGGGAGGTATAGAGGAATAATGAAGGTCAATGACTTATTTGGTAAAAAGAACTTCCAATGATGAAACGCCTATGACTGAAGATTGGCACCTGATTTATAATTTATAGTTTCAGAGAGTTTAGGGGAACACTTAAAGTTTAAACTTACTTTTAGTCACACAGCTAGAATGCAAAGGAGGAGGAATTTAAATTCTGGTCATTATACCCTAAGCCCACTCTCTAGCCACTATTCCACAATGACCATTAAAATCCATCCACAAATCTTCCAATATGGTGAGAAGGGAGTCATTTTCCAGAGTCATTACCTATACACATTGGTTTCTGAACTGTAGCAGTTAGAAGTGTGGTGGGACACCACTCTTCAGTACTGATAAGTAGCACATTTTTATCATAAATTCAATTTCATGAAAAACAATCTGCTGGTAGAAGAGACAACTTGGATAAAGCTGATTTCCAGTCATCCTCTCCTGACCAGGATCCCTGCTATTACAATAGTTTACTTTCAGAGTCCTTTCCCTAGCATTGCTTTATTCCCCCAGGTGATTTGTCACTTCTATATTGCATAAGCTCCACTGTTCAGTTTCTCCATACCTATATCCAATCTGTTGAAGAAACTTATGAAATCACTGCTTTAAAATGTCATGAAATCAAAGATATTGCTCCCACTATATTTTCTTTATTTCTCAAGTCTCAAATTGCTCCTCCAATCACTAAAACAGATAAATTAACCTCCTGATTTATTGAGAATAAAAAACTCATATTATCAAATGAAATTTTGACCAAGATGAGAAGCTACATGAGATATCATTGCATAAAGTTGAAGGGTCAAGGATGAGCTTTTGGGGATTGGAGAGATTAAAGCATATTGATAGGTTGATCTGAAGGAAACAGAAGAAAGAGCATGATCACAGGAGAAAAGTCCTCAGGTATATAAGCAGTATAGAATCAAGTATGCAGAAGAAGGATTAGTTTCAGGAGGCGTTGTAAGGACATTCCTGAGATATAAAAACATAGAAGACACAATGGGTAGATAAAGATTGTGAGAAATATTGAGAAGTAGATGTGGGGATCTGAACTGAAGAGTGTCCTTAAAGAATAGGAGTAATTCTTGCTCTTAAAAGGGAACTTTCCTAGTTCTCCAAACTGTTCCTCCCGATATGGGAAATATGGAATTTCACATGTATGTGTATACATACATACAAATGTATGTATGTATATATGTATATATACATAACATTGTTGTAATTTAAAGCAATTTAGAAATTTTTTTTAAAAATAGGAACCCCTGTATGAACTAAAATAAATTGAAATAAAAAGAATAAAAGAAACAATATACACAAGGATGATATCGTGCAAATATGAACACTGAAACAAAGACTGGTCTCACTCTGCTAGTCTTAACCAGACTTCTCCCCTTGATGGAAATCTATGAACCCTACAATATACTGAAATCTGGTCCTGATGATTCAATAATCAAAGAAATAAATTACTCCATCTCTGTGTATGGCCAAATGAACACTGCCAAGGTTTCTGCCTTTTCTGTCTTGGTGTATTGCCTTCGGTGAGATTTGAAAGCTCAAATCAATTTACAGTGGCAAATTCTGGGTTGAAACAGGCTTAGGACTTGGGATAAGCTCACTAATAACCACAAGTAAAAATACAATAACAAAATTAACAAATAATGTAGGACTGAGGCAACAGGCTATCCTTAAAGAAAAGTCAGAGGACATAAAGGAGAAGAGTTAGTTAAGACACATTCAAAGGCTGTTCTCTTGAGAATATACATCATTTGTTATGCTCAGCTCTTAAAGCTCAATATTCTCTTTTGAGCTAAAAAAAAGCAGAATTAAACACTATCTCTACCAAATATTCCATCAACTGAACTATATCTATGTGCTATAAGTGTCTTGGGAATTTTTACAAATATATTTTAATGCCAAAGAATTCCTGTTCCATAGTATTATTGGATTTAGAATCATTCCCTATGGAAGAATGGTAAAAATCTAAGGACTTTCTATGAAAAAAAAATTTTAAATGTATAAAATAAAAGACATAGAATTACTATAGAAGCTATTAATATTAAAACATAGTTAATCAAAAATTTTAAGACAAAATTTTAAAAAATTAAGACTCCAGGTTTTCAGTCTCAAACTTTAGCAAAGAAATGAGAGTTCGCCCAAAGTCAAGTAGTAAATACAGAGTTGTTATTTGAATTCAGGTTCTTTAATTCAAAATTTAGTATTCTTTTCACTTGTTTCAAACTGTCTCTCACCATGATAAGGAGGCCATGACCTTGAAAGATCATGAGACACAGTTGACAATTTTGTGATATTAAGTCATGAGAATTAAAATGTCCACTCATGTCCTCAGTGGACTGTAGCACACAACTTGAAACCCTTGCTCAGGCACACAGATGCTTTGTCTCAGTTCTGTCTTCAAGACACAAAACTTTCATCCTAGAGTTTGAATACTAAGATGTGACTTTTGCAGTTCTTATACTGTCTAGAGACGTTTAATTTTTTTTTCAGAAATGGTTAATCTTCTCATGTTCACACACACATGCACACACACATTTAGCAAAAAACTTAGTTCATACAGTTTACATCATAAAACACATGAAGGGGACTCAATAAAAATTCCTCCCTCAAATTCCATTTAAGGAAGATATCCAGACTACCCATCTCTTCATCTCCCTCCCAGTTGTACTCCCCAAGACTTATCCATTAATGTTCCAGAATCTTGTAACTTCCTCCTACCCCATTTTCAATTTCCCTATGTACATGTTCTCTACTATTACAATATAAGACTATCTATTTTGTATGTGTATTCCAAGCACATAACACAATTCCTGGCACATAGCAAGCAATTTAATAAATATTGATTGATAATACATATAAAAAACATTAAAAAAAAAAGATCCAGATAAAGATCAATTATAGAAGGAATAAATAAAGAGAGAATGTCATCTTGATGATGAGTGAATTGCTTAAGAAAAATAATTTAAAACAACAGACTTGAGTATGGAAATAAACTCCTTTTAGGGAAGAAAGATTTTCTTATCCCATGCCATTATCAGTTATGGTGGGGGTATATCCTAGCTTCCTTCAAGTTCCAGCTAAACTCCTAATTTCTATTTTTTTAAAAAAGCCTTTTTTTGTCTCCTTTAATATTATTACTTTTCCTTTGTGTTAATTACATCTAAGTAATCTTGTCTCTATTTCGCTTGTACATAACTGTTTGCATATTTTCTCCATCATTGGAATGTGAGCGACTTAAAAACAAGGACTACATTTTGCCTTTTTTGGCATCTGTAGACTTTAGCACACTAAATAGTCACTAAAAAAATTCTCATATACTATCTAAAAATCAAAATGGTTTGAAAATAAAAAGGTAATTCCTTGAGAGCAAAACCAAGTCCATAGACTTGAAATTGAGAGAGACTTTAGAGATTATCAAGTCCATTTTGTTTCTTATTTTACAGAGAGGAAAAGACTGCACCAGAAAGGTTGGGTAAAATGTCCAAGGACACTTCTTTACTGCAATTTGCTATCTTTTAGCTTGAAACTGATAAAATGAAGAAACACGTGACTTGACAAACTACAAAGAAAAAAAAAATCCAGAAAGAAAGCAATTAAAAAAAAATCATTTTAAGGCACTCCCTTGTTGTAACTTCTATCCCAATATACAGCTATCAAAATGACAAAAATAGCTGCCAGTGGTTGGTTCAAAATATGCATAACGATCAAAATAGCCCCCTCTAAATATGATGTGTCTATCACATGATGGATAAACACATTGAGTCTGTGTATACATATACTGTGTACAGAAACTAAATGGCTCTGTTCATTTTTGCACTGAGTTGGCAAATATGACTGCATTGCATGGGACTTCTGCAAATGTGCCTCGCTATATTGTATACATACATATAAACATAGAGATCTGAATGTTCCTATGTACACATGCATACATATTTTAATTAGCTTTTTAAAAAAGCAGTTCAGAAATGCATATGCATACACATACTCACACATATTCTGAAATGCCATCATTCAATGTAATTCACGGTGTGTATTGAAATGTATCAAAGCAGAAACACATTCCAAAAAGAAATACTCACTGGTGCAATTAAATCATAAAGGAGTTTAATTTATTCGCTTAGCAGCTAAATGTTTATTCTGATATTTTGGTCAGAATGTTCTTTAATGAGAGTGTACCTGGAATGAATTAAATTAAGTTATAATTCTGTTATTATTTAAGCTCATACATTAAAGTGTTTCTTCAGGGAGTATATATATATATTCTGGTGCATTTCAATGAATGCTGATCTTTAAAATGTCTCCTACAACTATTTGCAACTTGAAATTTGAAAATACTGAGTCTATGATGATTTATGAAACTGAATGAAATACCAACTACTACCACATCATGACATTACTACTACCCAAAACAACAATAATAACTAGCATTAACATTGCATTTTAAGCCTGAAAATCACTTTAATATATGACCTTATTTGATCCTTCTAACAACAAATGAGATCAAATATTGCAAATAGCATTGTACCCTTTTTGTAGATGAAGAAAGTGCGATTCAAAGGACTTAAAAGACTTGCTCAAGGTCACTATTTGTAAACTACTTCCCTTTTCCTCTTCATCCTCCTCTCCTTAACTTCTTTTTCCTATTGTACTACTATTTTTTTTCTTCACCTTCTCCTTCTCTCTTTCTCTTTCTCTCCATGTCTCTCTGGCTCTCTTGCTCTCTCTGTCTGTCTCTCCACTTGTCTGTTCTCTCTCTTTTTCTCTTTCTCGTTGTCTCTGACTCTCTCTTTCTCTGTGTGTCTCTGTGTATATCTTTCTGTCTTTCTTTCTCTCTCTCTCTTTCTGTCTCTCCATTTCCTTTTCTTCTCCCTTCCTCTCTCCTTCTTTCCCTCCCTGCCTCCTCCCTCTCTGCCTTTCTCTGCACCCCTCCCCTCTCTATCTCTACCCCTCCTCTTATTTCTTTGGATACAATAAGAATTAAGTGTCTTACCCAGGATCACATATCTAGTAAATGTCTGATATCAAATTTGAATTCAGGTCTTCCTAATTCTAAGGCCAGTACTCTGTCTACTGCACCACCCTGCTGTCCTACCTATCATCTTTCCTTTCCTTTCCTTGCTACTTTTAATGACAACTTTATATTTAGGCATCTAACTCAATGCACTTTACAAACCTCCTTGTATTTTTACCCCTGCCTAAGACTAAATGTTGATGAGTTGGAGCCTATGAAACCAAAAGAAATCAGAAACTATATAAGGTTCTTTCCATTTCTAAATCTATGACCTAATCACCTACTTGACCCCACCAGATAATTAAGACACAATCACATTAAAATGGTCACACAGGTATTTCATGGACTTGGTGATTCTGTGGCAATCCTGTCCCACAAATCTAATTCTTAGGGAGAGTTGGGAACTTTAGGAGACATTTCAACTTGTCTCATTTAAATTGCTAAAGGGTCATTTGAGTGTTTGCCACATATATTGGAAATATTAGTGAAAGCAAAGGAGAAGGAGGAAGAGATGGAGGTAGAGAATGAAGAGAAAGAGAAAGAAAAAAGGAGAAGCAAGAGGAGGAAGGATGGAGGGAAAAAAGGAAGAAAGCAAGGAAGGAAGAGGTAGAAAAGGAAGCAGAAAAAAAAAAGAAAGAAGAAGTAGGGAAAGAAAATTAAAACATATTGCCACTCACATGATTCTGAAAAGGAAATGAACAAAATCATACTTGAATTCTAAAAGACTACTTTTCAGTCTGACAGAATGAATGCTAGCAAACCAATTATGCCAAACTATAATAATCTTTATTAAAAAACTGGCATCGGCTATAAGCATTCTTAATGAATGCAAGGGGAACTGACTAGTATATAGACATCTTAGGACTTTATACAGCAGTATATGTAATAGCTCTTGCTGTAATCTGAAGCCTCTAAGAGCTATCTTTGGGTAAGAGTATACCAAAATCTTGCTAGCATATGCAGTAGAATACTTGAATGCCACACTGATCAGCCAAAGGCAACAAGAGAGAAACAGTTGGAAAGAAATTTGGAAAATAAAAGCAAGTCAGAAGTTCTAGATTCCCTCAATCATTAATTCAAAGGAAAAGTCAGATGGTTAAAGCAAATACAAGGAGTCAAAATGGGAATACAAAAATGGAGGGACAGAGAAATAAATAATTTAACATCAATCAAAAAAAATTTCCTATAGAAGCTTGAGAAGTAATGAAATTGTACATAAGACCTACCACATCTCTATTCCTCTTACAAAATCTCTCAAGTGGAAAGTGTAGAAAATTTTTAGTCCCTGTTATAGGCACAGGGAATTCAACACACAGCACATGTCAATCAAGTTTGAAAGAAATAAAACAAAATAAAAACCTTATTATAATGAATGACAAAATAGTTATATGAAAGCAGGTAATGCAAATAATAGCTTCTGATAAAAAACTGAAAAGGAGCATTCTAGATAGTATTTGTAACTATTAGCTCAATTGCTTCTTTTGTCAGACTAATCCCATTTTTTCATTTTTTTCATAAAACATTACATATCTATTGCTAAAAGATTCCTCCAAATAAATGCCAACAGTGTGTTTATGTACTTTTTCCAAAGTGCAAATCATTAAAAATAAAATAAAATACTTCATCAGGAATCAATATATTGGTAGAAAGGCAAAAAAGGGTATGCCAACCAATAAAATGCCAACAATTCACTAATATTTGAACAGTCTGCCCTAAATCAATGTAACACTTCTATTATTTTTGTTGATTATTACAAATTCGTTCCACACTCATGTCATATCATGTAATGCAAATATATAAAATAACTCCTAGTATAGTATTTTAGATCCACACAGAGAAAACAGTTCTCTCTAAAAAACATATTATGATCACAGTGTTAAGAATAACTGCTATACAATGTAGCATTTCTTAGTTAGTAGTTAAAGACTGTCAATGGCCCTTTCTACCCATAAATCTATTGTCATATCTACTAATCAGAACTAAGAATAACATTCAAATTAAAAAGAATGCTGAACTAAAATATCTTATTAGTTACTTGATGTATATGGATAATATTAGTCTATATGGTTCCCTGGGGGAAAAAAAAAAGTGTTCCTTCATCTCTTGCTAACTTTCTCCAGTGATAACAAAATTTCATTTGGACTCAATATGTACAAAATTTTTAACATATGCCAAAAAAAGCTAGAGACTGAGAACAAGCTGGAATCCAGTGGTCACATTAAACTAGTAGATAAAGCCAATGCCCACAAATACTTTTGTCTCATCTAAGCAGGACATACTGAATATCAAGCCATTTTAGAGATCATTGATTCTGAATAAATTTTAAAAATTACTGACATCTTGAAATCAAAATTAAATGGAAAGTATAAATTTAAAGCAATTAACACTTACACAAGTGTATATCCTTATTGCATAATATCAGAATTGTAGAATGATACCTAACAAATCTGGAAAGAATTCAAATCAATCATTCTAAAGTATGCATAGAGAAATTAACATTATAAAAGGAAGAGTATGACTAGACATTTTTAGAGTATGTGATACTCAAAGCAAAAAATCTATAACATTTTTTGAAATAAGCAGGTATGACTTCATCACTCAAGAATATAGGGAAAACCGAAATCCCTCTCTGAATTTTTCAACTATAACTGAAAGTGCTTTTCTGTTGGATAAAGCTTATGAGATAGCAAGATCCAAGAAAGGAATCAAAAAGCACTACCTGGGTGACACCCACATGAATTCAGCCAATAATACATCAACAAAGAATCATCAAAGGGTTGTTGAGTCATGTGAATTATTTGTGGAAACAGGAGTTTATGATGGCAATTAGGATGAGGTCATTGCCACCATAAATTACAGAAGGTTTATCCACAAGGACCCTGGAATTAATGATCAATGTAGATTATTCAAGGAAGCAGTATAAACCAGGAAACACATCAATGCCAGTTGTAAAAATTTAGTAGCTACCAAATACCTCTCAATACATAAGCTAGTGGCTAGACTTACACATCTAAAGCTCACAGTTCTATATTATGGACCAGTAGATAAGAAATCCCTGAATTACAAACCTCAAAATAGCCTAAGAACTCAACAAATAAATTGTACTAAAGAGGAACCATTATATAACATTGACCCAAGAAAATTTAAGATATATATATATATAGATAGATAGATAGATAGATAGATAGATATAGCTCTCACAGATAAGATCAAAATCTTGTACAAAAAATATGGATTATATGATCCTTATTGTCCTGTGTGATATTAGAACTATACTGGGAATACTATAACTGAGACTTCATGAAATGAGTTTATAACTTAATATATTTATTCAATTTTTTATTACCATTCATTCATACCTAACTCTTTGTAATCCCATTTTAGAATTTTCTTGGCAGAGATACTAGAATAGTTTGCCATTTTCTTTCCAGCTCCTTTTACAGTGAGGAAAGTAAAGCAAACAGGGTTAAGTGACTTGCCCAGTGTCACATAGCTGGTAAGTGTCTGATACCAGATTTAAACTCTGACTAATGAATTTTCCTGACTCCAGGCCTGTGCCAACTAACTGCCCCATTTAACTACAAAAAGCATTTATTTCTATATCTGTGCAATAATCCATAGAAGATTAAATATAATAAAATAGTAGGAGTAACATATGCAAGAACTATTTCTATTTGAACTCCAAAAATGATCAGATGAATGAGATGATTGTGGTGATGATGATAACTGATATTCATAAGAAACTTTACTAGGCATGGACCCACACTTAACACCATATACCAAGATAAGATCAAAATGGGTCCATGATCTAGGCATAAAGAATGAGATTATAAAAAAAAATTAGAGGAACATAGGATAGTTTATCTCTCAAACTTGTGGAGGAGAAAGAAATTTGTGACCAAAGATGAACTAGAGATCATTACTGATCACAAAATAGAAAATTTTGATTACATCAAATTAAAAAGCCTTTGTACAAACAAAACTAATGCAAACAAGATTAGAAGAGAAGCAACAAACTGGGAAAACACCTTCACAGTTAAAGGTTCTGATAAAGGCCTCATTTCCAAAATATATAGAGAACTGATTCAAATTTATAAGAAATCAAGCCATTCTCCAATTGATAAATGGTCAAAGGATATGAACAGACAATTTTCAGATGATGAAATTGAAACTATTACCACTCATATGAAAGAGTGCTCCAAATCATTATTGATCAGAGAAATGCAAATTAAGACAACTCTGAGATATCACTACACACTTGTCAGATTGGCTAAGATGACAGGAAAAAATAATGATGAATGTTGGAGGGGATGCGGGAAAACTGGGACACTGATGCATTGTTGGTGGAGTTGTGAATGAATCCAACCATTCTGGAGAGCAATCTGGAATTATGCCCAAAAAGTTATCAAATTGTGCATACCCTTTGATCCAGCAGTGGTTCTATTGGGCTTATATCCCAAAGAAATACTAAAGAAGGGAAAGGGACCTGTACGTGCCAAAATGTTTGTAGCAGCCCTGTTTGTAGTGGCTAGAAACTGGAAAATGAATGGATGCCCATCAATTGAAGAATGGCTGGGTAAATTGTGGTATATGAATGTTATGGAATATTATTGTTCTGTAAGAAATGACCAGCAGGATGAATACAGAGAGGACTGGCGAAACTTACATGAACTGATGCTAAGTGAAATGAGCAGAACCAGGAGATCATTATACACTTCGACAACGATATTGTATGAGGATGTATTCTGATGGAAGTGGATTTCTTTGACAAAGAGACCTAACTCAATTTCAATTGATAAATGATGGACAGAAGCAGTTATACCCAAAGAAAGAACACTGGGAAACAAATGTGAACTATCTGCATTTTTGTTTTTCTTCCCGGGTTATTTTTACCTTCTGAATCCAATTCTCCCTGTGCAATAAGAGAACTGTTCAGTTCTGCACACATATATTGTATCTAGGATATACTGTAACATATCTAACATATATAGGACTGCTTGCCATCTAGGGGAGGGGGTGGAGGGAGGGAGGGGAAAAATCGGAACAGAAATGAGTGCAAGGGATAATGTTGTAAAAAAATTACCCTGACATGGATTCTGTCAATATAAAGTTATTATTAAATAAAATAAAATAAAATATTTAAATAAAAAAGAAACTTTACATTTATAAATAATTTATATCACTCATATGTTGTTTAGAACATGATTTATTTTTTTATTATAGCTTTTTATTTACAAGACATATGCATGGGTAATTTTTCAGCATTGATAATTGCAAAACTTTTTGTTCCAATTTTTCCCCTCCTTCCTCTCACCCCTTCCCCAAATGGCAGGTTGACATGTAAAATATGTTAAAGTATAAATTAAATACAATATAAGTATACATGTGCATATAGTTATTTTGCTGTACAAAAAGAATCAGACTTTGAAATAGTGTACAATTAGCCTGTGAAGGAAATCAAAAATACAGGTGGACAAAAACAGAAGTATTGGGAATTCTATGTAGTGGTTCATAGTCATCTCCCAGAGTTCTTTTGCTGGGTATAGCTGGTTCAGTTCATTACTGCTCCATTGGAACTGATTTGGTTCATCTCATGTTGAAGAGGGCCACATCCAACAGAATTGATCATCATATAGTACTGTTGTTGAAGTATATAATGCTCTTCTGGCCATGCTCATTTCACTCAGCATCAGTTCATGCAATTCTCTCCAGGCATCTCTCAAATCTTCTCACTAGTCATTTCTTACAAAACAATAATATTCCATAATATTCATATACCACAGTTTATTCAGCCATTCTCCAATTGATAGGCATCCACTCTGTTTCCAGTTTCTAGACACTACAAAGAGGGCTGCCACAAACATTCTTGCACATACAGGTCCTTCTTTGGGATATAAGCCCAGTAGTAACACTGCTGGATCAAAGGGTATAACATGATTAATTTTTAATGATTTAATTTTAATATTGACCTAGACAGAAATGGCTTTATGATCATGAGCAAGGAACCCAACTTCCCCTTAGTTTCTTCAATTGTCTTTTTCACAGATAGGTAAGTATCATGTGAAATGTCTTTTGTTAACTTTAAAGCATGCTATAATGTAAGCTTATTTTTATTATATTAGTGTGTAAGTAGTCATAAGGCTATTTCTATAGGACATGAAATCAATACAATTATTCCTCTGAGGAGAGAATTGGTTATTAGTATATTGTAAATCATCAGTTTCTGAAACCTAGGAAGTTGCTACAGCCAATCAATGTTAGCTTGGTTTGGGGAACACTTAATCATTCACTACTAAAATAGATGGATGACTTGTTTTAATTAAAAAAGAAAAAAATAGGTGTTTAGATTTTTCTATAATACCCCAAAACACAGGACTTAGTATCATAAGACCTGGGTTTGGGATTTTTGCCTTGACACTTACTATTCGTATATATGGCCTTGGACAAGTTTTTCTAGGTAAAATGGTTAGACTAGAATGAATCCTAAGGTTTCTCCCAACTCTAAAATTCCTTGTGTTTGAAATTCCCAGTGATCCATTAGATATTAGAGCTTAGAATGACTGGAATAGATAAAATAAGAAATTAATTTCCTTGTTTCTTACCATTTCCATTTTTCTATATATTGCAGACTTAGCATTATTATATTATTGCTGTAATATACCAAATGGGTCCTAAATGCCTGATTGATTACTTATTACCAAGGAAGGATTTAAGTCTGAAACCACCCAAAATATGTAATAATCACCTTGAAATGAATGATCTGGCATGTTATCATTACTTTTGTAAGACAAAGTAGGTGTATGAAAACAAGAGGAACTCTGAGATGTGTCCATTAATACCATGCTGAATGGCCACAACATAATAGCTATTATATGTTCATGCCATATGACATAGTCTATAGCATTTAATAAAGTTATTTGCCTAGTTCCTTCCTGCTCTGCAGTTTTAGATGCCAAAACACAAAAGAGCAAAGTTTCTGACTAGCTGCAGCATAGAATCAGTCATATCATTGAACCTAGCACTGGAGCTAATTTCCTTTCAGAACAGGGCATTGGGACTTGATAGAAAGGTAAAAGGCCTGTTTAGTTCTTTTGGTGTTTACTATTCTGTGAATATCAAAATGTTTTCCCAGTTAACTGCAGATTGCTCTAAACTTATAACCACAGCATCTTAACATTCTTTTTAATTAAAAATCAATAAAAGCTCTCAACTTAAAAGTTAAACATGACCTAAACTGTAGGTAAGCTACTGAATCCAGAGATAAAGGCAGTTAGCTTAGCTTTAACCACCTGAGAAGTGTGATTATCATGCTGAAATGCATGGCCTGGAGTGTTTTTATTGCTATTATAAAATGAAATTTCTTTACCATAGTTAGAGAAGCTTTTAGGCGTGTACATTAACTAATGATTGTGATATAACTGAAAGCAAATGAGGAATAAAAAATCAAGTAAATGTTGTCCACTATTCCACATCTGGTTCACAACATCTTTTCTAACATATTTTCAAGTATATATTTATATATACACATGCTCATAATTTTAAGAACAGGTTATAATCATATACTCTTAAGGATGACATGGGC
Source organism: Antechinus flavipes (assembly GCF_016432865.1). Lineage (NCBI taxonomy): Eukaryota > Metazoa > Chordata > Mammalia > Dasyuromorphia > Dasyuridae > Antechinus > Antechinus flavipes. Next base: position 372,875,927 of record NC_067400.1, on the reverse strand, counting down.
CTTAAATGATTAATTATTCCAACACCTTAGTCTGTAGACAAAGGCTAAGTTACTTAACTATTAAAATGTATATTGTAGAAAATATGACGCATTGGGCTGTAATGACATCATTGAGTGGTTGGGTGCTAATACTTGTTTTTTATTTCTACCTGTCTGCCTTACTTCACTCTTTTAGCCCTGGGGATTAACTCAATACCTCCCTCTGTTGGTAATCATTGCCATCCTTCCCATTTTGGGTTCTTGTCGCGCTATCTTGCCAAAGAAAAAATAGGTTTAAAAATCCTGTTCTATATTGTTGGTCTAGAAGTAAGTTCCTAGGAATCCTTCAAGCTTCCTAAAGCTTTCAGCATTAGTAACTTCAAGGAAACCCATAAGGGGTTTCAAATATCAAAGGAAAAAAGTTATCCATCTGCAGGTGTCTTAAAACTAAACCCAGTCTCCCATGCCAAAGTGAGGAACTCAGACCTTGATCTTACTGAGCTGTCTGCTATTGAATGATCAATTCCTTCACTCATTTTTGTAATTGTTCTATGCATCAGTTGCCCCAATTCTATAGGAACTGGATGCTAATCCACACTTCTGAACTTTTCTTCTGAGATTGATATGTTTTGATAAGGATTTTTGTCAACTGGCCACCCAAACAACTAGCAGTTGGCTTGTCCGTGGGCTCTCCAGGTACTTTCAACTCTACAGCAATTAATTTGCTCTTGAGAATTTCTTGACCCTCTGGGGCAGCTATTGGATTATATCTTAGATGCTCTCTCCAAATACCTAACCTCCACAAAACTTGGAACCCTTGGTGATCCAGAATAGATATATTGTCCTCCTCTCTCCAATCATTTGCCCTTTATTCTACTGAAGATCTTGCTCTGCCAAACCCTGACACTCCCCTGACTTTCCTATTACTCACATGCTTCCAATGGAAGATGGCAAATTCTGAAACCATACTGAATACACTATAAATTTATGTCATCTAAACCTATAAAAAGGCCATATTTTCACATATCCCCTATTAACTCATTTTCCCATTTACATGATGACTTTCCTAAATCTTTTTCATCATCCTTCAAACCTCCCATAGTTCCCCCTCAATTCTCTCAAGGTAAGAATCTTGCTGCATATTTTACTTTTAAAAGTACCAAGCTTCCTCTTCTTTCCACCTCCTCATCTAATGTAACTTAAAGGCTTTCTGTTACCTTCTCTTGCTTTTTCCTGACTCTCAAGAAAACATGGCCCTTCTCTTTGCTAAGGCAAATCCCTTTACCTTTGAAGATGATCCCGTTCTGTCATATTTTTTTTATTATAATGAGCCCTTTATTACTTCATCTTTCATTTATTTTCAACCTCTCCCTGTATATTGGCTTTTCCCCTACAGCTTACACCCCTATTCTTCAAGAACCCATAATCGATTTATTCATCCATCCCTGCTTGCTATCCTCCTATGTTTCTTTCCCTTTTCTGCTAAACTCTTTAAGAAAGCTCTCTCTATAACTCATCCCTCTACTTTCTTTGCTTTGACCCTCCTTATTTCTTTGCAGTTTGATTTCTGACCTCATCATTCAAGCAAAATTGCACCTCCAAAGTTACCAATGATTTTTCATTGCCAAATTGAAAGGTCCTTTTCCTCTTATTTCTAATCCTGCTTGATCTCTGCAGCCTCTACCACTTACAATCATTCTCTTCTCTCCAGGTTTTATGTCCCTTAGTCCTCCCTACCTATTAACTGCTTCATTCTCAGTCTCTTTTGCTGGATCTTCATCCAAGTCATGCATTTTAACCAACATGACTCTTTGGTCTCTTTTTCTCTTTATTCATTATATCACAACAATTGGTAATTTTCTCACCGTCCAACAGATTTAACAATCATCTCTATGCAGATGATTCTTAGATTATTTATACAGTACTTCTTCCAGTCTTGTTTTTAATGTTATTTTCAGAAATACATGCAAAGATAATTTTCAACATTCACCCTTGAAAAATCTTGTGTTCCAAATTTTTCTCCCTTCCTCCACCCCTTCCTTTAGACAGCAGGTAATTTTATATAGGTTAAACATGTGCATTTCTTTTAAATATATTTCCATATTTATCATACTGCACAAGAAATGTCAGATAAAAAATGAGAAAGAAAAAAAGAGAAAACTGACAAAAGGTGAAAATACTATGTTGTGATTCACATTCAGTATTCATAGTCCTCTCTTTGGATGTTCTCTCCATTATAAGTTTGTTGAAATTGGCTTGAATCATCTCACTGTTGAAAAGAACCAAGTTCATCACAGTTGATCATCACACAATCTTGTTGTTGCTGTGTATGATGTTATGTTGGTTCTACTCACTTCACTCAGTATCAGTTCATATAAGTCTCTCTAGGTCTTTCTAAAATCAACCTGCTGATCATTTCTTGTAGTACATTACATTCATATACCATAACTTATTCAGCCATTCCCCAACTGATGGGTATTCACTCACTAACTCCCAGTTCTACATTTCCAGCTACCTAATAGACATCAGAAACTGAAGATATTTCATAGAAATCTTAAACTCAGATGCTAATTCTATACTTTGTGCACATACCAAAAGGAATGATCAAGTGATAACGTGAGAAAAAGACAAAATCTTAAATTAAGATCAACATTCATCAGACTTCATATCATATCATAAACACAAAAAGGCCTACAGTTTTGAAAATACACAAACCATAGGTAATCAAAACACCAAATACATTATATTAGCTCATTAAATTATATAATCCTCTATTCTCCATCTAACCTCCAATTTTGATATTATAGCATGTTTTCTTAGGATATCCCCCTCATGTGTCCAATGCATTTCATCTTTAACCCTTGCTTCATATAATCCTTAGTTTTGCCTGAATCTCTTGTCCCTAACTGTTAGTGTTTTTAATTGTTTTGTGTACATACTCTATATATTTTATATTTACTTATCAGTATATTTGTTTTACCATTATGTCTTAATATCTCTAGCAATAACATAGTATCTGTCCTATGATAGTTGCTCAAATAAATGTTTGTTAAATCTTTTTTTCTTATGTTAAAGAATATTATTTTGATCTAAACTTGAGAAAAAGTTCAAGTGAATACTATTTAAAGTATTCTTTAAATGCTATGGATTCAAAAAGCCCAAGAAATCCTGTAAAATTTACCAATGCTAAGCAATAATCATTGAAAAGTGATTATCTGAAGTCAAGCTTAGGAGTATGCATCTGAAAAGATTTGAGGAAAAAAGAAGAGTATTTATTCTTCTAAAATTCCCCCATTTATACTGTAGGTCAGTTTGAAAAGAAAGGGTTTAGCTCTCTTTCCCACCTACCTACCCACTCACTCCTGCATACTCCCACCTCTCAAATCAGTTTGCCCGTCATTATTACACACATGTTCCCAGTTACCATAATAGACCACATATGTAACTTTAACTACATCATTTCAGAACTCCATTTACAGATTCTACATTTTATTTGATTCATAGTTTTGCATTTTTTCCAGAGAAGACTGGCTGTTAATCCCTGTCCTCTGCAGGAAATTCATACGCTGGTTGGCAAAATGTGAGAAGAAAAAATACTTTGTATTCCAGTTGCCATGTTAGCTGCTGTACACATGCATATACATTTCATCTCCAAAGTCATTCTTCATTAGTTCATTTTGGAATTTATGTGGCAGCATTTTTGTATCATCTCAGGAAAGTTAATGATAGCGATCTGTAGAATTATTCCTTTATATGAGAGTTGCAAGTTTTGGTGGATGAGAACATATAAGCTCACACCCAGAGGGGGAACCCTGAGCTTCTATAGCACAGAGCTGAAAGACAGTGAACTGAAATGGTTACGAAGGAGCTAAAATCAGCATGGAAGAGGCATAATAAAAGGTTGGATTTATTTTTCCTACATTATTTTAAAAATCTATTTATGTCCTAGATTAAGAGAGAAGAAAGCTGTGGATCATGTCAGTGAGGGAAACAAAGAATAGGACAAAAAAAGATCCAATTATAAAGGAAGAAAAATTTTTATTTATTAATCAGTATTTTCTATCAAAGTTAAATGCAGGTGGGTTTATTAGAGGAAAATAGAGAGTAAATGATTACAACCAAAATTCCTTTGGTTCAGGCAAAACTGCAGATGCTTTTAGTAACTGGGAAAGAAAAATAAAAGCAATTTGTGTGTTGTAGAGAATCTATTTGTTGTTGTCATTTTGTTTTGTTTTGCTTTTTTTTCAATATTATTCACCTCAGTCTCTGACTTTGTCCATTAAAAAACAAGTAATCTCTACTTGACTAAAAAATTTACAATTTTCCTGTTTAAAGTCAAAATAACCTTTATCACATTCTGAGTTCTGTTTTGTATTTTGTGTTCTGACATCCAAAAAAAGTATGTTAAATTGGGAGGGAATATGGAAAGTCATTATGAAAAGAATAGATCTTCCAAATAAAGGAAAATTTTTACATGTAAATATCTTTTAGAGATATGTTGAACAATCCAATGGAATCAGTGCTTTAAAAAAAAAATGTGAATGTTTTCCAGAAAAAACACAACAAAAAATATGAGGAGATATGGGAAACTATAAGTAAGGAAATGTTTCTGTAGCATTCAAATACAATGAATAAAATGATTGTCTATTGACTCTTTTTCTACATTTTCTTACTTTCTCATTTAATTTCATCTTTAGATATTATTGGACGATATTACATTTTGTATTGACAGGCAAGGCTCCATATAGTTGTAATCTCAAGCAGATCCTTCATCATTTCTGATTTAAGACAATGTAATTTATTACATCCCCACTTTTGCATGAAATCATACCATTGCTATATGAAAGTCAGAAGAGGAATTGAAAGATTTTCACTTCCTAGTGAAACACCAACATTGTAGGAAAATATTAAATTGCATGATTCTTAGAACTTATCAAGGTATAACAATAAATTTCATTTGAAATCCAAATTACACACATATTAGAGTAAGCAAAAAGAAAGAGATCTAATCTGACAAAGCTAGAATTTTCACTGTGCCTTTTAGTTTCACTTTAAAAAGTATGTATAAGCACCAAGCAAGACATCTAGGCAGCTAGATGGTGCAGGTGAGTTAGAGGGCTTGAGTTGGAATTGAATATATTTTTATTTAAATTCTGCCACAGACACTTTCTAGCAGGGATGAATTAATGTCTCCCAGCCACTCTTTTGCAATATGGAATAAAAATAACAGTACCTAATTCACAAGATTGTTGAGCTGATCCAATGAGATAGCATGTAACAGTACATTGCAAACTTTAAAGTGTTATATAAATGCTAAATATTATTGTTGTCACTGTGTTTAAAATGCCAAATACTTCTTCTATTTCCATCACACTCAAGAAAAATTTAAATAGTAATTTTCCATGGGATCATTAGTTTTAGAAAATATTGCTTTAGAAATATATACATAGAATATACCTAATTAATAGGAAATAGCAGTTACTGAAAAATTCTTTTGTTTTTTTTTTATAATCATGTTATTTTCATTTTCAAATATATGCTTGACTTTAGTATAAACAAGAAAACTGATGTGAATATATTCAAGAAAGTTGGAGTCTTTATGGGTTAGCTCTCCTCTCCTCCCATTGACAGGAAAGAATCAATTTCAGATTCATTGAGTACAGATAGTCGTCTGACTAAAAGTTAAAGTGTATATTAGGTCTTGTAATGCTCTCTGAAGGTTGACAGAATTCCATAAAGTGTTGTCTATACCTTCAATTTATCACTGTAATCTATCACTCTACATTTCATATCAAATTGATTTTGACACATCCCATTTGAATAAAACAGTGGTAGAACTTTGCATATTCATTTGCACCATTATATTAATTGTTACACTTTTGATGCACTGAATACATGTACATAATTGGTAAAGTACATGAGAATTAAGTCAAATTAGTCAACTATGTATATTGTCTAAGAAAAAAAAGTTATCTTTGCTTAACTTCATTGTTAAAGATGAACACTAGATCATGAGGCGTGGGGGTGAAGATTTAATTTGCATCTAATTCATGTAGAATTATTTAAAGTGATACCAGACACTAACTTAGCAAAACCATGTTAGATACAGGCTTAGAAAATAAAACTTGGCAAGCATATGAAATACAAGCATTGAAAGGCTTATCAGTATAAAAGTATTTAAGTATAATGATTTCACTACTGAGTGAAAAAGTCTTAAATGATCTCCTTACTATACAATGCACTTTGCATATCATGGCCAGACCCAAAGCTAATTCTGGATGATTACCAGTCTGGGTCAATGACCTGTAGCTGCTAGAAAGCCAATGAGAAAGGGTAAAGAAGGTCATTATTACAGACAGTCCATTGTATTTCAATAGAATCTCCCTAAAAAGAAAATATCTATATAAGGATGTGATTGATTGTAGACACTTTATTCTTCTGGAGGTCAGAGCCATGTTCTTCTAAATTCTGGAAACTGAATATTGAAATCTATGATCAACTTTCTTGCAGTTAAAAAAACAATCTTCCTTACCCAAGACTTTTTCTCACTAAAATTAAACCATAACACAGAATTATGTCTTATGATTTAAATTATTATATTATCATAAAAATGATTTTGAAAAGAAGTTTACAAGAAAAAAACTACTACATTTATACAAGAATAGTCACAAACACAAGAGTAACAGCTCCTGAAGCAATGTTTTCAACTTTTTTTGGTCACAATAAGAATATTATACTCATATAAGACCAGACACATTAATGTTAATCTACATATAGTATTTGTTGTCTTTTCTGGAATCCAGAATTTTGGAAACTTCAACTCAACACTCTGGGATTGAAGTTAGGAAGTTGGAAGTGAAAAGCCTTTTTTTTTTTTTTTTAAACAATTACAATCAGTTTAGGAACCAAAGTCAATGGCCTTTAGTCTACAGGAAGGGTGCTTTAAATACAATTCTAACAAGTTCACCAAACTAGCTCCTAATTTACTTTCCTCCTCATCAGAAGCCTTTGATCATTTCGGGGAAGAGAGAATATTAGTGATGGGGCACTTCATAATAAAAATAATGATTATGTTTTAGTATTTCTATATTTCATAATTTAAAAATGAATTAGGCAAACTTTATAGTTTAGAGAGCAATGGCCGGGGAGCCAGAAGACCTGAGAGTTCTAGTTTTGACATAAACAAGTTACTTATCTCAAGAGTTTAGTTTCCTTATCTGTAAAATGGAGGTAGTAATACTTGTTTTATCTGCCTCATGGGGTTGCTGTGAAGAAAGATCTTTACATGAGAATTATCAGTGACTTCTTTAGGGAATGTTACTTTAATGGGTATAGAATACAACCTTTCTGCATTTATTTGCTTGGTTCTTAAAATATTTTTATTATAATTCATATTTTTCCACAAAATATTCATAAGTAATGATATAACTGACTATGCAAGTTCTGCATCCATAAATCTTCAATGGCTCCCCATTGCCTCTAGGATAAAATATAAAGTATTATATTGCTATTTAAACCCCTTCACAATTAAACTCCAACTTATCTTTCTAGACTGATGTCATTTCCTTTATGTTGTAATCAAACTGGTATACCTGATGTTTCACATTCTCAACATTCTCTCTCTGATCTCTATATAAAGCCCTGAAATGGACCTTCTCCTGACCTCGATATCTTGGAATCTCTAGCCATCTCCTACATGAGGCTTTTCTTAATCTTACTTCCCTGGTTGTGCATGTTTCCCTCCAAAATTATTTTGTATTTACTAATCTGTGCATATTTTGTTCTCACTAAAACAACATTTCACTCTACCCCATTTAGAATATAAGATATCTGGAGGAATTTTTTTTTTAATTCTGTACCGCCTTTCTCCCAGTGTCTAGAATAATGTCCAGTACTTCATAGACAAATAATAAATATTTAATTGAATTTAACTATGTACAGGTCCTATCCAATATTCTAGAGGCTTCTATGTGAGTCTAAGATCCCTGAGAGTAGAACCATATGTCCACAGATTCTACATGATTCTATGCAACAAACATATCCTCCAGATCCAAACTATGCTAAAATGTAACCAGGGTAACCCGTGGCTCCTCTGCAGTAATAGTTAGCAAACACATGGAATAGTCATCAAAAAGTGCAATAATGTAGCATCAGAATATATGATTCTCCTTTGCATCTGTATCTTGAGGACTATGGAATCTTTTCATATGAATTATAGCTGAAACCTTTTATATGTTATCTCTTCTATTGGAATGTGAGTTTCTTTAAGAGCAAGGAATTTTTGTATTGCCAATGCCAATTTATATCTGCTAAGTGCTTAATAAGTATATTTTTTATTCAGAATTCTCTCTCCCAAAGCTTTATTTCAATTCTTCTCACCATAGCATGAAAATGGCCTGAGATTTTCAACAACTGTACTGTCTGAATATAAACTTTGGCAAGTTCTACCAATTTGGAAAGGTTTTGAATAAATATTGGCAAAAAAACTGGATCTGTTTCATGAGGTATAGCCTAGCCAAGTTTGGACATGATTATCACATAATGATAGATAATGACTTTTTGAGCTATGGTAACCCATGAACCAAAGTGGTGATAGTGGTGGTGGGGAAGAATGACTTCTGTAGCTCCTGGGAAGCCCTCTTCTTACATACATACTTCTTGTATGCCTTGTTTTGAGAGTGATAAAAGTGAATGGTAAAAAGATATTTTGAAGAACAAAATCTTTAATCTATTGATGAATATTAATTTAAGTGATTGTACATTTAATGAGCCTTGAACCCACATTAATATTCTCAATATAAATTAAATGAGATGACAAAATCAAAAAGTTTCAGCTAAATCTGTAGTTCAAAACTTTTTTATGTCAAGAATTCCTTTGTCATCCAGGTAAAGCTTATAGATTCCTTCTCAATATAATGTTTATAAATACATAAAATACAAAGGATTAAAAAGCAGGTCAATTATATTGAAATATAGAAACAATTTATTTTACATTCACATCCTTAGGGTCAAGAACAGTTGAACTAAATGAAATGTTATCTTGGTCAATAGTAATAAAGCAATCAACAAAAATGGCTTCATCTTGTATCCAAAGGCAAAACTCTCAATTCTCAAATGGATGAGCAGTCTTATCAAAGTTTCTTCCATTAAAGCAGATCATAGCTTATTATCATAGCTTATCCATTTTAAAGGGCCCTTAACTGCAGAGATTCTACTCCATATTCTGGAGCAAAAGGATCTTTCTTATTTTCTCTTGATATCTTATGTGTATCAGTGGAGTATATCAGCAACTGCTTTACAATTCATCAGAAATCTCTTCCTTCTAGATCACTACATTCCCGGAATTCATACCTCAAAAGTACCTCCAATCCCTGTAGCCTCTCTCTGTGACTGGATAGTTCCTCCCAAAATCTCCATTTAAGAAGGGTATTTAAGTCTCTCTCTTTCTCTCTCTCTCTCTCTTTCTCTCTCTCTCTCTCTCTCTCTCTCTCTCTCTCTCTCTCTCTCTCTCTCTCTCTCTCTCTCTTTCTCTCTAGATTACATTCTGGATTTCTCTTCTATGCCCAAACCCTGGAGATAGGTTACTCCCATCTTCCTTTCTTCTTCAGTTTCTTTTTATATGTTGTCTTCTTCCAGTATAATCTAAACCTTCCAGTATAATTCTTCAGAGCAGGGACTTCTTTTTTTTTTTTTTTTTTTTTTTTTTTTTTTTGTATTTGTGCTTAATTCAATGTCTGGAAAGTACTTAATAAATGCTTATTGACTGAAAGATTGACTGAAATCAAGCATCACTTATTTTTATTAGGTGGCCATCCATCTTTATTTTATTTTTCAACATATTATTTAATGAAATCATTTAGTAGAAAGAAGAATAAAACTCACATTTGTTTGTAATATTTTGTACCCTATTCATATTCACAATATGGTAATATTGTTTTCCTTTGCCCTTTAGGTGGTGATTCATTTTCAATTCTTCAAAAACTAAAGTATTTTCTGGTAGGCATACAACAAGATTTGGGCAAAAGGATTATTATAGGTGATGAGCTCTAACCAAAAATCAAAAAGCAAATTACTTTATGGTATACTTGGTCATCTTCCCTTGTGAGATACATAATGAACACAAATAATCAGACTACTGTGAAGATAATTTAATTTTAGTGCATATGAGACCATCTGTTGCAGTAGATGAAGTAGAGAAATTCAATGAAAACTTTGATAAGATCTTCAGAAATAAGTAAACATGTGCCTTAAAACTCAGTAAATTAAATGTGAATGTTGGCATGAGAGAAGATAAAAAGTGTACTGATAAATATGATCAAACATCAAGAAATAACAAGGAAAAACGTCTTGAAAAATTGGACATTGTGAATATTTTCTTCAAGGGCAGAATAAAAATGCACTGAATGTAGCAAAAATAAAATAATACTTTAAAATACATAAAACTGATTGTATGAAAGTAGACAACAAATGATTGATAACCACCCTACGAGCCATTTAAGAATCATTCCCATATAAATAACAAGATTGCTGAATGCTTAGAGCAAAGATCAAAATCCAACATCAAATAAAAAGGGTAAAACTAAGATTACCGAGCTCAATTAAAGCCATTCCAGTCTACTTAAAGATGCTGTGGACTTCAGGAACTGTGAAGTGGCTATAATAGGATACTGATTCTGGATAGTTTAGCTAATGCAAATAGTTATCACAAAAGGAGGAAACCAAAAATTGCCTCAGTTAATAAATACTTCCCCTCTTTGATAAATGGAGTATGATGGTATCCAAGGACAGAAGCACTTTCAATTAAAAATTTATTGGAAAATTAAGATGGAAAAAGAAGGATGGAAGATTGAAAACACTTATTTCACAGAGCAGTAAAAAGCAACAGAGGGGAACATAAACCTAATGTGAGTTTGGAAGAACAACAAATGAATGACAAATAGAAACAGATCTTCTAGTATTTGTAAGAGTTAAGTCTTATCAATAACAGTAGTGAAATAACAACATTCTTCTATCATTTCAATTATCAATGCATTATAGAAGGGAAGCAGCACTGATATTTAAGACAATGAAATTAATAATGGCTTGATATAATCAAATTCAGAGATTGATTTTCAAGATATGTTATAAGTGGGAAGAGTCTCCAAAAAAGAAAAGATATCACATATATTATTTTAACAAAACAAAACAAAAAAAAAATTGAGATCATATCATCAATTATCAACCCACATATTTACTTTCTAGTTTCTATAAAATATTTATTAGAATAATCTATGTATGTTTCTAGGGTATTTGTGAATGAAAACATAGGAAGAGAACAAGAATATTTTCATAAATGAGCTACAGTAGAACAGCTTCATAGTCAGTCACATAACTGGGAATTTCAGAAAATATTTGTCCAGTGTCTCTATGGTTTGCCAACATTAAAGCTTTTGATATTACATAATGAACTTCAATTTTAGAAGTTCTCCACAAACAAGGTATTTTCTATATATGTGACAACTACTTGACCATGTGATCAAAAGGAAGGCAGATTGGTAAATTTCCCCTAATTTTCTAACTTTCTATTAAAAGGAATTAAGTACCATTTGAAGCACCACTACAGTTGAATACAAAGGACAAAGAAAAAAAAAAGAACTTCAATAAAATAAGCTCCTTATGAATTAACTACAGGGAATTCTAATCTTTAAAGAGCTTAGAAGCATTTCCCCACACAAGGTAACTCACAAACATGTGCTTTGGAACCACTGAGGAATACCCATCTCTACCAGTTCAACATGGATTCTTCACACACATTCTACTCAACCCATTCTTTGCCCAAAAGCTGTTAGCAAGCACTAACTGGCCAGCCACTCGAGGAAGGGAGTTGTGTGCTAAAAACTTTATTGTTTACTAGGACCCAGCCTTAGGGTTGGGGACCCCAAATATTCAGAGAATCTGCCTAAAATACTTTAGCTATTCTCCTAGCACTCTGAAAAAAGCAGAAAACAGATTTAGCCCAGTCACAAGAAATACTGGAGGAAAGCCAAGGGAAGAATTGGAGAGGGGTAACCAGAATGTGTTACTGTAACAAGACTGAAAAATAGGGGAACTGAATATGAGGTGGTTCCAATATTATAGATGTGGGTGTATGTGTATACACACACATACACACATATACATATATAGATATTTGCAATGCTTAAATTTAACTGTGCTTATATAATACACATATTACCTCCAGAATAAATTTCTTCTGTATGAATTTAAGTGACTTCATTGTCCTAAATGTTATTGCCACTTTCTTGTAATATACAAATTATACATATATATGCATATATGTGCAAATATATACATAACATGTATGTATTATATTCAATTCCAAAGGTATTTAGAACAAGTACTCAAGTCTATGAAACATATATCTCTAAATTTATAGTCTGTATTCTTGGATGTGCCCAACAGCAAAGGGGAAAGAAGGAGAAAATTACAGATAAAGAGTGAAACAGCATTTTAAAAGAAAAAGAAAACAGTGCAAGTTAATTCAATTTAGAGTATCTTACAATCAAAATGATTATTGTAAATTTTCAAAGAAAATGCAAAGTTTTCAACAAATTTTGCAAATCAGATAAAATTAATCCCTGCTGGATGATGTACAGAATTATGTGAACCCTCAGGAAAGCATGAAAAATTAAGAATTCCAAAATGGTTCAGAAGAGATGAAATTAATTTTTAAAAAGAAATTAGGAATAATATAGATTATGATTTAAATTTTTAAATGTAGATTTTAAGAATTCAATTAGCATAGAAGAAAAGTAAATAAATTCATGAGGAAATAATTTTTCTAACAAATGAAAAAGAATTACCATATATGCAACACAAAAGATGTAAAAAAAAATCTGGCAGAGACAAAGTACAAGTAATAATATTCAAAGAAAATATCAACCTTATATACACCAAAGTTATTAACCTTGAGAACACTCAAAGATGATTAAAGATATGTTCTCCTAAGAAATATGATAAATAATTTCAAAGATAAGCAATTGCCAGGAGAAAGACTTTCAAAAATAAAGTAACTAATACTTGAATAACACACAATTATTGCATAGCCACAAGAAATCACAGGAAAGATCCAAATAGCATTTTCCAAAAAGCATGAAAATATAAACTGATATTTTTAGGGACTGGAATTGCAAAGTAGGAAAATAAATCAAATGAGAAAGAAGGTAGAGTGACACATTTCTATTAAGTCCATGAGTAAAAAGCAAGGAAACAATAATTTCTACAGACTCTCAGAAAGAAGAAAAGAATGAGAATGTAAGAGATAGGAAGAAGGAAGATATTAAGTTTGATTTGATTAAAATAGGAGAGTTTACTAGAAAAGGGATATTCTCCCCAAATAAGAGAAGAAGGATGACTATGGTAGAATATGAAAACTTCATGATATATTTAATCTATAGGTGGTAAACCATCTTCTTTAAGAGAATGTGGAGACTACATTAATAATCCCAAAAGAGATGTATTAGTTTTTAGGAGCAATTATTATCAGAAGAGCAGAGCAAGAAGATGGCAATGGGAATGGAGAACAGAGCAAAGAACATATCTGGATGCATAATATCAGACACAGGATGATTTCAACAATTTCTAGCATCCTTTTTCTTCAACACCAAACTGGTGTAGGCCTTTATCATCTCATCCCTGAACTATTTCAATAAACTGTTGTTACTTGCTCATTTTAGTAAATGAAATTTGATATAAAGACTTTTTTGTCCTATTTTTTCACTCCCATTCTTCTTTGAGATGAATTAATTTTGCTTTTGAAAATTTTTTCATTTCCATGATTTGGGGTTTTTGGGGTAGAGTTTTTTGTTGTTGTTTATTTGATTTTTTTGGAATTCTGCTTGGATAAGAATTCCTTTACTGCTTTTAGTTGTGGAATTTACATTATCTGCTCCTATTTGAATTGGTTTATCATTTGATCACTAAATTATTATAATGGGATATGGTATAAGATGTTGGGATAAGGCTAATTTCTGCCAGCTTAATTTCACATTCCAACAGTTCCTATTAAAGATAAAGTTCTTTTCTGAGTGATATATGTTTTAAAGTTTATCAATAACTAGATCATGGATCACCATTTTTTTCTGATTACGACTTGTGTAGTCTGTTCCATCAATTTGGTTTCTTTCACTATCACTAAACTAATACAAAAGCTTTGATGCCTGCTGCTTTATAATATAGTTGAGGGTCTGAAAGTGATATTCCCTCTATATTCCTATATTCATTTTTTCCTGTACCATTCTACATTTTTTTCTTATCCAAATTATTTTTGCTATCATTTTATCTATATAAAATAATCCCCTTGTAATTTAATTATTAGAGAATTAAACTTCAGAAGAGTTGCCATATTTATTCTAATGCTATGGCCCAGTCATGAATATTGCATGTCTATCTCACTATTTAAGTTATTCTTTATTTCTTTCAGGAGAATTTTATAATAAAACCTATAAAAATATTGAGGGTCCTTCAGTAGATTGATTTCCAAGTATTTTGAATATTCTGCCATTATTTTCAGTGAGATTTTGTTATCATAAATTAAATTGATTTTGTTGATTAGCATTATTAAAAGAAAAAAGGATTCCAAGAGAATTGCCAAAATAATTATCTCTAATCATCCACTGAGCAACAATAGCAAGAAAATTATAAAAATAATATATTTAGTTAAGGTCAGTGTTATGGAGCACATCTTCTATGAAGTCCATATAGAATACTATATATATATATGTATATATATATAAAATTCCAATTTGCAAATGATATATTGATTAAGCCATACCCTGGAAAACTATATGGCTTATTCATTGAGATCCATGATCTTTAAAAGATATTGGACTAGTTGTATGTACTGGAAAAAGAAATAAAAGGAAAAAATCTGTGTTGCCCAGAGTATGACATGTAGTTGGATGGTCAGTATATTAAGTTACTCCATAAATATATTTATCTTGGACAGGAACTTCGGATAGACAATGAGCAGAGCCCAGAATTGAAAGAAAGAGATCAGGCTGCATTCTCTTTGGAAAATTGTACAGCACTTTCAATGACCCTAAATTGTACACTACACAAAAACTCATTATTCAAAATGTTTTTTTTAATTCTGAATTAAATAAAACCACTCCAATAACAGTCTCATACACAAAGTAAAACAGAAAAAATATATGTAAAACCATGAATCTCTCAAAAATACAGTTTGCTTTTTAAAAGTATATAACATATTCAACATGATATTTTCAGGCTGTCTTCCTTGTTTGTATTTTTCTCGGATTTTTTTTTCTGTTCCTTTCTATGAATTTTTAAAAATGTGTCAATGACCCTCTATTGTTTCTTTTTATTTTGAAGGGTATCATTATTGCAAACTCTTGTTTTTCCCCCATACCCATCTCCCTGTCTAAAAGAAAAATGGAGGGGGAAAATAGAATTAGCAAATTTACATCTTTTCAATGACCAAAAATGTATATTTCATTATGTACATTGGATCCACCAAATCTGTCAGGAATTGGATCATATGTTTTATCACAGATCCTCTGGACTCATGGTTAGTTATCATGTTATCTAGGGTTCTCAAAACTTATAAGCTACTTTTCTTGCAATGTTGTTACTGAAGTAATGATTCTAGTTCTGATTATTTCATCCTGTATGTGTCCATAAAAATCTTCCCAGAATTCTCTGAATCTATGCATTTTGCTACTTCTTACAGTGTAATAATATCCCATTACACTCATATATCACAATTTATCCAGTCTTTGTTTAATGTTCAGCTATACCTGTTGTTTCCATTTATTTGTTATAACAAAAAAAGAACTAACAAATACTTTCTTGAATATGTACTTTTTATACAAAAACTTTTTTGTCTACTTTATTTTTTTTTTACTTTTTTGAGGTGCAGGTCTAAAAATGGCATGATTGGATTAAAAATTATACTTATAGACTTTCAGTGACGTTTTTGGTATCATGACAAATTGCTTTCCAGAATAGGTAGGACCATTCATACATCTACCAAGAAATATACCAATGTGCTTTTCTTCCTGAAATACCTTCAAAAATTGTCATTTTTATTTTTTGTCATCTTTGTTAATTTGATGAAGGTAATGAAGGACCTTTTAATTTTTGAATTTCCATTTTCAATTAATGATTTGGATCAATTTTCCATATAGCTATTCTTTAAATATTGGTAGATTATGGAGAACAATTTGGAATTATGCCCAAATGGCTATCAAACCTTTGATCTAGCAGTGTCCCTACTGGGTCTGTATCCCAAAGAGGTCATAAAAAAGGGAAAAGGACCTACATGTGCAAAAATATTCATAGTAGCCCTTTTGGTTGCAACAAATTGTGGTGTTCTCTTCTTTTATATAATATATGATTCTCTCTTAGAGCAAGTTTCTTGGGGAGGTTTTCTGGAGGCAGCCTTAGTTTCAGTTCAAAGTAATAATCACTCCAAATGCAGCCAGATGTTAAAGTAGTACTTTATTGTTTCTTCCAAAATAGCCCAGTTAGCTTTCTTTGGTTCCGAGAGCTCTTGTTGCTAGCTTCAGCCTCTCTCTGAATCTTGGTTCTGCCCAATTACAGATTAGCTTCTCAATCTCCCGAACTGAATTCTCACTCTGTCAATCTTCCGAAGTGACTTCTGGCTCTAGCTCAACTCAGACTCATGGCTTCTTCTGAACTGACGCTTCTCCATTCTGAATCTTTTCAACTGACTTTGCTGACTGACCTCAGCTATTTTTATGTTCTCTCAAAGATTGACTCCTCCTCTGAGAGTGGGATTATGAGAGGTGTGAATTCACAAAGTTACAAAGCTAACCTTGTGTATCTCCCATACTTGTGAACACTTGTGAATCTTCCAAACTTGTGAACTAATGTGTATGAGCTAATGCGTGAATTCTCACAGGTGTTAACTTAAACACACAAGCATTGCTTCTATCAATTCCATTGAGTTATCACCTTGTTTCGGAGGCCGGGGGGGGGGGGCGGGGAGGGCCTGAATAAGTTATGGGCATCCACTCATTTTGCAGTTATTTGCTACAACAAAAATTTGTAACACAAGGTTTTGCAAGGGTGAATGTTGAAAATTCTTTCCATATATTTTGAAAATAAAAAGCTATTTTTAAAAAATAAATAAATAAACATTTGATAGAATTCACTTATGAATCCATATGGTTGTTTAAAAGGGAGGATTTAGTTGAGTTTCATTACTACTCTTCCATATTGCCTCCACCCCCTTCCAATTTGTTTATGACATGAGTTTTTATATCCATTGATGCTTATTATATTATACATTGTGAGATTTTGGTCTAAACCCAATTTCTGCCAGGTTGCTTGTCAATTTTCCCAGTAAATTACCCCCCCCCCTTTTTATTTTATTAAACATTGAATTCTTTTTAGCATTTTGCACTGTTGAAGTTAAGGATGATATTATTCTTGCAGCCCCTTGAACTCACAACCTAAAGTTCATTCTGGAGTCGTTACTTAATTCCACCCACCTATATCCAATTTATTATGTTTTGGGGGGTACAAAATCGAAGTTCTTTATACCAATATTATACTGATAGACACTATATGATCTCAAATCAAGAGAATTTAAATTTCAATTCAAAGGACAATGTTAAAGCACAAGGTAGACATAAGGAGTTTGAAACATGTTACCAAAAAATGGCATTTAAGTGATATGAAAGTCATCATGAAGACACATAACTGGAAAAGGAAGTTTAACAGTGCAACTAGTAGTTTCAAGATATTATAGGCCAAGGTAAAAGACTTTATTCATTGTGTAGCTTTGGGGAGGACTTTTGAAGAACATGACCAAAAACTCTATAGGAAAAAAAGATGAAACTATAAGTGCAACTTAGTATCAGCAAATAGTTTAACCATACCAATGTTGCCATGGATCCCACAAAGTATCAAATAGTATTATAAGTAGTCATAAAAATCAAAAAGTAGTAGTGATGGTAGTTTTGATAGTATCACCATCAGACTTCAAGCATCAACACATCAGTAAAAGAAATGGCTAAGAGGTATTCCTAAGAAAAATGGCACCTGTTATTAACACGTTCAGTTTTACAGTCAGCTCACTGATTATGATTATCAAATTGGAATTCTCTAGTGTATGTGATCAATAAAACCAAGATTTTTTTCAAGCTTGTGAGATCTGTTTGAAATTGAAATTTGAATAAATCAAAGACTTCAAGTCATCTCTAACTTTAAAAAGTACCCTGCCCCTTACCATGCTATATTATTATATTGTTGAAACTGAATAAATGTACTAGTACCTTTGTATGTGAGAAGATGCAAAAGAAAAACAGTAAATATTGACATCTTAGGATCCAGGTGAGTTTATGCTTTCAGAATTCTTCCCTGTTGAAGACAATATCATCTTCCTAAAATTCATAATTGGGATATCATCTTTGACTCTTCTCTATTTCTCACCTCCCATATCCAATTTATTGCAATGGTCTGTGGATTTCATCTCTCAGCATCTCTCAAATATATCCCTTGCCCACCCTGCCATTCTCTCCACTCTGGTGCAGCTCCTCATCACCTTATACTTGGATTATTGCAATACCCTATGTGAGGGGAGGATATTACTACCTTAAGTTTTTCAACACTACATCCCATCTTCTTGTGCAAACATCAAATTAATCTCCTAAGGCACAGCTCCAAATTTGTAACATCCCACCACCCCAGCACCACTGCTCACTCCATAAGTTCTAATCATTTTCTATCAGCCCTGAATCAAATATAATATTCTGTTAGACGTTCAAAACTTTTCATAATCCAACCTCTCCTATATTTCTAGTTTTCTTATACCTTTCTCCCTGTCATGTCCTCTGTGATCTGGTAATAGTGGCTTCCTCGCTGTTCTACCAACAAGAAAGCTGTCTCAGATGCCTGGAATGCTTAGTCTCCTTGCTGACACTAATTAACTTCTTTAGATTCCTTTAAATGCCAACTAAAATCCCATCTTCTCCAAAAAATCTATCCTAACCCCTTTTAATTCTAGTGTCTTCCCTATTAATTATTTCTTATGTATCCTCTATATAGCTTTTATGTATATATTTGTTTGCAGGTTGTCTCCTCCATTAGCTTTTAAGTTTCGTGGGGGTAAGAATTGTCTTTTGCCACTTTTCTGTATCCTCAGCACACAATGCCTGGCACATAGTTTGTGCTTAATAATTATTTATTGACTGAATTAATGAACAAAATTGTCAAAGCATTGTTTAAATTATTAACTACATCTGGATCTCATCAATGGCCAGAGATAGCCTTGCTTATTTAGTTTAAAAAATGCAGGGCTTCCTCTCACCTTTGACCCTATCTGAGACAAAATTTCATATTTTTACAAAATTCTAACTCCAGATCTTCTCATCTGGTTTTCAGTTTCTTGATATTTTAGTCTTTTCTAGACTCCAGCTATTTCATCCTCACCCCAAATATATTCATCATTAATCTCCAAAGGCTCTTTGGCTGTTACTTCTCTAAACAAAAACATTTAGTACTTTAAGAATTTACAAAACACTTTACATATATTATTTCATTTATTCTCTAATAATGAAGTATCATGAAGAAGTTGTTCTTATTATCATCTCTACTTTACAGGTGAGGAAATTGAGACTGAGAGGTTAAATAACTTATCCAGTTTGCAATTTTGAGAAGAAAAGTTCAAATGTAGGTCATCCAATCTTCAAGTCTATTGTTCTCTCCCCCTCACCACCCAGATGAGTCAATTTATATCAAATGACCAGTCATGAAAGACAGTATCTACAAAGTAATGTTTTATTTTGCAGCCAAACTTACTCAATCATATTGATTTCACTTTTTCTTTGGCCAGCTAAGAGCTTATTCAATTATTTCTCCTACTCAGAACCCGGTTTTACCCAAGAAATTTTTATGCAATTCTGAGTATATAGTTATATAAATATGTCTACAAATAAACATTGAAAATAAATCATGATTTATGATAACCACATTTAGTTATACAACTCCATATTGGGTCACAATTCATAGTTTAAGAAGTTTATAGCTTCCTGATCTTCAAAGCTGGGATCAACATATGTTTTCTTCAGGTGATGTCTTAATATGGTGCACTTCCTATGTTCCTGTATACTGGAAGATTAGTTCTACTATAATACTTGCAACTTGAATTATCATAATATAAATACTGATATAGCATAGAAAATTCTATTAAAATATTTTGTTTCTTAAGATTATTTAATAAACTGACCAATGTCATGACTGAAATTTTACATAATACCTAAGCCAGGGCTAGGTGAATCTGTTCTTAGATTAGGTATGATTAAGTTTTTCATTGATCTACATAATTTACTGATGAACTGTGTCCAAGCCAACATTTTTGACATTTCAAAGAATGTTTTTGTTCATCATTATTAAGATTACTATTAATAATTAGTAACAATTATTTATTAAATGCTATCACAAGTAAATTAAATAATGGTAAACTGAGGTGCAAAAAATAAAAGAACTGGGTGTTATCATCATAAGCTAAAAAGGGATTCTTCCAAAATATTATATTATTAGACATGAAATTTTAATCCTCATAAATATTCTATATTGAAATAGTATAATTTTCCTAATGAATGAGTCCAATTCTTTCAATTTACTTAGGAGAAATTAACCCATATAATCCCTTATTATTTCTCAATACAGTAATGATGTAACTCTGCATGGATAAAAAATTATGATAAAATAAATATAACTGACATATCACAAGTCAAATTTTTTTTCTTTAAAAAAGTGATATTAACATTTATCACTTGTTATCTACTCCCCTGCTGATTAATGAACTCTAGGTTGTAACCTAAGTGTTGTTCTGAGTTGTCTCTGTAAGAAAACTTGGAGATGATGATATATTTTAATCTAGTTTAGAATTAAAGTGTGTACTGATGCTACTGGGTGACAAGGTTGATTAGCAGTAGAAGCAAAACCAGGTTAAGGACACACAAATATCTGATATATTGACTGGGATAAAATGTTTATTTTGTCTAAAATGAGATGAGATAGGAGAAATGGTCATTACAGAGAAAGTCATAATAGGAATAGTGGATAAAGAGAAAGATCATCAAAAAGAGATGGAAAAATAAAATCCAGTTAAAGTTGGATAAATATTCAAGTTTTGTGGCTTATTATTATAATTTAACACTTTCAAATATTTAGTAAATTCACAGAATCCAAGGCATTTCCTTCCTTGCATATGTAAATCTCTAAAAGAAGGGTAGAAATAGATAAATCATACATATCTACCATACACCATATTTTAGGATTTATTATAATCATATTCAGGTGGTTATATTCATTTAATCTTCAGCCTTGTACCTCATAATACCATCCGAGGCATGCTACTATCTCAAGAAGTAAACTGTCTGTAGTGCCTTATTTCTTAATTATTATCTTAACATATTAAGCTTCACTGGAAGTAGAACATTCTAGGTATGTATGTTTATTCTATAGAAAAGTCTTTGAATGATTTGCAATGGAGGTCATTTTTCTTGTTAGCTTACTTCAAGACTCTAATGACAATAAATCCAATGCAATTTTAGTTTTGCCAACACTGGCTTCAATTTCATTCTGTTTTGTTTCATTCAAGTGCAGGGCTTTATGCTTTATTTTCAGAATTCTGAACAGGGAAGCAAAAGGCTATCTCTTTTCTCCATTTCAAATGTTACTGATCACCTCTAAAAAAATTGGGTAAAATGCATATGCTTAGTGCCACTATCTTCCAGTAGCTTGTTAATTTCTTTTTCTTTCCTCTCCCATTTTAAAGACATATAAGGAAGTTAATTGAAAGTTGGACTGAAAGTAATTCAAGGTTAGCAGTAAATCTGAAAAGGAAAAAAAAAGTTAGTAATATTAAAAATTCTCCTTAGAACAAATGCCTTATGGTTCCAAAAGTGACAAGGGTACTAGCCTTACAGACTGAAAAGACCTGCAGTTAAAGCCTGCTTCCTTCTGATACTTAGCTGTGTGACCACTAGCAAGTCATTAACATCTCATCCTGTCTTCTCATCTATAAAACAGGGATTAAATAGGATGTCTGACAAGATTGTTGTGGATATCAAATGTGCTAATTCTTGTAGAGAAATCTTCAATACTAAACTACATGACTGTTAAAGATTTTTATTCATAATAATGATTTATGATCAGGTTTTCAGCTGTTTATTCTGTCTATACCTACAATGGATTGATTACATAGTCAGAATAAGGATGGAGTAAACTGAATTCAGTTCCAAGTTAGTTTACTAATTTTCTGCTCTGAATTTTTCACAAGTGTAAATCCTGTTTTCTCATTATTTTGGTCACACCCCTAAACACTGTGCAATCCTCTTCAAAATGTAACACATGGAAATACAAAAATTAAGAAGTAAACATTGCTGTGATTTGGGCCACACGCACTGTCGTAGAGCAATATACTGTAGAAGGTCCTAGGGGAGCTTTAGCAGCTTCTCCTTGCATTCATGGAAGGTGTAAAATCTATCTTTCCAGGAAAAATTCAAGGGCATGGGGGAAATGAGGATATTCTTTCAACATGAATGAGAATTATATAGAAATTAATATTACATAAACATACACACAAACTGCCACATTCACCTATGTATCATAACAAACAACATAAAAGAACTTCTCATGTAATGTTACCAGGTGAGGAAATTTAACTTCTATCAATCAAATAACCAATCTTCCTGAAATATTTCACAATGTGATAACTTACTCAAAAGAACTTATCAGGACTTTACTTTCATAGACTTCTTTTACAGATGTAAAATATCAGATGAGAAAATTTTCAATATTTATTTTTATAAAACTTTCATCATTTTTCACTCTTTTTTCTCCTCAAGGATTTTACTTTAATAAGCAAGGGATAAGAAGACTATAATTTGTTCTGAGTCAATTCAACACAACAAGTATGTATTACTTAAAGACACCAATTTTCTTTTCTAAATATACTAATTCCATAAGCAGCTATACTTTTTGTTCACTTAATACTTTCTGGATTAGGTGAGCTTTCGGAAGCACTCTGTCTAGAGACATCATGGCAAAAAGGACATCTGAAGTCAAGTACCTGGGAATAAAGCAACCTGGCTCTGTACCTAAAGACAAATATTGGACAGATTCCTTAAATTTTTTGTGCCTGTTCCTTTGACTTTAAATACAGTGGATTGGAAAATTACCCCAAAGATCCCTTCTGGGTTTAATAACAATGATAATAATAACAACCCACATGTAAATAGCACTTTCAGATTTTCAAAGAACTCACCCCAAAATATTATTCTCCACAGTTATCAGAACTATCATTTAATTGTTGAATTTTAAAGAAAAATATTCATGGGAAATATTCTTTAAATTCTGATAAAGGATGCAAAAAAGTGATCAGCATTGTTAGAAGTCTAACATCTGCTTTAACCTCTTCTCTTCACCCCACCCCATCCCCCAAAATCACACAAGCATATTGTGAATAACTGACCAGAGCCATGCTACATTAGCAATTCCTGCTAAGTAGGACCTATGCTGCCTTTTCAACCATTTTCAACATCTTTTGTGGTGCAATCAAGCAAGCAGTGATCTGACTGGGTTGTTAATATAGCTCACATCACCAGATTGATCATGCACTCAGGTTGTCCACCTGTTATCCCTCCCTCTCCCTGTGTGAATAGCCTTTTTTTCCTTTTGTGAGATCCATAAGCCATGTGAGCCACCTCTTCTCTTTCAGGCATACATTTCCCTGATGACCTTTCCTCCCATTCTTCTTGGTAGTCTGGTCAATTCAAATCAATTCAATTCAGGTCTGGCAAGGTTAATTTAAACCTAGGCAAATTACAGGATCACTGAATTAGCAAATTGGAAGGAATTTTGATGATAAGCTAGTCCACCATATAAGGAAGGAATCCTCATGGTAAGGTCTTCCCGAAAGGTTGATGATCACTTGAGCATGTTATATCAGAGATTCCTTTCTGATATTGGATTGGACTAGAGGGCCACTGAAGTCTCTATCTGATCTCAAATTCAGTGAAGTCTATCCATCCTCCATGTGACAGTACTTTCCATATTTGAATACAACTATCATTCCCCTCTTCCAAATTGAGAGTTCTCTTCTACAAGTCAAACACTTTCAGTTTTTTTGAGCAAGTTTCAACTGACGATCTCATATGCCTTCCTCATTCTGACTGCCCCACTTCTGCACATTCTTCAGTTTCTGAATGCCCTTTGTAAACTGTCTCACCTAGAAGTTAATTCAATATTCCAAATGAAGTCTGATGACAACAGTGCAGTGAGATTATCTTCTGCTAATTCCCCAAATTTATGCCTTGCTTAAAGTTACCACAAGATCCCATTTGCTTTTCATTCACTCAAAAGGGACTTGAAGGCCCCCCCCAAAAAAAAAAACTCATGGGTCTTTTTTAACAATTGCTTCTTAATCAACTGTCTCCCAACTTATTTTTGTGAAGTTGATTTTTTCAACTAAAATAACATTGCATCCCTTCTGAATTTTATCTTCTTAAATTCAGTCCAATGTTCTAGCCTGTTAAGACTCTTAAAATCTTAGTACTCTGATGAGTTAACCAATGAATATTTATTAAGTATCCACTGTATACCAGGTTCTAAGTTATGGCTTTAGAGATATAAATAGAATGAATGAAACTATTCCTACTCATAATCAGTTTACATTCAAATGAATGAGACAAGAACATGAATAAATGTAAAAGGCTTAAAAGGAGGCATTTGGGGAAGAAGGGCACTGGAAGTTAGGTTGGAGGACCAGGAAAGACTATGTGCAAAAAATAGTACTTCACATATTTCTTAAAGAAAGAAAGGTATGAGACAGAATCAAGAAGGAAATACATTCCAGGTATGGAACATGTAAAAATATAGAGATGAGATATACAAGAAAGAGAGAGAAGAATAGTTTGGGTGGACACCATTTGCAAATTCAGTAAAGTCATTTTGCCTTTATTCAAGTCACTGATAAAAGTGCTAAACAACATAGGACCATGTTCAGATAGCAAAGTATCTTTGCTAGAGGATTCCTGTCATATTGACTTTAAACTATTACAAACTATCTTTGAAATTGGGTAATCCATTTAATTCTGAATCTATCCAATCATAGTTAATTTAACAAATATTCATTAAGCAGCACTATGAGCAAAGTAATATGCTGTTAAAGAAGTAAGAGCCATACTCTTAAAGAGCAATGTTTTACTAAGGACAAAGGGAAGTACATGTTAAAAGAAAATAGTTACACAAACAAAATGTGAGACTTGCAGAGGACAAATAACTTCAAAAGCTGATTGGGAAGACAAAATTTTTTTCTGTAGTGTACTTTCTAAAGCCTCCAAATTGAGGTGCCAAAATGTATGCTTTCTAGAGCCCCTATGCTGGGGTGCCAAAATACACCATCCAGACTAGCGATCTCTGGAGAATCTCAGGACCAGCCCAAGTCCTTTGTCTTAGTGAAGGAGTGACCACAAGGCTGGTCAAAGATGGACTTCCTTTATTTCAAATCCTCTCAGTACTTAAATACCTTAGTACAATTACATCACTACAGGACAATGAGCATGTGCCAACTATAGAACCATTACATCACCACAGTACCACCGCACACTGCTCAAGTGCTAACTATAAGCACCTTGCTATAGATATGTAAATTCCTCTTTACTGTAAGTATCCCTTGCTTCAAATAAAACATAGGTGGTCATGCTCCCTTGATTTCTCAGGAAGGGTGAAATGCCCCAAGGGAAGATGGGGAGCTAAACCAGACATTGTCAGCAGGTTCCCTTTGGGCTGAAGGGTCTTAAACCTTACCCACAGTTCCTCCACTCTCTGCAGCTCTCTACAATTTTCAACTTTTGAGAAGGCATTCTAATCTGTTTTTCAGTTTAAATTTAATGGAGGAGTCACTTAAAGTTAACATTAAACAAAGAAAAGAACTTTAAGAATAAAGATGAAAGAAGAGGAAAATAGGGGGAAAGGCATAAGTGGGTATCCATTCCAGGTATGAGAAACAGCCTGAGCAAAGAAGAAAAAAGGACAAGTATGTGGAACAGAAAAATCTAAGACCAAAAGAAAGAAAAGAAAAATCTCAGACTATAGAGTTGGAACAATGGATTCCATTTTTTCAGATGATATGAACAAGTACATGAAGGACAAGAAAAGAGAAAGAGGAAGAGGAGGAGGAGAAGAAAAGAGAAGAAGAAGAGAGAAGAAAAAGAAAGAAGGAAGAAGAAGAAGAAAAAAGAAGAAGAAAGAAAAGAGCCATATCAGGAATAAGGCTTTTGATCCAGCCGTCATATAGATATAAGGCACTCATAGCTTCACAGTGATTCAAAGTAGCCCAGCAAAAAAACAAAAGAAAACACTAATTATCAAATATATAAATGGATTTGTGACCTCATCAGTCATCCTCTTCTACAAATACACACAATCTTCTGCCACCTCTTCCTTTGATCATAGAATCATAGAATTTAACTGCTAGGTGGCACAGCAAATAGAGTGCCAGGCCTGGAGTCAGGAAAACTCATCTTTGTGAGTTCAAATCTGGCCTCAGGTACTCATTAGCTGTGTGATCCTGGGCAAGTCAATTAACCTTGTTTGTCTCATTTACTTCTTCTGTAAAATGAGCAGGAAAAGACAATAGCAAACCACTCCATCATCTTTGCCAAGATAAAGTCACAAAAAGTCAAACACAACTTCAAACAACTAGACACCAACAAAAGCACTGAAAGGGCCATTAAAAAAATGGGCCATATATCTTCAACAATGAGAGGATCCAAATCAGTTCATAATGAACAGAATCAGCTACACCCAGCAAAAGAACACTGGGAAATGAGTATGGACCAAAACATAGCATTTCACTCTTTCTGTTATTGTTTGTTTGCATTTTTGTTTTTCTTCTCTGGTTATTTTTGCTTTCTTTCTAAATCTTATTTTTCTTGTGTAGCAAGACAACTGTATAAATATGTATACATATATTGTATTTAAAAAATACTTTAACATATTTAACATATATGGGACTATTTGCCATCTAGGGGAGAAGGTGAAGGGAAGGAGGGGAAAAGTAGGAACAGAAGGTTTTGCAAGTGTCAGTGTTGAAAAATTACCCATGGAAACGAATGTGAACTATCTGCATTTTTGTTTTTCTTCCCGGGTTATTTATACCTTCTGAATCCAATTCTCCCTATGCAACAAGAGAACTGTTCGGTTCTGCAAACATATATTGTATCTAGGATATACTGCAACATATCCAACATATAAAGGACTGCTTGCCATCTAGGGGAGGGGGTGGAGGGAGGGAGGGGAAAAAAATCGGAACAGAAATGAGTGTCAATATAAAGTAATTATTAAATAAAAATTAAAAAAAAATAAATGCTTGAATAAAAATTGAACTGAATTAAAAAAAAAAAGAAAAGAAAAATTACCCATGCATATGCTTTGTCGATAAAAAGCTATAATAAAAAGGCCATAAAATGTCCAACTTTCTTCATTTTACAAATGAAGAAAATGAGCCCTAGCAAGTCCTATGATTTTCTCAAAGTCATACAATTAAGAGAAGTATAACTGGAATTCAATTCTATCTTCTCACAATGCAGTGTACTTTCCATTGACCCTGGATGAAATGGGATTCTTTGGCTTTTTTAAGCTAAGGTCTTCAACAGGTTTCTAGTCATCCTAATGGCACTGGAAGGCAAAATGAGGCTGTTGACTTTTCACAGACCTCCCTCACTTCGGTCCAATTTATTTGGATGTCATAGCATCACCTCTCAGATGTCATAGTCCTCTTTGAGGACAAGAACAAAAAACAACCTCTGTGAATAAAATTGCCCAACAAACTGGAATTGATCAGTTGGAAGACTCTTTCCTTCTTTCCTTCTTCTTCCTTCCTTTCTCCCTCCCTTCTTTTCTTCCTTCCTTTCCCCTTCCCTTCTTCCCTCCTTCCCTCCTTCCATCCCTATGTCTACATAGGATTTCATACTCTTACTACAGGTGCTCTTAAAAGCATTTTTTCCTCTTTCACACCTCTGAATCTTCCTAATATGTCTTGGAATGTACTAGTTACATTTCTTTCTTAAGGGCCAGGCCTTAAACCAAGACCTATCTAATTATAATTGGCCACTAATAGATCCTAGGCCAAGTCCCATTGGTCATTGTTTGGGTCCTGATTAACTCAGTTTGAATGTAAATAGCAATCGTTTCTGCTTTGGACAGAAACCCTGAGAGTTTTTCTCTTCCAAGATTCATTCATTCATTTATTTTTTTTTTAGATTTTTTTTTTTGATTTAGTGAAAGAGTTGATTCTTTACCTCAGTTGCTACCCAACCTGAATCACTGAATGAGGATGGCTTCAGTAAAACTGAGACCTGTTGAAGAACTTAATTTAAAAAAACCAAGGTCTCCTACTGCATCCAGAACCATCTGTAGCAATTTTGGTCTGTATCTTACCAGTGGACCCCAATGGCTCTGGAGGGGAAAGTGAGGCAGGTGACCTTGCACAGCCCTCCCTTACTTAAGTCCATTCGCTTGCATGTCATGATATTCCCTTCCTGATGTTGTGGTCCTCTTCAAGAATGAAGGATAAACACAAATGAATTAGAGTTGGTAATGGAGAAACCAAATTATCACTCTTTGCAGATATTATGATGGTATACCTAGAGAATGAACTAAAAAACTATTAGAAATAATCCACAACTTTAGGAAAGTTGCAGGATACAAAATAAATCCACATAAATCATCAGCATTTTTATACATCATTAACAAAATCAAATAGCAAAAGGTACAAAGAGAAATTCCATTTAAAATAACTGTTGATAGTATAAAATATTTGGAACTATCTCTGCCAAGGGAAAGTCAGGAACTATATAAGCAAAACTACAAAACATTTTCCACACAAATAAAATCAGATCTAAACAAGTGGAGATAGATTGAGTGAATATAATAAAGATGATAATACTACTTAAAATGATTTATTTATTTAGTGCTATACCAATCAAACTCTCAAAAAACTATTTTACTGACCTAGAAAAGATATCAACAAAATTCATCTAGAAGACCAAAAAGGTCAAGAATTTCAAGGGAATTAATTAAAAAATAAAAAGCAAATGAAAGTAGCCTAGCTGTACCAAATCTAAAATGATATAATAAAACAGCAATTATCAAAAACATTTGGTACTGGCTAAGAAATAAAGAAGTTGATCAGTAGAGTAGGTTAGATTCATAGGACAAAATAGTAAATGACTATAGTAATCTAGTGTTTGACAAACCCAAGAACCCTAGCTTAGGGGATGAGAATTCACTATTTGACAAAAATTGATGGGAAAACTGTCAACTAATGTGGCAGATATTAGGCATAGACCCACACCTAACAGTGTATGGCAAGATATGGTCGAAATGGTTTCATAATCTAGACATAATGAATCATATTATAAACAAATTAGAAGAACATAGGATAATTTACCTCTCAAATCTGTGGAGGAGGAAGGAAATTTTGACCAAAGAAGAACTAGAGATCATTACTGATCAAAAAATAGATAATTGTGATTATATTAAGTTAAATAAATTTTGTACAAACAAAACCAATGCAGACAAGATTAGAAGGGAAGCAACAAACTGGAAAAACATTTTTACATTCAAAGGTTCTGATAAAGGCCTCATTTCTAAAATATATAAAGAATTAATTTACCTTTATAAGAATTCAAGCCATTCATATATATATATTTGCTGAGGCAATTTGGGGTTAAGTGACTTGCCCAGCATAAAGAACGAGATTATAAATAAATTAGAGGAACACAGGATAGTTTATCTCTTAAACTTGTGGAGGAGAAAGAAATTTGTGACCAAAGATGAACTAGAGACTATTACTGATCACAAAATAGAAAATTTTAATTACATCAAATTAAAAAGCCTTTGTACAAACAAAACTAATGCAAACAAGATTAGAAGGGAAGCAACAAACTAGGAAAGCATCTTCACAGTTAAAGGTTCTGATAAAGGCCTCATTTCCAAAATATATAGAGAACTGACTCAAATTTATAAGAAATCAAGCCATTCTCCAATTGATAAATGGTCAAAGGATATGAACAGACAATTTTCAGATGATGAAATTGAAACTATTACCACTCATATGAAAGAGTGTTCCCAATCATTATTGATCAGAGAAATGCAAATTAAGACAACTCTGAGATACCACTACACACTTGTCAGATTGGCTAAGATGACAGGAAAAAATAATGATGAATGTTGGAGGGGATGCGGGAAAACTGGGACACTAATGCATTGTTGGTGGAGTTGTGAACGAATCCAACCATTCTGGAGAGCAATCTGGAATTATGCCCAAAAAGTTACCAAATTGTGCATACCCTTTGATCCAGCAGTGGTTCTATTGGGCTTATATCCCAAAGAAATACTAAAGAAGGAAAAGGGACCTGTATGTGCCAAAATGTTTGTAGCAGCCCTGTTTGTAGTGGCTAGAAATTGGAAAATGAATGGATGCCCATCAATTGGAGAATGGCTGGGTAAATTGTGGTATATGAATGTTATGGAATATTATTGTTCTGTAACAAATGACCAGCAGGATAAATACAGAGAGGACTGGCGAGACTTACATGAACTGATGCTAAGTGAAATGAGCAGAACCAGGAGATCATTATACACTTCGACAACGATATTGTATGAGGACATATTTTGATGGAAGTGGATTTCTTTGACAAAAAGACCTGAGTTTCAATTGATAAATGACGGACAGAAGCAGCTACACCCAAAGAAAGAACACTGGGAAACGAATGTGAACTATCTGCATATTTGTTTTTCTTCCCGGATTATTTATACCTTCTGAATCCAATTCTCCCTGTGCAACAAGAGAACTGTTCGGTTCTGCAAACATATATTGTATCTAGGATATATTGCAACATATCTAACATATATAGGACTGCTTGCCATCTAGGGGAGGGGGTGGAGGGAGGGAGGGGAAAAATCGGAACAGAAACGAGTGCAAGGGATAATGTTGTAAAAAAAATTACCCTGGCATGGATTCTGTCAATATAAAGTAATTATTCAATAAAAAAATTTAAAAAAAAAGTGACTTGCCCAGGGTCACACAGCTAGGAAGTTTTAAGTATTTGATATCAGATTTGAACTCAGATCCTCCTGACTTCAGGGCTGATGCTCTATATACTGTGCCACCTAGCTGCCCCCAAGCCATTCTCCAATTGATAATGGTCAAAGGATATGAATAGACAATTTTAAGATGAGGACATTGAAACTATTTGTAGTCACATGAGAAGGTTCTCCAAATCACTATTGATCAAAGAAATTCAAATTAAGACAACTTTGAGATACCACTACATACCTCTCAGATTGGCTAGAATGACAGGAAAAGATAAAGATGAATGTTGGAGGGGATATGGGAAAAGTGGGTCACTGATACATTATTGGTGGAACTGTGAACGGATTTAACCATTCTGGAGAGCAATTTGGAATTATGCTCAAAAAATTATCAAATTGTACATACCCTTTGACCCAGCAGTGTTTCTACTAGGCATATATCTCAAAGAGATCTTAAAAAAAATCACATGTGCAAAAATGTTTGTCGCAGCCCTTTTTGTAGTGGCAAGAAACTAGAAACTAAATGGATGCCCATCAATTAGAGAATGGCTGAATAAATTATGGTCTATGAATGTTACAGAATATTATTGTTCTGTAAGAAAAGACCAACAAGATGATTTATGAGAGGCCTGAAGAGACTTCCATGAACTGATGCTGAGTGAAATGAGTAGGACCAGGAGATCATTATATACTTCAACAACAATATTATATGATGATCAGTTCTGATGATCATGGCTCTCTTCAACAATGAGATGATCCAAATTAGTTCCAATTGTTCAGTGATGAAGAAAGCCATGTACACCCAGAGAGAGAACTATGGTAACAGAGTGTGGTGCATAACATAACATTCTCACTCTTTCTGTTGATGTTTGCTTGCATTTTTGTTTTCTTCTCAGGTTTGTTTGTTTTTTTTCCCCTCTTGATCCGATTTTTCTTGTGCAGCAAGATAACTATATAAATATATATATATATATATATATATATGTTGGATTTAACATATATTTTAACATATTTAACATATATTGGACTACCTGCCATCTAGGTAAGAGGATGGAGGAAAGGAGGGAAAAATTTGGAATAGAAAGTTTTGCAAGGGTCATTGTTGAAAAATTACTCATGCATATATTTTGTAAATAAAAAGCTTTAATAAAATTTTTAAAAATGAAAGAGAAATAACAATTGTTCTTTATTGTTCCACTTCCACCCTCAGCTACCATGATTCATTTTAAATCCAATTTTACCTATATGCAAGGCATAATAGAGAATAGATATAGAATCAGTCTCAAGGCCAGGAAAGCCTGAGTTCAAGTACTGCCTCTGGTACATAATGACAAGCCATTAAGTCCTAGAATAAAATTTTACCAAACTGAAATTTGCAGAGATCATGCAACTAGTTTTCCATTGGAATAAAGGGAAAATGACTAGTTTGATTGATTACCTTCTGTCTCAGATTATTTTGAAATACTCAATGAAGAAACCCACAAAGGAATTGCCATGGCACTTTGTTGGATGCTTACCTGAATTGGTAGAGAAAGTCTTCCCACTGGGAGTTGCTTATAGTAATGAAAGAAAAGATCTAGGTATCATTCCTGTCCTTATCCTTCAGCTATATAAAAATCCTTGAGAGAACTTGTACAATACAATTATCACTGGGTTTTGCACCCACAAAAGAGATGATTCTACTTAAATTAAAATATGTTTTTAACATATGGGCATTGTCAAACCTGTGATTTTTTAACATACCTGTGCTGAGAAGCCCAACAAGGTAATAATCTATTGACATTTTTCAGGGACTAATTTGTTTTGGTATAAAGGGAAAGAAACAAGTTTGATTAATCCCTGTCTGTCTCAGACTATTTTGAAATGATCATTTAAAAGACCCACAAAGGAATTGCCATGGCACTTTGTTGGAAAGCCCAGCTCTGGCAGTGGCTCCTGGAAATGACTTTGTTCATTCACCTAGACTTACCTTTTTATGGAGAATAAGAGTATAGGGCAGAATAATATAATGAACGGTGTTCCAGCCTTGGATTGGGAATAACTGGCTTTAGGTCCTGGCTTTGTAGCTATCTATGCAACCCTAGATTGTTGCTATTTTATAAGCATCTATGTAAAGTAGTCTGCACTAGGGAGGTAAGTTTTCACAACAAGATGTTCTCTAAATCAAAGAAAATAGACCTGGTGGTCAAAGGATATGAACAGACAATTCTCAGATGAAGAAATTGAAACTATTTATAGACATATGAAAATATGCTCCAAATCATTATTAATCAGAGAAATGCAAATTAAGGCAACTCTGAGATACCACTACACACCTGTCAGATTGGGTAGACTGACAGGGAAAGATAATGTGGAATGTTGGAGGGGGTGTGGGAAAACAGGGACACTGATACATTGTTGGTGGAATTGTGAACACAACCAGCCATTCTGGAGAGCAATTTGGAACTATGCTCAAAAAGCTATCAAACTGTGCATACCCTTTGATCCAGCAGTTTTTCTACTGGTCTTATACCCCAAAGAGATACTAAAGAAGGGAGAGGGACCTGTACGTGCCAAAATGTTTGTGGCAGCCCTGTTTATAGTGGCTAGAAGCTGGAAAATGAATGGATGCCCATCAATTGGAGAATGGCTTGGTAAATTGTGGTATATGAACATTATGGAATATTACTGTTCTGTAAGGAATGATCAGCGGGATGAATACAGAGAGGTCTGGCGAGACTTACATGAACTGATGCTAAGTGAAATGAGCAGAACCAGGAGATCATTATATACCTCAACAATGATACTGTATGAGGATGTATTCTGATGGAAGTGGATCTCTTCGACAAAGAGATCTAATTCAGTTTCAATTGATCAAAGATGGACAGAAGCAGCTACACCCAAAGAAAGAACACTGGGAAATGAATATAAACTGCTTGCATTTTTGTTTTTCTTCCCAGGTTATTTATACCTTCTGAATTCAATTCTCCCTGTGCAACAAGAAAACTGTTCGGTTCTGCACACATATATTGTATCTAGGATATACTGTAACCTATTCAACATGTAAAGGACTGCTTGCCATCTGGGAGAGGGGGTAGAGGGAGGGAGGGGAAAAATCGGAACAGAAGTGAATGCAAGGGATAATGCTGTAAAAAATTACCCTGGCATGGGTTCTATCAATAAAAAGTTATTTTAAAAAGAAAAGAAAAGAAAAAAAAAAAAAAAAGAAAACAGACCTGGACCCAAAACAAACAAACAAACAAAGCAAACAACAACTTTTTTTTATATATACAGAAAAGACTTTCAAAGGAAATTAAGGAAAATCATAAGTATAACTCAGGGAAGCATGAGCTAGCTACATGATTCACCTTTTCCTAGATCTTCTAACTACTTTCAGACTGAATCTCATTACTGATCTAGGTGTTTTGACTTGATTCCCTTAAAATTCACTAAATTCCCCAAATTCACTATTCCCTTCACTTTTATAACTGCCACTCTTGGTCTCATGCTTGTTTTATAATTATTTTTCATCATAGGGCCAACAAGTAATCAAAACCAAGTGAGAAAAAGTTTCCCTGAAGCCAATGACCTGGTGACCTTGAATATACTTTCTTTGGGTTGGGACTCTAATGCCAGGTATGCTAATAAATACATAAAAATAGTTTCACAACCCCATAATGAAACCTAATGGAGTCAAAATTAACTACTGTATTCCTGTCATTTCCCATATAACAGCTTCAGAAGGACATTTTTCTTTGAAAAGAGACAAACCATTAGTTGCTGGAGCAACTTTCTCTTGTCTTAATTTTATATCAAAGTTTTGATTTTTTTCTGCAGCCTGCATTTCAGTTATAACTTTGATGGTCATTTTCATGCAAAGGACCAGGAAAGTGTTGTTAACTAACTTTTTAAAGTATGCCTGATGATCATTTAAAGTTATTGTCATTTAAAGCAGAAGGACAAGGTGGCCTTGTTCAGAAACAAAGTGAACTTTCTCCAATTCCTACCTGTCATGATGTAGATATTTCATTTGCACAGACTCTCACACATATGGCATTTGCTAAGAAATAAGTCCAGTTTAACTCATAACATTAAAAGTAAAACTCTCCTTTCATTTCACAAATACTCTGAGATAAATTCAGACTCCAATATAAATAATTTTAAGAAAATAAGGGAAAAAAATTTTCAATATGATTTTAAAGGGTTTTATCTCATTAGTATGTTGTGATTTTGGAGGAAGAATGTGATTGTCCTTGGTCACAGCAAATAATACAGCAATTAACTTTTGGTGGTATAAATTGTTTCTTAGTATGGTGAAGGCAAGAGTGAGAAAATCTCTTTATCAATATGACTTGGTTCTTTTTCTATAACTTATATGCAGTCTTAAGAGATTTGCCCCTAGCACTAGGAGGTTAAATAATTTGTCCTGGGTGACAACCATACAAACAGTGTGTGTCAGAGGCATTACTTAAACTTAGGTCTTTCTAGCTTTGAGGTTCCCCCTACAAAATCAAATTATATTAGTTCACATCAACGTTGTTTAACTTTTGAATATGGTGTATGTTATTTTCTGCCATTATTTTTATGGGTCAGAGTTAAGTGAGTTCTATACAATTCTATTGTATAGAAGCCAGAATTTTATTTATGTTTCTTTCAATTGAAAATTAAATTATTAAATTTCATGCAAGGTGCTTTTTTTCAATAAGGCATCCCTCTTTAGCTCACTCTCTCCCTCAAGAGAAAACACATTTATGACCATCCTTTGTTTGGCTAATACTGTAACATAATATATACAAGCCCATCAATCCATAGTGCCATGTTTTACTCTGCTCTAAATATCATTCCCATTCATACTGTGATCCAATTGAAAGATTCTTTCAAAATTCCAGTCTAAATAAATAACAAGCTAGCTTTCAGGCAAATAAATGAATTTGCATTGTTTTATATTCATCATAAATATTTCACTCAATTACTGAGATACCTTGTTCAGAAATACAAAACATTATAAATTAATTAGTATTGTCCCCACTGATTTCACAAAAGTTACGTAAAATGTGAAAGCCAAAAATAAAATCAACCACCAGAGCATAAATAGAACACACACCACAGACAAATATCAAATACACTACTGACATGGACTAACACAACTTGATTTTGTTACTACTATTTCTAACACTAAAACCTTAACTTTAGTACGGTGTTACCTTCTTTATTATTAAAAGCAAGGTTAACTAAACTCTTTCATGATTCAAAAATACAAATGAGTCAAGAAAACCCCTACAATATTATCTTGAAAACTATCAAGGGAGATAGGTTTTTTTTTCTTTTCTTTTCTTTTTTGTGGTACAGTGGGGAAATTTTTTTAAAATACAAAGAAGGAGCTTTTCTCAGCAATACAGTGATCCAAGACAATTCCAATGGACTTGGGATAGAAAATACCATCTGCTTCCAAAGAACTATGGAGACTAAATGTGGTTTGAAGAATACTATTTTCACTTTTAAAAAATATTTTTCTTGTGATTTTTCCCTTTTGTTCTGATTTTTTCTTTTACAAGATGAACTAATATGGAAATAGGTTTAAAATGATTATACATGTATAACCTATATTAGATTGCTTGTTTTCTGGGGAAGGGGAAAGAGAGGGAGGGAGAAAAAAAATTAGATCTCAAAATCTCACAAAAATGAATGCTGAAAACTATCTTTACATGTAATTAGAAAAAAATACTATTAAGTGGAAAGAAAATACAAAGGTGTTACATTTTTGAAGCTTTTGAATATCAATTATGTGAAACAAATTGCTATCTAAACCCCAAAGTTACAGAATATAGTATTTTACCTCAAAATAATTCAAAATATCTTTAATATTATTGAGAAACAGAAGTAAAGACAGTTTTTACTAGAAATCATTAGGTCATCTAAAAGAGATTATTCTTACATTCTTACTTCCAAACAACTAATGATTTATGTTTCTCGATGAAATGATGGTTCCATAAGAAATAGTGAGAGCAATTTCTGAACATAAACCCAAATTAACAAGATGCTCGGGTTTTATTATAGGATAAATTATAACTCTTCATACTTGTACCCATGTAAATATATATACATATATATATATATATATATGCATCACTCCACAGGGATTAAAAAGTTTTTCTTTTTAAAAGTCATTAATTACTCCTAATACTGTTATGAAGTATTTGGAGATTATAATTATTAAATGCATTTCCTAATTCTTTACTGAAAGCTATGTTGGAACCAATGGTTTCCCTCTCTTCAGTTAAAATAACAATAGCCTAAAGGAATTAGTGCTCAAAAGAAAAAGACAAGAAACAACAAAAATATTTTGTTTAACTAAGTGAGAAGTACAGAAAATGGTTTGGTTTAAATCATACTCTATTCCATAAACAGTGAATCTCAGTCTGATTCCAGCAGACTCAAACAGCTGGTTTTCTCTGAGTAGCTGGGGAATCAACATAAATCCCTCTAATGCAAGCATCTTATCTTCAACATGACTGTTTTGGCAATACTGGAGAATGTCTAATAAAAGAAAACCAGTGAAATAAGAATATCACTTAAATATGAGAACAAAGAACACAGAAGTCTATAGTTGTTTGATATAATATATTAATGCATATACAAGGAAAATACTACTACGTGTGAAATCCCAGTGAAACTCAAAACCAACTGAAACCAGAATCATTATTTTATTGCAGGAATGATGAGAGTTGATATAGCACACAGGAACCACAGACCAGACACCAAAGCTATTTTCTACACATTGCTAAGGAAATTTATTTGAACAAGAAAAGTTCCGGTAATCAATATATCGGTTTGACTTTTCAATTTCACTTGTTTTGACTATTTGTTTTTCTGATACGTTAATGAAATGGAGAGTCTCCTTTTTAATTGGTTAGCAACTCCTGAACCAACTCAAATATAACTATATAGGGTTAATGGACTGATTACATTTCACTGAAATAATTGGTCTATTCTGTCAAATAAATGCAGGGACTAATTTTTGAACAGCTGTTTGACCGAATTTATCAAAGCTGGCTCATGATCTCTCAGCCAAAATAAATAAAATACACATAATATTCCATCCCACAGTTAAAGTTACAAATTTTCTCATATGATACAATATACTGCAACACAAGACAACAAATATTACAGTCCTTATTATATGAAGAACACTGTGCTAGGCAATGGAAAGATGGAAAATTTATCTTAAGGTACCAGGTTGAGTTATGGCATTATGATTTGGGAATCATAAAATTTGATCTAAAAGAAACCTAAAAAGACATTCAATCCAAACTACCTTTTTTCACAGGTGAGAAAATGCCCTCCCCCCCCCCCCAATGAATTACTTAAGATTACATGAATAGTAATTATCAGAGCAGGAATTTGAATATATATCCTCTAGCAACAAATCTAAAACTCTTGCAGTACATTGCCTCTACCCTTCTCGCTTCTATATTTTTCTCAATATCTTCATTTTATCACTGGCCTTTCCTATGGTATATCAAACATTCCATACTCATTATAATGATTTGACCCTTCACTTAATTTAAGAGTTGCTGATCATTTTTCCCTTGTTACTGAGCTACTTATTTATCATGAAAAATCACCCATTCAAGCTTTAGTTGTTGTTTAGTAATTTTTCATTTGTGTCCTACTCTGTGCCCACTGGGGAGTTTTCTTTAAGAAGGTACTAGAGTGATGTGTATTTCCAATTCATTTTACAGAAGAAGAAACAAAGGCAAGTAAGAGTAAGTGACTTACAGGAAAATAACTTCTCCTGAATTCAAACCTAGTACCTTCTCCACTAAGCCACCTAGCTGCCTTCCATTCAAACTAGGGAACAGGAAATAAAGTCACATGATTTGATGGTATAAAGTAGTTTCAGAGTATTTTTTTTCAATTGCCATAATTGTTATCTTAATTAAAATAATTTTCTCAGAGTTCTTATAACCAAAAAAAAAAAAAAAAACTCAATTTACAAACTAAAGTCATTTGGAATTTTCTCAGAAATGAGAATGATCTACAACAATGAATAGCCAATGGGTTCCATTCAAGAAATATGCATTAAATACCTACTAAAAACAAGGCCCCATGCTAGCTGGTCATAAAGTTTTGAAATAGTATGAATGAACAAATGAAAAACATGTATTAAGAATTCATTATGAGATAAATACTAGCCTATATGCTGGGAACACAAAAACAAAAGTAAGAAAATTCCTATCTTGAAGAGGCCATCATTCTAAAGTGTGTGAAGGAAATGACAGGTAGGGTAAGGGCAGACAAATATTCCATTACATATAAAGAAACAGTGGCCAGGGAAAGGAAGTATGGTCTGGGAAATAACAAGTTACACTGTTGTTTAAACACTGGCATTTAATTGTTTCAATCATGTCCTCCTCTTTATGAAGTCATTTGGAGTCTTCTTGTCTAGATATTGGAGTGCTTTGCGATTTCCTTCTCCAGCTCATCTTA
The DNA here is from genome assembly GCF_016432865.1 of Antechinus flavipes. Lineage (NCBI taxonomy): Eukaryota > Metazoa > Chordata > Mammalia > Dasyuromorphia > Dasyuridae > Antechinus > Antechinus flavipes. Next base: position 372,836,342 of record NC_067400.1, on the reverse strand, counting down.
CAGAAGAAACAACTAAGGCAAACAGGATTAAATGCTTGCCCAGAATCATACAGTTTAGGGCCTATGGTATATCTTGACATAAGCCTCTGAGGCCAGACTTGAACTCAAGAAGTTAAGTCTTTTTGACTCCAGACCCAGTGCTCTGTTCATTGTGCCACTTAGTGGCCATAATTATACAATAGAGTAGCCCATTTACACACTCCTACTAGATTGTAGTGATTTGATCATAGTTCTAAGAAAAAGAAATAGAAAAAAGAATGTAGCATAGGGACCAGAGAAATAGTGAGAATATATGGTCTTCCCAATCCTGGTAGCAAGCAGGGTGGCAGGAAAATTATTCAATCTTTTAAGTAATTTAGCTTCTAAGATACTCTAAAGCTATTGATATGCAGCAATAGAAGAATCTCCCACACTGGAAATCCCTATGCTAATGAAATCACAGGTCTGGTCCATCCCTATCCTTCCTACCCCCGCCCCCCAAAGAAGAGAAATATTAGCTCCATTTTGGTTAATCTAATTTGGTAAATCTAATTTAATTAATGTTGTCTAAAAGTAAATTCATTATTTGTTTCTCAAAATTATCTTTTCCTCTTAACTTTTTTCTTCTATCAGTGATATCATCATATTCTTAGCAATTCAACCTCAAAATCTTAATCACTTTTGCCTCCTTTTTCTTCCTCATACACATATATCAAACCATTCAGTAAATCATGTGAATTCTCTTTTAAAAAAATATTTCATTCGTCCCTTCTTTTTCATTTTCCACTTTAATTTGAATTTCTATTGTTTCATGCATGGACAACTACAATCATCTCCTAAGGATTCTCCATAATTTTAGCCCCTTCTCCCTTTAATATGTCCTAAGTATATCTTCCAGACTAATCTTCCAAAGAATCTCTATTATGCTCAGTACTCTTCAATATTTCATCATTCTACTATTCAAGATCCTGAAATTCTTACTCTTACCTATCTGTTTGGTTTTGGCTTCCACCCTTCCTGTTTGCCTTCCCCTATATATATCTTGTACTTATTCATTAATTGCACTTATTCTTTTTCATGCCATTTCCTTTGTTCCTTCAGCCTACATCTTTGACTATTAAAATTCTATTATTCAACACCTAGCTAGTATCAATTTCTCTGTGAAATGCATTCTGTTCACTCTAGTAAGAAGTGCACTTAAGAATTTCCACTTGTTCAAGAAATCTGTGTCAACATAATTCCCAATGTACTTTGGCAATCAATGTACTTACATATTTTCATCAATTGTTCTATTCACTGTCTTTCTTATTAAAATGTGAATTTCACAAGTAATAAATATTTGAATGTCTACTGTATATCCAAGATATGCCTGAAGTACTTAAAAGAGAATGCTACATCTCTTTTTGACTATTTTTAATAATTCATTTTGCCCTAGATGCAAACAAGCCACCTTTAGCTTTGTTTTTCCCCATTTCAGGTCTTGACTGCATTCCTTACCCTTTATACCATTTCACAATATGCCTAAAATTCCTTCTCGCACTTTCCAGTTCCTTTTCATATGTTGTCTTTTCTTATTAGAACATAAGCTCCCTGAGGGAAAGAACTGTCTTATTTGCTTGTATTTGTATCCTTAGAAAGCTTAATAAATGTTCTCCATATTTTCCAATTCTTTTTCTATCTATATACCTATATTTGTCTATCTCTCCACATTTCATATTGAATGGTCTTCTGTGATTGTATAACAAGATTAAATTTAGAAATTGTGGCATCATTGATGACAGTTGTAGAAATAGTAGCATGAGGTCATGAAATATATAATGAATTTAGGTAGTTACGTTTGTTCCTGGAAGTAATTTGATAACTTAGCAATCATAAAGGTCTTCTGTTGGAATCCTTACTAACTGCTAACTAATTAGAGTTGATCTAATCTTACAAGAAGATGTTTTGGGCAGAACCTGAAACAAGGTACTAAGTAGCACTAATTAATACAAGGCTTGTGTTCACACCTTTACTCATTGGAGTTCAGTGAGTTCACACCTCCCTTGAAGCTCTTTGGGCCAGAGAGCACTATGGGAGAAAACCCACAATCCCTCTCTTGAAGGAGCATAAATAGAGCTTCAATGGGCCAGTCAAGGAAGTTCTTCAGAGTGAGGAAGCTACAAGTCGAGATTTCACCGGAATGACATGAAGAGTGGTGCTGGCTGTGGAGGCTGAAGAAAGCAGAGGCAGAGGCTGAAGGACCAGACCTTTGGATTTGGCGACATTTGGAGAGAGCTCTTGGAACCAAGCAGAGAGATAGGCCTCTAAGCTAACTGGGCTATATTGGAGATAATAAAAGATCTGAACTTTTATCACCTGGCTGCGTTTTGAGAAGAAAAAGCTCACCACAGTCTTCCTGTGAACAGACTTCACAATTCAAGAGAAACCATTCTCCTTCATCAAAAAGGCAGATAATATGTTTCCTAAGTATCTCTCTTATTCTTAAATTCAATTACACATTGAATTGATCTTCTCCACTATTCTAATGTCTCTTTATGGTTTAGAGGTGGTTCTAAGCTTTCTAAACCAACACTCAAAGTAAAGTTCTGGAAAATTCTCCTAATCTTGATAGTGAACTCTGTCATCTCATTATCTATCTAGCTAAATGTGGGGGAAAAAAAAAAGCTTGGTGACTCTGTAATGATCTCTTTCAGCCATAGAAACTCAGAAAGATAGTCCTCTAAGGCTACAGATTTTAAAATCACTCAAAAACAGTTTATTAAGTATGTTCCCTGTGATAAAGGCTGGATACACTGAAGGATAAAAGGCAGTCCCTTCCTTCCAGTAACTTACATTCTAATGAGGAAAGACAATATACAAAAGGAAACTAAAAAGTGAAGGATTTTGAAGAAGGAAGAAGTACCCAGTGTGAGAATATGATGAGAAGTATTAAGTACAATGAAGTAGGAAATGAAGAGATGGTTGGCCTTGGTATTCCTCTTAAATATAGGCTCTGGTATGAGCTCTTCAACCACCAATCAGAGGAAGGAGTCCCAAGAGCAGAGGATACTGATGAGATTGAAGTGATCTTCCAGGACAAAAATAGGCATAATGGAGAAGTCAGAGGAGTGCTATTAAGTGGGAAATGATGAAAATTCTCACACTAATTATACATCTTAAGATACTAAAGTATAAATTTGGATTTGTTCCAAAGTCTAAGGAAAATACAAAGTAATCTCAAATCTCAGCAGGTTAATAGAATTATTCTGACAATGTATTTTTTTATATCCCAATGGCAAAGAAAAACATGTCAGAACTGTGTCCTCCCCAATAACAGACTTCTGGGTAAAATAATTGACCAATGCCACCCTCTAACTTGTCAGTCAAAAGAAATAATGGTAGAGTTCTAATAATGTAAGCTATTTCTATTTAACAAACATTTCTAAATTCTACTTGGAGCAAGCTATTGGAAAGCAAAAATAGACACTCCATAAACCATATCCTTAAGGAACTTACAAACTAATGGAAGGAGAGTAAATATACAAATAATTATGCTTTAAGTACATGAAAAAAAACGCAAAGGAAAGTTCAGGAAAGATGTTCTGAGAAATATAAGGAGCAAGAAAACCTCTAGTTGAAGGTAAAATATGAGGATAGGAGAGAATGGAGGGAACTCAGGAAGGATTCAAAGAGAAAGTACAGTTAGAGTCGAGCCCTAAAGAGTTTAAAGGTCTTCAAATGATAGAGATCTGGTAGAAATAAGGTGAATATATTCTAAATATGGAGAGGTCATGCGACCAAGGCAAAAGGATGTGTTAGAGTAAATATAAAAGCAAGAAAAGAGATTAGTCCAGATTAGCAGAAATATAGCCTATATGGAAGCAATTTGTTGTAGATAATTAATGTGGATAGCTAGCTTGGATTCAAATTGTGAAGAGCTTTGTATTTTAGAATCAGAAATTTAAATTTTACTCAGTAGAAATGGGGAAAATTTGAAGACTTTTGAGTAAAAAGGGGAAATGATTTTCCTAGTCATAGATTAGAAAGATTACTTGAACAATATCAAAAATCTCAAAGGAAAAAATAAAGCCTCATAACTGAAAATAACACAGATTTACACCTTTTGGTACAAGATGTCTATGAAATGTCTAAGAAAGCACTATCACTACTGAAGTTAAGTAAAGACTATCACCATAACCTATGAGAGCAAGACTTTCCTACTTCTTTAAGTAGTATTGAGCAAGGCTAAAATTTCACAAAATCAACACATTAATTTTCTAGAATTAAAATTTATTCAGAAATTCAAAATATCTGCTAAAATTAAGATCTCTTTCACAAAAAAGTCAAGTTTGGTCCATCTTTTTAAGTAGAAAATTGATACCAAAATCAGTAAGAGATAAAATATTATCTCTATAATGGTCTAGAGATGGTAGTTTTTCCTACATTTTCTTTAAAATAGAACATCTGAGCTCTTTAGTTTTCTGGACTAGAAAAGACAGATTTCTAATAGCCCATCTGCACTGGAGACTTTAAATGCTGCACTGATCTTTTAATTTCTCCCCCTTGATTCCAGTGATAACTCTGCCTACTCTGGATAATTAGTGTGCGGGGCAAACAAATCGCCAACCTTCAAATAGCAAGATAAATGCATTGCTATCTACAGGTTTACCAGACCTTGCAGAAATCATTTCTTCAGGAGGGTTGGATGACTCACCATGGAATCTATCACATGGCAGTTTCACACATTTCAATGCAGGGGAAAGTCAGTTAACGTGGACATAACTGAGGTTAACCCAGGATTTGGCTCCCATCCCACAAGAAGCAAGAGGCTAACAGGCCCCTTTTGCATTTCAAAAATTTGCTACCATGACTAGCTAGATTTCCAAGTATAATGATGATCATTGGCTCACCAATCTCTTCCTGACTCAGTTCATCAGTTACATACTGTGCTTAGTTTAAAATGGACATCATTTGATTGAACTGCTCTCTCATTGTAAAATATGGTAATGGAAAAAAAAATCTATGGGTCAAAGAATGAGAAGTGGTTTTCAGCAGTTACTTTGGATCTGAGTGAGGCAGAGAGACAGAGAGAGAGTTATAGCTACAATATCAATGTTATGCGAGAGAAGAGAGACATTTACAGAAAAAGAAAGTGAGAAACTGAAGTATGGAAAGATAGGAAATAAAAAAACTAAACATCTCTGAGGCAGTTTAGAGTGCAATTTAAAGTCTGCCGAGGTGGTACAAGATGGCAGAAGGATAAGATAACCACCTTCTAATAAAGGATTTGATTGTTGATGTGGTGAGTAGTGTGGCTCCGAAGAGTGGTATTTTTTTTATTGGGTTGCCCACTGGAGGAAGGAAAGAGAAGGAAGAAGCAGGAGATGGATGTTTAAAGCCAAGTGGAACTATTAAGATCGCGCATGAGGCTGCTGTTCCATGGGCAGAACCAGACAGTTCCACTGTGGGAAACCTGCAGCACTTTGCTGGCTGCCCCCACTAGCAACTGTCATCGTGGAAAGCAGCAAAAGCTGCCTAGGAAGAAGCCCGAGCAAATTTTAAAAGAAACAAGAAAGATTGGGAGTTGGTCTTTTTTTTTTTTTTTATGAGTATAAATGTGAAGGACAAAATAAATAGGTTAAGAGCCGTGTTCAACTTTTCAGAACTGTGAAATGAAGATCAGGGGGAGAGAGGGCAAGAAAGAGAAAGAGAGGAAGAGCTAGAGAGAAAACGAGAGACTACTAAAGAAATGAGCCCCCCTGTACAGACAGCCTGACGCCAGATGGCTTCTTCTAATAAATATTCAACCTTAACTCAGTTCCCATGTAACTTTGTTGTAAAGCTGCCAGCACACCCACACAGATCTGGGCCAGCAAAATGATTACAGTAGTACAAACAAAATGGTGCAATAGAGGAAACAGACAGACAGGGTCCTGTATACAGAAAGACAGAGCTGTAAAGATGTGAGTTGATGAATCTTTAGATTTAATACTTAGAAACTCAAAATAATAATCGGGGGGAGGGGAACTCCAGGAAAAAGAAACATTTGACTTTTATTTTTCTTTGCTCCAGGTTTTATTGTTAGAAACATGGAGAATATCTTTCTGCACGGGCTGCAAATGATGTATTGTTTTTTTTTCAACATAACATGTATATTCAACTACCTTTACTGAAATAATGACCACACTTAAATTTCCATTGTTGATTGTGTCAACATGGGGCTTCAGTTGAAAAAGAACTTTTATGCTTTTGACATTTACTACTTTGATTAGAGAAAAATGGGTGGCTCACCATATATTTTCTTTTTAAAACACAAAATCAAATCTCTAAACTGTTTCGTGTTTGTTTTGTTCAGGAGCTGTTTGGTATTAAAAGTAGATTATGAGACCTAGTTACTCTCTCCCACCCTTCCACCCCCAGGAAGGAGATGCAGCATGTGAAAGCTCCTTAAAAAAGAATATGAAATAATAATGACAGCACTAGAATGAGTATGCCATATTACCAAATTCTAAAACTATTTAAAAAAGAGTTTGTGAATCAATTAAATAACAAACATTAGGCTTGAGAAAGAATGGTAAGAGAGTAAAGAATTGTTTTGCAAACATACTCTTGAGCACATTAGAATGTGTTATCAGGAACCTGAGTGAGGAAGCTTGGTGCTAAAGATTCACATAGTTTAGAATTTCCAAGGTCTTCTAATGATAATTACTTATTTCTTATAATTAGAAATGGACTAAACTAAATTAGAAAAAAAGCAGCAGCTTCCAAGCATGGGAGTAATCACCTACAACACTTCGAACTAAGATGAGTTTTAAACTATTTTTAATCCTCAATGGAATCTCAGGTAGCTCACTGCCCAAGAAAATTGTCCATAGAAAGGTTCAACTTAAATCAAGTTTTCTCTCACTTTAAAATCTAGGACAGGTCTCATAAGCTATTCACAAGTCTACATAACACTGCAGGCATAGTACAGTAAAAGAAAAATAGTAATAGATCAAATAACCCTCCCCCAAAAATTTAAACACATTTATGAAGAGTTAGATCTGTTTTTTTAAAATGCATACTGCTGTTCTGACAGTCTGAGAACATGCTCAGATTTTACATATTATTACACTGACATCAAAAGCTGTATTGATAGGAAAGGACCATCTCTCTAACAAAGGGAGACAGATAAAAAATTAACATTTATCTTTTGGTGACATAGAACTTATAGAGTATTTCTTTTCTCTTTCAGGGAGATATCTCAATGAAGTGAAAATTCTACAGTAAGATAAATGCATGCTTCCCAATTAGGACCACATTGGAGACCAATTCTCAAAAACATGTGTAGAAATTGTGCATGTGAAATAAAAACAATGCAAACATATCCATATACAAAACATGCAGTTGTGCATGCAAAAGAGGTAATGGCATGCAATAATGGGAAATTATTTGAACATCTGTTTGCACATTAATCTGCATATTTTTGCACATACAATCACCCATTTGCATCAGCATATTTTGTATATCGAATGCATACGTCAGACACCTGTTATTATAAACCACGACCCTTAAAGTGCTAATGTTTCTCTTAAGTAGCATTCAGTTTGTATGAAGTTTGTCAGAGGTTCCGAAAATTCAACAAATAGATAGACAGAAAATATGTATTATTGTATGCAACTCTGCATTAGAAAAACTTCCACACTTATTGACTCTAACTTGTAATGGATGGTAAAAGAAGCTAAGAAGAGACAGAAGAGAAAATTCCTGATTCTTTCCTCTAGAAAAAAAAAATGGCCAGCAGCTTTAAGAAATTCAGTGAAAAGCCTGAAGAACGGGCTCCCAACTCTTCAGGCAGCAGTGTGACAGAAGCATCATAAGACCTGGTATTTAGACATCTCCAAGAAAAGTGACAATTTCTTTAGGCTTTAGCTGTTGGACCATCTAATCTCTGAGTGCACTCCATCTCTCAATGTATACATTTTTAGGTCTTTCAAATAATGAAACAGCTAGTGGTGTAGTGGATAGAGTGCTGGGCTGGGAACCAAGAAATTTCAGCTTCCTGAATTCAAATCTGGCCTCAGAAATTTATTAGCTGCATTACTGGACAAGTCACTTGATCATGTTTGCCTCAGTTTCTCATATATAAAATCAGCTGAAGTATTTTTTCCCCAAGAGAACCTCAAATGGGGGTCACAAAGTATCAAACATGAGTGAAACAAAACAATAACAAAATATGTATCTCTTTGTTGATACTTTTGTTGAGTAATAATTTTTTATCTATACAACATGCCGAAGTATAAAACAATTATTCAAGGCCACTATGAAAAATAGCTCATTAGAGATGATAGTAAACGTCTAAATGAATGAAAGGTATTTGATTGAACATTCTGCTAATACTGACCTTTTTTTTTTTTTTAAGAGGTTTTTTTTTTTTTTTTTTGTAACACAAAGACAATTTGGAGCCATGTGCTATGACCAGTTTATTTAATTTAAAACAATAATAATGCATACTCTTGTTAAAAAAAAACTCATAAAGTGATATACATATAGTTTTATACAATATTTTATTAACAAATATTCATTTTGCTTTTTTCTACAAAATAAACCACGTGAAAAATGTTGATTTGCAAACACTGCAAAATGTGATCTCAATTATCATTGTAAGGAATATCTTCTGGCTAGAATAACTATAGAGAGTGCTTAATCTGAGCCCGGCTTCCTCCTGTCACCCAAGACACTTCTAAAACCATATCCTCTCTTCTTATTTCCATCATCAATTACTGTGGATTCAAGGAAGAAAAACTGATTTTTAATGCTCATAAAACCAAAGATATAATTAGGAACATCAATTTGAAGCTCCTCTAAAAGCAGCTTTGTGGGATAGTAGAGAGCTAGACTGAGTCAGAAAGATTTGAATTCAAGTCTTCCCTTATACACAATACACTTACTATTTTAACCTCTCCCTGCTTTAATCTTCTCACCTGTAAAAACAGGGATAATTAGTCCTCCAGATTGTGAGATTGAACTGAGGAATTATGTGTAAAATGTTTTGAAAATTTTAAAGCTTTATGTAAGAACTTTTTACTATTGTTATTATCAATGAAATATGGATCAAAATTTATTATGATGAATTTTGAAGAAGCAATGCTAGAAAACAATTTTAATTCTGTCTCTGAAATTAACTTATTCTGGATCTTTGATCAAATCACTTAAACTTAAGAGATTTGTCCCTAAAATGAGGAAGTTGAATTAAATGATTTCAAATATCTTATACTTATGAGACCATCTATTTTTTTATTATTATATTAGAATTCCATTGTAACAGATACTCCTTACAATTAGTTGATCAGGGGTTAGAAATCCACTATAACACAGAACTTCATTGTCATTGAATTTGTCTAAATAGAAATTCAAGTTGGATTACGTGGCAAAGTAAAATAATAAATTATGAACTTCCTGTTGTTTGGCATCATTCATGAACTTACTCCCAAGAAGTCATATAAATTATATGTAAAAATAATATTAAAAAACAGGATTTCTGTCTGTAAGCTTTCATTCTAGTTCTAGAAAATATTTATCCATAAGAATAACTTCTTATTCTAATCCAAAATAGGCAAAAAAGGAGAACTACAAATATAGAGGAAGGAGAGGTCAGCTAAAGTCAGGAATTATCAGGGTAGGGACAAGTCAAGAGATTAAGAGATTCTGGGTCCATATCACTGAAATGAAAGGCAAGACTCAGAGTCACAATCCAGAGACTTGAATTCAAAGCTTGCCTCTGATACTATTACTGTATGAGTACATGACATATCCCCACAAAAAGAATGTAAGGTTTTTGATTTCCTTTTGACATTTACGTTCCCAGCATGTAACAATGTGTTTAGCACATTTGCTGTGTTTTATAAATGTTTTCTTATTGCCTCATTGACTAGGAGTCAACTCATTTCCTGACTCTATATCTATGATTTTTTTTTTGTTTTATTTAACCCTACTACACTGTTTCTCACTTTCAGAAAGGGCATACGCATTAAACTTATTTCACTCCTAGAAAATCATTTAGCACTGGAAACATCTGAGTGATGAAATAAAAAAGAAATTGAAACAGACAAATGAATAATGATAGATAGAGATAAAGACAAAGAGTAACAGAGACAGACAGGATGATAGAGATAAAGGGAAACAGAAAGAGACAGAAAGACAATGACAGAGACAAAGAGAGATAGAGAAAAGAGAGACCAGACAGAGAGAGACAGAGATATGAGACAGAAACAGGCAAAGACAAAGATATGGGGAGGGAGGAGGGAAAGAGGGAAAAGGAGGGGAAAAGGAAGACAGGTTAAATTGTATGGTATGTAAGAGTCAGTCAGGAAATCCACTACCTGCCTAAACCACCAATTCCCCAGTTCCTTATTTAGCCTTCAGAGTTATGCTGGCACTCTAATGAACATGAGCTGTGGGAACATGGTCCTCCTACATCTGGACAGCTGATATCACTTCTATACTCAGTGTTTGTCCTTTTTAGTGAACTTCCTGTTTAGAAAGCTCTTCTATTTTGAGAGGCATGTTTACTTTTTCACCTTTTTGTAAGAGAAATTGCATTTTATTAGATAGAATCCAAGTATAACAAAATGAGGAAAACTCAATAAAGAAGCTAAAAAAAAAAGTTCATCCAATAAATTTACTGTAAAATGCCAAGTTTGTGGCTGTGCCGACAGTCATTCTGAATATAAGACATATAGTAGGAAACAGTATTGGGGCTTTCAGCTATTAGTTTATAAATTGAATAAGATAGATGTGTTCATTCCTATGAAGTAATGTAATTTTTCTCATGGAGGTTTAATATTATACAAATCCATTAGCATATTTACAAATTAATCTTCCCTTAGGAAAAAAAAGATAAAAGATTTACAGAAGGAAGTGCTTTATTACTTTTAAATCACATTTTTTTTAGAAAATAAAGAAAAAGAAATGAAAGGAAATTACGTTGAAATATAAATGCCTTTTTATAACTAATGCACAGAAGCTTATGAAGCTGAAATTTATAAAGGGATGGGCAAGTGAAAGTAAACTATGGAAATAATTTTGAAGCTTTCATAGAAATAAGAAGCTTTTTATAGAAATATGTGAATGTATACACACATATATATGCGTTATATCTACATACATATATAAAACTTGTATACATGTATACATTGGGAATGGGGCTTTACATGTTTTAGCCCTTTATAAAGTTGTTAATGTGATTCTCTCTTTGGCATACTTTTTCTTAAAATCTTTTATTTTTTTAATGCCAATAATTGACCAAGTCTCCTCTTAAACGAGGAAAAAGTGTGTTCTCTGCTTCTCTTCCCAAAGCTCAGAGTATAGCTTTAATGTGGCACTCGTGGTTCACAAGACTTCCCTAGAAACACTCAAATGACATAAAAAAAGGAAAAGTCTTTTCTGTAGGCCCAAGGCAAAAGAGAATGAAAACTGGCCGGAAAAGAAAATACTTATTCACACACAAATATCTTTAATAATATATATACATAAATGCATAGATAATATAGAAAAGTCAATTGCTTTTTGTCTTTTTTTCATTACTAGCACTATGAAAGTCTATTTTTCAAGGAAGTGTTAAATAGACTTTCTGCACCAGCAGAAAATACAGAATATTATAGTAGTGATCTTGCTAAATGAGATGCAAACCTTTAATGATTTATTAATAACCACTTTTTGCAATATTTCTAACTACTGAAGAGAAATCAGAGCATTAAATATATTAAGATCTTTCCTTCAGAGGAAAAAAAATCTGTTGCAAAGTTGTTAGAAGATCATCATATACAACGGAAAAATGTTTTATTTGTCATTTTAGATCTACTATTCTGAGGTGACCTTTCTTCTGTTTAATATAGTGAAAGATCTCTAGATCCTAAGATCCCTACTGAAACTATTAAAATATATATTATTTTAGGAGAATTCTCAAATTGCAAGTTATAAAATCATTGATTTGTAGAATTAGGACACCCACATAGATTTCATATTATCTAATATCCTTTTCAATGCAGGGATTCTTTTTACATCATTCCTAGCGAATGGTCATTCAGGTTCTACTTGACTATAGTGATACAGGGAATACTATTTAGCAAGGAAGCTCATTGATTGGAAGGCAGCATGCTCAAAAGAAAACTGGACATAATGTCAAGAAACTTGGGTTGAATCTTAGCTTTACTGTTTTCGTTCTGAATTTGGGCAAGTCACTAAAGCTTGCTAAATCTCTGTTCTTGGCAAAACAAGTTAATATTATATATACAGGGCATAGTGTGATATGTGTTTTTAAAATGGTTGTTGAATTAATTTGAAATTTTACTACTAAATAAGAATTTCTAGGATCTTCTATCAATATAGTGATGCTTTTTTTTTGGGGGGGGGAAGACAAATATGAATTCCATTGTTGGACATATCAAAATGGTTAGTCAAGTTCTTACTTACATTGAGTTTAATCTTTCTCCTCTAATTTTTAACCTTTGTTTCTGCCCTGTGGGACTATGCACAATAAGAGTAATTCCTTTTCAATATGCCAGTCCTTCACATAGTCAAAAACATCTTACAGGGCCCTTATAAGTCTTTTGTTTTCTAGGCTACATTAAGTAGCAAAGTAGCTAGAGCATTGTACTTGGAGCCAAGATCTGAGTTCAAATTTAGCTTCAGACACTTACTTAGACATGTCGACATCTGTGTTTATTCAATTTCCTTATCTGTAAAGTGAGCCCAATAGTATCATCTACCTCTCAGGGCTGTCATGAAGATAAAAATCTGATAATATTTGTAAAATGCTTTGCAAATCTTGAAGTATTACATAAATTAACCTATCAAAATTTTTATAACTAATTATTGTGTTATTCAAAATGATAGCTTTGAATTTCCTAACTTGACACATCTTTGTCCTAGTCATTGTTCATTTTGCTAAGGATTGATGTTACTAAATTCATTCGCTTATAGATTTCACAATAGACCATTTTCCCTGACTTGAAAATTTAAAATAAAAATCTGTATTCTGACAATTCTCTGGTTTTCCATTTTTTTTAAGATTCATTTTTTTAACAAGTATTTGTTAACAAGGACACCTACTACCATTTTTCCTACCATTGAGGATATAAAGACAAAAACAGAATATTCCTTATCCTCAAGGAGCTTCTATTAAGATGAAACAAAGTATAAATAAAAAAAGAAAATATAAATAAATATAAAACATAAACAAAACCCGCAAAATGTGAGGTTTGGGTGGGAGGAAGTAAGAATGTACTTCATGCAAGAAGTTTCACTTGGGCCAAGCTCTAAAAGACATTAGTGAATCAAAAAGGCAGGAGTGAGTAGAAAATATAATCTAAGCCTGGAGAACAACCTGTAAACACAAGAATAGGAGATTATAAATCTATCATAATATAGAAGAGTAAGACCAATTTAGCTAAAATACATAGTTAGAGAGATAGAGTGATAACACAGTAAATTTAAAAAGCTATTCTGGACTCTAATTATAAAGACTTGCCCAAACTCAGAAAGACAAAGACAATGGAGGAGTTGGCACCTTATCTAAATGGTAAATGAAAGCAAATAGAATTTTTTCAAACAGGAGAGCAATATGGTAAAATCTGTGTTTTAGAAATATCCATTTGGCTGTCTGGGAAATACATTAAAAAGGGAAACTGGAGCCTTAGGTAAAATGGACTTGAAAAATGATCAAATAAGGGGAGTGAGGGGAGAAAAGAATAGTTGAGATTACCTGCAAGGTTGCTGATCTGAGTCACTGAAAAGACTATGATACCTTCAAAAGAAATTAGATTGGAAGAGGGAAAGGTTTTTGTAAAAGATGAGTTTAATGTTTGATATGTTGCATAGTTCCTTGACCACATATCAATAGTTATAAAGTATAAGGATATGAAGGAGGGATGTTGCCATACTAATCAGTTTTAAATGTATTCATTGGAAAGGGGGTCAGAAGAGTTATTTCTAAACATGCTGAAATACTATAAAATTATGACTAATGAAAATGTTAAAATTTTGATATGCCAAAAGTAGATTGATAAGAAATTAGACAGTAAGAAAAATTGTGCTTGACAATTAAAGAACTAGAGGGAATTAAACATAATAACCCAAAGAACCTGGTGATAGGGAAGGATTTAACAAAGGATTCTAGTAGGAATAGGGAGAAAAGCTACAGTTAGAACAGGATTTTAGACTGAGGGTCAGGGGACTAAAGATCTAAGAAATTCAGAAAATTGGGATATAGGAATCCAAAGTATAATAAAGTAACTGGGATTCTAAATCGGTATGAAAGAATGGTTTTAATTTGAAACCAAGACTTCCGTTGCAGTGTCATGTAATAAAGAGAACATTTCACATGGAATCAGGACTTATATACAGGTATGTATGGAAGGCAGTAAGAGCATATAGCTGTTTTCAGTCTCCAGTTACACCCCCATATATATTCAAGGTGAGATAGGATATACTATCCTGTATATCCTAGTATTAAGAAACATCTTAGTAGAAAATAAGCCCTTGGTACAAGGAATCCTGCTGCCCAGGGAAAATTCAATTGAATGTGAGTATATTAGTGAACTGGGATAGCACAGAGAATAGTTCATCCCACTTGGACCCATCCCACAAGAGTTTAGCTCCTGTTAAGTTAACCCTTAAACCCTAATTCTCAGGAGAGGGCAATGGGGAAGACAACAAGCAGAGAATGTTAATGTGGAAAAATCCAGGTACCTGGGGTGGGACAATACTTCCATGAGTGTTACAATGCACACCGACAATTTCAGGAGAATTAATGTGAAGTATAGGATAGAGCCTTAGAATGCTACTATGGAGGAGGCACACTCTGTACACTCCTTGGATGTATCCTTCCAAGTGAAAATATGTGATTTCAGTGAGAGGTGAAAAAGGATGGTCTTCCTCTACACTACACTAATATAAGGACACCCAAATTCCCCATGTCAAGAAGAGACTCAATTAGGCAGGCTTATACTGGGGACTCTGGATGTCCTTTGCTTCTCTTATGTTTCTTTCTTTTAATGTGGAACCTTGTAAGTATCAAAAAGTCCTAGTAGATCATATTTACTGGTTTAAAAAAAAATCAATACTTATCAGAACAATTATAGTTTCAGCAGGAGCAGCAGTCCAAGTGGGTTAGTATCAAGCCAAAAATAGGCATCAGAAGAAAAAAGAGGGGCACTCCAAGAGTATTGCTCTTGATGTTCTATCAGATTCTGACACTGAATAAGAAATTAATTTAAGTAGAACTGTCATTTTTATTATATTAGTTCTGCCTATCCATGAGCAATTGGCATTTTTTGCTGATTATTTAGATTCAACTTTATTTGTGTAAAATGTTTTATAACTGTGTTTATATAGTTCCTGGGTTTCTTTTAGCAAATAGATAATCAAATATTTTATATTGTCTACTATTAGTTAAAGTGGAATTCTCTTTCTAACTCTTGCTGCTGGGTTTTGTTAATAATATATAGGAATGCTAATGAATTTATGTAGGTTTATTTTATATCCTGCAATTTTGCTAAAATTGGTAATTATTTCTAGTAGTTTTTTGTTGTTGTTGTTGATCTCTAGGATTTTCTCAGCATATCAGCATATCACATTCAAAGAATTATGGTTTTGTTTCCTTATTACCTACTCAAATTTCTTCAATTATTTATTTCCTTACTTACTACTAAAGCTTACATTTCTCATAAAGTATTGCATAACAATGGTGATGATGGGTACCTTTGCTTCATCCCAATATTATTGGGAAGGTTTATAGCTTTATCCCATTAAAGATAATGCTCCAAATGGTTTTAGATAGATTCTACTTATCATTTTTGAGGATAGCTCCATTTTTGCCTATGCTTCCTAGTGTTTTTTTAAAAGTAATGGGTACTACATTTTGTTGAAAGCTTTTTCTTCATTTACTGAGAAAATAATATGATTTCTGGGTTTTTTTGTTAATGATATGGTCAATTATGCTTAGAGTTTTCCTAATATTGAACTAGCCTTGCATTTGTGGTATAAATCCCAAATGATCACAGTATATTAACTTCATGATAAATTGCTGTAATCTCTTTGTTAATATTTTATTCAAAATTATTGCATCAATATTCATTAGGGAAATTAATTTTTAAGATTTTTCTCTGTTCTGGCTCTTCCTGGTTTAGGTATCATTTTGTGTCATAAAAGGAATTTTGTAGACTTCCTTCTTCATGTATTTTTTTCCAAATAGTTTATATATGTTAGAATTAAATATTCTTTAAATGTTTGGTAGAATTCACTTGTAAATCCAGAACTCACTTGTAAATCCATCTAGCCTTGAAGTTTTTTTCTTAAGGAATTTGTTGATGACTTGTTCAATTTTGTTTTCTAAACAAGGTTATTAAAATATTTTGTTCCTTCTTCTGTTAAATTGGGAAATTTATATTTTTTGCAAATATTCATCTACTTCACTTAGTTTGTCAGTCTTACTGGCATACAATTAGGGAAAATAGCTCCTAATTTTTGCTTCATTATCCTCTTCTTTGGTGAATTCATCCTTTTCATTTTTGATCCTGTTAATTTGGTTTTCTTTTTTTTTCTTTTTTTAAATAAAATTAATGAAAAGTTTATTTTATTGATTTATTTCCATAAAATAAACTCTTATTTATTACTTTAATTGTCTTCCTAACTTCAATTTTATTCATCTCCCCTTTGATTTTCAAAATTTCTAATTTGGTATTTAATTGAGTATTTTTAATTTATCCTCTTTCTAGCTTCTTTGTTGTATGTCTAATTTATTGATTTGCTCTTTCTCAATTCCATTCATATAAGCATTTAGAGATATGATATGTCCCCTAAATACTTAATTGACTGCATCTCATAAATTTTGGTATGCTATCTCATTATTGTCATTCTCTTTGATGAAATTATTTATTATTTGTAGAATTTGTTGTTTGACCCATTCATTCTTTAAAATTAGATTAATTTTAATTTCTAATTATTAATCTAACCTTTTCATGACCCCTTATTATATGTAATTTTACTGTATCATGATCTGAAATGGATGCATTTAATATTAATTATTAATCAATTAATTAAATTAAATAGTTGAGTGTTCCTGAATATGATTATGAAATTTTTATGCCCTAAAACATGGTCAGTTTTTGTGTAGGTATCATGTATAGTTAAGAAAAAAGTAAATTCCTTTCTTTGTCCATTCAATTTTCTCCAGATATTGTATCATATCTTTTCCAAAATTATATTCACCTCTTTTCTTGGTTTATTTTGTGGTTAGATTTATCTAGTTTTGAGACAAGGAGACTAGTATAGTTTTGCTGACTATTTCTTCCTTTAAGTCACAACTCCTCTAAGAATTTGGATGTTATACCTCTTGGTGCACATATGTTTAATATTGCTATTACTACATTGTCTGTGGTACCTTTTAGCAAAATACAGTTTCCTTCATTGTTTCCCTTAATTAGATCTATTTTTACTTTTCTTTTGTCTGATATTAGGCTTATTAACCCTGGTTTTTTTTTCTTCATTTGAAGTATAACATATTTTGTTCCGTTTACCTTTACTCTGTGTTTGTGTCTGCTTAAGATATGTTTCTTGTATCCACTTGTAATCCACTTTATTATTCACTTCTAGTTTATGGGAGAGTTCATCCTGTTCACATACATAATTATGATTACTGTGTATTTCTCTCCATACTATTTCCCCCTTATTATATATTTTTCTTTCCTTTCCCCTATCCTTCCTCACAAATGTTTTGCTGCTGACCACTGCTTTTTTCAATTTGTCCTCCCTTTTATCA
Organism: Antechinus flavipes; assembly: GCF_016432865.1. Classification (NCBI taxonomy): domain Eukaryota; kingdom Metazoa; phylum Chordata; class Mammalia; order Dasyuromorphia; family Dasyuridae; genus Antechinus; species Antechinus flavipes. The sequence continues at coordinate 372,818,584 of NC_067400.1, read as the reverse complement.
GCTACTTTCATTTTTCTTCCTTTTTCCTCTTCCTATTTCCCAATGAAGTAACACAGATTTTTCTACCTAACTGAATAAGTATATTATTTCCTCTTTGAGCCAAATCAAATAAGATTCGTACAATTCCCACCTTCTTCTTTCTTTCCCCATACTGTGATAGGTCTTTCATGCTTCTACATGTGATATAATTAACTTCTTTCTGTAGAAACCTTCCAGCTTTTTTATTGATCAAGGCTTTCACATAGTCCCAATATTTTTAAATTACTTCTCCTGGAACTATTTTTCAGATCAATTGTTTTCCAGTGAGGAATTTTTCATTTTCTTATATTTTTTCATTCTCTTGATTTTGTTTAATTCTTGATGTCTAATTCATTTATCTAAGTCTAATTTTTAAGAAATTATTTGCTTATGTTAACTTTTCTACCTTCTTTTCCATTTGGCCAATTCTATTTTTTAGGAAGATGTTTTCATCAGTCAATTTTTATGCTTCCTTTTTGAAATAGTTGTTTGTTTTCATAATTCTTTGCATAATTCATTTCTTTTCCCAATTTTTCTTCTACCTCTCTTACTTAATGTTAGAGACTTTCCTTCTGAGAATTACCATGTGTGCCAAGTCAGCTGGTAGGGTACACCCGGGAGGTAGAAGGGGGCTTGGCCTCTGAGGCAGGAGGCTGTGTTTTACAGGTGTTTCCTTGAGAAGGTGTCCTCTTGCTCGATCTTTTCTTAGGATGCAGCACTAACTCCAGGTGTGTCCCTTCTGTGGATCCCATCTATGCAGTGCTGAGTGGGCTAGGCACAGGGTAATCCCAGAGGAGAGTAAATATAAATAGCCAGCTTTGCCATAGGCAAGAGAGAAGGATGTGGAGAGAAGTAGAGAGAGGCAGAGATGTAAAGAGATTCAGGGATGCAGAGAGAGAGACATAGAGACATACATACACTTGTTCTTGCTTCCTGCTAACCCCTGCTGAGATTATCAATAAAGTCTATTTGGCACTATAAATCTGTCTCATCTCCATGTCTATCTGAGGAACATTGATATGTAAGGCCCTGGCAATAGCCAGTAGTCTCGGAGGTGGGAGGTTACACATTTGGGTTTCCTATCAGATTCTCCACCTTTATGAAAATTATATGAATTCTCTACCTTCATTGAAATGGGATGGAATGTGCTTTACAGGACACAAATGAGGTTCCAGAACATGGAATAAGAGTGAAATCAGAAACCACTATTGTGAAATGAAAAAGAGGGTCCTTTCAGCAAGTCATGACTGCTGTTGTTTCTCCTTTATTCTCAGAGGATCAATGAAATTAGGAGCAATGTCTTGATTTGCAAGAGAATTGGATTTAAGTAAGGCAGAGCTGTGCAAAGTCATCAGCTAACTCTCTCCTCCAAAGTCATCAGAATCCAAGAGCAAGACATAGATAAGTACTACTAAGAAAAGCCCCAGATGCAATGGGTGACTTTGACCTTTTTAAGCTAAGGTCTTTTCTAGATCTAGTTTTTCTGAGGCAGCACTCAATCAGTAATTAAAGACCAGCTAAGAAGAGAGGAAATAGATTGCCTAGTTTATCTTCATAAAAGAATCAAACTGGAACAGGAAGATCCTCAATATTTCTGATCAGAATAAAAAAAAATGCTATTTACCTATGATCTGTTTGAATGCTAGTAAAGGTTCATCTATAAAACCAAAACAATACTCACATAGCTGATGTAAGGAAATTACTTTTTTAAATTGTCAAATGATATTGAGATATGCTGTGTGGGGTGGCAGGAGTAGTGATCGTTGTTATCATCATCTATAGTATGACAAGGGCTGAGACAACTTACCAATCTAAAGGTGAAATGGTTGGACTTTAAAAATTCAACTGTGAATGTTAAGCCACACCAAGAGATTCTATGAGTAGAATGTGAACCTCTAATATGCTCTGCATACATATACAAACTCAGAAATTCATCCCACTATAATTAACTAGATTTTGGTATACACTTAATAAGTGCTGATGACTAACTATGGAGGAAGGAACAGTTAAAGCGTTGTGGAGATGGGGATCAGTGAGGATGGGGAAGATTAGGCTAGAGCTGTATTGTTTTCTGGAGAAGCAAAGCTCCCCCACATTCCCTTGAGTAGTGGAAAAACCTTTTCAATGCCCTAGGTCATTCTGTTTTGGTCACATCAAGGAGTAACTTTTTTTGCTAGCATTTATCTAGTACTTTAAGTGTACAAAACACATATATTATCTCATTTTTATCCTAGAAAGTAATGCTCTTATCATTGTCATTTTGATTAGGAAACTAAGTCTAAGAGAAGTTAAGTGATTTGTCAGCATCACATAGCTAATAAATGTTTGAAGATGAATTTGGACTCAAATTTTTCTGACTTCAGGTCCAACTTTCAATCCAATAGGGTACCTAATGCCACACACACAAAAAAAAATAATAATAATAATTAAACTCACTGGTTTTTGTTAGACAAACCTGGAGGAGCTCTTGGAAAGATGTGAATATTCTGCCATAGCATCCTATGAAATCCATCATCCTATGAAATAAGTACTTAATATGTTTAATTGTTTTAAAAAAGGGAGATATTTGTCCTATGTATGCATAGCCAAAATGATGGTTTTTCTAATAGCAGTGTATGGTTGTAAGATTTAGACAAAAAAAATTGAGCACCACAGCATCATAATTTTCAAATTGTGGTACTGAAGACTTTCTCAAATCAGTCAATATTGAAAGAAATTCATGCTATTCATGGGTAGGATAAATACTGAAGCTATAGCTCAGATATTTTGGCCATATAGTGAAAAGTCAGGACTTCTTGGAAAAGACCCTGACATGGGAAAGATAGAAGGCAAAAGGAGAGGAGAACAATAGAAGATGAGATGGATAGAAAATGTCATGGAAACAGTAACCATGAGCTTGAACAGACTTTAGGAGATGATAGAAGATAGAAGGATCTGGTATGCTACTGTCCATGGAGTTACAGAGAATTAGACATGATTGAATGGCTAAACAACTTCATTATTATTGTTGTTGTTGTTATTGTTATTATTATTATACACCATTTCTGCATTCACCTAATGATGTAGTGAAAAGAACTCTGAATTTTAAATCAGGATCAGAATTGACATTCCAACAGTGTTGGAACTGCATCTATAACCCTCCCTTCACCTCCCCTAGAGTCTCAGGTTCCTTGTAATGGGGAGGGGGTTGAGTTAGATTACTTTTAAGGTCCCTGAAATCCATAAGCATTTTGCATTAATGGTGGTGGAACAGCTGTTGCTTCTTTTTTTCAGGAGGCAAACTGAGAGATAAAGATGAAAATGGGTTTCTACATTTCAGCTAGCACATTGGCAATGGAACTGGGGAAATAAGGCTAGTGTCTCAGACTAATGCTTCATTCAGACTTCCTCTCCAGAAATTGTACTGCAGTCTATCACACTTAACCTACACTTTCCACACCTCCAAAAAGAGATACCCACAGATATACCTATTTATTTTGGCACACATCCAGAAAAGTTGGCTTGCAAACCTGGCCCCTTGCTTTGTGCATTTACTTTGATTTCTAATTTCCACGCATACATTGCAGGAACATCAGGTAGACCTATTCATTTCCACCCCCTCATCCCACTGCTCTTCCTAAAATGACATATTAATTATGGCTCATTTGAAAATTTCTCTCACAAATGTAGGTTCAGACTTCAACACCTAAATGAATTATATATACACCGTGCAAGGCTGTTTATACCAGGTTTCTTAAAAGGAGAAAATGAATGCAGTGTATTAATCATCAAACCAATGTCCCTGATTGAAAAATAAATTATTTAAATGAGCAACACTTGAGGTTTTCTAATATGTTACTTTCTAGATGTTTTTCAAAAAAAAAAAAAAAAACTATTAAAGGAGGATCAGGAAAAAAAAAAAAAGTCTTTGCATTCCAGCAAAGCCAGTCTAAAACTTAGTTTGTATTTAACTAAACTGGACGTGACACCATTGATTGGTCACTTGGAATCTTATTAACAATCAATTGTGAAATGGTCAAATAGACCAACTATAAAACAAATCCACATTAGCTGTTAAGATGGGTAAAAAAGGAGGGTTATCATTTGTGTCCCTAATATGAACAAAACTTGTGCTTTTCAAATTTAAACCCTACTGAACAATCAACTTCAATCTCAAGTTCATTTCCCATTCAAGAGGAGAGAAATAAGTCCTCATATGTAGCTCGTCTATTCTGTAGTCCCTTCATAGTCACCTTATAGAAAAAGGATCAAGGTCTTTGATGTTCTACACCCTATGTAAAATTTTTATACATCTGGTTGGTAAAGTTCTACTAGATAAACTCTAACACTTTATTCAGTCTTGAAATGCAATGACTTCTCTGTTTGTGCTTTATTAGTCCTTCACAGTCTGGCTCCAACATATCTTTCTAGTCTGATTTCACACCGATCTCCCTTCCTCTCTCTACATTACAGCCAAATTGGACCACTTTAAGCTCCCTGTCCTTAGCACTCCATCTCTTGCCTTCCTGCCTGTGCAGGAGGTACCTGCAAAGTTGGCCCCCAGTCCCAGACAACTGTCCCTATTGACTACAGCCCCTTGAAATCTCTAAGTCCCATCAAAGTATAGCTCAAGTGTCACCTCCTACTTGAAAACCTTCTTGGCTGCCCTCCCCCTATTTTAGTTATTAGTGCTGCCTTTTCCCCCAATTGACTGCTTTTTCTTCTATAATTTATATTTATTTAGACTTTGTTCATTCAAACTCTATTGCAGAGAGTACAGCTCCATTGATTGACCACATTGTTCAAATGTACACTTGCCAAAAGCGACCATTTTATGGAGAACTCACACTGGAGAAGCCTCCACAAGGTGGTTAGGAAAAAATGATACAAGGACACTCTCCTTTAGAATTGATTATATGACATGGGAGACACTGGCACAGGACCACCCAGTATGTGCCCTCATCAGGGAAGGTTTTGTGCTCTATAAGCAAAGAAGAATTGAATTAGCTCAGAAAAAATACTATTTGCGCAAGTCTGATAGGGCACTCCAAATGTTCATAGGGACTATTTGTGTCCCTTCTATGGCAGAGCATTGCATGCTCATATTGGTCTGATCAGCCATAGTCAGACACACTAACTTGACTCTAACATAGTGATGTCATTTTGGTCCTCTTTAAGATTAAAGAACAACAACCAAAGAATCATTTATTAAATTATGTACACATTGTTTCCCCCACAGCATACAACACTATAGAAAACAGAAATGATTTCATTTTTGTCTTTGAAATTTCATTACCTAAAATATAGTAAGTATTTAATAAATGCTTATTGAATTGAATTGTAGCAGTAATGATGATTTATTTAATAACTTAGCTGATAACAATAGAAATGTAAAATCTCAGAATTGGAAGAGATCATAATAGTCAAATATTCCAAGTCCACTATTTCTGATAAGGAATTGTTCCAATATTACTAACTAGAGGGGATGATATAGAGGTGGGCGGGAAAGCCATCCTGAAATATATTTTTAGATGTCTGCTTTGTTATTTTAGATAGAAAGTCCCTTCTATCTATAAAGTAGGTAGGAAGTCACTGTAAACTTTATGAGAGCAGGCAATATAAGTCCTATTTCTTTTTTCTATTTAATCCTCTCCTATGTATTATCATTCCCCTTTCATATCAACACATACACACACACACACAAACACAAACAATTCTATGCACAAAAACACTGATATATTAAAAATATAAACAATATAATTTTTAGTTTGTCAGAAAAGATGGGAAAAAGTTTTGAAGTCAAAAGGTCTGTATACAAATAACCTACAACATATAAACAAATATTACAAAAGTCTTCATGTATTTTCCCATACAAACACTTGCAGAAGCTTATTTTATTCCACAAATTCAGGCTTTTTTCTTTTTATTATTATTATTATTTTACTATGAAAAAGTACTATAGAACTTAGATATCAATTTCTATATGAAAACATCTTTTGAGTTCTTGTGTGGGATGGTAGAAATTTACCAATATATCTCCCCATGCTACAGCTTTGTGCTCCTCACTCTCACACTCTCTCATCTTTTTGTCTTTGACTCTGGTGTCTGTCCATCTGTCCATCTGACACACACCCTGCCCTTCCCTCCCCATCATCATCATCACATAGAATGAGTGGAGACTCTCAAGTTTAAGTCATTGGTTATGCTTCCATTTCCTGGAAGCTCCATAATGGTGAGATATGAAGGAGGGGATGATAGAAAGCAGCATTGTGTGAAAAAAACATTAATTTGATTCTTTAGTTTTATACTACAACAGCCTTAGTGCTGCAGGCTACCCCAGTAAGGACAAGGGCTCCCCTATGACAATGGGTGAGGATTTTTGGAAGTGGGAGTACCTGCTTACTTATAAACCTCTGGGATTAGTTCTCATTTTAGTTGATTCCTTTTCTTCTTTACCGGAGGACCCCAGGGACTGGCCTATCAGAGATAAGGAGCCTGACTTACTTTACCCTACCAAGACTTACTACTGCTTCTGTCCAGCACTTCTCTCCTTCTTTGTCCCCCTATATAGCACAACAGCTTTTCTGCCTGGCCCTTAACTAAGCTCATAGCTCTTAGAGGTTTTCAAAGGATTTTTATTGTAAGCAACTACTAGAATTATAAAAGATTTTTTTAAAGGGCTTCCTCATTTTCTTACTCTTCTGAATTCTATTTTTTAAAAAATCAAGAAAAAAAAATACAGATAATTATGATTAATTTTTGAATAGACATAAGACTAAATTAAGGCTCAGTTATTTCAGGGAGAGACTTAGAAAGCAAACAAGATTTTGGATTCTTGGCATTTTGTCACAAGAGCAGAATTGGACCTTTGGTTAGAGGAAACATTTTGAAAAAATGAAGCAAGATTTGAGGACCCTACCTATATTATCAAAAAATATACCTAGAAGTGTGTCATTGGTTGGGGAGGAGAAAGGAGAAGAGACTGAGAAGGGTTTCCCTTCTCATTTGTCACCAGTAGAACTGATCACTTTAAAATGGCAGTGTAAGAAGGTAATAGAGAGCATCTGGGCATTGGGAGGAAGATCCCAGGGTGCAGCTATGAGGATAATGAAAGGGTATTCTCAAGAGGCCACTAGTGGGGCATGAGAGAATTTCTTACATCCAGTCAACAAGTTGATTGAGACCTTCCAGGATAATTGTTCTCACAAACATACGGATACATGTGTAAGTGCATATACATGATTAATTATGTCTCAGTGGAACCTGAACCCGGTCTCTCCTACTCTAAGACCAGTTCTAAATCTATCTAAGCCACAGTACCTCTCTAAAATAAATATAGCTAAAAAACAAAAGCAAACAAAAACAAAAATACAAATGAGGAACTGAGGTAAACTGAGAGTTAAGTGACTTGCCCAGGGTCAGACAGTTAGTAAGTGTCTGAGGCCAGATTTGAACTCAGGAAGATGAATTGTCTTGAATTGAGATCCAGCACTCTATCTAGATAGATAGATAGATAATAGATAATATATATAATAACTATTATTATTATAGATAGAAAATCCCTTCTATCTACAAGGTAGGTAAGAAGTCACTATAAGCTTTATGAGGGCAGGTAATATAAGTCCTATTTCTTTTTTCTATTTAATCCTCTCTCCCTATGTATTATCATTCCCCTTTCATCTCAAAACACACACACACACACACACACACACACACACACACACTCAATTCTATGCACAAAAACACTGATGTATTAAAAAAATATAAATTAAAAATATAAAATATATATTAAAAAAATATACACATAGCCACACAGCAACTGAGTGGCACAATTCATCAAGCTCAGGCTATGGAGTCTAGAAAATATGAGTTCAATTGTTTTTTCAGACACTCGTTCTCTGTATGACTGGACAAAGGAGTTAACCTCTCACTTTAAAATGGAAATTACAATAGTACTTCCTTCTCAGGGTTGTTGTGAGAATCAAAGGAGATCATTTTAAAGCACATTGCAAATATAAAAGCACTATGTAAATACTAGAAAGGAATTAAAATGAAATTCTATTTTTCTCTAGAAGAAAATAAAAATAACTAAGTTGTGGGAAAAGATCAGTCTCTAGAATCAACACCTTCATGACTGTGGTAATAACTGAACCCAAATATGATGCTTCCCACTTGGACTTTAAAGCCACTCATCTTTCTCTATACCTCTTTTTTCTCATCCTTAAAGTGAGAACTTAATCAAAAATGGCCTCAGGGTCCTTCTACCAATGGGTCTATGATACTATGATTCAAATATAAAGTGATAGCAATGCATTATACTGAGCTCAATTTTCCAAATCCTTGAATTGTGACATGGCACTAGACTTAGCATCAAATGGCTTGGACTAGAATGGTAGTTGTGATAAATGCTACTTTGAGCAAATTACTTAAACATCAAGTTTTGGTTTTTTCTTCTTCTATAAAATGAGGCAATATGGCCTAGCACAGGGGTTCTCAACTATTTTTGTGTCAAGAAACTCTTTGGCAATCTAGTAAAGTCCAGAAAGTTCTCTTCAGAGTGATTTGTTTCCATGCATAAAATATAAAATTCATAGGATGACAAAGGAAACCAATTATGTTGAAATACAGTTATCAAAACATTAAAGAGAATAAAAACATGTTCATGTCCCAGATTAGAAATTCCCGGACTAGATGATCTCTTCTAGTTATAAATAATCCCATTGATAAGGGAATATGAGGACATCGGAAGGATGAATTAACTCTTTAAAACAATAATCAGGGAATAATTGAAATATAGGTTTTCTAAGAATGTGCCTGATCCTGTTCTGAGAGAAAAGCAGTTTAAGTGGCATAGTAGATAGAGTGCTGGACCTAGAGTTAAGGCAATTCATATTCCTGAGTTCAAATCTGGCCTCAGACTCTTACTAACTGTCTGACTCTGGGCAAGTCACTTAACGCTCAGTTTGCTTCAATTCCTCCTCTGTAAAATGAGCTAGAACAGGAAATTACAAATCATTATAGTATCATTGCCAAGTAAATATCAAATGGGGTCACAAAAAGTTGGACAAGACTGAAAAACAGTTAAACAATCACAAAATAATAAAAGAAGTACTGAATTTGAAGTCAGATTCAAATTCTAGCTGTGCTACTTAGTATCATTGTTGAAAAGGAAAATACCTGGTAAATAGGAACAGAGAGTCAAAGGAGATCTTTAAAATTATCTAACAAAAATCTCTCATTTTACTTTTAAGAAAACAGAAACCTGAGAGTTTAAATGATTTCCCTTAATATCCCAAAACTCAATATAGAACATAGAGGGAATTAAAATCAGGGATATGTTGGAACCTGCTCATATCAAGAGCTGGTTGTTAAATTTTCATTGTGAACTTATGTACCTCTAAAACTGGCAGACACTACAAATCAGGGTTTTATTTATTGTTTTGTTGATTGCTTGACTTAAGGAAATGATGGAGATTTTAAAATGTGTCCTGTCCTTTTTTTTTTTTTTTTTCCTGGAGAACCAGTTGGTATACATTTGCCAGAACTCTGCTGATTAAAATCTAAGACTCCTAGCTTCAAATCCATCCCTCTTTCTGTTCCACCACAGATTATAGCTATATAACCCTAGCCTAGTCCTTTCACCTGTGTATCCCTCCCTTTCCTCATCTGCAAAATAAGAAGGCTGGGTGACAGGATTTCTAAGGTCCTTTCCCCACTCTAAATTTTATGAAACTTAAGTAGTATTGGCACCACCTCAAAATAAAACTCACTATTTTATCTATGAATGCAAAATCATTGAATTACATGCATTAGAGGTGAAAGATCCAGTTTTGATGTGTTCCATCCCTTTCCTCCCAGCAAGTTCATTATTTGTTTCCTCAAATATATCAAGAGCCATCCATTGTTAGTTTAGTTAAATCATAACTGTCTTAAGCAATAAGGCCTCCGTTTTTCATTATCATTCCAAACTCTTCCATATACTTTTCCCCATTCCAAATCTGTTTTTGTACTTGGAATAAGGGATTGATTTGTAGTTGGATTTATTCCATTGCTGGCCATTATAATGATATATAACAGGATCCTTGTTGATCTCATGGATGAAACTATAAAAGTAACACCCTTTCTCCCCTATATACTACAATAACACACTCCTTTTATTAAACTGCAATGGCCTATGATCAAATAAATACTGCTAAAGCTGAAAATCTCTACCCTTAACTCATTTTTTTGTATCTAGAAAATACTGTAGCTATGATACATAATGAAACCACCCACTGCTTGGGGATCCCTACAAAATCTAGATTCAGTGGAGTTCATTTAAGACAGAACATTCGTGCCATTTGAACACAATATAATAAGCAGAGAACAATCTGCTGGGTAACACCAAGCTTTACTTAAATAGATTGATAACGTCCACACCAAAAAATAGCAGGCGCAGCGTTCAGTTTGTTCTCTTTGGTACAACTTACACACTAAACAAGATAAGACCATTACTGAGCTCCACTGTAAATGCTAGTACCCCCCAGTGTGCTCTCATAGGAAAATGCCAAATAATAACAACAACATCCTTTTCTGCTTCACAACAGCTCTTGTGATTTGCTAGGAAAAATAGACACTTCACTAAATATCAAAAGCTAAAGAAATATATTGAATAAAACAAGATAAAAGAAAAAATTACATGTGAAATTTTTTGAAACCCATTATTTCTTCATTTTCCAATCATCATATTAAAAATTCCTTACTTACATAGCATAGGTGATAGCACAACTTAGGCTTCATCCTACAATATGCCTTTCCTGATTCTCTCAAGGTATCAGCACTTTCTCCTGAAATTTTCTTGAATTAATTTGTATATACTTTGACTAACTCACATAAATATTTTTGATAGGTTATTTTCTGTGTAAATATGTTTTCTATCTCCTACCAAAAAGTAAACTTATTGAGCTCAAAGCCTGCTTATTGCTATTGTTGCTGTGTTTATATCTCCATCAACTAACAAACTGGTCATCACATGCAACTGGTATTTCATCATTTTTTCTTGTGTTGAATTATATTGGTAAACCTGATTCCTTGTAATAATGCCTTTTTTTAAGGTCCTTTTTTTCCCCAACACAATGCAGTAAGATTTCAGTAGCACCAAAACCTGACCTTTCACCTTTACGTTTTTTACTCCAAAGCTTACTTAGTGGTAGTTCAAATCATGAAAGTATTAAGTGGGTTCACTCATAAATCAGAATTTTAAAGTCTGTTGCCAGCATGAATTCACTATATTTAAAAGGGGAGGAGGAGATTTAAGACTACACTTAACAAGACTGACTTCACAGTTGTTAAATGCAGCTTTCTGGTGATCTGGTAACTATGAAATATGATGGACTTTTATTGGAACTGGCTGTCTAAACATACTTTCTCTTATAAGTGTATACACAATATATATATGTGTACATATACATAGCCATGGATAGCAGTATTAATATACATATATAAAGATAAAGACAAAATCAAGATACAATCTCTTGAAATAAGAAGCATTTACTCCTAAGCACTTTAAAAATAAACTTTGAAGGTACATAAATATAATTTTAAGAGAAATACTAAGTATTTGCAAAGTATTCTCCTAGCTATTGTAGAGAAACTAAAAACAAACTAGTACCAAAGAAAGGGTCCCATTAAACACATTTTGACTGTCCAACTAGATACAGTTCTATTATACAATTCTGTTTTTAATCAAAATAGCTAAGTACAAACTGAGGGGCTATTGAGTATTTAAAAAAAAAAACTTGAACTGACTTCATTTAAGCTAAAATATAGAAATTTCACACACAAATTGATTTGCAAATAAGAACATATAGCAACAGAAAATGAGAGGCCACATATTATGTTTTTTGTTTCTCAAACACCTTTTAATAAAAAGAAGAAAAAGTGTTGTGAAGCACCAGGGCAAATTAATATCATTCTGAAATTATTTACCACCTAAGGGAGCACTAAAGAATTTTTAGAACAAACACGTAGGGGATTCTTTGGACCAATGTCACAAACAGGGTTCATGAAACAATAAATGGGAACCACTGGCAATGAATAGAGGGTAGCTTTTGAGAACAAGAAGACCTGAGTTCAAGTTCTTCCTTCTATTCATATTACTAAAGAGATCTTAAGCAGATCAAATCATTAACTGCTCCATAGTCCTAAGTAAACCTCTAAAACTATAAATTACAGTCAAGCTGCTTATTTGCTTTTGGTCAAGAGAATTTCCCAGACTTGTAACTCCAGTGAAATCATGAATCTGTATGGAGAGAAAAAAAAAAAAAAAAAACAACACAACCCAACAAGCAGCTAATAAATAGCCCAATTCAACAATCACTATTTTTGTACATTGGTTTTTAATTGTACATTTAACTGAATTCATTTAAAAAAAAATTTAGCATGTATCTACAGACATTTCCTGTATCTACAAGAAACCATAGGTGACATCTATTGTTTCCATTTATCCATTCAACAAAAATTTATTAAGTGCCTACTATGTATCAGTCACTGTCCAGGGTGATAGAAATATAAAGATAAAAATGAATGTCTCTGACCTCAAAGAACTTACATTCTGTTGGGGAAATAAAACATACAAAATTAATTAGGATCATAGATTTCAGGCTGAAAGGGATATTAGAGATCATTGAGTACTTCTTAATTTTAAAGATAAGAAAGTGAGATTTAAAGTGAATTGTCCAACACAATATAGTCACAGTCACTAAGTATTAGAATTAGAATTTATTGGCACTAGTCACTGAGGAATTCAGCAAGCCTTGTCATAGACACTTGAGGATCTAAAATAGGTCTTGCTTATACTCAATTACAATGTGTAATCCTACATAGTATGATTTTAGAAACTCTCAACATTCATTCATTCCACAATGTATCTTCCCTTCTTTTTTGGGTGTCCCATTGTCAAAAATTCCTATTTTTAATCACTCCTTTAATTTTTTAAGTTTCAAAGGTCATTTGATAAACTATAGACATGTTATCAAAGAAGAATCACATATTGAGCCATTTATACAATAATAACTTGCACTATTTTAGCAGATTAACTAGTCACCAAGAGAGGTCCTAAGGGAATCTCACATAGTTTTGCTGAGGGATTTGCATAAAGGAAAGGTTAGAACTTGATCCATTTGCAGGGCAGCCAAGTTCATATCTGGTACCAGAGCAGAGCCAAACGTAACTAATAAAAGGAAATGATACTATGAGATACCTGCGGGGGAAGGAGAGAGGCAACTCTCCAGAGGAAAGGTGAGAAATGGAGGCTGTTGCCAGAAGCCAGCCCTTCTCTTAAACTTCATTTGGATTTGCCACATTGGTTACATGTGATTTCTGTCAGCATTCCAGTTAACAAGCTGGTCTTCATTCTGTTTTTTTCTTTCTCATACAACACATTCTGTCCTGTTGGGTTGCTGACTTTTTATGAAAACTTCAGCAACAGCATACATTAGTTATTGTAAATTAGAATCAGCTACCTCACACAATGGATAGATAATCAGGCTGGAGCAAAGAAAACCTGAGTTCTAATCTGATCTTACACAACCACTGTCTACATGACTATGGGCAAGTTACTTGATTTCTGTCTATCTCAATTGCCTCCATTGTAAAGTGGGAATTAATATAAGTGCCTGAATTCCAGGATTGTTATGAGGAGCTAATGGGATATTTGTAAAGAGCTTAACATATTTGTAAAATAGTAGATAATAAATATTTGTTCCCTCCTCCCTTTACTTCCTTGATTCCTTCCTTTGTTCCTTCCTTCCTAAAATGCAATCTTAGGTTATTATTATTTTTTTCTTTTTTCCTTTTTTTTCCTCAGGCAATTGGGGTTGTGACTTGCCCTGAGTCAGAGGGCCAGGAAGTGTTACGTGTCTGAGGCTAGATTTGAACTCAGATCTTCCTGACTCCAGGGCTGGTGCTCTACATACTGCGCCACCTAGCTTCCTCTTGGATTATTATTTTCATAGTTTCGTCATTGCATACTGGTACATGACAGTAGTCTTAAAACTTATTGTCAGATCATATAGAAATATGCTGACTCAGAAATTTCCCTGCCACATCCTGTATCAGGATCCTTTGTCAGTTATAATACCAGTATACAAACTACAAAGATAAAACTTTAAACTTCCAAAACTTCTTCTATATTACAGTAAGACAACTAATGTTATAAACTCAACAAGGAAAGCAGTCCATTCAATGAAAAAAAAACAAAACAAAAACATTGTCATAAAATTTATGTTTTCTTAAAATGATATGTCAAGATTTTTGATCAGCTAACTCTGAAAGTAATCTGAAAAAAAGCAAGCTTAGTGGTAGCTGACCATTCAGAATCTTCAAATTATCCAGGCTATTGGTTAATAATCACATGCCCCACTCTTATATTCAACAAAGGAAACTGCTCAAAATAAGACTATCTTATTGAAAATTATACAAGTGGAAATTCTCTGTAGTAAATTAACGATAAAGGAATAAAGCAGTTAAATGAATATATTTTTCATGCTTCAGGGCTATGTGTTTAACAGTTTTCTAACTGTTCATTCATTTATAAAAAATACTTCAGTTATTATCTACTTGAGTTGAAATTAGATATTTAATTGACTGGAGGGAATGAAATTCGTTCACTTTTAAATAAGGCACTATTTTAAAATATTTCTGCAAAATGCTTTGTAAGACCACCATCAGCCCAAGTTCTTGGCAAACTTCCTCATGTGTATATATTTTAAAAGCATAGTTGTTTTTATAAATGTAGTACTGTGAGAGCTAACTCCTTCAGAAACATGTTTATCTTAATTAGGAAAGTCAACAGACTTCTAATGGGAAGAAATGGGTATTTTTCTCTGTGGTATAGAAAGCATCAAAGGCCTAGTTCTCATGCCAAACCAATCTTCCTTCCTGCCTGCCTTTCAAACCCAGGTGATTGCAGACAGCTGAGCAGACATTTTCCCCAAAGCTTCTATTGACCTGGCTCCAGTCTTTTCTCTGTCTCCCCATCTCCCTCTCCCTTTCTTTCTCTCTTTCTCACTGTCACTCTTTCTGTGTATCTTTTTGTATTTTTGCCTCAGGAAACCTAGGGATATTCATGGCACCGAGGCAAATAATGTGGAATTAAAAACTAAATTCTTGAGGCCTTATCCTAGCAACAGGACCATCACCATCTGTTCAGAGGACAGGCCTGCCATTATCTGCTACATTCTTTGTGTATACTCCATCACCTGTGAGAGGAAAAACACTGGCCCTTTCCTGGGTCCTTTCTTTGTTACAAAAGAGTAGCCTGCTTCTTCTCATGCAGCAAGACATAAAGAACCCAACTCTGATAGGTAGAATGTACCACAAAATTAAGGGAATATATCAGGAGGTTTTACAAATGCATCTCATAAATTAATCAGAGAATTAACATCTATGTAGTAAACAACAAACAACATATAATTTTTACTTCTTTTAGCATAGTCACAATTTTTTTTTTTAGTTAAAGAACACTGAACTCTGTCTTTCCCCTTCGTTTTATATTACAAAGGCATGATCATAGTATGATTTTTTTCTTTATAATGGTAAAAAAAAAACAAAAAACAAACAAACAAGAATAAAGACCAAAAAAAAAAAAAAAACTAAACATACAAACAAACAAACAAACAAAAAAAAAACCCCTGTGATTTCATTTGGACTTTTTCTATAAGAAAATCAAACCCTTACTTACAAATTGGGTTCAGAAATATTGTTTCAGTAAGTCTGGAGTAAAGATTCATGCTAGTTAGAAATCTAGTTTTTCTCAGATTTAGAGCAGAATTTCCATAAGAAATTTTATATGTTAAAAAGCTAATAAGCTAAATTTTATGTGTTAAAAAGCTTTATGAAAATAATTTCTCATTCTAATTGTCATTATTATTGTAAAGAAAATCCCACCCCACAGACACACACAAATACACACAATACCCAATGCCTCTCAAAACATTGGCATTTGCAAAACTCAGTCAGAGTCAAGAATGAGAACAATACTTCAATAATAGAGAGTTCCAATACCCTTTTAGGAAGTAGTTGAAGTGGAGGGAATCGGGAGAAAACCTATAGGTTGAGGTGGAAGAATGATGCAAATAGAAAG
This sequence comes from Antechinus flavipes, assembly GCF_016432865.1. Classification (NCBI taxonomy): domain Eukaryota; kingdom Metazoa; phylum Chordata; class Mammalia; order Dasyuromorphia; family Dasyuridae; genus Antechinus; species Antechinus flavipes. The sequence continues at coordinate 372,802,464 of NC_067400.1, read as the reverse complement.
TGAAAAAGATATATAGATAATGCATCAAAGTTTCCTTAGAAAAACTCTAAGGGGGATTTTAGGAGCCCTTCTCCTGCCCCCTTCTATTCAAAATAATGGAGAACTTGGAATCAATATAAAGTGAGTTTGTTAAAATGACAGGAAAATCATACATTTGTTCCATAAGATGGGAAATAAAACTATGGAAGAAAAGAATCAAGCTAAATAGACTTCAGCTCTTTGTCTACTATATAGGAAAGATTGCTTAAGTACCTGTTGGCTAAAGTCCAAAAATGTCATTGGCATCTAACATATGAAACTTGTCCTATTTCCATGCAGCCAATGTGCCCAAAATTATTTGTGAAATATGTACTGAAGTTTTCCATGTGTATGTTAATTATTTCCCTTATTAGATTACACCTTGTATTACTATCATCTGCATATTGGGCACTTGCAATTTCCTACGTTTCCCACATGGCTTTTGCTAAATTTTTCCTAGTAGCAGCAGTTGGGAATCCTTGCCAATGAGGTGGGGATTCCGAGAAGCAGCTGGATCATTCTCTTCATCCATGAATATACTGAATCTTAAGGGAATAAAATCCCAAAGAAAATGCTTGGTTATTTTCAATAGATGGAAGGAATACATCTGCCCTGTAACACAAGATCAGAGTGTGGCAGGAATACAGATGAGAAAGGTGAACAGATGAGGTACTCTGTGATCATGAGAGAAGGTCGAAAGGGGTTTGCAGCTCATGGATGGGAGTTCAAAAGGTAAACACAAAACTCCCATATGCTCAAATAATAGCCCATTATAAAAATGTAAAAAAAAAAAAAATCTGCCTTCATGAAAAGGATTTATGACAAATTATATGTGTGTGTATGTACATATATATGTATATATATATTTGAAAAAATGTCTATATAATCATGAACTTCACTGAGAAGTGAAGGTAAAGTAACTGAAAAGTCTTTCTTCAAATGTTCCCCATGCAATTACCTGTGTTTGAAGACTAAAAGCAAGCAAATAACCATATTAGGGGTTTATATTCCCCCAGAAAACTATGAATATTTAAACTATTAACTCAATTATTCCAAAGAAGTTATGCTATTTCTCATCATTTAGTTAATTTAAGATAGGTCTTCATGGCACCAATAGCACAGATTTATTCTCTATATAAAAGAGATAGCTCCTCTCCAGCCCATGGATATAAAGTATATTTCCAACATAAGCAAATACTACATACTCCACTAGTCACAGGAGGAGAGGACATTAAAGATTGGCGAAAAAAAAAATGCTACTTATTTTTGTATCTCAGGGATAAATCTAAAAGCAGCCTACAAATACCCTGTTAGAAAGTGTATTTTCATTGGGTGTAAGAAACACATGCTTATAACTGAACTGATAACATTGCTTCTAGTGTTCTTTGGAAACATCTTATCTAAAAAACTAAAAGGAGGACCCAGAAATCATGTACTGCAAATTAGAGTCAAAAGCACCCAAAGAGGTCACCAAGACATTTTAACATGATAATCAAAGCTATAATCAAATAGCTCCAAAATCTTATAATTAAGCCAAAATACTAACTTTCCATACCATGACCCTACCTCCCTTCCTTCCTCCCTTCTTTCCATGCTTCTTTTCTTCTTACTTTCCTTCCTTCCTGCCCTCCTCTCCTTTCTTCTTTCCTTTTTTCCTCCTTCCTTCCTTCCCTCCATTCCTCTTCTTCTTTCCTTTTTTCTTTCCTTCTTCTCTCTCCCTCTGTCTTCTTTTCTTCCTTCCTCCTTCCCTCTCTCATTCTCTTCCTTCCTTCCTTCTTTTCTTCTTCTCTCCTTTCATTCTTTCCCTTCTCCCTTCCTTCCTTCCTCCCTCCCTTCATTCCTTTCTTCATCCCTTTCTTCCTTCCTCTTTCCCTTCCTTCCTTCTTTCCTTCATCTATTCTTCTCTCCCTCGCTCCCCCTTTCCTTCCTTCCTTCCCTCCTTTCTTCCTCTCTCCTTTCCTTCTTTCTTCTCTCCCTCCCTTCCTTCTGCCCATGCTTCCTCCCTCCCTCCCTTTGTTCCTTCCTCTCTCTCTCTTCCTTCCTTCCTTCTACTCTTCATCAAAGAAATATCATTTTAGTCTTTGTCTCCTTCACTTTTTCCCCACCTACCTATTAACCTCTAATCCCTAGACCCTGTTGAGAATCTAATCATTCCCAAAGTAAATGGAACAAAGGAAATATCATAGAGATGCTTTATTCTATGTGTTAAGTTATTTGAGGTGGGGAGTTGGTACATAGGGAGAAATAGGCTAATAAACTCCATTTGATCATAAGAGCAACCCTGAGATAAAAGGAGAATATGCAAATAGTTTTAATTTTAATTCTAAATAAAAATACAGTAGAAATACTACTGGGCTGGGAACTATAAACCAAGGCTCTAGTTTCTGGTTCTATTACCTGTTATCTTTAATTAAATCAATAGTTCTACCTGGGCCATAGTATGCTATCATGTGCAAGGTAGTATGTTGTAGAAATATCAAGTTTATCTAGGGTCTAATATAAACATGCTCTCAATTATTTCAGCATATTAGATTATTTACCTGAATAAAATAAACCTTGAGTTAATGTTGGAGTATAATTAATAGCTATCCTTCTGTATGATAACTGGAAAGCTACTATGTCCATTTGACAAGCTGATCAGATTTTTTTTTTTTAAAAATGTCAGCCACAGAAAACAGGAAGTATGTCTAATTGCTAAACAGTGACCCCACTTGCCAACTTAGACTTGCTTCTGAAAGACTGTCAGAGAAATCAATAATCTCATCCTCAGATGGAAGAATCATAGGAAAACTGAAAGAAATTTCAACATTTAACCAGAGAAAAGAGAGTTTCAATTGAACAAACATCAATTTTGAAAGTAATAAGATCCAACTAACTAGTACTGAGATCAAATACTCAGAAAGTGGGTGATATTCATAATAACCATCCCTTTTTTAAAAAACTCTTTTTTTTTTAACTCTTGAGATTAATCCTATTCTGTGAAAATCTAATATGTGCACATCATCTCTCCAGTTAAAATGTAAACTTGCCAAAAGCAGAGAACATTTTATTCTTTGTATATGAACACCTAAGACCTAGCAGAAAATCTGGCATATAGCAGGCCCTTAATAAAACTTATTGGCTTATAATATTATATGATTATTTAGAAAACTCAAATAGTATTTCATAAATTAATCTGTTCCATGATTACTTTATTGAGTCAAGACTCTCACTGCATTTCAAACATAATTTAATTTTGAATTATATTCAGCTAGGTAATACAGGGCATATAAAATGCTAGAATTAAAAATTTAAAAACCTGTGTTCAAATCCTGCCTCAAATAGTTGCCCTGGTTCTCTGATTCTAGGCAAGTCACTTAAACTCACTTTGCCTCAATTTCCATATTAGTAAAATAGGAATAGTGAAAGCATCCACATCCCAGGATTGTTGCAAGAATAAAATTAGATGACACACCTCTCAGTTTGGCTAAGGTGACAGGAAAAGGTAATGATGAATGTTGGAGAGAATGTGGGAAACTGGGACATTGTTGATGGAGTTGTGAACTGAGCTAACCATTCTGGACAGCAATAAGGAACTATGCCCAAAGGTCTATCAAATTGTGCATACCCTTTGATCCATCAGTGTCTCTACTGGGCTTGTATCCCAAAGAGATCATAAAGGAATGAAAGGAACCTACATGTGCAAAAATATATGTGGCAGCCCTTTTTGCTGTGGCAAGGAACTGGAAACTGAGTGGATGCCCATCAGTTGGAGAATGGCTGAATAAGTTATAGTGTATGGATGTTATGAAATATTATTGTTCTATAAGAAATGATCAGTAGGATGATTTCAGAGAGGTCTGGAGAGACTTACATGAACTGATGCTAAGTGAAATGAGCAGAACCAAGAGGTCATTATACATAGCAACAACCAGATTATACAATGATCAATATTGATGGATGTGGCTCTCTTCAACAATGAGATGATTTAGACCAGTTCCAATGATCTTGTGATGAAGAGAACTATCTGCACCCAGGGAGAAGATTGTGGGAACTGAGTGTGGATTCACAACATAGTATTTTCACCCTTTTTGTTGATGTTATTTGCTTGGATTTTGTTCTCTCTCATTGTTTTTTTTTTTTTCCTTTTTGATCAGATTTTTCTTGTGCAGCATGATATTTGTGAAAATATGTATAGAAGAATTGCACATTTAACATATATTTAATTGCTTGTCATCTAGGGGAGGAAGGTGAAAAGAGAGGAAAAAATTAGAACATGGGGTTTTGTAGGGGTAAATATTGAAAATTATCCATGTATATATTTTGAAAATAAAAAGCTTTAATAAAATTTAATAAAAAATGAGATGGCATATGTAAAATGTTTGCAAAACTTAAATTTAAAACATAAATATTAACTAGCATTATTATTATTATTATAAAAATCATATACATTAAGCTTTTTAGGAAACAAAACTATTATACAGAAGTTGAAATTGCCAACCTATATGGTGACAAAAGTGATAAAAGCAAAAATTTTATGTCGTATGGCTGGCACTGTTCTTAGATAAAAATTAAAAGATTTCAGATTTGTCTTTGTAATCCCTTTCTCTATGTTAACAAAAACCCTTTCCTCTTTCCCAGAGCTCAATGCTTTAAAATAAAGTATATGTTCATATTCTGAAAGATGCTGATGATAATGATTAGCATTTCTAATGTCATGTAATCTTTGAAAGGCATTTTACAAAAATCTTATTGGAGCTGCATAAAATGCCTATAAAATACTACAAGTATTATTAGCCCCATTATACTGATAAGAAAACTGAGACCTAAAGAAGTTAAATATTTGCCCAGGGATATGTTGTTGTTGTTGTTTATGTCATGCCATGTCTGACCCTTTGTGACACCTTTTAGACATTTCATGGCCAAAATGCTAAAGTGGTTTGCCATTTCCTTTTCAGTTTCATTTTACAGTTGAGGAAACTGAGGCAAAAAGAGTTAAGTGACTTGATCAAGTTCAAACAGCTAGTATAAATCTGAGAAGATGCAATCTAATGAAGATCTTCCTAATTTCAAGCCCAGTGCTCTATCTACTACACTATACTAAGTGTTAGTCATTCTGTCCACTGTGTTATGAGAAGTGAAGTACTTGATCTAGAAATTAATTGCAAATTTTAAAAGAAGATACCTATGTTTAGTGAAATTTTATCAAAAGAGCAGTCATTTAAGAGAGTATATCTTGATTGAATGCACCTTCAGAAAAATGAGCAGAATAGGAAAAGTGGTGGTGAAGAATCATAATGACTAGTTATAAGTGCAGAACTTCTATTTCATTACAGAATTCTAAGATGTTCGAGCTGGGAATGTACATAACAATCATTTAGATCTGTCCTTCATTTTAAAGAATCCCAAGTGTTTTAAGTGCCATATCCAAGGTTACAAACTCAGTCACTGACAGACAATTAGAAAATATATGTTCTCCATATGTAGATATTTTTGCAGTACTTCGGCACTGAGAGATAATGTTGCCTCACTATAATAATCCTGATGAATATATTAGTATTCATGTGCTTCTCATGCTCTCCATAGGTACCATTGTTGTAGAGCATCACTTCAGCAGAAAACAAACCAAAGCCTTTACTTTTAAAATCTCCATGATGCTTTTTCTATTAGATATTTTAATTTTATTGAACTGAAAATAGAATTTACCTATTACCATAAAGAATGTCTACCAAAAAAAATCATCTTATAGTAGCTATAGTATCCCCAAAGGATAATGAGTTCTTACATATTTTCCCCAGTAATGTAGAGGAAATCATTAGTAACTTAAGACAGAAATAAAGAAATCATCTAATTAATGTATTCAGAGATGAATCTTAATGTCCAATTATTCTCTTGATTTGACACAACCTAGTAACAACATAACATAGTCAGCAACAATGTATTACGATTGGAAGAATTTAAAAAGGGGAAGGTAACCAAAGTGGAGGGTTTGGTAGAGGGAGGCTGAAAAATAATTTTTCTTTCACCCTTTCTTCTTTTTCTGTTCTAACTTATAGCAGATCAATATATAACCTGAGTTTTCAGCTAAACAAATGTAGAAGCAACATCAAAACCAAAATATATGCCAAAATGCTGAATATTCTCTGAATCATCCCAATAATGTAAGCATGTTTGCCCATTTAATCAATAAACATTACCTATCACACAAGAATCCTATAATTTCTCTTTCAGTTTAGTTTTAGATTTAAAATATCAAGCTTCCATTAAGGTTTATAGAAAATAAGCACCACATCTAACACAAGGTTTCATCTGCCCCATGTTATTGTATTAACTACCATGATAAAAATATCTGTGTGCATTTACATGTATGTATTACACATGTACATGTGTATATGTGTATATGCCTATTATATAATTCTATGTAACAATTCCTAACAAAGAGTTGGCTCGACACAAATCCCACTCTGGAATTTGTAATACTTCCCAGATTGGTAGGACAGAAAACTAATGCAAAATCAGCCCTCAGATTAGGGGGATGGGGCAGGGATCAGAAAGGGAAGGTAGGGGAGGTAGGGGGTTTCCAGAGAAGTTTTTGGAAGAAGGGATGATGGTTCCAGATAACAGCTGCAGTTCCTTCCATTAAGAATTTGAGAGATGTTGTTCAGTCATTCAGTCATGTCTCACTTTTTGTGATCCCATGGACCACCAGATTCTTCTGTTCTCCACTATCCTCAAAATTTATCCATGTTTGTTGTTTCCATGACCCTATTTCTTCATCTCATCTTCTGCCATGCACTTTTCCCTTTGCCTTCAATCTTTCCAACATTATGGCCTTTTCCAACAAGTCCTATCTTTTCATCATGTGGCCAAAGTATTTAAATGTCAGCTTCAATATTTGAGCTTCTAGTGAATAGCCTGAATCAATTTCTTTAAGTATTGACTGATTTGCTGACCAAGCAACCCTCAAAAGTTTTCTCCAGAACCACAATTTAAAAGCATTGATTCTGAGACATTCAGCTTTTCTTATGGTCCAACTCTCACAGTCATACATTACTACTGGAAAACCATAGTTTTGACTATATGGATCATTGCTAGCGAGGTAATGTCTCTGTTTTCTAATAAACTATACAAACTTGCCCAAGCTTTCTTTTAAAGGAGCAAATGTCTTTTAATTTCATGACTGCAGTTGTTACCTGCAGTGATCTTTGGACTCAAGAATATAAAACCTGACATTGTTTCCATTTCTTCTCCCTCTATTTGCTAGGAAAGTGATGGGACCTGTTGCAAAGATCTTAGGTTTTTTTGTTTGTTTTTAATGTTAGTCTTCAAGCCAGTTTTTACACTCTCCTTTTTCATCCTCATGAAGAGATTTCTTAATTTCTCTTTATTTTTGCCACTAAAATTGTACTATCTGCATATCTGATATTTCTCTTAGCAACTTTATTTCAACTTTTGATTTATTCGTCCATTTCATATGACATATTCTACATTTAAATAAAGTGATAATATATAATCTTTATCATATTCCTTTTCTAATCATAAATCTAATAAGTTATTTCAAGTTTGGTTCTGTTGCTTATTGGTCTACTTACATGTTCCTCAAGAAACAAGTAAGATGATCTGGTATTCCTAGCTCTTCAAGGACTTGCCATAGTCTTTAGTGTAGTCACTGAAGAAGAAGTAAAATGTTTTTGTTGTTTTTTGGTTTTTGTTGTTGTTGTTGTTTTCTTTCTGGAATTCCTTTGCTTTCTCCATAATCCTGATTATATTGCCAATTTGGTTCTAGTTCCTCTACCTCTTCAGAAACCAACCCGCTCTTTTGATAATTCTTGGTTCACATATTGCTGGTCTTGTTTGTAGAATTTTAAGCATAACTTGGCTGGTGTGTGAAATGACCATATTTTTTCACTGCCCTTCCATAAGCCTGTGGTGTAAACTGATCTTTTCTAAATCAGTGGCCACTTGTGATTTCCAAATTTGCTGGCATATTGAATGCAGCATTTTAACAGCATCATATTTTAGGGTTTTAAATAGCTTAGCCAAAATTCCATCACTTCCATTTTCCTTATTGTTAGCAGTGCTTCTTAAAATATATTTGACTTTATTCCCCAGGAAGTATGTCTCTCAATCATTAATCACACCATTGTGGTTACCAATGATGATAAAAATCTTTCTTCTATAGTTCTTTTGTGTATTCTTGGTATCCAATTCTTATTCTCTTCTACTTCTATTAGATCCTTATGATTTTTTGTCTTTTATCATGCTCAGTTTTTGCATGAAACTTTTTCTTAATATTTCTAATTTTCCTAAGGAGTTTTCTTGTATTTTCCATTCTGTTGTTTTCTTTTATTTCTTTGCAGTGCTCATTTTCAAAAATCATTTTTTTATTTAAAATATCTTTCCTATTTCCTGGAATCCTGTATTCAGTTAAATATGTCTTTTCCTTTCTTTCCTTTCAGTTTTCTTCTTTCTTCAGCTATTTGTAAAATCTCATCAGACAGGTATTTTGCTTTCTTGTTTTTCTTTTTCTTAGAAATTTTTATTACTGCTGTTGTTGCTATCTCCTTTTCAATATTGTGAACTTTTGTCAATCAGTCTGGTACGTAGAAGCCATGAAAGATGACCTCCATGCAAATGGACAAACTGGGGAATGTATGTGCTATTTGTATGTTTTATCTCTGGCACTTGCCACAGTAACAGGAATGATGAAATCAGTGAACTCTGAGAAACAAGTGGTGGATCCTATTTTACCCCAGCCTCACTTGATTGTTGGTTGTCAATGTTTTAATTTATTCTATCAAAAAATATATTTGCCAAATTTAAGATTATATTTTATAAATACCACTAGTTGACCTTGTCCTTATATTGCAAAGTATTCCTTTATATGGGGCATAAGGGTACATTTGAAACCACACAAAAGAATAGGACCTTTCCCATACAGGACTAGAAAATAATCTCTTTTGTTGAGAATCATTGTCAGTCATGTCCAACTCTTTGTAATTTCATTTGAGATTTTCTCGACAAAGATCCTGGAGAAGTTTGTCATTTTCTACTCCAACTCACTTTACTCCCTTCCTCCTTTGTTTTCTCTCTTCTTTCCTTCTTTCCCTCCCTTCCTCTTTCCTTACCTCCTTTTCTCTCTCTGTACACATAGGGTATTATACTTACTTACTACAGATGCTCTTAAAATAATTTTTTTCTTTTTTGTACCTCTGAATCTGTTCTGAGATATCTTGGGGTTTACTGGCTAGATTTCTTTGTTAAGGACTAGGCCTCAAAACAAAACCAATATGATTCTGATTGGCCACCAATAGGTCATAGACTGAAATCCATTTGGTCATTGCTGTGACTCAATTTGAATGCAAATTGCAGTCATTTCTGCTTTGGTCAGAAACCTGACCATCTTTCCCTCCCAGATTAATCAATCAATCAATTAATTAATTAATTAATTTGTTTGTTGAGATTTTTTTTTTTTTTTGGATTATGATAAAGAGATTTTTTGCCTCAATTGTTGCCTAGCCTTAATCGCTGAATGGGTACAACCTCAGTCAAACTGAGACCTGTTTAAGATCTTAGTTTTACAAAGACAAAGGTCTCACATTTCGTTCAGAGCCATCTCCAGTTCTCTGGATCTATATCTTAACCATTGGACCAAGATGGCTCTGAAGAGGAAAGTGAGGCAGGTGACCTTGCACAGCCATCCCTCACTTAAACTCAGTTTACTTGCATGTCCCTGATGCTATGTTCTTCTAAAAGAAAGCACAAGCAATAACTGATTGGAAAAGCAAGGCAAACAGAATTAAGTGATTGGCCCAGAGATGTATAACTAGTAAGTGCCTGAGGGCAGATTTGAACTCACCAAGATGAAAATTCCAGACTCCAGGCCAGGTACTTTATTCATTGTACCTCCAAATTACTAACCCTTAAGGAGTCCTCTATTAGAGAATTTACTCTTTTTGCAGGGACCATAAGCACTTTTTTCTTTCATAGCTTACCTTGTAACCACAGAATTATTGTCATATGAGCCCTATTTTATAAATTTGTTTCATAAAAATGAGCCAAGTTTTCATTTACTCAATATATATTTTATATTTTTCTGTTTTTATTCTTTCTCCCTCAAAAAACCTAAGTGCCTTGAGGGCAGGAAATATTTAGCATCCTGTGTGTCCCCAGCATTTTTCATATAGAGGACATTTGACAAATGAATGAATGAACATAAGTTTCTACCTTGAAATGAATAGTTTCCATGTTTTCACTGGTTCAGTATTTGTTGATAGCCATAATAACATTGGTACAGAGCCATAATATTAATAATATTAGTTCAGATTCCCATTTTCATTAGTCAGTGGACTAAAAAACAAATTCATGTAAATTGTTAATTATTTTTTGCATAAAAATAGCTCCTTATATGAAAGCAATCATAAAATTATCAGAGACAAGAATAAATACGTGAAAAAGAGGACTCTCCTCATAGATAATAGCTAGAGAGGCTTTAAAGACTGCTAATATCTGCAATTCTCTATCTCTTTATCCTTTGAATGCATCAGACCTTCACCCAAAATGAGTTTGCCCATCTTTGATGAGTCCATGTGAAACTATTTAATTTACTGCTATTATTTCCTTGTAGTGTTAAAATTGGGAAATATCGTTGGTTTTCTTTTTTCCTGAAAAATTGACTTATAGCAATAACTGTCATCAAAGAGTTGAAAGACTACCATGTTAGAAAGAGATTAAATTTCTTTTGTGATGCTCCAGATAAGAAAACTAAGACCATTAGTGAGGAATCATAAGGAGACAGATTTAAGGTAAAAAGTGACTTTCTAACAACAGAGCTACTCAGAAGTTACTGGGTTTCCTGACTCTAATATGTTGAAACAAAAGCTAGCTAATCACCTGCCAAGGATATTGGGGAAAAAAAATCTACATTGAATAGAAACTTTTATTCGATGGAGTATAAAATCATTTCTATTTCTGAATTGTTTTAAGCTTCTGCTTAGCCTTGAAACATAGATAGTCACTGTTTAAAACCTGTTACTACTTAGTAATAATTCTGTTTTGTCTTTTATGTTGAATGTAGCTCATAAAACTGTCTAGAGGGCCACATTTGAGGTCAACATTGAATACAAATCTCTGAGCTTTATAGGCAACTTGATAAGATGGCACTTTGGTCAACATAGATTGACTTGTTCTTTGCCCATTTTCTCTGCATTGGTAGTATTAAAATAATCCATTCTGGAATACTTTAGAGAACAAATAGGCTTAAAAGAATAGAAGAGTGAGGTATCTTGATATGTGTTTGTGAAAAGTAATTACAGGTGTGTGTGGGGTGGGGTAGGTGACATGGATGAAGTGTAGATGAAGAGGATTTGAAGATCATGATTATCTACTAAGAAAATGAAGTATAATTTCACTAAAGAAAAAGGACAAATAAAGAATAGAAAATATATGAAATAAAATTGATATGTTGTTATAAAAAGCAATAACTAAAGTAATTGTGTAGTTCTGATAACAAAAAGGAAAAAAAATACCATTCATATTTCTAGTAATATTTTCCCTTACAACAGAATGTACTTAACTATTAATTGATTGGAATAATTCCTGTACTTTAACCTAAATGCTTTGATGGATTAATAATAAAAAAGCAAAGGTATTTCAATAATTATTAGATTCTAAATTTTACTTACCCTCCCCAAAAATGTACAACATATTTAATGCTTCTCCATGTCTTTTGCTTCTTCTTCTTAACTAGACATTTCCCAAGACTTAACCCTTGGCCCCTTTTCCTTAGTAAATGTATCCTTTTTCATGACTTAAACTCTGTGCAAATGATTTTTAAATCTCTAACTAAAGTTTGAGGACATGGAAACATTTTTTTCTCTTTAATTATAATACCATAACTATAGCAAACTTTAAATATCAATATATTATGCATATATGCTCCATCATTAATTTAAACTTTACATTCCAAGCACAAACTTCTGAACCCAAAAGCATTATTTTTTCCTCCCAAGTACTAGGGCTTACACTTCACTCCTTGACTGTCCCTATTGCCAGAAGAATCTGACAATTAATACTCCAGGAAATATGACCAAAAGATGTTACCCAGTTTCTTCAACATTTCTATATCCATGTAAAGGAAGTAACAAAAACAACAGACATAGCTCATAGGGTGAAAACAAAAAAGACTAACCTGAAAGCTGTCTTGGGAATGAGACTGAGCAAAGGCTTCAGCCAATCCAGATAAAAGTAGAAAGTAAACAAGAGACAGATGTCAGGGCAATGGTCTGGTGGTGTCTTTTGATTAGTGTGCAAATTGGATTTAAGTGAAGCAGAGTTGCATGAAGTAATCAGCTTCACTCTCTCTTCTAGAGCCACCATTGTCCAGTGGCAGGAGAGTCAAGATGACTGGTGATGATTCAAGATGCAGTGGATGATCTTGTTGTCTTCCATGTCTAACTAAGCTTTAAGTGCTGTACAACATCTGCTTTCATGGCCATTGGAACAAATTGTTTTCATCCACCTATTCTATCAGGAGAAATCTTCACACACTTGAAGTAGACAACCCCCCAACTCATCATAGGGTTTAAAACCCATCATTTACCCTCGATCTGGTTTAGCCATCTGCCAAAATGGTTTACTGGGATGTGGCTACTGTACATGCTACAGCTTGTTGGAGACACATATGAGAGTTAGGTGGATCAGGTAGACACCAAAGGTGGAAAGCAGTCCTGAAAAGGGCTAGGCAGTCCTCATCCCAGAGGTACTAGTCTTCCCTGACCTTTGTGATACTTAGTACCTTGTTTCAGGTTCTGGCCCAAAACATCTTCTTGTAAGATCAGATCAATAATCTATCAACTCTAATGAGTTAGCAGTTTGTAAAGATTCCAACACCTGACTAGTCCATATCGGTCTCTTTTGCAATGACCTCAAATATTAACTGAAATACTGTGTGTGTGTGTGTGTGTGTCTCTCTCTCTGGGATGCTGACCTGAGGTTTTATCTAGCCCATTCCCCAAATTACAGTTCTAGTCTATTTCCTAAACTCTAGCTCTAGTTTATTTCACAATCTTTCCCAGTTTGTGATTGTGATTAAACTTGTCCATGTACATAACGAGTCTACCACTGTTCTGGTGCTGAATCCCAATTGGCTTGTGAATTCCTTTCTCTTCCCCACACATCTCCTACTCCTTTTGTGATTGCTTGATTTTTATTTTTATTTTATTTTATTTTTTTTGCTTCTTCTGGTACAATTTCTAGCACTTATCATGAAAGCCCAACTCTGATACCCATTTGTTTTGATACTTCCTGGTCTGAAGTAACCTCTCTCCCTAATTTTATTTTAGATGCCAATCTTGATTCTTCTTCAGGACTACAAATTCATTTGGAATTTGACTATGTCTGTGGCTAGCCAAATTATTCAGATTCTATTAGTCACAAAATCTTATTCTTTCTTTTAAAATTTTTTTATATCCATCCTTTCCTCTCCATTCCCAGTGTACATAATAGGTGCTTAATAAATGCATTATTGACTATCACTCTAGCCCTTGCTTAGGCTACTAATAACCTTCTAACTGATTTCATATCCAGTAACCACAACCCCTATGTAGCTTACATGGCATAAACAGAACTTTCTGATTAAAAACAATGATTTCATCATCTCTGATTTTAAAATCTCCAAAGGTTTCTTATCAATTACTTAACAAAATCTAAACTTCTTAGATTAGTAGTTAAGGTTTTCCATAATCCTAGACTTCTCTCTTATCTTTCATGACTCTCCCAGAATAAATCCCTGTATGTACTCAGACCAACCTTCTAATCATGTCTTGCCCTTTCCCAAACCCAGATCTTTACTCTTCCTATTTATCCTATCCCAAATTCTCTTTTCTGTCTTTCTAAACCAACTCATTTTTCAAAGTTCATTTCAAATCTCACTTTTTTCAGAAAGTCTTCCTGATCACATTGATCTCTCTCTGTTCTAAACTCCTAAAATAAGGCTTGTTGACTATGACATTCATTCTGGCAATGAATCAAATACTGCCTTCTATTTTGGCCTTTATCCAGGAAGTATACAATAGAAAAAAGAAATGAACTACATATATAGATATAGATAGTGAAAATGAGACAGTAGCAGTCAGTCTGAGAAATGTATTGTTAACCACAAAATGTCAAAAGATCAAGGTCTTCTGAATACCAGGTAGTTGTTCTTTGGGGCTTGATGGGAGGACATGAAGAACTGCTCAGAATGAGAACATCTGGATGAGACAAACATCACTGGAGGAAACTGATATTATTTGGTTGTTGATTTATCATTGATATGAAAACTTATCCATTGAAATACTTTTGTATAACTTGTTCTATCTCCCCAGCTAAATGATTTTAGACCTCTATTCAAAGTGGCTCTTAAAGGCCTTTCCTGCTCAAAAAATGTTCTTCTTTTGTTTATATTAGGTTCATATTTGTTCATATTAGGTTTTTTCAACATCCAATTATATATTTTCCTATGTCCATTATGATGATTTGTTTAAACGTAACTGAGATTTCACTAATATAGGGAATCTTTGATGTGAAAATTTCTCCTATTAATGCAAATCAATATTTCCTCTTCAATGTATAGTTTTAGAGTTGCCTATAGTATTGAAAAGTAGTGACTTCACTTAATTCACTTAGGCAATATATTTTAGAGATAAGACATGAACCCAGAATGATTTAGCTTCAAAGCTAATTCACTAGCTGCTATGCTATGCTGCCTCTCCATAGTAATGGAGACTTGTAGAATGAATGAATGAATGGCACACAGCTATTTTCCAATCATTGTATCATTTCCCATTTTCTTTGATTAGTTACCCTAAAATGTTCTGGGTCTAATTTATGACCATAGTATTTATTAAATACTATTGAAATCTCATAGACAGCATACTATTTGCTCTACCTCTTGAATTAACCCTTTAATTTCATAAATTGTTAAGAACTTTTCAAAGCTGATTTTTTATTTTTATTAAATTTCCTTAAACTAATTACAGCTCGTGATTTTTTTTAAGCCTACTACCTATAGGTTTTATATATATATAAAATCTCTAAAATTTTACTCATGCACTATCTTTAATTTTCTAAAAATTAATATTGCATCTGAAATGTTTTATGATAATTTGTTGAGAGTAAATGGGGGGAAGAAAGTAAAACAAAACAGTAGGAGTATTTAATCATCAATTGGAAGAGCTAATGAAATTTGGGTGAAGCCAAAATATTTTAACCCAAATGATCATTAATTGTCCAATTCAAGAAACTTCCCTGCTATTATTATTTATCACAAAGATGTTAGAAAATAAAATATTGAATAATTCTCTCATTTGTTGAGAAAAAAATCTATGTTGTCATAAATACAGTACATAATTTTCATTATGCTCTTGTCATTAATGACTTATATACTAACCAATGTACTCTTCAAGAGATATTGGAAACAGCATTCTGCTTGTTGATTGGCTATTGCACCAATCATTAGTTTTACAAAATGGTGAGATTTTATAAGCAGTAGGCAATACTCTAAACATAAAAAGGGAGAGGGGTAGTGGTGGAGAAGTGCTTTTTATTTGACTTAATAATAATGACCTCTGGGCAACACACTTAAAAATAGATTAATTAAAAAACCCTACTGTCTTTGATTCAGGACCCTAGCTTCTACCATAGATTATTACCTGCCAGGAAATGCCCTTCCATCCAGCTTTATTGCTTTAATAGAACAGCAAATGGAATAATAAGAATCCTATGGTCCCATGATTTCCTAATCCTTACATATCAGCAGTGGTAAATGTAAATGGGGGGCAGAGAGTAGCCCCCCATTTGAATAAAATTTGAATAATCATTTGAATAAAATTAGAGTTTGATGTTAATGCCAATCACAATGAAGCAATCATCTTCACTATTGAAACCTCCAACCAGTTTCTCTACTTTCATGAAAGATTTGACTGTGAGGGTGAAGAGGTTAGTAATATATGTAGAGTGAATAGGCTCATAAACATAAACAGGATGCTGAAGTAGGATCTAAATGAAGAAGGGATAATTAAATACATTTAATAGTGTATGTGGCTGAGCAAAAGATCATGGAAAGTATCAGAAAATATAACATCATTGAGAAGTCAAGGGAAATAAATGGAGAAAGAAAAAAGGGCAGATAACTCAGGGGGACTGAATAAATCTCAGATAGGATATAAAAGACTAGAAACAGATGTTTATATTAAACTGCCAATGGAGTGATGAAACCATACAGATTGTGGTACCAATTTAACTGGAAAAAGCCATGGAGAGCAGACAGAGATTGGAGCTGGGGCTCTATTTTCCACCAGTCAAGTTAAAGGGGGCTGCTGGGGCTGCTGCTACTGCTAATGATGAATACCATATGCTGACAGACAAGAGACTTATCCCAGTTATATGTAGTTAGTTGTGTTTGCACGTATATATGTGACATATATGTATATAGGTATGCAATTATACATGAACTGTGCATTTTAATTTTATTAATCCATAATCATTTCAGTTTTGAAAAACTAAGAATAAAATATCTAAACATAAATATAACCTTTATATCCTCCCTGTGAGCCCCTTGATAGCAAAGCTTCTTAGGTTAGTTTGTTTTTCCTTTTTTTTTTCCCCAGTGCCTAGGACAGTGCTTGATGTAAAGTATAAAAATGCCTGATGAACTGAATTGACATGAAATCAATAGTTAATAGCTGTATTTATTCTGGAACGAGGCAAATCAGAAATAAGATAAATGTAAACTTCAATTAACTTTTGATCTTAAGCAAAAGCATATTTATTTGCTTCATATAATCAGCTGCCTCAATTGCCACATTTTTCTGATAGGAAAGACTTGAATTAATCATCCATTATGATGAAAAAGAAAACAAAGGGAAAAAAAGTCATTTCTTAAGAGGTAAACTGTGAAGATAGATTGATTTTTTTTTAATTAAGGAGTTATTCAGTTCACAGATTAAAGAATAGCTTTTACAGAAAAAAAATCAGTATAACAATCAGAAAATGTAGGATCAAATTCAGCTTCTGCAACAAGCTTATCTGGAAAATAAGTGATCTCTGAGGCTTCCTCAAGTTCTAACACTCTATGAATCTATTGTCAATTCAAAATTTAAAATGCCAACTCTGTTCTTACAAACCAGCCCTGTTTTATAAAGAACTCACTTTCTCATAGGTTAAATAGCTTCCTTAGTCTAAGTAAAGAAAAGGTTAAAAACAACTGTTGTTTCCATAAACTTACATCTTTTTTTCCTCCTGGCTTCTGCCAACTGTCAAGGTAAAATATATAATTCTCAATATAAGATAATAGTAAGTCAATCTGTTTGCTTGCTGGGAAAATGTTGAGGTCTTAACAAAAGGCCAGAGAAACAGCAGCCTCAGAAGGTCAGAGAAAAAAGACAAGAAAAGGGAATTATTGGGAAAAAATAATATTTTAGGCACCTTTCCTCTTTTAAACAATGTAAGGCCACCACATGTCTAAAGTGGGTCTGCCAAAACAACCAATGGATTTGGTCAGGTCAGCAGGGGAAAAAAATCCATGAAACTAGTTAATTTACCATCATACATGGACAAGAAAAATAAAGATTGCTTGACTGAAATGTTCATTTCAACATGAATTACATTGATGTCATGTGGGCTCAGTCTAAAAGTTCTTCTCCAAAACTCATAAAAATATGAAGAGAAGAAAGGGAGAGCCACAGAATAAGTATTTAAAAATATTTTGGTAGTCCTCATTAAAAAGGGTTTAAGTATGTTGGGTTACATTTTATTGCAGAGTATTAAAATTCAGTCAGGAGAGAGATGTTCAATCTGGAATTCAAATGCCAAAATGGTAAGTGCAGTGACTCAGATCCAATGGCCTTTGACCAAGGATTAGACTTGCAGCTGAGGAGGACTTGTTGCCTCAGAAAGCCCATTGATTCTGTCTCCTTTTATACACCACTAGCTGGAAGATAACCACTACCACAAAATAAACTCTAAAATAATATGCATAACTCACAAAGCAGATATTTCCAGGTTAATCTGAATAGATAGTGGTAAGCAGCCAAACTGGCCTGTTCCACCTTAATTACAAAGTTAGTCATATTTCTCTCGTTCTTGCTATCGTCCACAGGTTTTTACTTATGTGTTAGTGAACACTGAGCTTGCTTTATCTGATCAATATCTTTTATCATTACTTCTTTTTTTAATGTCTTATGACTTCTTAACTTTCAATCTCTTTTCCACTCAGGTCTTTGCACTCTCCTCGCTGCTCTACCTTAACTTCTTAGTGGATCATTTCAACTCTGTTATTCTCTTCTCTTGACTCACTTGACCTTTCGTCCTATCACCTATCATTCCTTTCCAAACACAAGCACTGGTTATCTGTTTTTGTTTGTTTGTTTGTTTGTTTTTTGTTTTTTGTTTTTTGTTTTTTTTTTAATTTTCCCTTTTCCATTAAACTGTGAGCACTTTTAAAATGAAGACTGGTTTTATGCTTTAGTTTTTGCCTTTCTTTGCAATGCTGTGTACCTGATACTATGGTACTATGTTACTTAGAATATACATAGCAGATATTTTAAAAAAGCTTACTGGCTTTCCTACCATTCACTTTCTTTTTTGTTTCTGAAGAGAACTAGAGGAAATCATTGATACCATGTTGGTCAAGCCCACCATCAAACTTTTGTCATCTAATCTTAACTGGGCCCATCACTTAAGCAAAACAATCCTTTTCACTTCCCCATTCAATTTGCTATTCCACTTTCCATAACAGCTATTCAAAACATTTTCATCTCCTCAAATATACCTGCTGAGAATCTTCCTTCATATTAAAAAAATAAATAAATCTATTCATGAATTCTTTCTCTTCTTCCCTTTTTCCCAATTTATATTACTCAGATTTCTTTCTCCACTATCTTCTTCACTCCAATCTCAGATCAAGAGGTGGCTCTTCTACTTTCCAAGGCCAACCTATGTAATGCATCCTTTATCACATCCTGTCCTTTTCCCCAACAAATATACCCCATTAACATTATATCTTCAGTTTATCTTTATCTACAGTCTCCTTCCTTGCTGCCTACAAATACACTCATATTGCCTATGTCCATAACTCCAATAAGTTCTCATTTGATCCTATCTTCACTACTAATTATTATCCTATATTTCTCTGTCCTTTCTTAGCTAAACATCTTAAGAAAGTGGTATTAGGAGTCTCTACTTTTTCTCCTTGCTCTCATCTAAATTTTCTGTAATACATCTTCTGACGTTATCATTCAATTGAAACTGCGTTCCCTAAAGATAAAGATTTTTAATGATCAAATCTAATGACCTTTTCCCAATACTCATCCTTCTTGACATCTCTATACCTGTTGGCACTATTGGTCATTACCATTTAGAAATTATTTTCCTTCAGAGTTTTCATAGCAATTCTCTCCCATGGTTTTTCTACTTATCTGATCACTTCTTTGTTCCTTTTATCAGCTCTTCATGTCTGTCCAGCTCACCAATCGTTAAGAGTCCCACAAGACTTCATATTGGACACTTCCCTTTTCCCTTTGTACTATCACATTCAGTGATCCAATTAATTTCGTAGATTCAATTTCTACTGCTATACTGATAGTTCAAAGATCTATGTACCCAATTCTAGTCCCTCTCCTGTTCTAGAGTTCCACATCCCTTATTGTTTATTGTACACATCAACCTGAATATCCCATAGGCATTTCATAATAACTCTATTCAAAATAGAATTTGTTGCCTTTTTCTCAAAACCTTCCATTTTTTTGAATTTCCCCATTCTAAAAAAAAGATGCTACACATTTCTCAGGGACCTTGGTGGCATTCTCAGTGCTTCGTTCTAATTTATCCTACATGTCCAATTTATTATTGAATCTTGTTTCTCCACATACATCTCCTTTATCTGTCTCCTTCTCTCCACTGACATAACCTATTTCAAGCAGTCATCATCTCTTGTCTTGGCTATGACAATTATCCTATAATGTTATCTACCTGTCTCAAGGCCCTCCATATTCCATTCCAACCTACACTAAATTGCTAAAGTAATTCTTATGAAGTCTGTCCATGACAAACCATTCTCATGTGATTTCCAGTGGCTCCCTATTCTAAGATCAAATATAAATTCCTTTGACATTTAAAGCTCTTCCAAACCTCCTACCTTTATAGTCTTTTCATTTATTCTTACTATTAAAAAGTTTTTAATCATGCATTATATTTTCCCAGAAGAGAAAGGATGAAGAGGGTAAAATAAAAGGAAGAAGCCCTAATTACAAAATATTCTTCACATTTAGCTTAGAACCTGAAACATTTTAAACTAACTTACTTTTTTTTCAAAGATGGCATTACATATCCTATCTCTCAGTACCTTTGCACAGACTTCTTCCCATACTCGGAATGCATTCTCTACTCAGAATATAGACTCATTGATGCTTCAGCTCACATAGCTCCTTTTTCAATAAACATTTCCCAACCATCCTGATTGTTGGTTACTAATCTCTGCTTCATAAAACTGTGCCTATCCTATACCTCCCTGCTTATATGCCTATATACCACTCACTAGAATATAAACTCCTTGAGTACAGGAATTACTTTAGCTTTTTTTGTTTTTGTTTTTCTAGTGCCTAGCATTATGCCTTACACATAGTAAGCATTTAATAAAAAAAAATTTTCTGGACTTGATTGGATTGGCCATTTTGATTTATTCTGTCAAATTAGATACAAAGAAAAAAATCTATATCAGGAAACTTCAAGGACATATTTTTAAAAAAAAAAGTACATTAAATATAAATACCATTTGTTGGTTCAAAATTTGTAGTGATTTAATTCAATTCTTGAGGGCCAGGACTAATTTTGGCCTTTTGGAATTTTCAGTTTTAATGAGAATATTCCATTGACAACACTGAGGACCTATTTACTTAGACCATTTTAAACTATCTAATTCTTTCTCCTTTTCTCAGTTTTAACTGCCTAAATGTGAAGCCACTCTGATAAGATTTTTCTACTGAGATTATGCATGATCAATCCTATCAACAATGATTGGCTCACAATCAGATCCCCCAGAAGGCTTACATCTCCTTCTGCGTCATGAATCTAATTGAAATTCCAAGGGAAGATTCTTGGTGAAGAGGAGCAATCATTTTCTCTCTGAGAACTTAGAAAAATGCTTTTTGAACTAACAAGGGAACTCAGGACTTGCTAAAGCAAAACAGAGCAGAAGGACAAACCAGCCTCACTTTACTTCCATCTATCCCACTTTGGTTCCAAGAATGAACAATGAACAAGAGTGTGTAAAGAAATTAGAATGGCATAAGTGCCAAAGGTATCCCTTGGAGCTGCATATATTGTGTTGTCATGTAAAAGAGCTCTTGAAAGATAAAGGCACTAGGCCTAATTATATTACTGGTTTCATGTTAATCTGAACCATTGACTGAATTCAGACTTTGGATGATATCATACATAGTGACTGCAATAATTAATTCACCTCTTACTTCCAAAAACATGTTGGAAAATTAATTTCAAATGCTAAATGAATTTGGCAGCATGAGATATGAAAACTCCAAGTTACCTGGCAATCATTTTGAAATTTTATCTAGAGTACTTTTTGTGTCGTATTCACAAATGTACACAGATAGCCTGGCTTAGAAGCACTATTTCTCATTGTTTCAAAGAAAGTTACTCTCCATTCACTAGCATCTATAACAACTGACTGTAACTTTTGGGAAAATAACATAATATTTTTTTCCTAAAAATTTATATACAAACAGTAGAACACTAAAACTAGAGTGAAAATAACTTGAATTATAAATTATCTAAGTAAAATAATGAAAGTTTAGTTATAAGGTCACTAAGTAAAGTGGCATAGTTGGAAAAGAAAGTCAAAATCCCAACTTAAAGGTAACCATAACTGCTATGTAAAATAGAAATCTAATTCTTATTCCCAATTTTTAAACTATAATTCAATAACCAGTAATGGCAAAATAATCATTTACATAAATTTAGGCTGTAAATTTGTACTTTCCAAGTTTTCAACCTCATGATCTAGCTTACCAATCATCACAATATAGACAGCTGGTTATAAAAGCCAAAATGTTTTAGAACAAGTTAATTTAAATAGAAGAACCTTCCATAATATTAAGCTGGACAAGTAAGTTGTAAGACTGCAAAGTCCCAGAAAAAAGGTCCAAAAATGTATTTGATCATCCCTCATTTGGATCGTTCCAATTCTGGAGAAAACTATATCACTTGATATTTTTTGCACTGTAACAGAGTCAAGCACAGCTGGATAGTCTTTCCACTTGGCAGAGGATTACAGTGGTCTTACCATTCTTCTGTTGATGGCAACCAAACCTTACTACTTGATTTTAATAATCACTCCTTTCTATGATTGCAGTAGACATGTTTTCATCAGCAAAAGAGTTTAAGTTTGGAGAAGAGAGAAGGAATTCCTTTATTAGATAATTTTCCTTTTGTGAATTAGGGATTTTTCTCAGCATAGAGAAAAACTTCAAAACCCTCCAGAAATGGAATTCTGCCCATGGATTGACTACTACAGATCAAGTTTCCAGTGGGCTAATAACCTGCTCCAGTGAAAACATATTTTTAATTTGCTTTTAGGGTTATTTATTTTTTATTATTACACTAAGGATTTATAATTTAATGTCAAACATAATTTTGCACGAATTATGTGACTGTACTATGATGCAGTAGATAAGCTCTTTGTGCCTAGTTGGCATAGCCTCAAACTATGTTTTTGAGAAAATGGATCACTATTTGGCAGATTGCCATTCCATAAACTGCCTGTACAACTTTAAAAGGAAAAAGTTGCAAAGAATTCTGGTGCTTAGCAAAGATTCTTCTTGGCAATTTTAGCCATGGAAATAAGAACCACTATGGTTACAATTAGGCATAACAAAAATTATATGAATGTTAATCTTTTTTAAAGTCTATTAATTAAAATTTGTAAAGTTTGAAATTTATTTAAAGATAATTTTCAAAATTATTGTGTCAATTTAGTTCTATAATTAAATACCATAATCTTATGCTTGTAGAAGACTAGCCAGAGATTAAATGAAGACCAAAAAAAAAAAAAAAAAAAAAAGCCTTCCTTAGAGGAAGAATACGAGAATGTATTGTTTTAAATTAAAGATGTATTTAGCAGTTAAGAGAAACAGAATTGTTCTCTATTTCATAGGACTTTATACTATCTCAGTGGACTTTGATAATGACTTTGTCATTATCATAAGATACTGACAAAACCCAGTGAGTTGAGTACAACTGGTGTTGCTAATCTATATTTTGCAGATAAAAGAACTGAGACTAGATTAAATGTGTTACCCAAAATAAAATCCAGTCAATGATAAAGCTAAGAAGAGAATCCATATCTTTTCATTCAATCTGTATAAATAGGTCAATAATACCTATTGTTAGGAAATGCCATATAAACATGAGCTTCTATTAACATTCTTGTTTTTTTTTTTTTTTCTACTACACCAGTGAAATTAAACTCAAAGAGAAATGGATCCCTTCTGCTACATGCTTATTTCAAAAACCACAAATTAGCATTATCTATATTCTAATGTATTTTATGTAATAGCATTTCTCAATTATATTTTAATCTTGTTTCCCCCAATGGGAGTTTTACACGCTAGCATATGGCCTAAGCCTTGTGTTTGATACTTGGGAACTACACCAAGCTACTTCTTGTTATTATCCATTCAATACAATCACCACAATGAGAACAGTCATGAACCTGAAAACATTTCAAAAAAGAATAATTTGAAAATCTCATTCCATTCAATAATTTTAAAAACATTTAAACCAACATGATGGAAGAATAACATGTACATCTTTACAATGACAGCTTTTATTAATTGTAAACCTCAAATGAAATCAACAGATTTCAGGCTAAATGTAGGCTAAATAGAAGAGATTGTATGAGTAAAATTAGAATTCAAAGTCTTGTCTCCACAAAGCCAAACCAAATTCAAAGGGAAAATAAATCAAAATATTCAGAATTACAGATAGCAGGCAAAATTTCTACTTTTAACAGATTTATTAACCAGACAATTGCAATGATCAATTATTAGTCAGTCACTAAGCAACTGCTTTATTTGATCAGACTTTTTTATTATCATGAGTGAAATTACTGAGGAGTAAAATTCATGTTCTAAAATAATAAATCATAATAAACATTTTCATCAACTCAGGTTTAGTAGCCCAGTCTTCATAAAATTAGCTAATCTCCTCAAAGCATAATGGAGAGAACACTGGATATGGACAGAAAAGTCCTGAGTTCAAATCTTGCATCTAACAATGACTTCTTTGGTGACTTTTGGAAAGTCACTTCACTCCCATGAGCTTAGTTTCCTAATTCATAATAAGAAAATGTTCAACTAGTTCACTTCTTTATTATTATTATTATTATTATTATTATTATATTTATTGACAAAACATAAGCACAGATAATTTTTCAACATTGACCCTTGCAAAAACCTCTGTTCCAACTTTTCCCCTCCTTCCCTCCACCCCCTCCCCTAGAGGGCAGGCAGTCCCATACATATTAAACATGTTAAAGTAGATGTTAAATATAATATACGTATACATATTTATACAGTTATCTGGTTGCATAAGAAAAATCAGATTTAGAAAGAAGATAAAAATAACTTGGGAAGAAAAACAAAAATGTAAGCAAACAACAACAGAAAGAAAGCAAATGCTATGTTGTGGTCCACACTCATTTCCATGTGTTCTTTCACTGGGTATAGCTGGTTCTGTTCATCACTGATCAATTGGAACTGATTTGGATCCTCTTCTTGCTGAAGATAGCCACTTCCATCAGAATTGATCCTCATAGGGGGTGGGGTGTGATCGCAGCCGTCTCTGCGGGGAGAGCTTTGCTACAGGATTGGATACTTTGCCCTGGCAGCAAGTCAGCAGCCCAGCAAAGAAGTTAAAAACACTGAGGTGGGGGGGACGGGGGAGGGTGGTGAAGAATACAACCCCAAACAGCTGGAGTCTCTTGGGACCTGGCCACCCCTCCCCCACAGTGTATCAGCACGCTCTCGGAGTCTCAGAGCGCAGGCGCAGCACAGTCCGGCTAGTGCCTCGCTGATGCCCCCACAGCCTGTAGAGGAAGCTCGGTAACATCACCCAGTCCCTCTTCCAAAGAAAGCAGTCTCCATTTAGGGTTTTTTTTTTCTTTTTTTTTCTTTGCTAGTTTGTCTTTGATTCTTTGACAAAATGAGCAAAAAATTGAAGAGGACTTTAACCCTTGACAGCTTCTATACAGATAGAGAGCAGACTCTAAATCCTGAGGAGACTAAAAACAGACAGTCTCCAGGTGAATCCCCAAAGGAGGAGATCATTTTTTCCTCAGCACAGATGAATCTCATGGAGGAAATTAAAAAGGCTCTCACAAGGGAGCTAGAAGAAAAATGGGAAAAGGAGAGGAAGTCTTGGCAAGAGAGTCTGGAGAAGTCATCCCACTCATTTAAAGAGAGAGTGGATAAAGAAATCAAATCCTTGAAAAATAGGATTAGTGAACTGGAAACAGAAAATAGCATTCTAAAAAACAAAATTGGCGAAATGGAAAAAAATTCCATAGAACAAAAGAACTCAATTGGACAATTAGAAAAAGATTTTTAAAAAGTGAGTGAAGAAAATACTTCATTGAAAATCAGAATTGAACAATTGGAATTGAATGACTCGAGGAGACAAGAAGAATCAGTCAAGCAAATCCAAAAAAATCAAACAATGGAAAAGAATGTGAAATACCTTCTGGGGAAGACAACAGACCTGGAAAACAGATCCAGGAGAGACAATCTGAGGATCATTGGACTCCCAGAAAAGCATGATGAAAAAAAAAGAGCCTGGACACCATTTTTCCAGGAAATTATCAAAGAGAACTGCCCAGAAGTCATAGAAACAGAGGATAAAATAGACATTGAAAGAATTCATCGATCACCTACTGAAAGAGATCCTAAAATCAAAACACCAAGAAATATAGTGGCCAAATGCCAGAACCCTAAGATGAAGGAAAAAATAATGCAAGTGGCTAGAAAAACCCAATTTAAATATAGAGGAGCCACAATAAGGATCACCCAGGATCTAGCAGCATCCACATTAAAAGATCGAAGGGCCTGGAATATGATATTCCGAAAGGCTAAGGAACTTGATATGCAACCAAAAATAACTTACCCAGCTAGAATGAGCATCTTTTTCCAGGGAAGAAGATGGACATTCAACGAAGTAAGCGAATTTCACCTATTTTTGATGAAAAAGCCAGAACTTAACAAAAAGTTTGATCTACAAATATAGAACTCAAGAGAAATCTAAAAAGGTAAAGAATAATCTTGGGAACTATATTTTGGCTATAAAGATGTATAAAGAATACATGTATACCTTGTTCTAGAAACTAGATGCGGAAAGGACATTGTACCAGAAAAAGGGTAAAATGGGGGGTACTACATCTCATGAAGAGGCAAAGGAAACCTATTATATCTGAGAGAAAGAATGGAGGGGGATGAATATAGTGGGTATCTTACTGCCTTCAGAATTGGCTTTAAGAGAAAAATTTTAGACATATTCAATCTATGGTGAAACTTCTCCCACCTCATTGAAAAGTGAGAAGGGAAAAGTGAAGAGGGAAGGAATAAGCTAAGTGGAAGGGAATACAGAAACTGGGAGGGAAAGGGGTAAATTAGGGGGAGGAACTCTAAGGCAGGGGGAGGGATACTAAAAAGGGAGGGCTGTGAGAAGCAAGGGGTGCTCACAAGCTTAATACTTGGAAGGGGGGAAAGGGGAAAGAAGGGAGGAAAGCATAAACCGGGGTTAACAAGATGGCAAGTAATACGGAATTAGTCATTTTAACCATAAATGTGAACGGGGTAAACTCCCCCATAAAGAGGAAGCGGTTAGCAGAATGGATTAAAAGCCAGAATCCTACAATATGTTGTTTACAGGAAACATACCTGAAGCAGGGAGATACATGCAGGTTAAAGGTAAAAGGTTGGAGCAAAATCTACTATGCTTCAGGTGAAGTCAAAAAAGCAGGGGTAGCCATCCTGATCTCAAATCAAGCTAAAGCAAAAATTGATCTAATTAAAAGAGATAAGGAAGGGTGTATATACTATGCTTTAGCAGAACTAAAAAATAGACAAACAGGAGAATAATCATGATCTCAGAAATGCAAAAGCAAAACTATTTTTTCACCTTAAGCAAAAAGATCCAAATGCATATATTACTTACATATAAAAGTTCATATTTTATACAGATTAGAGAAACATGGGAAAATACCTATCAGAACTATGAATAAGAAAAAATCATGACTAGAGAAAGAATAGAGAGAATCATAGAAAGTACAAAAAAATTAAAGTGATTTTGCACAAACAAATCCTATAAAGAGAACAATTCAGTAGGAAAAAGAAAACCTTTTGATCAAATTTTTCTGATAAAGTCTTATTTCCAAGATATATGAGGAACTGATTCAAATTTATAAGAAAAGACCCACTTTTAAATGGATAAAATCTTAAGAATATAAACATTTAGATCTCAAGAGTATAGGCATGTAAAAAAAAAAAGCTCCAAATCACTACACATTAGAGAAATGCAAATTTAAGCAATTCAAAATAGCAAAGAAGATTTTAAAAAAGAAAGTTATAAATATTGAAAAAACTATGGGAAAACAGGCAGAATGATATGATGGTAGTAGAACAGTAAATGGGTACAATCTTTCTATAAAACAATTTGGAATTAATCACAAAAAGTTACTAAACATTAGACTTTGAATCCAGTAATATACAACTGCTAGACCTATACTCAAAAACATATAAAGAATATTGAAAATGTTGTTTATGTATAAAAATATGTAGAATATCTTTCTTGTATTAGAGAAAAAATTGAAACTTAGAAGATGTCCAATAAGAGAAAAATATCTGAATAAGTTGTGGCATATATATTAATATGATGATGTATCATAATGTTATAAGAAATAATGAAACAGACAATTTTAAAGCTATGGGAAGACTTATATGAACTAATACAGAGAGAAGTGACTACACACAGAACAATCTGAACTATAGTATTAATATTTTTAATGAACAATTTTGAGAACTTTTAGAATCAAATTAGAATCTAGAGGATGTTGTATACAATGACAATAATACCAAAAACTGTGAAAACTAAAATGACAAGAATTGATAGTGGAGGGTTTGTGAAATAAACAGCATGATCATATTGGCAAAGAGTTGGTCGTTATCATAAAAAGTGAAAAAGAAGCTCACTGAAAAGGGGGAATGGTATAAATAATGTTAAATTATTATAAAATTGGCTGTACATATGTACATTTAATATAAGTACTTTACAGACATATGCATATATATGCATTGCACTGTGCATGTGTCTATATATATAGGTATAAATATATATTTATACATATCAATATGAATATATATAACCTTATTACAATAGTTATATATGTATAATACATAGATATGCATGATTACATATGTATATACATATATAGATGCAAGTATAAATATTCCAGTTGAGAAATTTGCCCTTTTCCCAATTTTATGGCATCTCTCTAATTTTCAATGATATTTTAAATGCCATTCATGACTCAGCAATGTCATGCAAGTTCATATGGGTCAAGAGATTTCAATAAATCAAGAGCAGTAGATGCTCTTTCACTATCTACTAATCTCAGGTATCAAATTCCTGTTAGCCATCTTCTTCTTCTTTCACTTTCAAAGAGGATCAATGTATTTTCACCTCAAAGGTAATTCTCTTTTGCAGATAAATCAGATACAAAATAAGAATACAGCATTTCTACCTTTTTGTCTCTACAGTATCATCAATTCACTCGCCCCAAGCAAAGCTGTTCTCCATTCCCTCTCTTTTTGATTGCCTTTGCTCTTCTAATAGAATTCAAACAAAAACAAAACAAACAAAAAATTCTGCTTTTTTTGTTATTCTTAGCTTCCCATACAAGTTCCAGTTCATTCTAAGCTTAACCATGCTCTTATTAAATTCATCTTTTATTATGTGAGCTTGTTTCTAACTCCTGTACATTTCTCTATTAAATTGAGACTGTTGTTCCTTTCCATGTAGATACAATCACATTGGTCCCCTAAGATAAGTTGCATTTTCCCCCTCTTCATTGGGATTGTTTCCTTTTGTCTTTTAGGATTTTGGTGCACCATGCCTACTAGACTGAACTGCCCTGAAATATATTGATCCATCTTTCTTCTTGTCTTTCCTCTGAATTCATTTAAATCTGCTTTCCCAAAATCTAGTATGCATTTCAAACAATGACTAGAGTGACTTTCTTCTCAATCACAAAATCTAATATGAAATACTAGCTACCTTTTAAGATTCCCATTGTTTCAACCCCGCTGTTAGTGAGAATCAAATCCAGAACAAGGTTTGTTATAGTTGATTCTTCTACCTTTGAAAGGATGAAATTATCACATATCACTATCAAGAAGTAATTAGCATATCTTCTTTTGAAAAATAGAGAGAAAACTCTATAGGATTTAATGGACATAGGAAGCTCCTGGTGAGAAAACTCAGTCTACCAATATATAGCAGCAACAGTTTTACAACTTGTTGCCTGGGGCACTAGAGTTTAAGGGACTTGTCTGAGTTTACACAGTCAGTATGCCAGAGTTGATACTGAACCTAATTTTTTTCCGACTCTGAGGGTTGCCCACTATCCACAGTACCACAGCTGCCTCTCTAAAATGATGCTACCTCCTACTGAATTTATTGCTTAAAACAACTGCTTTGGTATCATGCAGATATAACTTATGTGAAATGATGTACCAAAAGGAAGTATACCTCAAGCAAAATTTAGTACATGATCCAAAGTGAAATCCCATCAATTCCTAGGCATTAAAGCCTTTTATTTCATTTCTCTTAGGTGCTTGGGGAATTTTTCCTCTTTTAAACTCTAGAAATAAGAATTTGGTACTGATTCATTAAAGGCACTAAGCTGGCAACAATGTAAATTGAAGTTCACCACTTATCCAAGGGAGACAGGCTATAGGTAATAATGTCATGCCAATTTTCACAGGGAGCTTAGGTTTGTTGCTACCTCCAGATGTCTTGAAGGAGCTGTGCTTGATGGCATCCTCAAAGCATTTAACATACCATAAGTACTAAGTTACCAGTAATGACAAAATGGAGGGGAACCTTGAACAAATAAATCATGGGTAACAAAAACAGCCATAACAATGCTGTGCAGACACTGTTCCCCGGTAAACAACAAGTTTACTTTCAATCTGTCTTTATAGATATAAAATCATCCCTGACATTTTGAAATTTGCCCTAAAGAAATCAATTCTATTTATTTTACTATGGATAACACTAATATTTTATACTATTTTCCTCTTGGGAAAAGCATCCAGCATAATAGAAATATATGCTGTTCACAATTGAATAGCTGTTGGCGTCATTCAGTCTTCAAATAAATAAGAAACATAATGAGAAAGAGTATGATACAAAAAAAAAAAAAAAAAAAAAAAAAAACCCACTGGCCAGAAAACCACCACTTGTCATTTGATCCTCTGCTACTAATTTTGTGTCCTTAAGCAGGTGACTTCATTTCTCTAAGCCTCTATTTCTTCATTTCTAAGATGAGAAAGTTAGACTAAATGATCTATAATATCCCTGACAGTGCTAACTGGAAAATATTATTGCTTTTAAGTATCAACTACCATACAAATCCTATTATTAGTCTAAATCAGGACCCCTTTACTATCTATGTGTGTCATGGATCATTTTGGCACTGGTAAAGCCTATGGACCTCTTTTCATAGTAATGCTTTTAAATGCCTAAAACAAAATGAATACGATTTTCAAGGAAACCAATTTTATTGAACTAATCATCAATTTTTTAAGAGTTCATGGAACCAGGTTAAGAATCCTTGGATTAGTTGGTCCCAGCAGAATATATATAATCTGAAATACAACAAATCAGAGAATACAATTTATATTAAAAAAAAAAATTCTTGAGGAAAATGCCTGGAAATAAAATATAAACTTTCTATAAACTTTCGTTACAAAATAAGGATTAGATTTATCAGCTTCATTGTTATATACCTCCCAATAAAAACCAGTTTGCTTTTATCCTTCTGTCTCTAGCACCACCTCATCTTCATTCTAATATAAACCAATCCCTTCACTCTGCAGGACTTAACACTGATATCTATGGTCCAACTTCATTTCCTGCCTTCTTCAATCTCAATCCAATAGTTTTAGCCATTTCAGATTTACACTGTTCTCTACTCTTAAATTGCTTGTGCCTTTGTTTTACTGCTGCTTATCTCCTGACAGACTTCAGCTCTCAATTATCTATCTGCTCTTCTCATGAGCTGCCAAACAAAGCTAGAGGAAGTCCCATTCACAGGTAGACTGGGTGCATTACAAATTCACGTTAACCAATCTCAAGTAGGCCCTCACAGTAACAAAGCAATCCTTTTATTCCTTTCTAATAAATTAATCTAATCTTATTCCCCACAAAAACTATTACCAACCTTCTTTGCTCTCCTTGGCCTTTCTACATCTCCCTCTCCTCCCTATTTCTTGCCTTAGGACTCTGCCTCTTACTTTATTGAGGACCCTAAAGCCATTTGATAAAAGGTATCTCTTATCCTACTCTTTTTATTTCAAAACCTAGTAACATCATCTCTCATCATTCCCTCCTTCATCCCATTCTCTGATCAAAAGATGGAGTTTCTCCTCCCTAAGGCTGATTGCTTTCCATGTGCATATTATCTTATCCCTTCTTGCTTTCTCGAGCAGATTATATTCTCAGTCATTGTCTCTCAAATATGAACCTTATATCTTCTTCTATTTAGTTGTTCCCTACTACCTCTAAACATGCCAGACTCCTTCAAACTAAAAAAAGTAATTATTATTACAGATATTCCTTTAAGTTGTTATCCTAAAGCTCTATGTTTCTTATCCAAATTCCTTGGGGAGAAAGCAGTTTGCCTAACACTTCCTGTTTTTCACTCACTTCTCAATCCCTTGTGAACGAGATAAAATGAGATCTCTCAAGACAGTTGTGAAAATCGAGTAAGGCTTCATTTATTTCAAAGTTTGAGTAGGCCTGAAGGACTTTAAGGTCAAGGGCATACTTAAGTCCCCTTGTTATCCTCCCTATTTCAGCCAAATATGGGCAACTATGTACTTGTTGGCCAAGTTCAATTTCTTGGGTAGTTCCCGCGTTTAGAATGTAAGATCCTCAGCCAATAAGGATGAGGGTCAGTGGTGGGAGGAGGAATTTGTGTTAGGGATAAAAGCGCCGACCCTACCCCCTACGGTGCTTCCTCCTTTCGACTGTCTGCTCGATGGTGGGGCGCCCGATTCTCGCGAGAACGTAAATAAACTTTGCTTTGCTTCTAGAGATCTATCCAGTTGTTTTATTAATGGTTTCTGACCCACACACTTGCAATCTAAATTACAACCTCATCACTCAACTGAAACTTCTTTTTCTAAATTTTACCTATCATCTCTTAATTTCAAGATTTAATAGTCTTTTCTCAGCCCTCATACTTCCTGATCTTTCTGCTGCATTTGACACTGCTAATCAAAATCTCCTCCTCGATGCTATCATCTTTCTGGGGCTTCATAACACCATTTTCTCCAAGTTCTTCTCCTTCTCCTCCTCTTCTTTCTCTTCCTCCTCCCCCCCCCCACACCTATAACCATGGTTATCTGAGTATCATAAAATACAAGTGCCCTAGTTTATTCTGATGCACCTACATTAGCAAGAAACAGGTATGCTCTTGCAGCTTTAAGGTTCAGTCACCAAATAAGTGTTCTTATTGATTTCAGAATTTATTTTGCTTGACTTTGTCATGAGGATTTTATTGTCTTTTTTTTTTCTTTCTCAATAGGGAGGGATGGGTAGAAGAGAGAAAATAGGTACTTGTTAATTTAAAAATAATCAAGAACACATAATAATATTACAGTATAATATAATAAAAACAATAACAGTAACTATAAATGCATGTGTATATACACATATAAACACATGTGTATGGGAAAGAAAAAAAGAAACAACAAAAATCTAACAAAGTCAAGCAAAATATCCTGAAATCATATTGCTAGCCATATGCCAAGCACTGTGCTAAGTGCTTTACAATTATTAGTTCATTTGATCTCACCACAACCCTGAAAAATAAGTACTTTTATTATCCCATTTTACAGCTAAGGAATTTAAGGCAAACAAAGATTAAGTGACTTGTCCAGGATCACACAGTTAGTAAGTATCTAAATTGAAGTCAGATCTTCCTTATTATAAACCTAGTGTTCTACCTACTGTGCCACTTAACTACCATAGTTAGATTGATAGATTAGATTAGATTGATAGAAAAATATAAATATGTGTGCATGTATATATATGTATTGTATATGTATGTGTATGTATATGCATTTATATCTTTTAAATATTTATTCTTTGCTTTTCATTTATAGAATGTTTTAACTATGATAGATATTGTTGCTCAAAAATGCAACTAATCAGAGGAATTCTTTTTTCTAACAGCTATATTTACCTCTCTAAGTATCAAAATGAGGAGGAAGAGAAAGAAGAGGAAGGAGAAGAAGAAGAAGAAGAGAACAACTGCTCAGAATAGATGTATTTATTTCAAATGTATTTAAAGTAGCATATAATTTAAGCTTTAGTTGATTGTTGTCATCATGAAAAATGCCTAACATGATATCATTTATGAAATTTGAAAGAAATTCTTACTGACTTTGCCAAATTTTGCCCGTGGCAAAATCCAGAATGAGTTCCAAGTTAAAGATTTGCAGAGCATAAGCCTCTTCCTTTTGTATTTATTTCTTCTATGGGATGATTCAAGAAGTCTCTATATTCAAAGTGAGAATTGAATCAAACACTAAGAGAAAGGTGTTCTTTTCACATATAAAGATACTTTTTTCTTACAACATTTTACATATGAAGTATGCAGTCTTCTTTTTATAAAAATCCAAATTTTATTCATTTAAAATGTACTGCAAATTAATTTTGTCCACCTCTTCAAAAAAAAAAAAAAAAAAAAAAAAAAAAAACAACTAGGATACCATCATCGCAGGAAACACCATTGTATCTCTGGTGTCTCATAACAGTTATGGCAGCCTTCTGCATCATTGCTTTGACAATCTGCCACTGATTTTTGTGGTCTCCTTCTTGGTCTCCAAGCTCTGTGAAGCAGCTGGCAATCTTGAAGGAAAATTACATTCTCACTTGCTGGTCCTTGTGATATTTAACAATGTTACCTCTTGTAGTAATGATGTATGTACACCCATGGGCTTCAGTGGCTATTGCAGCGATAGTTGGATCTGCTTTGTTAACCCTAAACCATTTCTTGTGTCTGTTAACTTCTTGAAGGAAACATAATCTCAACAGAGTTGTCCTCATTTAGCCACAGGTATTAGTAAACAAGGAGACTTAGAAGTAATTAACTTCCATAATACATAGAATTGAGAAATTTTTAAAAAAATAAAGTTTTTGCCATGCAAGTTGTCCTAGATACTAAAAAATATATAGAATTATAGTGTTTCCACAATATAATGAAATTAAATTGGATTAAGAATAAAATATGAGTAAAGTGGGTTAAGGGAAATAGTAGGGTACAAGAGCAACCACAGTGGTTTAGAAAGAAAAGAAGAGGTAATATGAGAAGCTGATAAAGTAAACTAGAATAACAAGAAAATAAAACAATCTCCAATATATATAAACAATGCTAAAACCAAAAAGAGAAGAATGAAGCAAAGGGCATTATCATATTCAGTAGAAGATTATAGACAATTATAGTACTGGATTGAATCTAATTACAATACCATGATACCAGGATAAAAATTTTGAGTAGCACAAAGACATAAGATTTAGCAAAGACGGCCAAAAGCGCATTCTAAATTTGAAAATCTGTGATATAACCATGTAGGCTGAGTTCCTTTTGCTTTATTAGAGTATTTAAGAAATTTTATCATAGATTATAAAGTTATAACTTTATTAGACTTCAAAAGTCATCAAATGTAATCTCCTCATTTTGTAGATGAGATTTGTCTGAATTCACATAGCCAGCAAATGAAAGAGCATGAATTTGAACCCTGGAAGACAAAGTAGCTAAGATTAGAGTTATGTTTTCCTCAAGTAATTTTCTTTTGCTAAATTCTGTTTTTTGTAAGAACCTATAAACTCCTTAATCTTTATATCAAAATGATGAGTATGATTTCCTATAGATAGTAGGCATTCAAAAAGGGAAAAAGGAAATAAGTATTTGTATAGCACCTACTCTGTGTCAAATATTGTTCTAAGCACTTTTAAACACAAGCACAACAACCTTGCAGGAAGGAGAAGGAAGGGAAATATGGATGAAAAGGAAGGGAGGAGAAGATTAGGGAAGGGGAAGAGAGATAATGGATATGGAAAGGAAAAGAATAAACATTTAAATAGCAATTGCTATCTATCAAGCTCTGTGCTAAGTATTTTTATAAATATTAACTCATTTGATTCTCTACCCAATAAGGTAAATATTATTATCCCAAGGTTACAGGTAAAGAAACTAAGGCAAAGAGAAATTAAGTAACTTGCTTAAGATTGGCTATTAAAAGCCAATTGAACTCAAGTCCTTCTGACTCCAGGTCCAACACTCTATTCATTATACTACTAGATGTCTTGCAAAAAAGTATAGATGATTATGATTATAATATGGCTCCCAATTTTATGTACCCAACAACATTGAGTTAATAATAGTATTATGATTTTTCTAGAAAGTAGCAACTTTTCTCAACAACTAATTTATGTGATATTATATACTCAAGACTATGAAAAAGTCTTTAGTCACAGAATTTCTATTATCATTAAAGAGACTCAAATATCTAAGCCCTGTTCATAAATTCAAGGGTCTATTCCCTTAAACATTATTAAAGAAACTTATGCCATCAATATTTCTTGCCAAGTGATAAACCTGTGGCTGGTATATAAAATAACATGAGAATTATACTATGTAAAAAGAACAACATACACAGAGGGCAAGTCCTCCAATATATTAGGCAGATCCTTTTTGGACTATCTGGACATGGAGAAGAACATTACAAAAAGAGAAGTTAAATATGGTCAGTGTTCTACATGAACAGAAAGGATGCTCATATCAGTGAGGTCACAGATCTACCAAAAGTTTGAAGAATAAAATTATAGAATTTTGAAGTTAATTCAGGAACCAAAAAAGGATAAAATCTTGAAATGTTTTGCCATACATTTCAAATTTCACATAATTTGTAAGCTCAATTTTTTTTTTAGGTATGTTTTAAAGTTTTACTTTAGTAGCCATTCATTTCCTCATCTTCCAAAGTTACAAAAACAAAATTCCAAAATATTGGCTAAAAAGATTTTTTTAATTAAAGCTTTTTATTCTTAAACCATATGCATAGATAATTTTCAACATTCACTCTAGCAAAACCTTGTGTTCCGAATTTTTTCTCCCTCAGAGTTGTCTTAATTTGCATCTCTCTGATCAATAGTGATATAGACCATTTTTTCATATGACTAGAAAGTTTTAATTTCTTTATCAGAAAATTGCCTATTCATATTAGAGGATGTCTTGTATTCTTACAAATTTGAGTCAATTTTCTATATATTTTAGAAATGAAGCCTTTTTCAGAATGCTTGGATGTAAACATTTTTTTTCCTACTTTACTGCTTCCCTCCTAATCTTATCTTCATTGGTCTTATTTGCACATTTTTTTTAACCTAATATAATCAAAATTATCCATTTTGCATTCCATAATATGCTCTAGTTTCTTGGTCACAAATTCCTTACTTCTCCATGGATCTGAGAGGTAGACTATCCTTTGTTCTTCTGATTTGTTTATAGTATCACTCTTTATGTCTAAATCATGAACTGATTTCAACCTTATCTTGATATGGGGTGTTAGGTGTAGATCAATGCCTAGGTTCTGCAATACTAATTTACAATTTTCCCAACAATTTTTGTCAAATAGTGTGTTCTTATCCCAGAAGCTGGGGTTTGGGGTCTTATCAAATCTGAGATTACTATAGTCATTGACTTTTGTGTCTTGTGAATCCAATTTATTCTCCTGATTGACTACTTTATTTCTTTATCTAGAAAGATTTTGATGAAATTTGGTCTAATAAGCCAATTTGTCTAGTATACAAACATCAGAAAACCAGAAAGTAAAATAAAAGGGAAAGCTACATCTTCAAGGACAGAAAAGAAGTTTGAGGGCTGTGGGAAAAATAGAAGTATGGAGAATCAGAGGGAAAATGCTAAAGATAGAGTATGGATGCCATAAAAAGAAAAATATCTTCCAGTGATATTATCTATAGACAGGCCCTATCCTAATAAATAATTCTACTTACTCTTGACATGAAACCAAAACTTTAGATGAAGAATCAAGGTCATTATTGAGGGCTTTTCTTTTCTCTTTATTCTATGAACAATAGAAATAACTATTCTATGTCTAGTCTAGCATCTAATTCAGCTTACTGTCTCTTTCACCTCTGCTACATTCCAACCTTGCTACAACATAGAGTGGCTCCATAGTATTATTATTACATTTTTACAAACATCTAAAATTCATGAAAAATACAATTATGCTCTATCTAACACTGTGATGGAATAGTATGTTCTCAATGATGTTTTTTTTTTTTTTCAGATAAC
The DNA here is from genome assembly GCF_016432865.1 of Antechinus flavipes. Classification (NCBI taxonomy): domain Eukaryota; kingdom Metazoa; phylum Chordata; class Mammalia; order Dasyuromorphia; family Dasyuridae; genus Antechinus; species Antechinus flavipes. The sequence continues at coordinate 372,764,756 of NC_067400.1, read as the reverse complement.
TGAAGTTCTTCCTTCACCCTAAAAAGCATTTTAAAAAAGCAAAAAAAGTTTGCCTTTTAGATTGAGCTCCTTCTAAGATGTACTGCTCCATATAGCTGTGCCTTAATAGAGTAATCTAAACATAGATATAGGAACTGAGTCCATAATTTGGTTGGTATAGAGAATTCTCACATGAGGAAACACCCCCTGCCAAATAAAAGTCAGCATCTTCTCTGTGATTTATAGCTCTAGTAAATAAGTCCTTTGAGAATTTAAGTGAATCCCCAGGGTCACAAAGCCAATATGTCAAAGGCTGAACTCGAATTTAGGTTTTGCTAGCTCCAAGGCCATTTCCCTCTCAAAAATGCCATGTTGGGTCTCATTCTGAACATAATTCCTCTATTCCTTAATACCTCATGGTCATTATTCTGAACATAATACATATGATTTGGAATACAGTGATACCCATCAAGTGCTATTGAAATGTATAAGGCACTTTGCCCTTTCACTGAATGGTTCCATTACTGCTCTGTTTTTCTACTTGGTATTTCTTTGGTCTCGTACTTCCTACAACTCTATTAATATGATATTCCTATAACCTAGGGGGAAATGTTAAGTGGTGAGAGGAAATCTTTTCTTTACAGAACACTAAGATAATTGATTCTGGCCCAAAGGAAGCTGCATTTCTTTTTTATTTAGTAACAAGCATAAGCATTGTGATCAAATTTTTCTAAGTACTGAAGTTTTCTCTCCCTACCTCACCTTTTTTGAGTTCTCACATGGTTTCTGCTTGCTTGAGGTTGCTAGAAATCTGGCAAGTAAGGAGAGTGTCACTATGTTAACTGAAATCTTATAGACAAAGAGTCATCAATAGTAGGATCAGCTACTATAGCTAAACAGGATTTCATTCCTTTTATTTCCTGTTCCTCCTTTCCTTTTTCTCTGTTTATGGCAGAAATAACTAAATAATCAATATTCTCTCTTTCACTCGTCTGATTATCTTCCTTGACAGTTGCCTTATTGCAATTATTCACATTGCTATATTGTTACTTTACTTAATATTCTTAAACAATTTTTCTTTATTAAAGGACCATCTTGACATCCATGTGCTGATAGTAGCTTGCCAGGTGTTTCCAAAAGGGGGGAAAAGATTTGAATGAAACATCTCTTTCTTCCTGATTGATGTAAATTGTAAAAAGAAGAGATTTCAGCTCATGGATGCCATCAAAAAAATTTGAAAAGACAATTGAATATTATTACATAAATTAGAGAACAGTATAGTTTCACCTTGGGGTTAGAAGGAGATGTCAACATGTCACTGAGTGACAAAGTGCTGAGAAATCTTGTGACATTTGATTGAATTTTACTCTAGTTATTATTACAATAGGAAATAGAACATATACTATACTAGTAAGGAGATCAAATCTTTGTGTGATTGCTGTAACCTTTGGTGGAGTCTAGTGATTCTTGTTCTTTTTCTGAAAGATATTAATGTGACAGGATAGGCCATTTCCCCCCCACTACACACACTAAAACTAGTGTGCGTGCATCAGAACACTGCCAAGACACGTTGCCTTCATACAAAGATCCATACAGATCCTAATCATAAAATAATCCATTCTGTACTCTTTTTTATGACATTTATATGAATCCGGCCACAGCTTCATCAAGCAATTCACAGAGGAAAATTGTGCTATTTATGAGACTGGTTCCAGGCATTAGACAGGGTGGACTTAATTTCTAAAGGAGTTGGGGAGGAGGGGGTGAAAATACCCAATTTTTTTGAAATCACTAATCTAAAACTCAGAGAAGCTATTTTAACACTATTTACAACTCCATTTGTATCATCATATCAAAGGCCACAAATTTTTTTTTGGTTCCTTCCAGTAAGAATATCAAATGCTGGTACTACTGAAACAAAGAGACCTGAAAGACCAAAAAGACACTGGAAATAGTTTTCTACTCCTTTGTTTACTTAGAAAAGACAGAGAAGTAGAAATGAAGCCTTCCTAAATATATGTGTTAAAAAAAAAAAGACTGTCTTTTTTTTTACAACACTTCAAATACTAATTTTACAATTAATTTTCTCAATTTTAGTATTTTTAGAAAACTTAATTTTTAATATATTAAATCATATAGTCTGAAAAATTATATATATATATTCATTTGTACTCTACACTTACAAGTACACAACAGTAGTGAATGAATTTATAAAGCTAGTTTTAACCTTTCCTAAGGCATAATAAGTGACAAGCATTTTCTTCTTGGAACAAATGATAGGAGAAGTTTCTAAGAAAGTTATTTTTTTTCATGGGGGGGGGAGACTAGAGAAAAAAAATATTTAAGAACTGTGTCATTGATGATCTGATATAACTGCACTGTATCCATTTTACACATCCTGGTGTTAGTTTACAATAGTTCTGGCTTTACTAACAACATTGTTCCTTCTTCTGTATAGCTTCATTTTCCCACACAGACTTTAGATGTTACATTCACTCCCTCCCTAAACAGAAACTGTCTTTAACAGAAAGCCAGACTGCAATCATGAGAAAGGGTGGAATTCAAGATTTTTGCCTGCCTTAAATGGACTCAATTCTATTGGACCATAGAATCATTACAGAAGGACCCAGGACCATGACAGGAAAAAAAAAAGTCACCATGTGACCCCCTGATCTACACCAAACTTAGATGTTTCTATTCAAGTCTTGTAGAAAACAAACCCTCCTATTTTTCTCTTTCAAATAATAAAAAGTACCCCTTTTCCTAGAACAAAAGGGGTGGGGAAGAAGGAAGGGGAAGTGCCAATATGTGTACAATCCTCTTAGGAAGTAGAATTAATATAAATAATTACAAAACTGTCTCTTCTAATTAAATAAGGACAATGCATTGCAAGGATATTTTTTTCCCAGAAAGCAGTTGGCATGTCAGTTATATACTATACAATGCTTTCCTTTTCCCTTTCCTCCTGCAAATAAATGACAGCATAAATAGACACATAAACTTCATATGAATCATTATTGTGTGAGATACTGTTACCCTGGGGCTGCTGTAATTCATACATACATATATATATATATATATATATATATATATGCCCTTCTTTCTATTTCCAAATCTTTGAAATATTTTCTTTTCAAATACATATAAAAGCACGTATGGTTGAAATAAAAGCAAAACAGATACAGATGATATTTTTCAAGTGTAGCACACACTTATAGAAGAAAGGAAATAGACAAGTATATATTGCTTTTTTGGCTCCGATGTCTAATTTTTTTTTTGGGGGGGGGACTAGGTTTAAAAATAGTAAAGATAGGGAACAAATTATAAGAATACAATGAGGCATCAAAACTACTGGTATAGGGAAATGTACAAAAACACAATTTTTCATACTATCCACTTTATTTACTATTTCCTTTAATGCATTTCATCATGAAAACTATATATTTGTGTGTATCAGAGACAGAGACAGAGAAAAATATTTTGTTGTATTGTCATATAGGAAGGTGTACAGGATTCAAAGCTGGAATCAATGGGCATGTGCACACACACATACACACACACACACACACAATTCCACTTCAAATATGAGAAAACTGAAGCAAAGAGAGCTTAAGCAACTTGCTAAGGCCCCAAACAAGGCCACATACTTACTCTGCCACTTATATTCAGTTCTATAGTATCTTACTATAAATCTAGTGTTCATCCCAGGCAAGTTTTTAAAGTACATTTTAAAATATGCTTAAGATAAAAATTTCTGGTTTTAAAAAAAAAGACAATGGCTTAGTGACTAAATGGTTTGTTAGTTCCTGCCTCAGGTGTAAAAGGTAAAATGGGTAATTCAGCAGTTTGGAAATATTTTTAATTCACCCTGTATTAATAGTGATCAAAGCTAATGATTTCTCTACCAAAAATTCGACTCCTGAAAGTCTACTTTTAAGAACTGAGAGTTGTACAAAACAAAAAATGAATGTACTCAAGCTGGGGTTTGCCCCAATGATTGAAGAATCCAAAGCTGCAGACAATTAGGCTTTACAAACTATCACTCTGGCAAAGTAGGCATGACCTTGAATCTTCTAACTATTCATTTTCTTTAGAGTCTCATACTCTAGTCATTAAAAAAAAGACACAATCTGGAAAATTTTCATGGAGTCTTTAAGATGATTCTTGAATAATGAACAAAATTTGGTTAGATAGAAAAAAATTCTTAAAGACAAACATTTATTACATGCCTACTATATGTGTCAGTGACTATGCTAAGTGTGGGGGGTATAAAGAAACATAAAAGACAGTCTCAGCTCTTAAAGAACACATAATCTAATGGTTAAAGATATGATCAGAATTGATGTCATTAAATTGAAACCATATTCCATGGCAAAAAAAAAAAAAAACCAAAGATACAAAGCTGGATGGCAGGTTTGAACACTCATTTGTCCACTGCATATGGCTATTATTCAAATTACAGTCAGAAGGCTTAAAGATGGGGTTAAAATATATTTCTGGTCCTCAGGAAATGCCTCTAGCTAATAGCAGATTATCTACAAAGTCCTTGAGATAACCAACAATTAATTGTCCATGTTGTTGTTGTTATTCTTTGTTGTTCAATCATTCAGTTATGTCTGTTTCTTTGTGACCTCATAGCTTATAACACTAAATTGCTTAGACTGGTGAACAAGCACACATGAACATGCATCCTACACACACACACACACACACACACACACACACACCACTACCCATCTATCTATCTATCTGTTATGTATAATTCTACAGTACACATCACGGTATATGGGATGTATAAGGAGGGTTAGTACCTACTTATACATGTGTGAGAGTTTGTGTTCTTTTCAATGCTGCTCATCCATGATGTCTAGAGAGCCCTCAACGTTCACCTGTGGCTCCAAGAATCAGTAGCATGTCCAGCAGCCATGCTGGTAGAGCATGTCAGCAGATGGGCTAAATTAGTTTAAGGATAAATAACAGGACTCAAATCTGTCAGAGAATTAGGTTTGTGTCTACCCCAAGCACACGAGGACTTCTCTTGGCAGAATGGGCAAATGAGAACTTGCCCATTTGTTCCAAAAGCTAAGAAGATGTCCAAAGTGAAGGGGCTCAGAGCTTGATCAGAGATCAAATGTCACAGTCATCTACTGTATCCCAGATCATCGATAGTCATCTTGACTTTTGTTTTGTTATTGGACTTGGGTAACCCTGAAAGAGAGAGTGAAACTGATGACACTGCACTTTGCTTCATTTAAATCCAATTCACGTAGGAATGAAGATATCATTCTCTGTTGTCATCAGTCCTCTTTGAAAACAAAGAACAAAGAATAACAATGACGATCTATGCAAGTCTCATAAATCCGATCAGCTTGTACCTTTAACATTACATACAAAATCAAAGTTTTCATTTTGTGTATATACATATATATATATATATATACACATATATATGTTTTATAGTACATATATGTTTATGTGTGTATATATATATACATATATATATATATACTCAGATGAGAGCTGTCACAAATTTCTATTACCTCATAGAAAACTATCCAATCACATCTGCCATATTCCTTTGAAATGTTATAATATTCTCCTTGAGACTAATCTAATCATCTTCAATAAAATACATACTATTATAGGAAGGAAAGAATATGATTAGCCCTGTCATATATGACACATTCAATCACCTGAGCAGTTTTGCTGCCATGTATTCACTATACTCAACATCCCATTCTACAGTAATCTGACCATCAACCCAACAATGAAGTACCAAAGTACAACAATAGTCAATCTTCCAGTATTCTATTTATTCTAGTTTAGACCTAAGTTCTTCTTGGTTCTATGTATCAGACAGAAAAAATTCTTAATAAATGTTTGTTGAATTGATTAAAGGAATAGACTTTGATTTCTGAGAAACAATAAGAATGATCAGATTTCAGAAAAAGAACTGAAATGTCATAATTCACTTTGGGTAATGACACCTTTTAGTTTATGAACCAAAGGGAATAGTCTGCAGACCTGAGCAAATCGAAAGTTTTCACATAGGCACATGAGGAAAGGGGAGGGAGAAAAAAGGAAGCTGGCGAGTAGTCTGCCATCCTGCTTTTCTGGGATAAATTCCTACAAGAACAGGAACATTCTCAATAAGGTCATCTTGTGACACAAAGGACTACAATAGAGGAGAACAATATTAATTATTGTCAGTCATCACGTGTGCTCTCAGAAATATTTCTTGATTGTTCAATCAGTGAAAGTGGAATCAACTTCTCAATATAAAATACACTTGCTGCAATCCAAATTACTTGAATTTAAAGAGAGGTGAACTTATTAGTTATTTAATCTAGGTCTATTTGAGCTCAAGCAGTTCACATTTTTAGAGCGAAAGAACGAAAAGTATAATTGTTTTTGTCATCTGCACAGCAATTTTATTCCTGAATGCATTGTTTTAGGCAGGAATTAATAAAAATTGCATGCGCTTCAGGTGCTGCGTAGATCACCCTTTTCCACACAGCCCAGCCTGGAGCTGTGAATGCTCCTTTTCTTATTATCAGTTAATAATTCTCTCTCATTGAGGCAAATTAGGAACTTGACTGTGTTAGAGAGTCCAGAACGCTGCTAGAGGCAAAAAGGGGCTAAATGGCAGAAATTCCTCTCCGAGCAAGATGCATGAAGCACAACATTGTGTCCACCACAAAAGCCGCTCTGTATTTTTGATCCTTTCTAATTTAATTAGCCCAAGAGGTAGCGCATTAATTTGCCAAGAATTCTTCTGATGCGAAAGCTGCCCTCATTGCAGTGAAGGGAAAAAATAACCTGCGTGCTACAGTGGCATGCAGTAATGAAAGGGGGTTATTTTTGTGTTACAAATGGCGTTGCAGGGTTACAAGAGACCTTTAAACCTTTTTATCTCTGGTTAGGTCATATGTAACACAGTGTAACACAAAGCCCTAATTAACCAATTCTGATCCAGAAATTTTTTTAAAATACTTAGCGATTTGCAGAGTTAGAACTCTGCTCAAATGCATCGCTCGGTTTTTTTATTTCAAACCGAAAACATCTTATGGTGTATATATTAAAAGAATCCAAAAAAATCATCAATCGGCAGTGCAGTTCAGTTACTCCTTGGAGCTCAGCACACTAGACATCCTTTCTGCTCTTTGTTTGCTTTCTGTTTAATGATATTCTTTATGTGGGCAAGCTGGAGCCTTGAAGTCCCTTAGAATGTCTCTTGGCTCTTTATGCTGTATTTGTTTGGTAAATTGTCTCCATGTTAATCTTCTTCATCAAATACTTGGAGTCAGTTTTGAAAAACTTTGATCAAATCTACCACCACCAAGCTTCTTCGCCGCCATGTGCTTCTGATATGTGCTCGTGCACTCTAATGGGTCATTTACTCATTAAAGCACGAGAAACACGCACAGTACGATAAGTCCCCGTAATACTTTGAACTGTTAATTAAGCCTATGTAATCATTTTTCCTGCTTGCAGATCTATTTCTTTTCCAGAAATTATGGGATCCCACATGAGGACTTTAAACACCCATGTTGCTACCCCTTGCCCCTCCCCATCCCCACTGCCTAAACGTGCCTGGGATCAAAACTTCCTACTAAAATAAAACTTACTGAGAGCTAAGAAATATCACGTTTCCCTCTTCTGTCCCTTTAATGCAAGCTAGTGGAAGACAATGAGGCTAAAGTAAGACATTGATATTTTCCCTCCCTCCCCCGCTCCAGCCTAGGAAACAGTGGACAAGGAATGGTGGCATTTAAAGCTTTGGGGGCTGTGCATTGTGGATTCCCAGAGGCATTGCAAGTAGCCTGTTTATGTGATACTGGAAGGATTTAATAGCAAAGCTGAGAAGGGGAAATTAGCATAGTCAAGGAGTAAAGTTGGATAGATTAGGGAAGAGAGGAGTGGTCTAGGATAGAAGGACCTGGAAACTGTAAGAAGTATGGTAGCGAAAGGAAGGGAGGAGGGAAGTATAGAAAGAAGGCGGCTTTGACCGAAAGAAGAATGTTTTGAAAGACAGAGGGGTGGGTAAGAAAGTGAGAGCAAGGAAAAGGAAGAGAGATCAAGAATTATCTGAAGGGGTAATGGAATGAGATATGTCAGTGGGAGTGGGTGGGGAGGATAAAGACCCAACACGTCGATCCAGTTGTGCCTTCTCATAGTTACCAAAGAAAATCAACTTTATCAGCTTATTTTATTTTTTTTTCCACTTCCAAAATATTTTGGGGAAAATATAGATATTTTCCCTTAGAGTTACAAAATGTAAAGAAATACTCAATCAAAAATTTTGTTTTGTTCCTCTAGCTAAAATTCTCTTTCCATTGTGAATTCTTTATTTTTAGCAAAAAGCAATTTCAAAGGCAATGTCTATTTAAATAACAAAATGACAAAGTTGATATACTTGTTAAAAATACATAGATATAGTTATTAATCCGCCTCAATCATCCACATGGACAACATAGTTTATTGGAGAAACTATTTTATTCTAAGTTAAACTCCATTTAAGTAACTTCTGAATTGTCCAGAACATCTGAAAGGATAAAAAAAATTAAAAATAGTAAACATTTCTAGAAAAATTGAACTAAAATGAAAAACAGATGATGCATTTATTCAGTTCTTTGGCTTCTATAACATTAAACAGCATGTTCTCTTAAAATGGCTTCATCAGTGGACCAATCACCCCTCAAATTGATCAGTGTACTCAAACATGTCACTTGTTTGATGACTGAAGTCGTAGAAAATATTCCTTACTTTTTAAAATTTGCTGACAAGTTCACTTACATACTCTTCACACAATGCTAAAAACAACAGCTATCTCCTTATTGCCTTTAAAAGTGCTCTTATCATTTACAACTCGTCTTCTCTCCCTTGAAATTTGGTATTTATTATCCAGACAAGAAATGCCATTTTTGATGCTTTGGGTTAAGTGCTTATATGTATGTGTTTCTCAAATTTGGCCCCAAAGCTGATATATGCAGTCCATATTCTCTTGTAAGAGATAGAATGTAAAAACCTCCACTTTTTCTTGGGAGGATGAATAGTAATACAAATCCACTTAATGTGACAGATCAATTTAAGACAAATGATGGTCATATCAAAATTTAAATAAAAAATATATACAAACCTTTCTAGGATATCACAAAGACAAGTGATTCTTCTTCTCTGGTAAAACTGACATCAATTCTCACTTGTATTGACTGACTAGGCCTCCAGCAATTTCCAAAACTACCTTATGTTGACATTTAAGTGCCAATTTTTGTTCTTTAATTGGTATATAAGTTATAGAATCCTTTTTAAACATTTGAAGACATGTTGTTAAACTCTCATATAAAGAATGTGTGTGGGTATGAATGTGGGTATGAGTGGGTGGGAAATGAGTATCTATATCTACCTGATTTACAACATTTTTTTTTTTTTTTTTTTTTTTTTTTGCTGAGGCAATTGGGATTAAGTGATTTGCCCAAGGTCACACAGGAAGTAGAAAGTGTCTGAGGTCAAATTTGAACTCAGGTCCTTCTGTCTTCAGGGCTGGTGCTCTGTCCACTGCACTACCTAGCTGCCCCAATTTACAATATATCTTGAATATTTAATATTTCAAATATTAAACTTTGGGGACACCAAGTTACCTACCAGTTAATGACTTTCCATTGAGCAGTTGCTGTTGGGGTATAGTTGTCTTTTATTTGTTTTTAAGGCACTGAGGTGAGAGTTGAAGTAGCCAGAAAATGTAAGAAAATACCCTACTCCTTCTTCTTAGAGACCAGAGCTAGTCTAGATCACCTGCATAAGCCCAGAGAAGAAAAGTTACTTTGGGGAGAAGGTTCAATACCCTGATACCTAAGAATCAGTAGAGATGTCTGATATTAGCAATATATGTTTTTCCCCAGTGGAATGTAAATACTTTGAGGTCAGGAATTATTTAATTTTTATCATTATGCTCCCAATATTTAGTAGAGTGTGTAACATGTAGTAGGAGCTTAATAGATGCTTTTTAAATTAAACTAAATTGTACAGAGTTCAAATCCTGCTTCAGACACTTACTCATTATGTAGTACTAGACAAGTCACAACTTCTATATTCCTCAGGCAACTCCCTAGGATAAAATTATGAAGCCTTCAAGTTACTTGCCAAATTCAACAATTATCTCCTAAAGATCCAAGAACAACTTAAACTTATCTTTCCACTACTCCCTATTGAATAGGCAAAGCCATTGGAATATCCATTCAAATCATCTTATGAATTTAGAGCTGTGTTTCATTACTTGAGGACCTCATGAATTATCATTAAGTTCTTATAAGGGGTCCAAGAATCCAAACATATTCTAACCACTATAATTCTTCTCATCTTACTATAGCAAAATACACAATGCGACAATTTACTAAATATATTTTCCATGGTTTGAGTGGAGAATGATTAAATAATATATGTATAACTGTTTTAAAATCTATGTAGTATGCAGTTCAAAAGTAGGTAGTTATGAGTAATAAAATACAAATTCATTTTAAATATTACTGAATACATAGCAACTTTTTATTATCATATATTTTTTTATTAAAGCTTTTTATTTTCAAAACAAATGCATACATAATTTACTTTCTTTCTTTCCTTCTTTCTTTTCTTTTTTTTTTTTTTTTTTGCTGAAGCAATTGGGGTTAAATGACTTGTCCAGGGTCACACAACTAGGAAGTATTAAGTGTCTGAGATCAGATTTGAACTTGGGTCCTCCTGACTTCAGGGCTGGTGCTTTGTCCACTGCACCACCTAGCCGCCTCTGCATGGATAATTTTCAATATTCACCCTTGCAAAAACCTCTCCCCTAGATGGCAAGCAATCTAAAATATATTATGTATTTTTCAATCAATAAATATCAATAGTACAATGTAATGGGCTGAGGCTTGAGTTGATGCACTGAGGTCCTAAGCACATGAGGCTAAATAGTAATTGGACCATACTCTATTAATATATAAGCTTGGAGAAAGAATGGCCCCCACCCACTCTTTGTGCAAGTCCTGATGTGTTGTATAGGAAATGATGATTTTGGTGGGTGGAGGCAGGGGAGTGGAAAGGGAAGCAGAAAGAGAGACTGCTGGCTGGCATCTTGACACAGCTGCTCGCATTGCTATCGCGACCACCCTTGACCTCTGATCCCCCTCTGCTAGCTGGCTTCCTATCGCAGCTGCCCATATTGCTATCACAATCCTTCTTCATTGCCCATATCTCTATCGCATTCCTTCTTCACCTCTACTGAGAATAAAGATTGAAGATTTTTCCCTTGACCTGAATTCCTGACACCAGCTGATTTTAAATACACGGTCATCACATTTGGTGCCCAAGCATGGGAACCAAGGACCCTACTTTCACTGAAGAAGTCTCCAGTGACCAGGAACTTAGGTGAGTATTGTAACAGACAAACAGGGAACTTATTTTCTTAAAGACTAAACTAGTAACCTTTTTTGGCTGAAATGGGACAGATCCTAGCTAAAGATTCTCCATCCCCACCCCAACCCCCCCAACCTCACCCCCACCCAGGAGTGGAGCTATAAAAAGCATGCTTAAGCTGATAGAAGATCAAGGGCTACTTATAACTTGGGAACAGACAGCTAGACTTCTTGGTACATTAAAACGCACCTTCCCTTGGTTCTTAGAGGAAGAGCAAATCTCTCCAGATAATTGGACATTAATTGGGCAACAGCTCTCTGCATATTACAACGAAAATGATCCTCATTCAATTTCCATCGAGGCATTCTATTAATACAATATATAATTATACAAATTAATACAATATAATTGGCTGTAAGAAACCGTATAAGTTATAGAAAGAAAGAAAAAAAAAAGCTCTAAGAACAGCCAGATGAGGAAGCCTGAGATAAAGGAGGAAGATAATGAACAGATTAATGACCATATCTCCACAGGACATGGAGACTTAAGTGAGGCTCAAGGGTGTGGTGAATCTGAGGCAGCTTCAGCCCCATCTAAGGAGCAGGTAATTGACTCTCCTCCATCAACTCCACTCTCTGGGATGGAGGAAAGAAGAGCTATACTGTTGAGTACAAGAAAGCAATTGTAGAGGAGTCACATGGCAAGAATCTTGCAGTTTTCTGTAAAGAAAAACTTTTGGACCTTCGAATGGTCAGAAAATGGAGAGCAGATTATAATAACCTCAATCAGGTAGATGAGGGAAAAGGGAAAAAGCGCAGGTCTGGATCAGGTTGGCAACCCTTATATCCTGACTTGGAGATCCTCATTGGTGAATAGATTGCTGACAGGAGAGCAAAGGCCTTGGTTGTGCGCAGGGCTGATATTCAAGCATTTGCCCTTTCAATGGCACCAGAGTTTGAAATGGTCTCAGAAGGATCCAAAGCATCACAACACTGGTTGGACGGTTTCCTTCAATGGTATGAACTGTCCCTCAGAAGATCAACAACACTGTTTATGCTGGAAGATGCTGAAGTTATTAAACGTGCACTTGCATTCAAGTCCTTTATTGATAGGATTGACATTTCCAAGTACCAAACCTGCAATATGATTGCTATGGATGAAACTGCAGTGTTTATGGGACAAGGATCTCAAACAACAATTCATCACAGGGGTGCAGCATCAGTCTACATTCCCACCACTGGCTATGAAAGTGCACAGGTCACCTATGTTTTGGCAATTCGTCTGGATGGAAAGAAAGCCACACTTCTAATCATCAGTAAGGGCAAGAAAGATAAGATTGAACGTGTATCAGGCATTTACGTTCTTGAAACTGAACAAGCCTGGTGTACACAAGCTGTTATAAGAAAGTGGGTAAATTTAATGCTGCCACTTGTTATGCAAGGTAACCAAAGAGGTCTGATAATCTGGGATTCAGCCAGCACTCACCGCGCTAAAGAAATGAAGAACTTCCTTGCAGAGAGAAGAATAGATCAAGTAATGATTCCTGCAGGAATGACTGCCTATCTCCACACTCTTGATATTGCAATAAACAAGCCATTCAAGGACCATTTGTGCATGGAAGTCAATGACTACATTGAAAATAGAATGGAAAGAAATCAGCGTGGAAACTTTGTGAAGCCCTGTCTGCAAGAAGTCGTGACTTGGGTGAAGAAGTCATGGGATAAAATTACTGACAGCTGTGTCACCAAGGCACTACGAGCAGGTTCATTTAAAGAGATCTATGTTGCTGGACATGACAGATTGGGTCCACTTCTTCTGAAGGAAATAGAGGCACAAGACATCCACGACGGAATTCAGGGTATGGACACTTATGACGATGTTGTTGAAGAAGATGACATGATCATTATTGAATAAAGGTACTTTTTTTTTTGTTCACATTTACCTGTTTATTAAAATTGCTGTCAATATTCATTAAAATAAGCCCTCCCCTGAAAATAAGCCCTCTAGTGGTTATCTGTCCAAAAAAAAAATAATAAGACAGTGTCTTATTATCGGGGAAACACGGTACATCAAGAGCCAAATGAACCCTTTGCTGACTTTGTGGGATGTGTGCAGACAGCTGTCACAAGAACAAATGGGGAAAATGCAGTAACAGACATTTTGATAAGGCAACTTGCTAAGGAAAATGCTAATGAGGTTTGCAGAAGAATTATACTAGGACTGCACAAGGATACTCCTTTAGAGCAGCTCATAAAACGCTGTGCCACAATGGGCACAAATGCTTTATTATACCCAAACTATGTTGAATATAGAAAGACAGGGTCCTTCTTGGCAAAGGAATTCTAGAGAAACTCGTAGTGCTTTCAGTGTGGAAAAGTTGGACATTTGAGAGTTCACTGTAGATATGGAGATAGAATGAGAAGACAGGGTGAGAGAATAAAACCCAAAACCCCATGTCTAAAATGTAACCAAGGCTTTCACTGGGCCTCTGAATGTTGATTGACCCAGAGAAATGAGAGGCAGGGCCTAGCTCCAAAGTATCAATCAAAAGATAGGTGGGGCATGATAGCAACTGAGGTTACACCCAGAGAGTCTTTAGAAATTCAGGACTCTAATGTCATCAACCAACAGAAAAGCAATCAGGATTACAGTTGGGGAGTTACAGGCCTTTTATTAGGAATGGATGTTGGATTTTATCAAATGCTTTTTCTGCATCTGTTGAGATGATCATATGGTTTTTGTTTATTTGGTTATTGATATAGTCGATTATGCTAATAGTTTTCCTAATATTGAATCAGCCCTGCATTCCTGGTATAAATCCTACTTAGTCATAGTGTATTATCCTGGGGATGATTTTCTGTAATCTTTTTGCTAATATTTTATTTAAGATTTTAATGTCAATATTAATTAGGGAGATTGGTCTATAATTTTCTTTCTCTGTTTTCAACCTACCTGGTTTAGGTATCAGTACCATGTCTGTGTCATAAAAGGAGTTTGGTAGGACTCCTTCAATCCCTATTTTTTCAAATAGTTTATTTAGCATTGGAGTTAATTGTTCTTTAAATGTTTGGTAGAATTCACATGTAAATCCATCTGGTCCTGGGGATTTTTTCTTAGGGAGTTGGTTAATAGCTTGTTCTATTTCTTTTTCTGAGATGGGACTGTTTAGGATATCTACTTCTTCCTCTGTTAGTTTGGGCAAGCTATATTTTGGGAGGTATTCTTCTATTTCATTTAAGTTGTTGAATTTATTGACATAAAGTTGGGCAAAGTAACTCCTAATTGTTGCTCTAATTTCCTCTTTGTTAGTGGCGAGTTCTCCCTTTTCATTTTTAAGACTAACAATTTGATTTTCCTCTTTCCTTTTTTTAATCAGATTTACTAAGGGTTTGTCTATTTTGTTGGTTTTTTCATAGAACCAACTCTTAGTTTTATTAATTAATTCAATAGTTTTTTTATTTTCAATTTTATTGATCTCTCCTTTTATTTTTTGAATTTCAAGTTTAGTGTTTGACTGGGGGTTTTTAATTTGTTCCTTTTCTAGCATTTTTAGTTGCAAGCCCAATTCATTGACCTTCTCTTTCTCTATTTTATACAAATAGGCCTCTAGAGATATGAAATTTCTCCTTATTACCGCTTTGGCTGCATCCCATACATTTTGGTATGATGTCTCATTATTATCATTTTCTTGGGTGAAGTTATTAATTATGTCTATGATTTGCTATTTCACCCAATCATTCTTTAGTATGAGATTATTTAGTTTCCAATTATTTTTTGGTCTACTTTCCCCTGGCTTTTTGTTGAATGTAATTTTCATTGCATCGTGGTCTGAAAAGGATGCATTTACTATTTCTGCCTTACTGCATTTGAGTTTGAGGTTTTTATGTCCTAATATATGGTCAATTTTTGTATAGGTTCCATGAACTGCTGAAAAGAAAGTGTATTCCTTTCTGTCTCCATTACGTTTTCTCCAGAGATCTATCATATCTAATTTTTCTAGTATTCTATTTACCTCTTTGACTTCTTTCTTATTTATTTTGTGATTTGATTTATCTAATTCTGAGAGTGCAAGGTTGAGATCTCCCACTATTATAGTTTTACTGTCTATTTCTTCCTGCAGCTCTCTTAATTTCTCTTTTAAGAATTTAGATGCTACACCACTTGATGCATACATGTTTAATATTGATATTGCTTCATTATCTATGCTATCCTTTAGCAAGATATAGTGCCCTTCCTTATCTCTTTTAATTAGATCAATTTTTGCTTTAGCTTGATCTGAGATCAGGATGGCTACCCCTGCTTTTTTGACTTCACCTGAAGCATAGTAGATTTTGCTCCAACCTTTTACCTTTAACCTGCATGTATCTCCCTGTTTCAGGTGTGTTTCCTGTAAACAACATATTGTAGAATCTGGCTTTTAATCCATTCTGCTAACCGCTTCCTCTTTATGGGGGAGTTTACCCTGTTCACATTTATGGTTAAAATGACCAATTCTATATTACTTGCCATCTTGTTAACCCCCTGTTTATGCTTTTCTCCCTTCTTTCTCCCTTACCCCCTTCCCAGTATTAAGCTTATGAGCATCACTTGCTTCTCACACCCCTCCCTTTTTATTATCCCTCCCCCCACCTTAGAGTTCCTCCCCCTATCTTACCCCTTTCCCTCCCTTTTTCCGTATTCCCTTCTGATTAGCTTATTCCTTCCCTTTTCACTTTTCCCTTCTCACTTTTCAATGAGGTGGGAGAAGTTTCACCATAAATTGAATATGTCTAAAATTTTTCTCTTAAAGCCAATTCTGAAGGCAGTAAGATACCCACTATATTCATCCCCCTTCATTCTTTCTCTCAGATATAATAGGTTTCCTTTGCCTCTTCATGAGATGTAGTACCCCCACTTTACCCTTTTTCTGGTCCAATATCCTTTCCGCATCTAGTTTCTAGAACAAGATATACATGTATTCTTTATACATCTTTATATCAGAAATATAGTTCCCAAGATTAATCTTTACCTTTTTAGATTTCTCTTGAGTTCTATATTTGTAGATCAAACTTTTTGTTAAGCTCTGGCTTTTTCATCAAAAATAGTTGAAATTCGCTTATTTCATTGAATGTCCATCTTCTTCCCTGGAAAAAGATGTTCATTCTGGCTGGGTAAGTTATTTTTGGTTGCATCCCAAGTTCCTTAGCCTTTTGGAATATCATATTCCAGGCCCTTCAATCTTTTAATGTGGATGCTGCTAGATCCTGGGTGATCCTTATTGTGGCTCCTCTATATTTAAATTGGGTTTTTCTAGCCACTTGCAGTATTTTTTCCTTCATCTTAGGGTTCTGGCATTTGGCCACTATATTTCTTGGTGTTTTGATTTTAGGATCTCTTTCAGTAGGTGATCGATGAATTCTTTCAATGTCTATTTTATCCTCTGTTTCTATGACTTCTGGGCAATTCTCTTTGATAATTTCCTGGAAAATAGTGTCCAGGCTCTTTTTTTTCATCATACTTTTCTGGGAGTCCAATACTTCTCAGATTGTCTCTCCTGGGTCTATTTTCCAGGTCTGTTGTTTTCCCAAGAAGCTATTTCACATTCTTTTCCATTGTTTGATTTTTTTGGTTTTGCTTGACTGATTCTTCTTGTCTCCTTGAGTCATTCAATTCCAATTGTTTGATTCTGATTTTCCATGAAGTATTTTCTTCACTCACTTTTTAAATATCTTTTTCTAATTGTCCAATTGAGTTCTTTTGTTCTATGGAATTTTTTTTCCATTTCGCCAATTTTGTTTTTTAGAGAGCTATTTTCTGTTTCCAGTTCACTAATCCTATTTTTCAAGGATTTGATTTCTTTATCCATTCTGTCTTTAAATGAGTAGGATGACTTCTCCAGACTCTCAGATCTGAAAAAGGGTTGCACACTTTATGGGGCTGCATCATCTTATATTAAGATGGTATTCAAGAATTTGGCTTATGAAATTTTAACCCCTAGTGATTCAGAAATCTATAGCAAGGACATGTTTAGAATCTGGACAAAACTTCTTGTGGCTTTTGGAGTAAAGTGAACTATGTAGAATACAAGACCAATGAAATAGGCAAACTGAAGTTAAAATACAAGTCACTTTTGATCAGCTAGCTGGTAAAGTCAGTATGCAGATGCTTTAGCACAGATTAATTATCCTTTAATAGCATATGAGCAAATTGCTGTTGCTGCTGCTATCAAAACATGGGACACCCTCCCAAGAAAACAAGAAAGAGTGGAAGACTTCCTGAAAATAGAGCAAGGTCCAAATGAACTCTTTGCTGATTTTGTGGGACATCTGCAGACAGCTGTCATATGAACTATTGGTGAAAATGCAGCAACAGGACTAATGATAAAACATCTTGTTAGAGAAAATGCTAATAAGATTTGTAAAAGAATTATTCTAGGACTACACAAAGATGCTCCTTTAGAGGAGATCATAGGATGCTGTGCTACAGTGGGCAGAAATACCTTTTATACCCAAGCTATGATGTTGATAAGACTGTTGCAGAACTTCAAAATTTGCAGGAATCATTGGATTCCCTGACACATTAAGTAATGGACAACAGATTGGTTTTGGACTATTTGTAGGACTTATGGAGATATATAATTTCTCATGTTGATTTATGATGTTTGTTACATCATTACTAGCTTGTCTTATATTATTGTGTGCTTGTGTAATACCTCCCATGTTGATGGATTTATGTATACCTATTTCAAGTGAGACCCTTCAGAAACCCACTAATCTGGTTTGACTCCTTGTTTCCCTTTGGTGTTTTCATCTCCCTTCCTGGGTGTCAGGCAGTGTGTGATCACCTCCTTTTTTAGTGTTTTCACCCCCTTTTCTGAGAAGTCAGGGAGGGCATAGTCACCTCCTTTTTGGGGTTCTCACCTCCCTGAGAAATCAGGGAGAGTGTGACCACCTATGTTATAAAACTAAAAAAGCGGGAGATGTAATGGGCCAGAATTGGGAGAAATTCTTACAAGGTGTTAACTCAGTGGAATTGGTAAGACAATGGTTATCTAGTTTAGCATGGTGATTAATGGCTCTCTAAGTTTAGTACATGTACTTAGTACTTAATATAGTTCTACAAGATTGACACCTATTCTACAAGATTCATACCTATGATGATGTAATTATACTAGACGCAAGGGTCCTCAAACTACGGCCCGCAGGCCAGATGTGGCAGCTGAGGACACTTATCCCCTTCACCCAGGACTATGAAGTTTCTTTATTTAAAGGCCCACAAAACAAAGTTTTTGTTTTTACTATAGTCCAGCCCTCCAACAGTCTGAGGGATAGTGAACTGGCCCCCTATTTAAAAAGTTTGAGGACCCCTGTACTAGAGTATATAAAAGCCAAGAAGGACTGGATAAGAGACATTCATTCCATCTCCCATCTGACCTGTGCTCTTTCATTTCTCTACTGAAACCAAATCCCATCTGAAAGACCTCCAGAAAGCTAGCCTGGGCCCCAGGCAAGGAGAACAGACTGTGAAGGAAATAATAAAGAATTTGGACTTTATCCCTGGCTATTCTTGTGGTGATTACTCAGCTGAAACAAAGGCTGGTCCCAAGACCTCCAGAAAGCTAACTAGAACATTACAATTTAGAACACAAGATGGAACTATACCCAAATAGGGGTTTCAATGTAAAATAAAATAGAATAAACAGAACTCTGTCCATGACACAACAAGAAATATTAGAGCAAAGTAAAAAAAAAAAAAAAAAAAAAAAAAAAACCACAAAGAGAAAAACATGTAAGGTATCTACTATCAAAAACCAGCTAACCTGGAAAACAAACAGAAAAGAGATATTTTAAGAATCTTTTAACCCTCTGATGATCATAACCAAATTTTAAAAAAATCTTTAATATAATATTTCAAAAAATTATAAACAATCTGTTATAAACAGGCAGCTGGTGATACAGGGCATAGAATGCTTGGCCTAGAATTGGGAAGCCTCAGTTACTTATAACTGTGTGACCTTAGACAAGTCACTTAACCTTGCTATGTTTTGGTTTCCTCAACAGTAAAATGGGGATAATAATAGTATCTAATTTATAGGGTTGTTGTGAGAACCAAATGAGATAATATTTATTTTTTTATTGTTTTTTTTTTTAATTAAAAAAAAATGGTAGGGCAATTGAGGTTAAGCGATCTGCCCAATGTCACACAACTAGAAAATGTTAAGTATCTAGGCCAGATTTGAACTCCTGACTCCAGGGCAGGTGCTTTATCTACTATGTCATCTAGCTTCCATGAGATGGTATTTGTTCTTTTTTTAAAAAAGCACTTAATGTAATGCCTTGCACATAATAGGTATTAGAAAAATATGCATTCCTTTCCCTTTCTCTTAGAACCAGCAAGGAAAATAAAAATAGAAGGTAATTTTAATTACCTTCTTTAAAAAAATCTTAAATCATGGGTTCTTAATATTATATGCATCTTTTTAAAAGAAAAACATATTTTCATAACTGTTTCAATACAAGTTGCTTCCTTTGTAATCTTATCCTATATATTATATTTTATTTATTTAAAAATATTATTCAGCAAAGGAGTACATGGATTCACTCAGATTGCTAAAGGTGTCCATGACATTCTTTAATTTGAATATACCTAGGGATGTCATAGTAAAAATTTAGAGTTTCCAGGTCAAAGAAAAAAATATTAGAAGTAGACAGAAAGAAAGAGTTCAAGTAACAAGGTCCCATAATTAATATCACACTCAAGACTACATTGCAATTCCTTTTAAAGGGAGGGAATTTAGAAATACAGTATTCTAAAGGATGAAAGAAAAAAAAATTATAACTAAGAATAGTTTACCATGAAAATCGGAGTATAATCAAGTAGGGAGAATAATCAAAAAACAAAATACCAAAGATGGATGAAGAACACAAAAAAACGGCTTGGCACATCTTCATTCTAGAAGTACTAATTCTCCTTGGTCAGACATTAAAGATACCAAGGTCATCCACTGCATCCTTTACCATCACTAATTTTGACTTTTTTGTGTGTCTGGACTTGGATAATTCTGAAAGAGAGTGATGCTAATGACTTTGTGAAACTGATTCATTTAAATCTAATTCATATACACTCATGGTATCACTCTGTTATATCACTGGTTCTCTTGGAAAACAAAAGAACAATAACAACAACAACAAAAAATAGAGGGGAGCTGGCATCTCATCAACCTAATTCACATAAGTTAAGCAAAGAATGTTTTAACATACATTCATTGGCATGAGTAATATAAAAATCCATTAAATACCACTCATATTCATGAATGTGTTTTAAAGAAAAAGAATATTGAAGATATGATAACAATTTTAACCATAAATGTTAATTGAATAAACTAACCACCACTTCTCAAAAAGCAGAATAACAGAAAAGATTGGAAATAAGAATACAATAATATATTGCTTTAAAGAAACATATATGAAATATCAATAATCACTAAACTCAGGTCTGTATATTTTCAAACTTCTGCTCTATAGCTCTACCTAGATGACCTATAGATGGTTGAAACTAAATATGTCCCAAAGACCATTCATTATTTCCATTATAAAACTTCCCTCCTAATGTCCTTCTTTCCATTAATGTTATCAGTATTCTCCAATTCTCAGGCTCAATATCTGTCATATGTGATTTTCCTTTTACTTTAATCCCCATAGCCAATACATATTCTAATTTGCTGCTCATTTCCTCCATAAGCAATGATCCTTCTTTCTATTTGTTCTCTCCTAAAGACACAATCGTAGTCCAGCTTATATTATAATTATTTATATATACATTTCAGCCATGTACTAGATTGCTAATTCTTTGAGACTCCATTACAGTGATATTCACTTTGTGTTTGTTGAACTTCATTCATTCAAGTCTATATCTTTAGCACTTGCAGGGTGAGCTAAATGATTGCCTATAGTGACACTTAATATCTAATTGGAAAAGACAAATGTGTCCAAGAGGCAGATGTTTCTTAATACAAGAAAGTTTTTAAAAAATGACAATATTAGAGGGCAAAAAGACTTGATAATTTTATTAGAAGAAACATCTGAATATTATTTAATAGGTTTAACAATGCTCTAAGATACCAAAAAATGTAAATACTAACTTCTTTCAAAAGAAGAAAATACAACCAAATCCCCAGATTAAAATTAAAACATTCATTGAAGTTTTGGAAGAAACAAATTTAGGTAAACCATTCAATGAAAAATTCCAGTGGTCCAGGAAAGTAAATCTGTGACTAATTTTTTTAATGTAAATTTTTCATTTGTCTTAGTTCTAGTATTGTTTTTACTCATCCCAAGCTTTTTCATCTTGAAATTTAATGTATTTGCCTCCAAAACAGTTCATTGACACAACACGAGACAAGACAGAAAATGAGAAACAAAAAGATAAATTGAATCAAAAAGGAAAGCAAAAAAGAGAACTCTATTTTCCTACAACTACCAAATTAATCATCTTATTCCTTATTTCCTATCCCATCTACCACAGAAGTATTTAGAGTAGGAGTAAAAATATGAGCCTTCCCAGAGCTTTAATTATTATCTTAGTCATTTTTTTTTTGGTCACTCACTACAATACCAAATCCTCTCCCACTCACCCCCAAGATTATGTTTTCCCAGGCTTATAAGAGATATGAGAAGAACCATTTCCCTGTACCCATATCACATTTTAAATTTTTTTTTCCCAGAAGGCTGTGACCATTAAATTTGAGGGAAAAGACAATAAAAAAGAAGTCATTTATCAAAATCATAAATTAACTTCTTAGTTAGAATTTCACTCAGAGTTTTCAATGTTACCATTATTATACAATTGAGAAAAGAGATGTAATCTTAAACAATCACTTAAATTTTCTCATTTTTAAAATGAAGAACTTGAATAAGAATCATGTATAGGAATATTGAATTTATCCATCTCATTGAGAATGTTCATAGTTGCCATTAGTGGATCCATATTGGAAATGTGAAGCATACTTCTGACCATGATGCAACATAGCACTAAAAGGGTTTTATGTTCTAGTATAAAGAAGTAATACCTGGAATTGCCTGGTCATTACCTCTCATCACTGGCACCACATTCTGTATGAAGTAGAGTGCTGCATCATTTAAAAGAAGAAATATTGTGCTTCTTGTTCAGATTCATGCAGCTGGAGTACTCTGCCTCTAGGCTCCCTACGAAGGGTACGTAGAAGATGGACAACTCTCTTGTGTTTAATCTCATTAGATTTAGATTAAAGATTTAGAAACAGAAGATTTCTTATAAAGGTATCTACTCACAACCCCTTCAAATTACAGATTAAGCAACTGAGGTATAAATTAGTGAAGAATTTTATCTAAAATCATGTAAGGATTATGTGGCAGAGTTGGGTTTCAAATCCAGGAGCCCTGACGCCAAATTGAGCATTATTTCCTTTGTACTATGCTCTCTCACATTTCTAAATTTCCATTTACACTTCAACATTTTGAAAAAGAAAAAATTTGTTACAAAGTGGGACTCATAAGGTTTTAAGACACTCCAGCACAAAACTCTCCCCACTTAGAAATCGCTCTTTAATTCCACTTGAAAAAACATCTCCTGTTTGCCAGGTCTTTCCTTGGGATTCATTCCTTTATCTCCTGAAATTTTTGCAGAACTTCAACAAATTTTTAAAAATTGCACATATGTATAAGGGTATAAAAATCCCATTCAGATTTCTAAATGATCTCTAAGATCATTTTTAATTGAGTAATAAAAATGATGAGGGTTTATAATCATCTATGAGAGACTGCATGGAAAGGGCAGAGGGAATAAAATCTAAATATGAAAGAAAAAGAGAAACTGATGTAAGACTTACAAACTGCCTAATCAAAATACCCTCCTTGGATACTGAAATGGCATTGGGAATTTTTTCATTTACAAAACTAGATTTTTAATCAGGGGAAAACTCATATGCCAGATCTGTGGATAGGAGAAAACTTTATGACCAAATGAAAGATACTAATGATAACAGGAAGTAAAATAGTTTTGAATACATGAGTTAAACAAAAAATTTGCATAAACAAAACCAATGCAACTAATATTAAAAGGACAGCAAGAAACCAGGGAAAAGCATTTGGTATGTTTCTTTGATAAAGACCTTGTTTCTGAAATATATGTAGAACTGAAGCAAATTTATAAAAAGAAAAGACATTTCCCCAAATGATAAATATGTCTAAGGAGATGAACAGGCAGTTTTCCAAAGTCAACAAATTTTTTTAATATTCATAAAAATACTGTAAATTAGTATTAATTAAACAAAAGTAAATTAAAATAACTCCAAAATATTATCTCACATTTATACATTGACTAATGTGTCAAAAAAGGAAAATGATGAATGTTGGAGGAAATGTGGGAAAATAGGGAAACTAATGTATTATTGTTGGCTTTGTGAACTGGTTCAAGCATTTTTGAGAACAATTTGTAAGGCCTGTAAAATTGTGTATATCTTTTGACCCAATAACAATATTGTTAGTATTCCAAAGAGACTGGAGAAAAAGTAGAAAGGACTAAATATACAAAAATATTTGTGGCAGCTTTTTTGTGGTGGTACAGAAATGGGAACTGGGTTGATATGTCCATCAATTAGGGAATATCTGAACAAATTATAATCTATGATCAAGACAGAATACTATTGTGCTATGAGAAATGATGAGGAAGATGGCCTCATAGAAACCTGTGAAGATTTACATTAACCAATGCAAAGTAAAATAAACAGAACCAGAAAAAAGATTGTTCATATTAACAATATTATAATGTGGTTTACTGTAAAGGATTTAACTACTCTGAACAACACAATGATTCATGAAAATGTCAATGGAGTCTTTATCAAAAAATGTTATCCACCTCCAGAAAGAAAAATGATGAACTTGATGAAGTAAAGCATATTTTTTCACTTTATTTTTCTTGCTTTCTTTTTGCAACATGGCTAATATAAAAATATGGTTAGTATGATTTCACATGTATAATTGATATTATATTCCTTAACTTCTCAATGAGTTGGGGAGGTACTGAAAAAAGGGAGACAATTTGAAACTCAAAAAACATTTAAAAAATAACAAAACTATACCCTAAAAATAAAACATTTCAGTAAAGTCTGCCTACTGAAAGAAGTACTATTAGGAAAAATTACAGCACCTAAAGCAATCCTTCAATATTAGACTCCTTTATGGAGGCATATACTTTATATCCTCCTACCTTTTTTTTTTAAAGAAATTTATTTGTGGTTTATTATTTATTTATTTATTTTTATCTTTTTAAAAAAATAATTATAACTTATTGACAGAACCCATGCGTGAGTAATTTTTTACAGCATTATCCTTTGCACTCACTTCTGTTCCAACTTTTCCCCTCCCTCTCTCCGTCCCCTCCCCCAGATGGCAAGCAGTCCTATACATGTTAAATATGTCACAGTTATATCCTCCTACTTTTATAATAGTATGTATATCTCAGTGAAGTCCAGCACCCAATTCAAGCTACAAACCTAAATATGAATGAGTACTACAAGTACCCTCTTTTATCTCTTTCCATAGGTAATAGTAGATGTGTATATTTACAAACGAACAAAGAGTAAACAGTATATAGGTAGCAGTATGATATTGTGAATAGCATGCTTAGTTTGGATCAAAAAAAAGAGGGTTCAAATCTAGTCTCTGACATTTGCTAATGGAATGAACTTGAGCAAGTCACTTTATTTCTCTATGCCTCAAGAAGTTCCCTAGGACTTATCTAAATGATAGCAGGGAGGAGTTGATGAAGGTATTTCACACCTTGGGAATTTCTAAGTTGACTAAATCATAGATTTTTGTCATAGTCACAGAATTATTATTCTCTCATCTACTGATCTATTGTATTTTTAAAGAATGAAGCATAGTCAGCATTTTTTTTAAAGCTTAAATAGTTTGTGCTTCCATGTTCAAAACTTAATTTTAGAGAAGACATCATTTGGGTTTTGTTCTCTGGAGAAGTTAACATAAAGATTTGATTTCTGAATTAAGTTTTTTTCACAAACCTCTAACACGGTCCTCCATTTCTGTGCCTCACAAAACTAAAGCAAAATAAACTAAAGAAAGATCTAGTTGATTTAATTCAAAAAGGCTTTAATAAGAACTTATTATTGAAACTAAAGGAGAGAGAAATGAGAAAAACAGGGAGAACAATTTATAAAATGACCACAAATAACTTGAAAGGGAAACCATTTTGAAAATCCTCACAATATCTATTTACAAAACCAGAGATCTTTTATTCAAAGGTAGGGGTGGAGAGAAATGATAGGAAAAGTGACAAATATGAAAAAAAAAATCAATAAAAAAATTTTAATATGTACCAATAAAAAAGAGCAGAAGAAGACTCAAGTGGTCAAATTCGTATTATCTTGTTAAAATATATTTCTATATAAATATACATAGGTACATATATACTTAACAAAAATTCATATATAATAGAAATTTACAATTTCTTACATATACTTCATTCATGTGGTTTGCACATTGAAATATTTGTGGAAGATTAAATTCACAATGGAAAAAAAAAGTTAAGTGAGCCTAATAAGTGCAAGACATTATATAAAGAACTAGAAACAATCAATCAGAAAGCTTCCCATATTGGACACTGTGGAAAGCCGATAGGTACCAGCAAGGTAGATTTCTGCTTCATCTAATTCTTTTAAGCAAATTAATCTTTCCAATAAAGAAATGGACTCTCCCCATTAAATTCAAAATTCCCCACAGGAGAAAGTTAAATAGAAACTGACCAACACATTCTCAGTATGGGAAAGTGTAGAGAGACTTCCTTTTATAAATTTCATGAGTTCTAAGAGCATTCCAAACTAAGAGTGTATGTTTCTGTTAGTATGTCTGTTTTATTTTTCCTGTTAGCTGTGACTTTAAAAAAATCATGGCATCCCAATTGCTTGCAAATCTTAAGAACAAGCAATTTATTTAACTTGCAGTAACTTTTGAGGGAAAAGAAAAAGATGATCTTGAGAGAGATTCTTACAAGGTACATCATCCCAGATTATCTCTGGCAAACACATTCACAAAAATGTTCTAGTTAACTGGGCAACATGTTTTGTAAAGGTGCAGAATGCACTTTGTTTCTATCACTTGTCAAAGTTAGGAATAAATAAAGTACAAACAAACACTCTGTGCCAGGATGAAATGTAGTGTGTGTTTATGAGATACTCCCAGAATTTGACAGTGGCCCTCTGTTAAGTATCCTTAGGCCATAACTATATTGGCCAAATTGTACTTGAGATTTCCAGACTCAAACGACATGAGATCATTTCAATGTTCATTCCTTTTGTATTAGACTTGAAATATCTTAAAATTTTAACCAGGATCATGATTTTTTTTAAATAAAGAGTAACCTCACTGTTTCTAAATTGCATATAAGAATAGGTTATAATATATTAAGAAGAAAAAAAACTTACATAAAACGACAGACTTATAACAGCTCTTTTATGTGGTAGCAAAGAGCTGGAAATAAAGTAGAGGCCCATCAGTAGGAGAGAGCCTC
Source organism: Antechinus flavipes (assembly GCF_016432865.1). NCBI lineage: Eukaryota > Metazoa > Chordata > Mammalia > Dasyuromorphia > Dasyuridae > Antechinus > Antechinus flavipes. The sequence continues at coordinate 372,737,840 of NC_067400.1, read as the reverse complement.
ACCAAAATGTATGTTGGACAAGGATGTAATTAAATATTAGTGCACCTTTTAAAAAAATGATGAATATGATGAATACAGAGAAGTATGGAAAGATTTGTATAATACTCAGTGTCATCCTAACCAAACTATCAATGGATTGTTTTCTACAACCAGATAAAATTGTAACAGAAATCAAATGAAACAACACAAGGTCAAAAATTGCAAGGGGAAAAATGAAGGGGCAGCAGGAGTAGGGAAGAATGGGAGTCTATCAGTACCAGATCTTCAATTCTGTTACAAAATGGTAATTATTAATATACTATAGTATTGGTTTGAAAAAATTAAGAGGTTAATCAGTGGAACAGATTTGACACAGCATAAAAAAGTGATCAAAAATGACATCATAGTGTTTTATAAAGTCAAAGACTGTAGTTAGTGAGGTAAAGATTTACTATTTGACAAAAACTGCTAAGGAAACTAGAAAACAGTTTGGCAAAAATTAAAAATAAATCCAACTGTATACCAAGTATACTTATGAATTCATGGCTTAAGCATAAAGAATAATATCATAAGCCATTTAAGGGAACAAGAAAAAGTCACCATTTAGACATAGATAAAACGAGAGTTCATGGCTTAACAGTAATAGATCACAGAAGACCAAATGGACAATTCTGAGTATATAAAACTGAAGTTTTTGCACAAGTAAAGTTAGCATGATTAAAATTAGGAGGAAAAAATATCTGAGGATAATATTTATAGCAAGGTTCTCTGATAAAATCTCCTACTCAAGTTACATAAAGAATGGATTCAAATTTATAAAACTAAAAGCCATTCTCCAATAAGTAAATAGGAAAAGGATAACCATTTTCTTTTTTTTTTTTTAATTTTATTTTATTTAATAATAACTTTGTATTGACAGAATCCATGCCAGGATAATTTTTACACGACATTATCCCTTGCAATCACTTATGTTTCGTTTTTTTTTCCCCTCCCTCCCTCTTCCCCCCCCCAGGATGGCAAGCAGTCCTATATATGTTAAATATGTTGCAGTATATCCTAGATACAATACATATTTGCAGCACCGAACAGTTCTCTTGTTGCACAGGGAGAATTGGATTCAGAAGGTAAAAATAACTCGGGAAGAAAATCAAAAATGCAAATAGTTCACATTCATTTCCCAGTATTCCTTCTTTGGGTGTAGCTGTTTCTGTCCATCATTTCTCCAATGAAACTCAGTTAAGTCTCTTTGTCAGAGAAATCCACTTCCATCAGAATACATCCTCATATAATATCGTTGTCGAAGTGTATAATGATCTCCTGGTTCTGCTCATCTCACTTAGCATCAGTCCATGTAGGTCTCTCCAAGCCTCTCTGTATTCATCCTGCTGGTCATTCCTTACAGAGCAATAATATTCCATAACATTCATATACCACAATTTACCCAGCCATTCTCCAATTGATGGGCATCCATTCATTTTCCAGTTTCTAGCCACTACAAACAGGGCTGCTACAAACATTTTGGCACATACAGGTCCCCTTCCCTTTTTTAGTATCTCTTTGGGGTATAAGCCCAATAGAAACACTGCTGGATCAAAGGGTATGCACAGTTTGATAACTTTTTGGGCATAATTCCAGATCGCACTCCAGAATGGCTGGATTCGTTCACAACTCCACCAACAATGCATCAGTGTCCCCGTTTTCCCGCATCCCCTCCAACATTCATCATTATTTTTTCCTGTCATCTTAGCCAATCTGACAGGTGTGTAGTGATATCTCAGAGTTGTCTTAATTTGCATTTCTCTGATCAATAGTGATTTGGAACACTCTTTCATGTGAGTGGTAATAGTTTCAATTTCTTCATCTGAAAATTGTCTGTTCATATTCTTTGACCATTTATCAATTGGAGAATGGCTTGATTTTTTATAAATTTGAGTCAGTTCTCTATATATTTTGGAAATGAGGCCTTTATCAGAACCTTTAATTGTAAAGATGTTTTCCCAGTTTGTTACTTCCCTACTAATCTTGTTTGCATTCGTTCTGTTTGTACAAAGGCTTTTTAATTTGATATAATCAAGATTTTCTATTTTGTGATTGGTAATGGTCTCTAGTTCATCTTTGGTCACAAATTTCTTTCTCCTCCACAAGTCTGAGAGATAAACTATCCTATGTTCCTCTAATTTATTTATAATCTCGTTCTTTATGCCTAGGTCATGGACCCATTTTGATCTTATCTTGGTATGTGGTGTTAAGTGTGGGTCCTTGCCTAATTTCTGCCATACTAATTTCCAGTTAAGGGATAACCATTTTCAAAAGAAAAATTATGATTAACAATCATATTAAAAATGTGCCAACTGAATAATTATTGGGAAATTCAGATAAAAGCAACTACAAGTTTCACTCCCTGCCTATCATACAAGCAAAAGATAACAAAAATAAAAATGTAAAGGAAAAATGTTGAAGTGGCTATGAGAAAATAATTATATTAATGTCCTGTTGGCAAAGCTCTGAAATATCTATGAATTACAGAAAGCTATATGAAACAGCCTAAAAAGTTACTAAAACTGCAAATATCTTTTGACCTATACTCCAAAGATACCAATGAAAGAAGGAAAAGACCCAAATGTACAAAAATATTTGTAGCATCTCTTTTTCATAGTAACTCCAAAATAGAAACTGTTGACTAAAAAACCATGAAAACATCAAATTATGGCATATAAATGTGAACTAAAAGAACTTCTATGAACTGACATAGAGTGAAGTGAGCAGAACTGAGAAAATGATTTATATTATAATAATATTGTAAAGAAAAATAATATTTTAGAATTCTGATCAATACAATGATCAGATACAATACAATACAATATCAGAATTCAGAGAACTGAAGATAAAATATGATATTCATCTCTTGCCAGAGAGATAATGAATTAAAAATTCAAAATAAGACATGCATTTTTATGCATGGGACATGACAGGGACAATTGAAGAAGTTTGGCTACTCTCTGCATATTAGTGGCAAGAATTTTGTTTTTTATTTTGGTTTAAACATTCAGTGGGAAGGGGTGGTAAAAGGGAAATATTAAAATGCTTATAAATTAAATTTAAGCCCCCCCAAAAAAATTTGATATGATACAAGGAAATTTTAGGGATGCTACTTCACATGAGGCATATTTGAAGACAGCAGCTTCACCAGTAGAAAGATAACTTAATTTGAAGTCAGATGACCTGGATTCAAAGACCATCTCTGTCGTATAATATCTGCATTGAATCTGGGCAAGTTACAACCTCTCAATGCCTCTGTTTCCTCATTTGTAAAGTGAGGGATAAGGAGGGTGAATGACATGTCTTCCAATTTCCTTTTCAGCTTTTAAAACTGAGACTCTAACTATAAGTTGATTGGTATAGATTTAAACAGTTCATTTAAAGGTCATTTCATAAAGCAAAATCATGATTATTGTAGGACAGTAATTTGTAACTTTCCAGTTTTTCAAGTTTGGATTTCATCATTCAGGGTTTTAGAGGGGTGTTAGATAGAATCACTTATTTTTTTCGGTTGTATCTGACTCTTCATAATTCTATTTGGAGTTTTCTTGACAAAGTTAGTGGAGTGTTTTTCCATTTGCTTCTTCAGATCATTTTACAGTTGAAGAAACTGAGACTAACAGGATAAAGTGACTTGCCTAATGTCATATAGTCAGTAAGTATCTTAAGACAGATTTGAATTCAGGGTTTCCTGACTTCAAGTCTAGTACTCTATCCACTCCATCACCTAGGACAAAAGTCACCTCCACCATTACTTTAGGAGTTTTCATTACAAAATCTTTGGCACTTTATAGAATTTAACTTCTTGCATATTCTCCCATCTATCTTTTTATAAGGATTCAGCCTCTCATGTTTATAATAAATCCTTTCCAATCTATATCTAATATCATTATATACTAGAGGCAATGTTTTAGATTGCTAGATAGGAATCTAAGCATAAAGATTAAAATATGAGGATTCAAATTCTGCTTCTGACACTCATTGCTATGTGACCCTAGATAGTCCTTTTAAGATCTTTGTGCCTCAGGTACAAGAATAGGTACATCAGATTAGCTTTCCAAAATGAGATAAGAAGAGACTTTATACTCCTTTCAAGGGTCAGGGTTATATTTTTGAAACACTGCATATAACATCAGATATTTCTTTGCCAGCCTCTGTCACTATTAGATAATAAGATTTGTGTTAATAGACAAACAGGAAGGTAACTGGCTCATACCCATCTGTGCCTAGCCTGTGGCAGACTCTTCTGAGCTTGTATCGGTATGATCAACCACAGTCAGATATAGGACATTGATTCTGACATTGCAATGTCATTTTGGTCCTCCTTCAGTAGGAAAGACACAAACAACAACAGCAGCACACATCCATTGAGTTACAACCTGGCTATTATCTGATCCCAGTTGATGGAATTCTCTATACCAATGAAATCACAAATTCTTCATGAATTTCACTACCCTAGAAATAGAGCAGAAAAAAAAATCACGTTTTTCTACCAAATAACTATTCAAAGATGTTATTTGCTAATACAAAGTACAGATTAGCACAGTGTCTGGAACACATTATGTACTCAATAAATGTTTATTGAATTAAATTTACCATTTAAATAACTACCTTTAAAAAAAATTCTTTCCAAAAGTTTGACATAATAACACTAAAATTCCTAGTGGTCAAATTTAGATGATAAAAAGATGTCCCTCCAAGTGAAAGTGTTATAGCTATGTATTTTTAGTGTTTTAACTAGACTTTCAATTAGATGGATTTCTATTTACTTTCAGGGTTGTTGTAATTGTTGGTTTGTGTGTGTGTCTGTGTTTGTGTGTGTGTCTGTGTGTGTGTTTTTGCCAACACTTTAGTCTTCTCACAAAAGCTGTTAATTGGTAGGTGATAATTTTGTAATTTGCAATAATATTGTCTTCCTCACTCATAATAATCAATTTTAGTTACATTTTCCAGATGGACCAAGCTCAGTAGGTAACAAAGTACAAGAAACAGCAATCTGGGAGGGGAAGATCTTCAGGGTTTATAGCCAAAAGAGAAACAATTGCTATTTACATTCACTTTGAGCCAATCAAGGTCCAAAAAATGACCAAGTAGGGCTTAGCCTGGGATCTACTTTTGTTCAGTCAATGAGTGCCAGGGCCTAGCCAGCAAGCCCAAGATATCATTCCTGGGTTCAGCTATGGAAATGGACAGTCTTTTGGCCAAATCACTCACAGGTACTGGTATGATATTCTATGTGAACAAGGAAGAGGGAAAGACAAAGAAGAGAAAGGAGAGAAAGAAAAAGAAAAGAAAAAAATGAGGAACTGTGTTGCCCAACTGGCCAGTTCCTACTCCTACTCACTGAGGTTGTTGTTTGTCCTTCCTTCTCGAAGAGGATCATGACATCAAGGAGGTGAAGGAGGTGAACTCATGCAGGTGAGTCACCTGCCACACTTTCATCTTTGGAGCCATCTAAGTCCAGGGGCAAGTTTTATATGAGGACAACTGGAGATGGCCCGTTGTCTACCTGGCGATAGCCCGTTGTGTACCTTCCAATTTCCTTTTTAGCTTTTAAAACTATAAGAGACTAACCATAAGTTGATTGGTGTAGATTTAAACAGTTCATTTAAAGATCATTTCATAGAGCAAAACCATGATCATTGTGGGACAGTGGGACATTGGGGGATACCTTTGTATCACTTATTGATCAAACTGAGACCTGTTAAAGACCTTAGCTTAATAAGACCAAGATCCCCTCCTCCTCCTCCTCCTTCTTCTTCTTCCTTTTTTTTTCTTCTTCTTCCTTTCTTCCTCTTCTTCTTCTTCTTCTTCCTTCTTCCTTCTTCCTTCTTCTTCTTTTTAATTATTATAGCTTTTTATTTACAAGATATGTGCATGGGCAATTTTTCAGCATTGATAATTACAAGAACTTTTGTTCCAATTTTTCCCCTCCATCCCCCTACCCCCTCCCCCAGATGGCAGGTTGACCAATACATGTTAAATATGCTAGGGTATAAGTTAAATACAATATATGTATACCTGTCCAAATAGTTATGTTGCTGTACAAAAAGACTTTGAAATAGTGTACAATTAGCCTGTGAAGGAAATCAAAAATGCAGGTGGACAAAAATAGAGGCACTAGGAATTCTATGTAGTCATTCATAGTCATATCCTAGAGTTCTTTTGCTGGGTGTAGCTGGTTCAGTTCATTACTGCTCCATTGGAACTGATTTGGTTCATCTCACTGCTGGAGATGGCCAGGTCCATCAGAATTGATCATCATACAGTATCATTGTTGAGGTATATAATGATCTCCTGGCCCTGCTCGTTTCACTCAGCATCAGTTCATGTAAGTTTCTCCAGGCCTTTCTGAAATCATCCGGTTGGTCCTTTCTTACAAAATAATAATATTCCATAATATTCATATACCACAATTTATTCAGCCATTCTCCAATTGATGGGCATCTACTCAGTTTCCAGTTTCTGGCCACTACAAAGAGGGCTGCCATAAGCATTCTTGCACATACAGATCAGGGCCATCTCTTCTGCCATTGGACCCAGATGGCCCCAGAGAAGTGAATGGGCCCAGGCAAAGTTTTTTCAAAAAGTCTATGAGATGGAATGAGTCAGACCCTAGGCCTAAGTCACATGATCCCTATTCCCAGAGGTCTATGGAGTGGGAAGATTAGGCCTTAAGCCCCAGATTACAGGAAGTTGCATGATCTCAAAGTCTAGAGGTCTTTAAAAGTCAAGACACTAGATCAGCTACAGGAAGTGACATGATCCACAGGAAGCAGACAACATTAGTGACCATTGGTCAGTCTATCCAATGAAAAGACTTGGGTCCTTTGCTATTTAACCAGCTTTCCTGTTTCTGGCTTGTCAGATCAGGCACATACTGGGAGCTGAGGTACTTCCCAGGTGTGCTTGGTCCTCTCCCTGCAGGGACTAAAATAAAGGCTTTCTTTTTTTACCTGAAGATGTCTCTGATTAGTTAATTTGGGAAAGGGCATCTAGCACTTGTCCCACACAAAAGTAAAACTAGAGACTTTGGTTCTGGCCTTTGCTCACTTAAATCCAATTCACTTGCATGTCATGGCATTATTTCCCTGATATGATCCTTTTCAAGAATGAAGGATAAACAACAATTAAGTATAAGAATGGAGACTACAGTCCCTTCCTTACCTTTCCATCACCCCAATCCCTTTCCACTGCACTCCAGACTCCTTGGCATTGGTGTACACCCCCACACATACCCTCATACCCCCACACCCACACCTATAATCCTCCCACACACACATAGACTTTGCACAATATCTGACACATACTAGATGCTATATTATTCTTATTCCTTTCTGCCCCCACTCTTACCTCCTTTTTGAACCTTTGCAAACCATTTTGTTTATAATGGCATTTGCAAAAAAAATTTTCTAAGACAGTAAGTCTGAAATTATATTCTTAAAATTTTGGCCTCCCTAAGTTGATAATTACTTATTAGGCACCTACTGTATGCCAGGAATTGTGATAAATGTTGGGAATATAAATAAAGACAAATGACAGTCTCTACTTAACAAAAACTCCCAGTCCAAATACAATCTTCTGAAAATTTTTTTTATGCTAAATGCTTTTCCTATGCTGATTATCTTGAATATATCCTGCCCATATCTTGTTTGAAGATACTTGTTTGTATGTTAAGTATTCCATTAGTATCTCCCTAAGAGCAAGGATTATCTTGTGCTATTCTTTTGTATTCTTAGCAAGGTGCCAATACAAGTAAATCCTTAGAAATGTTTTTAGCTTGAAGTATGATGGTTATACTTCACAGGTTCAGTACTTTCATATTATATATATTCTATGCAAACATATGTACAAATGTATCTATAAATATATGTATATGTGTACATCTAAATGAATGTGTATGTATGTAGATAGATACGGAAAGGGGGAGGGGGAGAGAGAGAGAAAGTATGTGTGTGTGTGTGTATGTATAATCAGGCTTGTTATTTTATTGGTACAGGGAATTTCAAATATAGAAATATCTCCTAATACACAATAGCAACATTTGGGCTACAACTTTCAGTGACATGCCCAAAGTTACTAAGTAAACGATAGACAGGATTGAAGCCAGATTTTTTTGATTCTAAAACTGACTCTCTATCCATTTTATTATATTATATTATATATCATATCATGTTATAATATATTATATATGACATATTCATAACATATATTGTATATTGTATTCTATATTATACAACATATTAGATAATAGCACTTACATCATGATTAAAGTTTGGGAAATGCATTATTTCATATTTTTTCATGTGCTAAAAGAAAGTATATTAATTAATTACAAGCCAAATATTAAAATAAGGCCTGTTCTGCACGTAAGTAGTAAAAAGAAGATGAACCAAATTGAACCAAGAATATTTAAAGATCTCACAAACACAAGCAAATGTTTCATTCCATGCGCTCACATCTTATTTCGTTGGCTTTTCCAATAATAAAGATCACAACTCATCCATTTCTTTCTATCCTGTGTGAATTTTGTCTGGTTCTTCCCTTAACTCACCACACAGAATGAAGCATGGCCTTTCCCATCCCATTATCATGGATATTGTGGAACATTTAAGCTGTTTACCTGTCATCTTTTCTTCCCGCAATCAAATACCAAACAGTTTTTACCCAGTAATTTATCTGGATGAAATTGCCTCAATTATATAAAGTCTAAGGTTAATTAGTTCTCTTCTCTATTGACTAGGCAAGAGCAGGAAAAAGAAAACTCAGTAGCATTAACAATGGAATTAAAGCATTTTCACATCATCAATGTTTACTGCTCCTATAAGCACACACATACACACACAAACACACACACACATAACACACACATACACCCACACAGAATCATCCTCCAGGAAGAGGGGAGGAAGAATGGCATGAAACCTCTTCTGATCTCATCTTTCTTATGTATTTATCAAATTCTAACTATTATGTAATTTTTACATACATACATACTTCTATTTTCCTGTTTCTCTACTAGATTTTCAGCTTCTTGAGGGCAGGTATTTAGCAACATACCTTCACTAAAATCCTCTTGATTCCATTGAAGTTGTGGAAGGATCTTGTAAATCAACAAGGCTTTAAGTATGGGTCTAGTGATGAACTCTCTGAAGAGTGCCAGTCTAGATTTAGAAAAACTCTTTACTAGATGAGTTGCATGATACATTCTTTACTCCCAGCAACTACTCTTGTGTAAAAGAAAGAGCAGAGGAAATATCTATACTCTCACAACTGAGGTTTTAAATAAGTTAATCAGCACTTCTCAAATTTTATTGTCTCATGAGCCCTTTATGCTCTTAAAAATAATTGAGAATACCAAAGAGCTTCTACACATGTACATTATGTTTGCATATTGAAATTTTAAATTGATACAATTTTAAAGTATTTACTACAAATTTATTTAAAGTAACAATAAAATCTACTTTGTGTTAACATGAGATATTTTATAATGTTATTGTATTTTCCAAAAAGAAATAGTGAGAAAAATAACATAATTTTACATCATTTTACAAATCTTTTTAATGTCTGGCTTCATAGAAGATAGTTGGATTCTCATCTCAGTTTCCTCATTCAATCTGTTGTGACATATTGCTTTGGTTGAAGTATGTAAAGAAAATCCGGCTTTACACAGATATGTAGTAGGAAAAGGGAAAGTCATTTTAATAGACAAATAACAGTAAGACATTAACTTTATATTGTTACGAAAATAGTTTTGAAATCATGGATAGACAGAAAGGGCCTCAAGGACATTCAGGGATCTAGGCCCACATTTTGAGAACTCTTTGTACTGAAGTATCTCTGACACCTACAAACAGTGTCTTACAAAGAGTAAATAGATGTTTCTTGACTTGTTAGTTAAATTAAATTGATCTTGCTTATTTCCTCTAGGACAAATTCTTAGCTTTATAATAAATAAGAAAATATAATTAAAAGCAGTGTTAAGGAGAGAGTACTGGCTTAGAAGTCAGGAGACTGGGTTTAAATTCCAAGGACTACTTACTACCTGAAGCAAGGTTGTATTCAAGGTTGGATTCAGCCTAACCTTTATGAGTCTATATGTCCAGTTCTGTAAAATTAAGATATTGAAATAAATAAAAAGTGTCGAATACCTAACAGGCCATATACTGGCCATCATACTCCTGAGTATAGCCTGAACCATATTAAAATGTAATTGGGAAATACTGAACAATTAAAAAAATACAATAAAACTTAAAGAGTGCTAATATATGGTTTTCTAAGTTGATACATATATGCTGGGATACTTATGTACAGTTAGTGGCCCAGGCTCTGTTTGAGTTTGATACCACTGGATGAGATTATTTCAGTAATCCCGTCTAGCTTAAAAATAGATAATTATATAAATGTATGACTTCTTAGTTCTACCCCCTTCTAAGCTTTGAAAGAAAAATGGAACAGAGCTAAAACAGCAGAGAAAAGTCAGGAACTTGTCTGAGCTCTCCTAAATTCCTCTTTAAACAATATTAAAATAACATCAAAATTAATTCTGGAGTGGCAGGATCAACAAAAAGATGGGACAAAACACATTTTCCAGCCCAAGACAAGGTAGAAGGAAGGCAAAAAAAAAATATGTCTCATTGGAGTGATAGTGGCCACACACACCAGCCCAGGAAATGTCTACATACTGTAGCAATAAATCCATTGCCCCAGCATAAGCCAGCAGAGAGACTCTATGCCCTAAAAGCTAGCAGGGAAGCTTAGATAATCATCAGCAATTTGCAGATTTCTCAGCCCATAGATGGTAAGGGGAATCAGACAACTGGTAAGAAGGAAATTTCAGGGGCTTCTTTGCTGGCACTTAGGGCAAGACTGTGGCATTGCCCATGTACAATTTCAGGTTTCAGTCCCAGAGTAAGGAAGCATACTAACACATTAGAGCATGTAGTCACAGGAGATGGGGGGATCATAATCATAGTTCCAGGGCAGAAAAGAGTGCTTGTGATCACTCAAGTCAGAACACAGATCAGGAGAACAATGATCACATCTCTCCTTAGATCAGACCTTTTTAAAAGAACTAAAAATTTACAGACCTCAAGGTATAGCTCTATAAATAACAGAATGAAAAATTTGAAGCTTGGGAGAGTGCCTCCTCTACTCCAGAAGCAGAGAACACAACTTGAACATAAAAAATCAAGGAATGAGCTAGGAAAAAATAAGTAAACAACAAAAAAGAACTTGATCATAGAAAATTATTATTGTGAAAGAGGAGGGGAAAAAACCCCATAAACTCAGAAGGAAAAAAAAAATCAAAACTTCTATATCCAAAGGTTCCCATACCCCCAAGAAAGAAAGAAAGAAAAAAAGAAAGAAAGAAAGAAAGAAAGAAAGGAAGGAAGGAAGGAAGGAAGGAAGGAAGGAAGGAAGGAAGGAAGGAAGGAAGGAAGGAAGGAAGAAACAAAGAAACAAAGAAACAAAGAAACAAAGAAAAAGAATTGGTCTCATGCCCAAAATGACTTCCTGGAAGAACTTTTAAAAAATTGAAATCAATTAAAAGAGGTAGAAGGAAAATTGGGGAAAGAAACGAGAACAATCCAAGAAAATCATGAAAAACGAATCAATAGCTTGGTAAAGGAGGCAAATAAATACAAACAAAAACATACTCAAGAAAAACAGAATTGACCAAATGGTAATAGGAACAAAAATCCTTTGAAGAGAAAAGATTCTTTAAAATAATTCTTCAAATGGAAAAAGAGTTACAAAAATTTAATAAAGAAAAGAATGTCTTAAAAAGCAAAATTTGCAAAATGGAAAAAGAGGTACAAAAGCTCAACAAAGAAAATAAGAATTAGAATGGAATATCTGAGAGTTAATGATTCCACAAGGCATGAAGAAACAATAAAATAAAATGAAAAAATGAAAAAATAGGGAAAAAAAATGTGAACTATTTAATTGGAAAACAACTACCTGGGAGAATAAATCTAGGAGAAAGAATTTTAAAATTATTAGACTATCTAAAAGCCATGATTTTAAAAAAAAGCCTAGCATCATCTTTCAAGAAATTATCAGGAAAAACTGCTCTGACATTATTGAATCAAAAGGTAAAATAGAAATTGAAAGAAGCCACCAATCATCTCCTGAAAGAGATCCCAAAATGAAAACTCCGAAGAATATTGTATCCAAATTCCAGAGCTCTCAGGTCAAGGAGAAAATATCATTACATGAAGTCAGAAAAACAAAACAAAACACAATTCAAATGTGGATCCACAGTCATGATAACACAAGATTTAGCAGTTTCTACATTAGAGAATGGGAACGCTTGGAATATGATTTTCCAGAAGACAAAATCACCTACTCAGCAAAAATAAGTATAATCCTTCAGATGGAAAAATGGATATTTAGTATAATGGAGAATTTTCCAACATTCCTAATGAAAAAACCAGAGATGAATACAATATAGAAAATTTGATTTTTAAACACTCAAGAGAAGCACAATAAAAAAGAAGTTTCTCATTCTCAAAAAATTCAGTTTCATTCTCAAATATATAAAGAATTGAGTTAACCTAATAAAAATATAAGTCATTCCCCAACTGATTATGGTCAAAGGATATAAACAGTTTTCAGTTACTCTTATACACTGAATTTTTATTCCCTGAATAAAATTATTATGGTCACACACACACACACACACACACACACACACACACACCCCTTTCCCTTTTTGCCATTAGGACTGGGAGAATTGAGTCAGGAAAAACCTTAACATATCATTGAGTCATAACCTCCAGATGCTTTATCTCAGTACTTGCTGGGATAATTCCCCCTCCTTTTGAGTATTGTCCCTTGTCTCCCTTGTCTGACTACTCAGTGTCCTTGCCACTCCGCCCCCCCTGCCATCTGCCTTAGGTTCCCCTATAAGATTGTATATTAAGGTTAAGTATCTTGTTTAGCTAAAACCCTGTAAAAGTTTCCTGCCTCAATTCCTCGGGACCAAATGATTTTTGAACATGAGTTCCATTTAGTTGATTAACCTAAAACTCTTCCACATTAAAAGATTAAAAACCAATCTCTGTCTTGTGTCAGTTTCTCTGGCATCATAATACAGTAATCAAAGCTATCTATAGTCACATTTTTAATGCTATAAATCACTTTTGACAAAGAAATGAAAACTAAAACAACTGAGGTACAATCTCACACATATCAGATTGGCTAATATAATAGAAGAGAAAAATGACAAATGGGGAAGGGGATGTAGAAAATTGAGATGTTAACGCTTTATTGGTGAAGTTGTGAACTGATTCATTCATTCTAGAGAACAATATGGAAGTATTCCCAAAGGGCTATAAAGCCATTCATACCTTTTGACCCAGAAATACCACTACTAAGTCTATATCTCAAAGAGATCAAAATAAAAATGAAAAGGATCACTGTGTACAAAAATATTTATAATGGCTCTTTTTTAGTGTTGGAAAGAATTGGAAATTGAGGAGGTATTCTCCAAGAGAAAAAATGGCTGAACAAAATGTGGTATATATTCATAATAGAATACTGTTTGCTATAATATATTATAAGTATTTTGCTCTCAGAAAAACTTGGAAAGACTTAGATGAATTGATGCAAAGTGAAATGAGCACAAGAACAATGTACCCAGTAACAGCCATATTGTATGATGATCAATGGTGAATCACTTAGCTCTTCTTAACATTACAATGATCTAAGATAAATTTCTGAAGGACTCATAATGAAAAATACAGTCTACCTCTAGAGAAAGAACTGATGGAGTCTGAGTGCAGTTTGAATCTACTTTATTTCCTTTTCATAATATAACAAATATAGAAATATGTTTTATATAAAAGCATATAATCAATACTGAATTGCTTGCTTTCACAATAAGGGGGAGGGAAAGAAGGGAAAGGATAGTTTGAGACACTAATTTTTTTTTAATGTTAAGGGTTGTTTTTACATGTAATTTACATATAGTTACATATAAAAATAAAATTGATTAAAAACAACTATATAGGATCCATATATGTGAACATCCCAAATCTCAGTCTTTGCAATTGGAAAAAAACTTAGTCCAAACCCCTCATTTTTTGATTGTTTGGGTTTTGTTTTGTTTTGTTTTGTTTTTTTGATGGGGGAGAGAGAAGGGTTTTATGAGGAAAACTGAAAAAAGTTGTGACTTATTCACATAGGCAGTTACAGCAAATCCAGGACGCAAAGTAGGCAACTAGGTTGTTTTGCATTTCCATTTGCAGCTGAGTCTTCATGCCACTTTTCATTCACAAATACAACAGTAAACAGAAGTTGTGAGGAGGATACTAGAAATAGTATTGGCTTCTAAGAAGCAGACAAATGTACTTTGAAACACTGAGGCTCCTGACTTTAAGAATTCTTTAATCTAGAGTTTTAATTCATTTGCATGAATAGTAGTTGCCTTGCAACCTGTGAGACTAGGGCTTTTTGCTATATGATAAAGTGTGATAGAACAGGAAGTGATATTCCAGTCTGTTATATATACACATTTCATTTTTATGCTACTTTTTAGAAAATACGTGATAAGTGATAAGTAGAAGCAGAGCAGGTATTTGTAATTACTCATGAGTCATTTGCACTCATGTAATTTAATAGCCACATATCTTTAATATTTATAACACATGCTGAAAGGATTTAACATATGTAGTGATCTTCACCAAGTAGCTCCCTACTCTTCCTGAATACAAAAATCTGAATTTTGTCACCATTTATGCAACCTGCTAAAAATCGAGCTACTAATTCACGTGAATGAGTTTTTCCTCTAAAATTTTAATTAAAACACAACTGCTTTGCACACTTCAAACTGTAATATCCTGCATATGTACAGAGGGGGAAGGGAAGAACTATTCAGTAAGAAGCTTTCTTCCAGCTGAAGATTCTATACAATTTGCTCCCTACCTGTGACAAAAAAAGCATTCAGAAGTCAATTAATAGTACCTGTACTGAGCCTGCAATAAAGACCACAGACTTTTCTGATTCAGGAAAGAGGCCCCAACATGTCAAAACAAAGAAAGAGAATCTGAAGAAATATTAAAGTACATGGGGATTATAACATAGACTTTGTATAGAGTACAGAGAAATTTTCATTTTGTAACCTCTCATTTTCCTGAAAGGTGTTAGACTTTTCCCTCCAAGCTGTAACACCAGAATAACAAGAGAATTCCCTACTGACTTAAGGTTTAAGGGGAAAACATTTTCAAAATTGTTCCTTCCTTTAAAAATCAGCAAAAATAGGAAATTAACCCCCAAAAAAACCTGAGAAATGACTTAGAGTTTCTTTAAACTCTATTTATTCATTCACAGGATACTTATAATATGAGTTGAGCTAATAGTAAGTAATTCTTTTTGTTTGGATTTTTTTCAACCCCCCAAAAAAAGCTTTTCAATAGGATATAAACCCTTAGGATGCTTTAATTATTTAAAAGGCAGTTTTCAACATGTTTTGACATTTTCCACTTTTAAAATACCTAATAAAGGTATTTCTTATAGCAGTTAAAATTTCCCCTGGTTACAAAATAAAAGTGGCCTTAGGAATATAGGGCGATGAATTACTCTATACTCTAGAGTCTTAAAAATCACATCCTTTGTTTCTCTGAAACATTTGTTTCAGGCAACTTTTCAGCTGTGTCATTTTTTGTACAGTAAATCATTATAATACTATATATTCTTTCACCATACACTTTTTTAATACTTGCCAAGAGTTCATCAATAATTATGGGCTATTAGAAAGCATACAAGTAAAGATTTTTCCAAATCCATTTTTCAAAACAGGAGTGTGCATTTTCCTGAAGGGATGAAAGAGGGAAATGTTTGATTAACTGACACTCAGAAATCATTCCTAAGCAATCTGTTAGGATTTTTCTTTCCCTTGCAATGTTTTCTGTTCTGTGCTATCAAGAACTATGAATCATAACTTCTGGCAGCCAAAACCAAAGGAGGTGAAAGGCTCTATTAACATCCTAAAAATATGCATGTCCTAATGCTATCGAAGATGTATGGTAAGCATTGCTCTTAAAACAGTTCTTCTCAGAGATGTTTCAGATTTTCCCAGCCAAAGAAAATGACATTAGCTAAAACCTTGCCAGGAATATTTGCTTATTTTAGTTATCTTTGACAATGTAATCCATAGTCCCCAAAACTGTTACTCTGGCACATCAGTTATCCTTTCAGATTCTGGATTTGTTATGATATCTTCTTAATATTCCACATCATATACACAATCTATTTATGAAAGGGAAAATGAGTATAGAGAGAGATGAGAAAAATTCCTTTCTAGAAACAGGGGGCTTTGCCCTTTTTCTCTTCTTGAGAGCAAAGTTAACATAATTTCAACCTGAGACCAATGCTAGAGAATTGTTGTAGACTGAAATAGCTTGTGTCATCTTCCTAGAACAATGGATTTCAGGCTTCTGAGAAAGAGACTCAAGTGATGCTAGTATATTTCTTATATTCAGTAGTACTTAACAAAATCTGACCTGATTTACATTTTCTCATTGAAAATGTCCATAGCTTACCAGAGGATTCCAGGAAGAGCTTTCCTGAAAGAAAACAGTAACTGGCATCTTATTTAGCTGACTCCAGTTTAAAAAAGGAATGGGAAGATACAAGAAGGTCAGATTTAAATCAGTATTGGATCTTGTTATTCTGATGTTACACCTCTGAAGTAAAAGTCTGACACTTTTCAGGAAAATGAGAGGCAACAAAAATGAAAATTTTTCTTTTCTGCTATAGAATAGAAGTCATTACCCTTATTCACCCAGCTGCTAGTGCCTACCTCCCTCTGAAAATTACTTTCAATTTATTTGTATTTACTCTTTATATACATGTATATGTGCATATAGTTTGCCCCTATAGACCGTTAAGCTCCCTGAGATCAGGGACTCCTCAAGAGGTTTTGCATTTGTATCCCTAGCATGTGGAAGAATACTTAGCACATAGTGGGTACTGAATGGATTGATACACAGTATTTGTGCATTTTATTCTTTTGTAATGTCAAACATCTTGCATAAATACTGAGAACAACCTTTTTTCAGAATTGTTAACTAACAGATCATTCCAAAAAATAAAACACATTTCAAAAAAGATAAAAACTAAAATGTTTGCTGGGCTGAGTAGATGACCTAAAGAAGGATCCAAGAGATAAGGAACAAAATCATTCAGTTCTCAACTGTTGTGAGGTTGAAGTGCCACAGGAGAAATTATATCATTCACAGGCCTCTCATCAGTTAAGTTTACTTTCCCCTACTTTCAGGCCAAGACTAGAAACAGTGGGTTGCCAAAACATAGAAAACCAAAGGGTCAAAAGTGTTTCTTTGGAAAACTGAATACATAAAATTCAGTAACAAAACATGTAGCTGTATGTATGACTGGAAATCCTAGGTTCATGTCCTATTTCTAATGCAAGTAGCTATGTCTATATTTTTGTGCAAATCTAATAATCTCTCAGAGCCTCAGTTTTCCCATCTGCAAAACAAAAGGATTTTAAATTAAATAATTTGGCTCTAAAATATGGTGGCCAGGTCCTGTATTTATGTAACAGAATCTAAGTGCAACACTACCATTAATCTGTTTTTTTTTATTTATTTATCTGTATGAATTGGGGCAAATTATATAATCTTTCTACAGCTTCAATCTTCAGATCTGACAAGTGAATGTGATCTCTGGGATCCCATCCAGTTCTAAATCTCTGGTTCTGTGGTCTCTAAGTTTTAGCCCAGTTCTCAAAGTCTCTGATTCTCTAATTTTGTTACTCTTTATATAAAAAAATTACTATCTATCCAAAAGTCTTTCAGCTATTTCATTTCTTTTTCTCCAAAGCTTGAATTAAAAAATCAGGTATGGAAGAATTTTGAAAGGAAATAGTGTTCATCAATTAGCACAGAGTTACACTGAGAGTAGATATTCAGCAATCAACAAATAGAAAATGGGATTGCCAAATCAATTTGCTAAACATCTTGTTTTGCATTAGAAATGGGGATGTTATGAGAGGACTGGAATAAAGTGGAGATGTTGTAGGTGAGTTCTGTTACTTTTTTCATGGTGTACTTTGAAAATGATGATTTTAGAAAGTTTCCATGTTTTTCTCTTTAATTTTTATGTAACAGTGGCAGATCTGTAATATTACTACAAGCCTTGCGATGACAAAGATGAACCTATCATAGGGTGAAGTTCCTTAGAGAGGCCTAAAAAGCATTCAAGTTCTTATGAAGTGCCTTCCTAATAACAACTCTCTGAAGTAGGGAAAATAAGCATTAATAGTCCCATTAGATAGATAAAGAAACAGAGGCTCAGAAATGCTAATTGACCTCTTGCTCAATGATACCTTGTCCAAGATCTGACATCAGTAAGACCCAGGATTTAAACAGAAATCTCTCCTGATTCTAAGGCCTAGTATTTTTTCATTATACCAGGAGTTCTCAAACATTTTGATCTCAATATCCCATTATATAAAATATAATTATATACGTATATATATAAAATCCCATAATACAATATATAATAATATATAATGATGATGTTATTTAATATATAATACATAATTTTAAATTATTGGGATTCCCCAATAAGTTTTTGTTTGTGTGGGTCATAGCTATAAATATTTATCAAATTAAGAATGAAAATATCTTAGTTTTATTATGAAAAGTTTTGAATTCCCATAACCTCTAAGACGGAGTCCCCAAACTATTTTTCTAGAGCCAATGATTTATATCATACTGTCTCACAACATAGGATTTAGAGCCAAATGGACCATAAGAGATCACCTAGTCTAATATATACATTTTATAAGGAAATGTTTCCCAAAAGTTTTAAGTGACTTGAGTAAGGTTGCACAACTAATCTGTGGCAAAAGAAAGATTAGAATTTATGCCTCCCTGACTCCATCCATTAGCTTGCTGAATCTCATTCAAAGTTGTTTTGTTTAAAAAAATAAAAAACAATAGTATATTTTTCAAAGTAGTTTCTACTAAATTGATCAAGACCAACCTGAAAAGTGCCTAGGAGTTGCTAAAAAGGTAAGTAATCAATTAATCAAAGAATTAATCAAAGAATAATAATTAATCAATAAATCAGATGCCTAAAGGGAAGGGAAAGCTCTGACATTTCAGGGGGAGAGAGGGCTGGGAGGGAATTACTCCCTTCTGATTGTAAAAATATTATACTGCATGATTCTGGCTGCCTATGCACAAGCATGGGAGTAGTTATCATTTCTATTTTCTATCTTTTGTGAAGCCATTCAATTTAGTTCATTCCATGTGGAGCAAAAAGTCAATTTATTCTTCATGCAAAGGACATAGAGATATTCATTAGGAGGAGAGCTAACTGGAAGTGCTAAAAGGGGAATTAAATATTTCTTCTCTGTTAAGTTGTATGCAGGTATTTTTTTAATGGTTTTATTGGGGAAAAAGCATATGAAGGGCTGCTCATAAGAGCTTTTGATCCTTGAAGTCTCACTGTTTCTGAGTCAAGAGCTGGAAAGATACCCTAATAAACTTCTGACCAAGATTGAGAGTAAATTTGAAGCCTTGACATTACTTAGAGCATATGCAAAGTAGTAAATTCTGGGAATTTCAAAAGTATTCCACCTTGGCCAAGGTGGAAAGTGAAAGTGGTAATCTTCTATAGTGATGTCACTTTTTAGGGGCCAGCCATAGAAAAGTGAACAAGATGGTACCACTTCAGAGAGAGATGCTCCAGAGAGATGCTCCCCTGGAAATCCCACTGCCAGGTTAGGTCAGATTTTATCTTCATTTCACTTCATGTAGCATTTCTATAAGTCAAATGAATTTAGATAAAGTCACTTTTGGAAAAAGCAAAGTATCCCTTTGTCTCTAATAATAACCAGATTTTATATACATTTGCAAAACACTTTAAATGTATTGCCTTATTTGATCTTCCTAGTAGCCCTGTAAGATAGATGCTACTATTATTCCCATTTTATAGATGAAGAAACTGAGGTACAGAGGGATGAAGGACTTGGTCATGGTCATCCAGCTAGAAAGTGATGGAGGCCAGATGTGCAGACAAGTTTTCTGACCACAAGTTCAATCTTCTGCTTCTACACCATGAGCTGCCCAGGACCCAGACAACCCTAGATACACCTCCACTAAGAGACAGAAGAAAAAGAGGTGGGAAGAAACCATGAAAATGCCATTCCTGGATCTGGAAATGCAGTAGGAATATGCAGTAGACAGGGCAGGTTTCTGTCTAGGTAAGGAGTTCTTTGATAGTGTGATTGACCAGTGTTGGCAGGGAGTGGCAAGTAGGGTGCATAGGAATGGGAAGGGAAGACAGTGGTTAACACTGGCCATTAGCAGATGGGAGGAACTTTGGGAGGAACTCAAAATGCTCAGATCTACTGGAATGAGAAGCCAAGATTAGCTTAAGTAGCAATGTTAACTTGGGGGGGATTGGGGAAGCCCCACAAAACTGATGTACTTAGTATATAGATAAAGTGGAAAGAGAATTGGTACTTATAATTACAGGATCAACATTCAAATCTCAGCCCAGTTGTTTATTAAAAGTGTGACTTAGCCAAGGCACTCAATTCCCTCATTCTTCAGTCTTTTCATTTTTAAAATAAAAGAGCTGAACTAAATGACCTCTGAGGTTCCATATTACTCTGGATCCTAAATGGGTTTTTGATTTTTCCTGACATTGGATCATAGGAGAGTCTGGCAATGATACTCCCTCTACTCATCTATATGAATTAGAATTTCTACTTTAAAAATACACTTTGGAGAACTCCTTATGGATGCATGTCCACAGCATGTCTATGTTGATGTTATACAAATGAAGTAAAAGTTCTGTCAGGATCCACACCAGATAGGAAAGGTTTTAGTTACAATTTGGAGAAGATATATTTGCTTCCCAGGGAACAACCTAGTTAAAGTAGAAGGGCTTATCACCAAAAGGTTGGCCATTGAAGTAATGGATTTTTTCCACCATTTCATTTCATTTCATTTCATAGAGTCTACCAGACCGTAGTCAGTCAGTCAGTCAATAAACGCTTATTACCCTCCTACTATGTGCTAGACACTGCATTAATCACTCAAAATACAAAGAAAAGCAAGAAGCTCATAATTTAATAAGGGGAAATGACACATAAAAAGAAACTGAAGAGGGAGTTGGATATATATTCACAGAGGGATTATACCCTTGCTAATGAAATCACAAAGGTTACACTTGTTTCTCCCAAATCTGGCTTGTATAATATGTGAGTATAGCCTTATTGTTTTTTTCCCAATACATATGTGTGTGATGGTATTAGTTTGTTATCTTCAAAAATGGGATGCATTCCTAAAAATTAAATGTGTGTATATATATATATATACATATATATACACGTATGTGTGCATGTGTGTGTGTGTATATACACACACACAAGTACACATATAATTTATGCCCTCCTCCCATTCGATTGTATCTTTTTTTTTTTTGACAAGTGAAAATAGAACCACATACATTGTTGGAAATGGATGATGATTTTATTGTAAAGGTCACTTTGATTCTTCTTGTTGGCTCTTTTGGCCATAGTAACACATTATGTTGTTATTTTCAAGGAACATTGTTAAGTTAACTCCAAAGTCCTTTTCCTGAATCAAAAATGATAGCTCAAAATCCCCTGCCATACAAGCAGAGTTATGATTTTTTCCCCTTAGATGCATTATCCTGACATTTGCCCACAATGGAAGTTTTACAACATATATATGCTCTCACATAGTCAAGTGAACTATTCTAACAACTTTAATCTAAATCACTTGTGGATTCCACCAACTAGAAGACCCTCGCTGCCCTTTACAAACTTGGACATCTGCCAGCTGATGTGCCAAAAATATCATTTATCAAAAATTGTCAAATATATCAAAGTCTTCAAAAAATATAAATCCTAGCACCGACCCATACAGAACATTACTGTGCTTCTCTATCCAGAAGCATGCCTTCTGCCCTTTGGTCTCTGGCTTTAAGATATTTCTTGATCCAAAATAAAATTCTTCTCCAAATCCCATGATGACTCACTGGTGACTCAACTGAAAAAACAATAACACTTCAATGTGGAATCTTGTCAAGGATTGTTGGACAATCTAAATAGATTAATTTTTTTTTTAAATTATTTCTACTTACCTTACCTTCTTACAAATTCCATGGAAAGAAGGGGGAAATTTTTTAAAGTAACTAAGCATATATTTCTTGTTTAAAAGGACCATCTGTCATTTATTTGACAAAAAATGCCACACTGCATATGAATCTATTCTATTTCTCCATTCTTTTTCCTTTTCTCAGTGGTTGTCTGCATTAATTTGTTCCTTTTAGAATGGAAACTTCATGTGGGCATAGAACACCATTAATCTAAAAATGTCTATCAGAGTTTTTAAAGTGTCCACATCCTTTTTGAAGGGTGTAAAAAATAGAGTGAATAGAGTACTAGGTCATGAAGTCCTGAATTCAAATCTGGCCTTAGACACTAGTAAATTGTATGACCCTGAGCAAGTCACTTAACCATGATCTGTCCCAGTTTCTACAACTATAAAATTAGCATAATAGCAGCAACTACCTCACCGGGTTCCTATAAGTATCAAATGGAATATTTTTGTAAAGAATTTAGTACAGCAACTGGCAGATGGAAGACATTTAATAAAAACCCTTTCCTTCCTTCTTGATAAATGTTATATTTGTCATGGTTTCCCTAAATTGAAGCTTTTAGATAAAAGACATATTTTAACAACTGTATTTGTCCCCATTCTTTCACCTTACCTCTGTTCCTTGCTTTTGAGGTAAGAGCATAAATGAATAAAAGTATGGTCAATAGGTAAGAAGAAATTTATCTCACAATAATGTTTATATTCTTCTGGTTCTGCTTAGTTCTAGGTACATCGTCATAAATTGGAAGAAGCCAGAATAAACATCTTTAGTTAGGGGCAAGATCTGTGTATTCTATGAGGGGTTTTCATGTCATGGTTTTTAAAAGTTGCAACACAAGGCAATTACCTGTGGTGAGGTCGTTTCCCTTCAATTGGGGAAAGTAGATTACATAGATTTGACATACTTGGATATAGATTATCAGAAAGATATTAGCAAATATTTGAACAAAACAAAGTCAGGAATATTTATTCATTTTTAACTGTCAACTCTTTTAAATCTGTTTTAAACATCTAATGGGCAGGTAAATTTTATGTAATTGATGAAAACTTTGGTTAAAAACAACTTCTTTAAAAATAGAAAAAAAGATATCACTTTATCTGGTTTCTAATAATACATTTTTTAAAATAATGGACCAATTTGATAATGCTAGACAAAATTGTGAATCAAATTGTCTTTCATCAACATTTTTCTTCCTATCTGCTCTATTCAAACAATTTTTTTTTAGCTGCCTCCTTCCTACTTTCAGAATGTTCCACCAAGCTAGGACTCTTTTCTTCACTTTGTGACTTCATTCTATGTCCCTCAAAAATCAACACTTTGCTCACCAGTAGCGAAATTTACTTGTCTTAGATTTCATTCACTTAGACAATTTCCTATATATTTCCTGTATGATCTTGATCAACTATTAGGAGTTCTCTAAAGGGAAAAAGCCATCAAGGGTTCTTGCACATGTTCCTGCCTATCCTAAATTTGTCTCCAACTATCCCTTGCTGACTTCCATATGTCTTCTGGCATTGATTTTATACCTGTCTTAAGACTACAAAATCCTATGTTTCTCATTGCTCTGGATTCATTCATCCTGGATCCCGTCTGCCTAGTTGCTGTGGTTTTATAACTCTTGTATGTGTTTTGGGAATTTTCTCTTGCTTGTTCCCACTGAGTTTTTCAGGTAAGGGCTCCTACTTTCACACTGACATTTGTACTTGAAGGTTCTCTTTCTCCTCATATCCCTTCCAAATACAGCAAACAGTAGTCCATTCACTGGTAGGCTTAGTAAAAGTTTCTGCCATCCTCTGCTGCCATCAGAAAACTTCAGAGACCTCTCACCCCTCTTATCTGCTTGGCTTCTTGCTAATTTTGTCCATTTGGTATTTCTTCTTCAGGTTATGACATCTTTCATTATAAAAAAAAAAAGCTAATATAATCAACTAATCTAGTATCTATGCCAATGGCTGTAGGCTAGAATATCAAGCCTATGTAGCAATTATGCATTTTAACAGTGGTCTCTTAGAGATAAAAGAACTATTCCAATCTTTATTATCTAACCTATAAAAATATCTAATGAAGAAAATAGCTTCCCTTACAGGATAGCACATAAAATATTTTGGGACAGGCCAGAGTCCCTCAACCTACATAGCATATTGGCTTCCTATTCTGTTTACATGGAGGGCCTATGATGATTTCACCTTGGGAATAAGCCTTAGGCAAAGTCTGCATAAACACAAGTGAATCACACCACAGTGAAAAATCACAGTTTCACAGACTTCAGAGGGAGAAGCAACCTTAGAGATTATTATTTAGTCCAACCCTCTCATTCTGAGGAGGCCCAGAGCACTTTAGTGCTTTTCTCAAGGTCACACAAATACTAAATGACAAAGCTAGGATTTAAACCCAGGTCTTCAAGCTCCAAATCTGATACTCATTCCAATAATTCTCTCAATTCTTCACTACCCACTGATTAGGCAATGCTAAGAAAAACTTGATGCAACAAAGAAGACAAAAAATTCTTATCCAATTCAACATAAAAACGAAAAGTTTTAGCCCAAAGTTTGAATCTGTGTAGCTGTTCAATCAAGAGTCCTCAGATTTTATTCTCCTTCAAGCATTTATGTAGGCCAAAAATAATTTAAATTCCATAGGATTTCCAAATTTACCAGTAAAAGACAAATGCATCATAAGTTGATATTTTAATTACTCATGAGTGAGACTGATGCAGAGCCCTGAGTGTACTTAGCAGGTTTTGTTTTTCAAGAAAGTCTTCCTTTCAGTTGACATTGGAAGTCATATTAGGAACCATAGCACCAATGCAGCAATTATCCCAAATTCGGTTTGGGAGGGTAAAAGTGCTCAGTAGAGAGCAGTTGCCCTTGTGAGGATGGAACAAGTAAAGAAAGGAGAAATGATTTCATATTAGATCTGTGCAACTCTGAGGAGCACACTAGCTTTTGACAGATAAAAAGTGGCAAGAACTATGTTGCAAAAACTTAGGGTCCACCTCACTGCAGCAGGTTAATGGGGGGGGAGGGGGCGGGGGGAGGCGGTAAAGAATGAGAGAAATATCCAAGTTACCAACAAATATTTTCTTTCTCAGGAGAAAGTATAAACATATTGAAGCCACACATGTTTTAATTTATTCTAATACTTTCACTAATTAAATAGTTTGGGAAACGCCCTTCTTAAAACTTGCTGCATTTTAGCCTACACTTGTGATTTAAATGCTGATTGCTTTTAGGATTGACATTTTAGGGAACTGTTTATATGTAGGTGATGCTGCATTAATGCCCATTGATCATAAGAACAGTAACTTCCTTAGAAGCCATGTGACATAATATACAAACACATGATGTCTAGTGCCATATATTTAGAAAACACCATTCATTCCAAATACTCCCTTAATGTGTGAAAATGAAAAAAAAAAAAAAAACCATTCCATGATGTGATATAAAAATGTACCAAATGTATTTCTCCACATTTGCGGGAACCTGTGGATTAGCTTTCCCACAAGAGCTATCCCAAGGCAGGAAAAATCATTTCCTCCTACTTTTCCCACGAATTCTGTTGCAATTTGCAGGACATTATGGGAAATTTGCCACAATATGTGGGACACTTTGGTCCCTCAGTGGATTTTGCAGTCATGCACTACAATAGTTTGAAGCACGAATCAAGATATTCATTTCATATGGTGAAATCTAAGCAGGATGCTTCATGTGGGGACCAGGAGCTTGCCTCTCTCATCCAAACTCATTAGAAATGACAGTATTGTATATTCACATAGTCAGCCTGTGGACTAGAAAGGCATAACCATTAGCTACAGATATCCCTGCTGATTTAATAGTGCTAGATTGTTGCAACATCATATATCTGCACTACGGGGGAGGGGAACCAGCTGTAGAACCCAGCCAAAAATGGGTTCTCCCTGTAGAACTGAGCAGAAACTCTATTAAGTTCTATTTGGCCTGGTCACAACAGAAGTTCTGAGCTTCAACATGTTTTTTTTATTTTATTCCCCTGGTAGACCTAGAAGTAGGGAAAGAATTACTTTCAAACAAAAATCATTATTGTTTACATAGCTGAGGCTTCCATTTAGTTAGGGGAAATAAAACATATTTTAAAAATTAAGTTTCCTTAAAAACAATAGCATAATGGGGGGAGTTGTTTTATTAAGCAGAAAAATGCAGAAATCTAATTTTCAGAAAACCCGAACTGGAGAAGGAAAAGGCTTAAAGAGTTTTACAAAATCTTAACTTTTCCTGAGTTTTCCCTTTAAATCTCTACAAGTATATTTGTCTTCTAAAACAGAAAGCAAAGTATTTATGAAAATGTAATAATGTTCCAAGCACATAGGGGGTGCTCATAAATGTTCTATGTTGGTACTAGAGCTCTGAAAGATTTAGAGATTGTAACTCAGACAAAAAACACCAGAGTCTCCCACAGGTATAATGGTTGGTTCATAGTGCTATCCATTCAATCTATTTATTCCTATGGAACTTGTTCATTAGAGTGGATGAGGCCAATTTATTAACCATGAAACGGTCAGTCAATCTTGTCATAATATACAGACATGGCCATGGTTCCAGAACAAATAACTGTAAATGAAACATTTGGTGAAGGCTATCTATTTTTTTCATAATGTTTACTTCCAGATTATCTCTTCTAGATATAAAAGAGCTAAGAAAGTACTAACTTGGAATTTTTTATCTTATATTCACCTAAGAGGTATTTTGTAGCTAAAGACTAAATACTGGCTAATATTTGCAGCATGGAAGAAGAAATAGGGGGAAAAAACCCAACAAATATAATTTATCTTTCTATTTATACCAGAATCTAGTTGTTTGTCTAACTAAAAGTTTATACCTTGATGAGAGGTCATAAGGGACTATTAATAAATGAAACTGTGCTTAGATTTCCTCCAAAGAGGTCAAAACCCTATACAAGTGCTTTTTTTTTTTTTTCATCATTAGATCATTAGCCATTTAAGTTGCAAATTGCTATACAATTATGGTTACATCAACTACAAAGCAAATTTGCTTACATAACAATTACTATTAAACCATTAAAAGGTAACATCCCTTTAATAGTTCTAGTGGTGGAAAAAGATTTCAGGAATCTAGACTCTCTTAACCTCTACCTCTGAGAATCCCGTTCCCTTTAATAACTCAATACAAGTACTGCCTCCTGTAACAGTTCTTTCTCAATCTTCTCTCTCTCTCAGTTGCTATTGCCTTCTCTCGGATGATCTTCTCTCTATTCTGTATTTATCTTGTTTCTACAGATATGTTTACATATATGTTGCCTTCCCTGGTAGAATATAAATCCCTTGATGGAAGTGACTATATCTGCATTTTCTTTGTTTTCTCAGCATTTAACATCGTACTTGGAATACAGCAAAAACTTAATAAATGATTATAGATTTATTGGTGTTTTTTTTTCTCTCAGACAGAGATTTGCATTCTATCTTTCCAAGAAACGAGTCACTGAAAAACTGAGTAGTTATCTAAAAAAAGTTTGATTGGCATTGGGAGAAAGTCCCATCCATAGAGTTGTGTTTTTTGCCCTTCAATTGAAATGTTTTTGTCTTTATCATCTAGAAAACTTTCTATACTTTCCAGTGCAAGCTGTTTATGCTTTTACATCTTTAGAATGATGTCAGCAAAAACACTTCCCTTTAAGAGTATATGTATTATGTCTATATGTATATATAACTAACATATACTAAAGAGTATATGTACTATATTTACTAGGGGATGTATGTTCTAGATAAAGGGAAAAGTCTGAATAAAGAGAGCATTTCTGGGACTTGCCTACCCTCTAAATATTACATCAGGGTAAAACATTTATACTTCTGTAATTATTCCTCCATTTGGATGCCTGCATTCCCTCTGAGAGGTCTTAATAAGAAAACAGCCATCGAATACTCTGCAATTTTTGGTGATCATAGTTATGCAACTGGCTTGACATATTTACTAGCCAGAAGACACTAGTTGACTGAGATCACAGAACATGTCATTCATAAATAGACATCTCCATTCAGGAGTCTCCATGGTCAATATTAGCAACTTATGTTGCATGCAGCTCTCAAAGGACAAACAATTACTATGACTGAAACCATATAACCTTCTAATATTCCTCCATTATTATTTGTCAGAGAAAGTGAGGTTGTAGTTCTGATTTGCTTGTCAATCCAATTATACCAAACTGTAACCATTTTATTATATGCAAAAATATTTGGAAAGCCTCTAAGAAACCTTGACAATGTTTACTGTCATCCTTACAACTAGATCTACAGTCAATAACACAAAATGTGATTTTATATCACCATCCTCTGTTGTTTATTACATAATAATCCAAGGTTGTTTCAAGACAACATCATTAATCAGCACTAAGTAGATTTTTTTTTTAAAGAAATGCTGCCCTTTTGTTCTTTTCTATCTCTTACTGGCCTTCAAAATGCAATAGATGTCCAAAAAGTTGTCATTGGCTTATTTAAACTCTCAGAAAGTTGGTTTCTTACAGACTAAAACATCCAGCCAGCTGTAATATTAGTGTCTTACTGGAGTGTCTGAGCACCAAAAATTTGGCCCTCTGCTTTTTTTGTGCTAAAGCAAAGAGTTCAACTTCTCAAACACATGAAAACAACAGTAATGCCAGAAACTGCCCTCCTTGATACAGAAAGTCAAACTGTACTACCCTGTCAGTCTCCCCAGCTATTTGACTTCAATGACTCATATGTGAACCAAGGCTATTTGGCACATCAATGACTAATTTAAAATGTTCCTAACAAATAGAGTTTCTTCTTATTGTTATTTCCAAGTAGCAAGTTGTAAAAGCGTAACTACAGGACAGAGTGTAGTAATGCAGAGCAAAATCAAGAAACAAAAATCATGGATTACTTCCTTTGCCACAAAATTCACATGCACACACACCCATTATTCATCAGATATTTTCTAGTAAAGCTACCATAAAGTGAGGCTGAATAAATCCTAATAACTGAAACTGTGACTTCTTAATATAAAATAGACTATAATAATCACTAAACCATCCAGGTGTAAGCAAAGGTAAACCCAGCCCAGGTCAATAAGACGTGTAAATAGTAATTTCCCCAGTGCCTGGGTATAATTTTTTTTTCTGATTTCTGCATTTGTAAGATGTTAATTCTTCAACATAAATTCCTTATCTGTCAACAAAATTTTGGAAACATATAATTTATTGTATATTCTATTTTGATAAGCCCTGTGAAGATGACAGCTGATCCTGTTTTAAGAAACTTGTCACTCTGTCTCACAAGAAGTCATGCAATACTGAAACCTAATGATGGTTTTTACAACTGTTTTCCAGCATATTTTTACATTGCATGCATTTTCACTTACAGCAAAACCCATGAATCTAGTACTTAACAAGACAGAAAATTAATAATTCAGCTGAACATGTTTAACCAGGTAATGTAATAACATGCTAACTCACTGGCTGAATGAGTTTTATTTTGCTTTCTATATAGGACTTTCAGGCCATCGTTTTCTGTGACCAAGCCAACATAATATAATAATAAGACCACAAAAAGGTACAATAGCAAACTTCAGGCTGGGTACCTGGTTCAATGTTGAGTTGAGAAGGGAAGAGAGAGGAGGGACAACATAATCACTAAAATGACACTTCATTCTTAACTGATTCCAACATACCTAGTGATTGCAGCCCATATGGTATATACCATACTGATCTGAGATCACTGTGACACATAAGAACAGCAGAAAAAAAAAGTGAAGAATTAAGTGTTAGCCTTCACTTTGAGTTTCGTGGATTTGTGCAAGAGTATTATTTAAAAGTTGTTAATTTCCTTTTATAACAGTTCCCCCTTCCCTTAAGGAAAAAAAAAAAAAAAAGGAAGAAATTCCTCATAGAAGTGTAAAAGAGATGGCCAGATAAATTGCTAGGCTTCTAAAGAGTATAAATACTCATTTATGGACTTTTTGAAATTCACATTATGCAAATATTCATCAAGGACTCAAACACAGATCATTGATCCAACTACAATAATTGTAGATTATTAATTGTAGAATCTGCTTGCTAGTATTTAGGTAGGACTTTTTAAGTAGTATCATTTACCTGGCAAGTTATAATGTCTCCACAGGAACAATTATGCCTATTTGCATAATAAATAAGTATTAGATAATTTTCTTTTTTTAAATTTGCATTTTTTAAAAGCATGCATGTAAAAATATTCTTGCTAAGTTATTCCTCTACAGAGGAAGAAGTAAAAGTAGAATTTAAAAATCACAGACAATGTCAGCATTCTATTGCTTTATTCAGGGTTAATAGATCTCCAAAATACTGGATTGGAAAATTCCCCAGTAAGCAAACCACAGGAGACATCTCTTTTGGCAGTAGCTAGCCACTGCCATTACTGCTGTTACATCCCCTTTAAAAAAAATAGAAAAAGTGCAGGTGATCCCACAAATAGCCAGTGTCCCTCTGAGGTGGTTTGACACTCTTAACACTTACAATCTAAGTTTTAGACCACAATACTTTTCTCAGATAATGTAATTTTGAAATATGGAAAAACTATGTATTAATACAAACCCTTAATACTAATATCTTTATACAACAATTCAATGGTTGTCAAAGGAATAATGCATTTTATATAATTTATTGAGGAGGTGAGAGAGAGATGATTTCATTGCTTTAGAACAACTTGGATGAACAACGAGGTTTTATCTTGCAGATATGTGAAACTTGGCTTGTTCCTTTTAATGCATTATAATAAATTAAATTAAATTTTAAAATAAAGACATTTCATCCTAAAAATCTCTATTTTACATCTCATGCAGTAATAGCATATGAGATATTATATGAATGTTTTAATATAAAGATATTTTGTAATTCTAAATAATGTGTGTCACCTTCACTGCAACAATTTAATTAAAGATGTGAGTTTTAATGTATTCTTTTTAGTTTACTTTCTTCTTAGGCAATCAGTACACTCCTTAGTTCCCCAAATTCATTCATTTAACACATGTTTAATTACCATTTGGAAGCATTTCAATTTTTAAAAGAAATTTTACACTTCACTATATATTGGATTCATAATTAAATATTTATATAAAAAACCCTAAATAAAATATCCTTTTAGGTACATTCTATGTATTCTTTCTGTGTGTTTCACAGAATCTTTTGTATATGATGGGCCCCTGAATGCATAAAGATCACATAGGCATATGAGCAAAATAAAATATATTACAGTATAGAGAATGCAATGTGAAATATTTGCATTACATACAAATGACCTTGTAACTGATGAGTGGAAGGGAAATAGGTTACTTAAGGCTATTTCTAATGTCAATTTGTTTCTGGTTATACCTTTTCTATACCTATAGATAGAAATAATGCAAAAAATGAGTGAACAGATTTAGATTCACCTCTCTTAAAAGTGGATTATTTTGAATGGAACCCAAACATTTGCTTTATAAATGAATGAAAACATGATTTCCTGATACACTGGTGGAGGAAGAACCTTCAAATTTCATTACATGAGTGCAGAAGTTTCTGAATATTACATGAACTTTTGGATATAATATTTTGATTCAGGAAACTTACTAGAAACGGGTATCTGTGAATGAAATTTCTCGTATGCCACTTTTTTTTTAATTAAGAGAGAAAGTGCTTAGCAAAAGGCATTTGAAATTTTATCAAACACAAATCATTTTTAAAGTAATGATATTTAATGAACTCAAAAAGGAATAGTATTGAATCTTCTCTCTGATGGGATAGCCATCTTTTAAATCTCATTACTTGAATAGTACACACACATGAAATCTTTGTATCGGAATTATTTTCACTAAATCAGTATCATGGATCAAAACAAAAACCTATAGTGGTCTTTTCTTCCCACTTAGAGGCCCTAAAACTATGCAGCCACAACCCAGAAGTGTCATCCCTTGAGAATGAGAATTAAAAAAAAAATCAATCATGCTGAGAATTTCCTAAGTATTTAGCCTGCTATTTCTTGTTTTACCAATGCCCAAAATACTGAAATACAGCTAGATTCCAATTAATGCAAGTGGTGAAGCCCTTACTGTGGTTGTATTATTGAAATTCTCACTGCCTATTTCCATTGGCCTGGAACCAATTATCATATTTTACAAAATTATAACACAAATAGTGCAAATTCAAATACATGCAACCACTTCATGGGATTCAATATTATTTGCATACTATGTAATAATAACATATATAATTGTTTGTAGAGTTTATATTGCATTGATTTCCCTAAAATCATAAGATCATAGGTCTTATCTCCTAGACCAATATGATTTTATTGATAAAGGCATCGAAGTCTAGAATAAGTGATTTATCCAGGATCACACAAGGAGTTAGTGGCAGAAATAAAAAAAAAATCAAATCTAAGTCCTCATAACATCCAAGATTTCATGGTCTCCTGATTCTTCTACTTTGCTAACCATTCTATCTCCATTTTTTTCATTATCTTTTTTTTTTTCCTTTCTGGACCCTTAAGGTGCCTTAAGAGTAAATATTGTATAAAATTTTATCCTTAGCTCTTTCTCTTCTTTTTTTTTTTAACAGATCTCTTGATAACCTCATTCATTACCAAAGCTTCACTTGTCACTTCTATACAGATGAATTATACATTTGTATGTATGTGTGTATATATGTACCTATACATATATAGGCATAGGTATAGGTCAGATATAGTTATTTATCTCTAGCCCTGATTTCTGTGTGTCTGTCTCTGTCTCTCTGTCTCTCTTCCTCCTCCTCCTCCTCCTCCTCCCCTCCTCCTCCTCTTCCTCCTTCTTCTTCTTCTTCTTCTTTTTCTTCTTCTTCTTCTTCTTTTCTTCTTCTTCTTCTTCTTCTTCTTCTTCTTCTTCTTCTTCTTCTTCTTCTTCTTCTTCTCTCTCTCTCTCTCTCTCTCTCTCTCTCTCTCTCTCTCTCTCTCTCTCCCCTCTCTCTCTCTCTCTCTCTTTCTTTCTCTCTCCCCTCCCTTTTTTCCTCTCTTCCCTCTGCTCCCCCCTTTCTAAACTCTAGACCCAAAATTTCAAATTTCTTATAGGACACTTCCACATAAATATTTCATCAGAATAGCAAATTCAACATGTCAAAGTTATTCTTATCATTCTCTCTCTGTCTCTGTCTCTCTGTGTATGCGTGTCTCTCACACACATACCCTTCTTTTGACATGCATACACATATGTATATAAAGAGAGACAGACAGAGGCACAGAGACAGAGACAAAGACACACATACACACAGAGAAAGAGAGAGACAGAGAGGAGAGACAGACAGACAGAGACAGAGAGAGAGAGAGAGAGAGAGAGAGAGAGAGAGAGAGAGAGAGAGCACTCCAGCAAGCATTACCATTCACCAAAGCTTCACATATCTTGATTTCATATCATCTCCAGTAAATTATTGAATTCTGTCAATTCTACCATGCTGTTTTTTTTTTCATATCAGTCTCTTTTATCTCAATTTCTACTATTTTAATCTCATTACTGCTTCATTATAAGCTAATCTTTCTTTTCTTTTTTCTTTTTTTTTAACCACTTTATTTTCCTCTGATTGGTTCCACATTGTTAATGGGCAAATAGCTCTTTTCATGGGTTTTAGAGGGGATTTAGAGGCAGCATCAGGAAGTTTGGAGCAGGGTAGAGATGTCTGATCATTCCATGCCTCCCCAGACTGATTCCTCACTACTTTGCTGTGGATCGTGCAGCTTATACAGTAATATAGTTTCATGTACATGTTTGGGCAGCATGTAGGACTCGAAAACTCTGGCCTTGCAAATGTCCCTGATGGCTGCAGCTTCCACAATATTGTGGATCACAAACTTCTTGATGGCCTTGTCTTTGGGTACACAGCAGATGCAGTCAGTGCAGTGGAAGGGTTGCACATGGCCGTAGTCCTTCTTGACGCCCACTTTGCTTCTCCTCTTCTTCATCATCTTGTAAACCAGAAACTGAAAAAGGCTAAACTAATCCTTCCCATGTGTTGACTTGGTCATATTACTGCTCCTCAAAAAATCCTTAGTAGTTCTCTTCAAGTACTAACACCAGCCATCAATCACTGCCACCCATAACTATAAACTAATTTATTTATAATATCATTCTTTATGTCTAGATCATGAAGCCATTTCAATCTTATCTTGATATATGGTGTTAGGTGTGGATCTATGCCTAGTTTCTGCCATACTAATTTCCAGTTTTTCCAGTAGTTTTTGTCAAATAGTGAATTCTTATTCCAAAAGCTGGGGTCTTTGGGTTTATCAAACATTAGATTACTATAGATCTTAGTTATTTTGCTCTGTGAACCTAACCTATTCCACTTATCAACTTCTCTATTTCTTAACCAGTACCAAATGATTTTGATAACTTCTGCTTTATAATAGTTTTAGATCAGGAACAGCTAGGTCACCTTCATTTGATTTTCTCTTCATTAATTCCTTTGAAATTCTTGACCTTTTGTTCTTCTAGATGAATTTTGTTGTTATTTTTTCTAGGTCATTAAAGTAGTTATTTTGGAAGTCTGATTGGTATAACACTAAATATTTAAATAGATTAATTTAAGTAGTATTGTCATCTTTATTATATTTGCTCAACATATCCAAGAGCACTTGATATTTTTCCAGTTATTTAGATCTGATTCTACTTGTGTGGAAAGTGTTTTGTAGTTTTGCTATGTAGTTTTGTAGTTCCTGACTTTCCCTTGGCAGATAGATTCCCAAATATTTTATACTATTGACATTTATTTTTTCTCTTTATTTTTTTAAAATAATTATAACTTTTTATTGATAGAACCCATGCCTAGGTAATTTTTTTTACAACATTATATCTTGCATTCACTTCTGTTCCTACTTTCCCCTCCCTCCCTCTACCCTCTCCCCTAGATGGCAGGCAGTCCTATACATGTTAAATATGTCACAGTATATACTAGATATAATATATGTGTGCAGAACTGAACAGTTCTCTTGTTGCGCAGGAAGAATTGGATTCAGAAGGCAACAATAACCCAGGAAGAAAAACAAAAATGCAAACAGTTTACATTCATTTTCCAGTGTTCTTTCTTTGGGTGTAGCTGCTTTTGTCCAGCATTGATCAATTGAAACTGAATTAGATCTTCTCTTTGTATTGACAATTATTTTAAATGGAATTTCTCTTTGTATCTCTTGCTGTTGGATTTTGTTGGTGATGTATAAGAATGCTAATGATTTATGTGGATTTCTTTTGTATCCTGCAACTTTGCTAAAATTGTGGATTATTTGGAACTTTGGAAGCAGTCCTTCATTTCCCTATTTTTTCAAATAGTTTATATAGTACTGGAGTTAATTGTTCTTTAAATGTTTAGTAGAATTCACATATAAATCCACCTGGTTCTGGGGACTTTTTCTTAGGGAGTTGATCAATGACTTGTTCTATTTCTTTTTCTAAAATGGGACTATTTAAGTAATTTATTTTCTCTTCTGTTAACCTGGGCAATATATTTTTTTGTATATATTCCTCAATTTCACTTAAATTGTCAAATTTATTGGCATAAAATTGGGCTAAGTACCTCCTACTTATTGCTCTAATTTCCTCTTCATTGGTGGAAAGTTCTCCCTTTTCACTTTTGAGACTAATAATTTTATTTTCCTCTGTCCTTTTTCTAATCAAATTAACTTAAAGCTTATCTATTTTGTTGTATTTTTTTATAAAACTAACTCTTAGTTTTATTTATCAATTCAATAGTTTTTTAACTTTCAATTTTATTGATCACTCCTTTTATTCGAAGAATTTCAAATTTGGTATTTGGGGGGATTTTAATTTTTTTTCTAGCTTTTTTAGTTGCCAGCCCAATTCATTGATCTTCTCTTTCTCTACTTTAAGCATTTAGAGATATAAAATTTTCCCTTATTATTACTTTGACTACATCCCACAAATTTTGGTATATTGTCTCATTATTGTCATTCTTTTGGATGAAATTATCAATTGTGTCTATGATTTGCTGTTTCACCCATTCATTCATTAGAGTAAGATTATTTAGTTCCCAATTACTTGTTGGTTTATTTTCTCCTGGCTTTTTATTGAATGTAATTTTTATTGCATCATGATCTGAAAAAAAATGCATTTACTATTTCTGCCTTTCTGCATTTGATTTTAAAGTCTTTATGTTCTAATATATGGTCAATTTTTGCATAGGTTCCATGAACTACAGAGAAGAAAGTGTATTCCTTTCTGTCTCCATTCAATTTTCTCCAAAGATCTATTATATCTAGCTTTTCTAGTATGTTATTTATCTCTTTAACCTTTCTTATTGTGATTTGATTTATCTAATTCTGAGAGAGCAAGGTTGAGATCTCCTATATTATAGTTTTACTGTCTATTTCTTCTTGCAGCTCTCCTAACTTCTTCTTTAGGAATTTAGATGCTAGACCACTTGGTGCATATATATTTAATATTGATAATGCTTCATTATCTATAGTACTCTTTAGCAAGATATTGTAGATTCCTCTTCATAGATTCTCTGCTACATGGATTTGCACTGCTTCTGTGGAGTCCAGGACTCTGTGTTGTCTTCACTGGCATCTATGCTCACCCTGCTTTCACTTGGATGCCTCCCTCCCATTTCCAATTGAAACAGACCTTTTCTGGCAAGCTTCAAAATTGTCTCCTACTGGTAATTTGTTGCACTCCCAATATTCATGGATTCTGCCTGTCCAGGGATAATTTAGAGGCTGGATTTGCTAATTAGTCTGAGTGTTGTAGGAGAAGGTCATAAAGAAACATGAGTCCTCTCTACCATCTTGGCTCTGCCCACTCATTGGCAAATTTATTATATTAGTTTTTATTATATTAGCTGTTCTAGTTTATTCCCTTTACATTTGATGCTTGCTAGTGACTTTAAATAAATGCTATTGAACATTTTAAGGAAAAATCCATTAATTCCCATTCTCTCTAGTGTTTTTAATAGGAATGGAGGTTGGATTTTGTTAAATACTTTTTCTGCATCTATTGAGACAATCATCATGATTTTTATTAGTTTGGTTATTGATATAATCAATTATGCTAATGGTTTTCTTAATATTGAACCAGCCCTGCATTCCTGGTATAAATCTTATTTTGTCATAGTATATTATTCTATATCCCTTTGCTAATATTTTATTTAAGATTTTTGTATCAATATTCATTAGGAAAATTGGTCTATAATTTTCTTTCTCTATTTTGATCCAACCTGGTTTAGGCATCAGTACCATGTCTGTGTCATAAAAAGAATTTTGTAGGATTTGTTGCTGTTTGCTTGTTTTTCTTTTTTTGTTTTCTTTTTCATTTTTTCCCTTTTTGTTCTGATTATTCGTGTGCAGCATCAAATTTGTGGAAATATGTATACAGGATTTGCACATGTTTAACATATATTGGATCACTTGCTGAATGGGGGAGGAGGGAAAAAATTAGAATACAGGGTTTTGTAGGGGTGAATGTAGAAAATTATCTATGTATGTATTTTGAAAATAAAAAACTTCAATTTAAAAAAAAAAAGAAATGTCTAGCCTTTTCTTTTCTGTAATCTTTCTCCAGGGGAAACTTGCATTCTTACCAGGAAAAGTAGTCCTTCTCTAAGAGAGGGAATATTAGGGTAATAGGGAAGAAGTGTATCTATTTGCTCCCTTAAATATTGTTTGCCCGTGGTATATAATCAGGTTCTATTTGGCTTCTACTCACTGTCATTTTTGGGGGGAGAAGAGATCTCAAGCTCTATATCCAAGGTTTGACCCCTTTTTTAACCTAATACCAGTTCCATATTAAACACATGTAACAAATAGCAAAAAAAAAAAAAAAACAAAAACAAACAAACAAAAAAAAAACTATTTATTCAAATGATAGTAAAACAGAAATCAGAAAATATACATAGAAAAATATATGTCTGACCCCTAGAAAGAGTAAAGACGTTCTCTCTTTGGAAGTGAGGTTCCTGAATCTCACCCAAGAAGAAATTCCTTAAAGTCTCTAGAGTAGTAAGCAAAGGATAGGGACATGCTGGACACTTTCTACTCCTGTCATGACTTTCTTAGAGTCTTTCCTTCAGCAATCTGAAGTGGCTGTGGCTACTTCTTCTATCTCCTCTCTTGAAAGGTGGAAGCTGATTTATATGTAGAAAATAAACAAACAAACAAAAACCCAACAAAATTGAAATTTGACCAGTTCCAAAGGCAAGAAAACTGAAAATTAAAGTTCTAACCTCTCAACAACTCCATTCTCTCTCATGCAGGGAATACAAGGTAAGACATTCATCTCTACCAATAAAGAAAGAATTCCATACCAATGAGTTTTGGGACAAGGGTTATACATAAATGCTAACTATTATTATTCTGAAGTTTCTAATCGGAGGATCTTGAAGAATTGATCAATCAACATTCATTTATTGAGGGAGTTTTATGTGCCAGATACAGTGGTAGGCAATAGAAATACAAGTGCAATGAATTTAAAAAAAAAAAAAAAGAATGTTATCATTGGTAGACACTTAGAGAATATTATAATTTCATTTGGGAACATCTAGAATTTGAAATGATAATGTAATGGCCAAGTAGGAAAGCCCCACAAGCAATCAGAAACATGGGATTTGAACAGAAGATTTAAGGGTAATAGTAGGAAAAGAAACAGAAAGTGTGTAATCAGAGATTACCATCATTAGCCAGAACTATATTTAATAGCCTTCTTATGACAGCTATAATATTTCTGCTTCAAAAAACTAATTGATATGAATCATATTTTATTGAAATTTTTATATTTTTCATTATATACATATACCCTTATATGTACAAATATGTGTGTAAGTATGTAACTTGTGTGTATATATATATATATATATATAGATATATATATATGATATATGTTAGGAGAAACAGGATAATAGCTAGTGGATATAGATCAAGTGAGAGCCTTTTGAGGATGGAGAAGGCATTTGGTGCATTTGTAAATAACAGGAAAACATCCAATAGATGGAAAGAATGAAGTGAAAGACTTAGTGAAAGACTGACATGAAAGAATTACTGAAGGAAAAGATGGAAGGGATAATCTGCTGTTGCAGATGGATTGCAATGGGATCATTGTGTTTATGTAAAAGGTTTTGCCTTGGCAAAGAGAAGAGCCACATCTTCATGTGAAGCAGTGATGAAAAAGGAAATAGGGGAGGAAAGCATCAGAGTGATATGAGATAAAGAGGAATAGAGAAGAAAGAACTCTTGGCAAATGACTTTTTTTTCACTAACATATAAGGCAAAATCTCATTTGAGAAAGGATAGGGAGAAGGTGAGCTAATAGGCTGAATATCTTTTTTGCCATTTTGCAACCTAATAGTTATGAAGTTGGAAAAAGTTTGGCAAGATGAACTCACAGATGCAATTCCAGGGACACTGACAAATAAAGAAAAGCCATTGTCTAATATTGAGTTGTCTTCACTTCAAGAACTTCAGGTTTTCTTGATAAACAGATTTTTGTGTGTGATTTATGAAAACATAGTACCAAAAGATATTGAAGTTTTCTTGAGGGCCCAATCTCTACATAGGTAACTTTTTTATCCTATATTATCATATATATATGTGTGTGTGTGTGTGTGTGTGTGTGTGTGTGTGTGTATATCATATATCATAGGATCCTATATTATCCTATATATCTTATATATGCCAGGATCATCTGGCATAATGAATAGTTTGTTGGGCTTGTACTTAGAAAGACATTTAATAGCTGTTATCCAGAACAAGTATTTCACCCTTGATATGCCTCAAGAAATTCCTTAGAACTTGGCTACTGAGGAATAACCAAGTTGGGATCTTTCATGGTTTTCCATGTTGACAAACAATAACAGCAACAATAACAACAGATTTTTTGAGATCATTTGAATATATTAAGAGAACATAAGAATATGAGTTTTAATACATCCAGCAATATGTGGGACTTACAGACCAAAATTCTTAGATATCAAGTTCAAAATTCTCAGTATGTCAGAAATCAATAAAATTACACAGAAATAAACATTGAAGAACTAAGAGGTATAAACATTCACTGTGGAAAACTTTCCCTTAATGAAGTAGAATGTTTTAAGGCTTACAAGTACTAAACATATCTTATCTCATCTGAGCCCAAGGCACTTGCCTGTTTGATCAAGTTTTATGATCTCCATTTTACAGAGGAGAAAACTGAGACACTGGGAGGTCAAATAACCTCCCCAACTATACACACTTAATAAGAGGCCAAACTTCAAGGTGAACTTGGGTCTTCTAGATGAAAATAACTAGGCCTATGTTAAGAAAATTCAAGCACGCCAAATCAAGTTAATTGTCAAATAAAACATCTCTTTGTTGCAGAGACACAGATAGGCACAGTGGTTGGCATGCTGGAAAGTGTAACACATATGAAATCAAAAGAACTAGGTTCAAATTCTGGCTTTACTCCTTGCTCACTATGGAGTCTTGGCTAAGCTGTTTCATCTCTTAGGGCCTGGGTATCCTCATTTATAAAATTAAGGGATTGTTGTAATTGGCCTTTAAGGCCCCTTCTTGCCTTTAAATCTATGATTCAATGATTCTGTAAAAAATCTTGTAGGCAAATGATAGAATCATAAGATGTATTGAAATTGACTAAAGAGAAGTAATCACTCCTTATATGTCCTTGGGTTCATGACAAAATAACAGACCAATTTGCAATCTAGAAATCTAATGAAGAGCCAAATGAGAATAGTTCCCACCAAATGTTGAGAGGGAAGCATCTGGGGAAGGAATAAGAGAAAGGAAAAGACCTTTTGTCTCTGGCCCACAAGTTTAACCAAAGGAGGATTTTGTGAACATCAAAAGGCAGAAGGATTTGGACTTCTCTTTATCATATTAACAGTGTTGAGTAACAACAATGCCAGGGTATAATCTGTGTCAGGAGCCAAGATCAATTAGCTACATTTCTGTCACCATTGTGCTCTCAAGAACTTGGTCATCCTGCAAGATCACATTAGCCTTGGTACTAATACTTTTTCAGTACCCTCTGATTGGAGGATGGAATGGTGAGCTCTTCTCAAAACTTCCATTTAAGAAAAGTACCCAGGTAAATCACTTCTTCATTTCCTAGTGGGAAGTACTTCTTTAGACTTCTGCATCATATTGCCGCTTCCCTTTGTGTATTGCTTTCTCCCATTAAACCATAAGTACCTGACTTCTGGATCCCATGAATAACAAGATGAAGGACTAGATATTTTTTCTGATCTTTATGACTTCTCAAACTTTACCCAAAAAAGAAATTGTGTCAAAGATCAAGGGATTTAAGATGCATCTATGATCTAGATCACACAGAATCCAAAAGAGAAGTTTAAAAAAATCAAACTGATATTCATTGTTTCTGAGTTCACATGAGGCTGCTCTAAATGACACAAGGATCCTACATATGACTTTTAACAAAACCTCACACCACACCATAGTACTGCTTCCATATTTCAAATATCAAGGCGAACCCAGATCCAGATTGCAAAAGTTTCCTCAGACATCCAATACTGGAGCAGACAAGTCTATAACACCAGTACTACAAAGCTCTAGAATATTTGTGCTGGGGCAGACAACTCTATAGAATAATGCTGCAAAACCCCAAATTGTCATACTGTGGAGGACAACTCTGTAGCACTAGCACATCAGTTTTCCAAACTATCAGAGAAGGGCCAAAAAACTAAGAATCAGAGGGAGCAGGATAGGATGTCAGGATAAAACAATGCTTTGAGACAGTTGTATAACATTCTGCTAAGCCTGAGGGGCACAGTATTCATCTGTACATACAAAAGTAATTTTGGTTTAAGATCTAGACTGGTGAACGATAGGTCAACAGACACAGAGACAAAGGCTAGTGAGCAACCCAGACTGTTGCCCAGTATGGGGGGAAG
Source organism: Antechinus flavipes (assembly GCF_016432865.1). Classification (NCBI taxonomy): domain Eukaryota; kingdom Metazoa; phylum Chordata; class Mammalia; order Dasyuromorphia; family Dasyuridae; genus Antechinus; species Antechinus flavipes. The sequence continues at coordinate 372,695,756 of NC_067400.1, read as the reverse complement.
CTAAGATGCTTTGTAAAAGCCCAGAGAGGACAACCAAAAATTGAGGAATAGTGAAAAATTAGAAAGAAGAAAAAAAAAAGACTACAATTACCAAATAGCTACACAAAAGAAAACTCAAGCCTTTACTAAATGCATATAAATCAACAGGGAAAATTTTAACAACAGAAGGAAATATAACTTCAGATGTAATAAACAAATTCAGGGATCTGTGAATAAACACTGCAACAAAAAAAGAGAGAGAGAGAGAGGGGAAAAAAAAGGAAAAAAAATGATTCAGTGAAACAGAACTTTATGGAAGGTGAGAATACTATGGAACCACAACACATTTCTTGAGTAATACAAAAAGAAATGAGAATTATGAGAATGAAATTTATGAACTGCACAGTAAAATCTATGAGCAGAAATAGAAAAGCTAGAATCTACAATGCTTCATAAAAACAAAGCAAAACAAAACAAAACAAAACAAAACAAAAAACAAAAAAAAAAAACAAAGGAGAAAACAATAGATTGAAAATGCAAATATATAGAAGTGAAATAATCTAACAAAAAAAAGCAAAAAAAATAAGATTATAAGAAAATATGTTCACTAGGCAAGGAATATATTCTGGTTTCAAAGACATGATTTGCTGAAGTTTCTAAGAATGATAGTCCCAGAAGAATATGACAAGATAAAATAATCAGTGATAGTAGAGATACCTTTAGAAAAAGATGAAAGTAACTAAAAGAGCATAGAACTGTATTTATAGGCAGAAGAAAAGGGAAATAAGAACTTTCAAAAATATTAATGACAGAAGAACGAAAACATAAGCCTTACTATAATAACTTTAAATGTGAATGGATTAAACAATCCAATAAAAGAGGGGAAAGGTGACAGATTGAATAAGAAAACAAAAACTTACAGTCTGCTGCTTACCAGAAACATATTAGAAAAAAAAAAAAAACCAAAGACATACAAAATAAAATAGAGGGAAGGAAAAATTTATTCTGCATCAAGTAAATTAAAAAAAAAAAAAAAACAGGAGTTGCAAATGCTGACAAAGCAAAAACAACATAATTCAGGAAATGACAGAACATCTCAACACAGAAAATTAAGTACCAATTTTAAAAATTAATATATCACCTCCAGAAAAATAGGAAAAAAAAAGTTTGCAATTTATAAGATACATAGTCATTAAATTAATGATTCATAAGGAACAAGTTCTTCAAGAAATCAATTGAAAGACCTTCAATTTCAAAGGAAAGGAAATTATTATAATACAAAACTATTCTGCAGTGACTAGAAAGCATAGGAAGGAATGGAATAATGTATTCTCAAGTATAATGAAGCTTAACTGAATGATGCCCTAGCTTGAAAATTTTACTTTAACCATAAGTGAAATAGAGAGAGAGAGAGAGAGAGATACATTCAATAACAAAGAGGCTTTTAAAACATTTTTAGAAAAAAAGTAAAAACTAAAAGATGACTTTGTAAACACATGAAACAACAGAAATATATGAAGAATGAATACATACATTAGCAAGGATAGCTCCAGTAACAAAGTGACAGCAAAAGCACAATAGACTTCTCTCTAAATGTAAACTTGAAGAAAGAAGTCTAGTGGAGGTAACAATGAAGATGCAGGTCTGGGACATTATGGACAAAACCTAAATTTTGCCCTGCCTACAAGTCAGTCAATGATTTTTTTTTTAACTTATTTGTTTTGTTTTGTTTACATTACAAAGTAGGAGAATACATAAAAGGATAGGAGGGAACGGGAAAGGGAAAAATGTATGACAATGCAGCACTAAATTAATAGAAAGCAAGCAAGGAGAGGTAGATCGACCCTATGGTCTCCAAAAGAGAAAAAACTACAAGGAAGTTTATGAGAAGGAGGAAGGAATGATTGAAAAGAGAATGGAATAAAGGAAGGAGGCCTGTTTTAGTTCTGGGAGGAAGATCCACTGATAAATGTTCTTATGGGTGCAGAGAAAGAGATGAGAACCTTGGATTATATGTGACCTGGGGATTTTTGTACTTGAAAGTCCATTTTTCCTGAGGGGAGGGATTGGAACTCCTTGAACAACTAGTACCTGGAAGAGTGGAAGAACATGAAGCAGGAAGGAGATGTCCAGGAAAATTGGGAATGGGAATAAGTAATTAGGGAGATCATTAATAGGCTGCATAATCAGGGATGTGATATGAGAGGGACCCTGTCATGAGACATTATCTTCTCTGACACCTACAATAATAAGCATTATTTTAGAAGTACAAACACAATGGGAAAAGAAATTAACAGGACAAGCTATGCAAAATAGTGGCAAAAAATGGCCTAGATGGAAAAGCCTAGAGTGTATATCTTGACATTTTGATTACATAAGACATATGAAAAATAGAAATAGAGCAAATTATAGGGGTCATGAATCAGAGAATGAGGCTTTTAGAGGAGACTGATAAAAATATGGAAAATGAAGGGAATGAGAAAGATCCTTTTTTGGAAAGGGGTACAAAAAATGAAGTTTAAAAGAAAAACTAATGAATAGAACTAGTTGGAAAATAGGAAAGGAAGGGACATCTATCGATTAATTAAAAGAGAAAAGGAGGGGAGGAATTATGTAACCAGGGAAAAATAGGAAAGAAAAGGAAGTAACAAATAAGAGGAAAGAATCAAGAGTGAGAGGAAAAATCAGTGATAGTAGACATACCTTTAAAAAAAGATTCAAGTAACTAAAAGATCCTAGAACTGTATTTATAGTAGAAGACAGGGGAAATAAGAATTTTCAAAAACATTAGTGACAGGAAGACAACATAAACCTCATTATTATAACTTTAAATCTGAATGTATTAAATAATCCAAAAAAATGGGAGAAAAGGTAAGCCATTGAATAAGAAAACAAAAATTTACAATCTGCTGCTTAACAGAATCACACTTAAAGAACCAAGAATATACAAAATAAAATAGAGGGAAAAGGGGAAAATTTACTCTTCATTAAATAAATCCAAAAAACTACAAGTTGCAAATATGCTGACAAAGCAAAAACATCCAAAAATTTTAAGGGGGCAAACAAGGAAACCATATTATACTGAAAGGAACCATAGGCCAAAAGTCATTATCAGATAAAGAAGGTGGATACTGAATTCTTTTTTTCATATTTATATCCTCAAAATTAATCTAAAGCCTGGCACATAAGTATTTAATGAAGGTTTATGAATTCTGACTCTAACTGACAAACTAGAAACAATGAAAAAAGCTTTAAAATTCTATGTAGATAGAACTCAGCAGAAAAATATACTATGCTTAAGAAGAACTTCATGATTAGGAAAGGGAACAAGGAACTATGAATTACTCTTTTATCTCATATGTTCACTAAACTTGAGCTCATTTTCCATTTTTCTCTATGTAGTTAAGTGAAAGCATGTCTCTACAATGGGAGGATATTTAATACCAATTTTTCTTACTCTACCATCATGACAGTATTTTCTTCTAATTAAGATTTACTGGATAATTGATATCAACTGATAATCAGTGGGGTAAGGAGAGTTACTGGAGTCTCATGAGTTTGAGACTCTGAACTATCCTTTCAGGTTAACGCCAATATCTAGGGGTAAAGAGTAGATAGTCCGGCTCTGGTAATCTAAACTTAAACTGTTAGTGAACTGTTGGGAGACTGAGCCTAAAATCTGTGCTATATGTATGGCAAGTTATAACCAAAATTGCTTCATAAACGTTATTCACTTTGATCTACTGGGAAGAGAGTTTAATACAAAGAGAACAGGGCAAGGAAAACTGACTCTGAAGCAGAGGTCTTGATGCTTTATGCTTGTGTCACTTTGGAAGAATCATTTAACCTCATAGAGTCTCAGCTGCTAAGATTTAGACTAGGTGTTCTTTGAGCTCTGTTCCAGCTCAAGAGCTATAATCCTACAATTCTATGATCCTTAAAACAATCTTGCAGGATAAGTAGGACTGGGTGAGATAGGTAGGATTGGGATTATAATCATGAGATTGTTAAGGTGTTAAGAGTTTAAATAATTTGGTCAAAGTCAAATGACTAATAAATGATGGCATTGGAACACAAAACCAATGTCTTTTCATTGTTAATTCAATGTATTTTTCTCTATATCATGCTGCCTGTAGGGTTCAATAGAGTAACTAATTGTGCAGTTTTCCAGTGACTTTTCTCACTTCCAATACCTAACAATTCCTACTCATAAAATATTTAATTAACCTATTTGCCTATTGAATCTGCAAAGTGATAGAACTATTAATATATATTATTTGGGGATGTTCCACCCTTCTCTCACCCCAGCTGATAATGCTGTCCTCCACCTCATTTTTTTTTGTTTGTAATATAAATGGAATCTCTCCTCCAAAAAAGTTTAATAATAATAATAATAATAACTTCCCATCTTCTGAGAATAATAATGAACTTTCTCTCTCCCAGAAAAGTTTAATGATAATAAGGAGAAGAAATCTCCTCTTCCCTAGGAAAAGATAATGATTAATAATAATTATAATGAACCTTCCCCCAAGAAAATGGAAGATGGAAAAGGAAGAACCTTTCCTCCTCCCAGGAAAATATAAGCTCCTTGAAGGCAGGAAGCAATTTTATTTTTTAATCTTTAAATTGTTTGCTTGGGGTTTTCCCTAGAGTGGGCATTTAATAAACATTTATTGATTAAAATTCAGGTTTATAACACTGAACTATAAACCTGAATTCTTCCTATAACCTAATCAATATTTTGTTTAAAAATACAGTCAGAAGCATAAAACTAGTTTACTAATGATTCCTCAGTTTTGAATTGCAACAAGCAAAAGAAAAACAGTACATTTTGTTTTTACTTTTTTTTAACTATCAATTTTACTATCAAACAATAGCAGCATAAAATCAGAAAGATATTTTAAACACACATATATATAAAGTGTGTTAAACTTCAAAAAATAATTTTGAGAACAAAGGTCAAATACTATGCCAATTGCAAAATATCATGTAGTAAACTGGCACTATGTCCTTAGGGCGAAGGTTAATCCTAAATACAAAACATGAGCTCTATTATTAGCATTTTCTATTCCTAATCCTGTTAAATTTCTACTCTCCTAAAGGCCTGGAGATTCATAGACTCAGTACACAGGTCAGATGTTTTTCATATGCCAGGGTATTTCCAATTCAACTTTGTTCCTTGATGAAAAATGAGAAAGAGAGACACACATATACAAGAGAAACAAACACACACACACACACACACACACACACACACACACACACAGAAAGAAAGAAAACAATCAAAACCCTAATCAACTTATCCTAATTTTTATCAAAATGAAAATATTTATGGAGGAAGGGAAGTGAGTGGGAAATAGGGCTGGAATTTCACCTTTGTCACACTACTTTAAATTAAGTCAGACTAGTCATGTGGCTTTCAGAAGTACAATAGCAATGTGGCTAATAATTTTAGCTGAATTCATAGTAACTACAATCCCTATTGTATAATCCTGATATTTGAAGCAGAAATCTTTGTATGCTAGAATCTTGTCATCAAGATCTTCCCTAAGCCTATTCCATCTCCAAGAATATACTTCAGCAAAAGGGCTGAGTGATATAAAATGTCCTTTGAGTAGATAAAATAAGAAAATTCATCCATCTTATACATTTCATAAGTTTTTTACTTTCCTAGTTAGTATAGTCTACTTGGCAAATCAGTGGAGTTCTTTGCTTCATCAAAGTACACACAAAGTGAAAACAATCCATTTGTCTGAAAAAGCAGCACATGACAAGAGCATGGGTGTTTTCAAGAAAAAGTAGCTACTGAACAAAGGACATGCCCTGCGTGTATTTTGCTAGAGATGGAAAAACTAGAACTAGAATATGAGTGCAGAAGCTTTGATCTATATGATAAGAGTTTAGTGGTCCCTTTGTTCTGGTTTTTTTTTTTTTTTCTTTTTCTTTTAAATCACTGTACAATTTCTAAAGGTAACTTAGAGATTCTTATTTTTCCCATGGTCCCTTCACCTTCACTATGGCAAATCAGATGTTCTTGTGGTATATAATGACTTTTCACATGAATAATATGAGCCAATCTACCCTAATTCTTTTTTTCTTTCTCTCAAAACTCAAGTTTATCCCTCAATCCCTCCCCAAATAAATGCCATTGTAAATTAGCTCCTAAAAGAATCAAATTCCTCTAACTGTGAATTTATTTATTAAATATTCTCTTTATGGACTAAGATCTTTTGAATTTCTCAAAAACTTTGTAAGGAATGCATAGTTTGGAAAAATCCAAACCTTCTGTATGGAGTAGAAAGTGCTACCCTCCATGGTACTAAAGACCGGAACTGAGATCACTTTCAAATTAAAGGACCTATAAAACATCTGTAGTGCTCTGATAATTTTAAATCACTTTCCACTGCCTAAGTCCAGATTCCCTATCACTTTCAAGCTGAAACACTTATGATAAATTTGAAGGACTCTAATAATTTCAAATCATTGTGTACTGCACATGCCCAGAACCTTGATCACTTCCAAATTCAAGGGCATATAAAAATTTGAAGAGCTTCAATTATTTTAAATCACCATGTGCAGCATATAGAGTGATTTTAAATTGTTGTAGTGCCTCACATTTTTTTAAGCACTTCAGTTTGGAATGGAGTCAAGCTGCATTCCAGCATAGCAGTTCAAGGAAGCATATTGGACTGATTTGAAATCATAACACTCATCAAAAATAGAAATTTATATACCTCCTCCCACCCACCCCCCAAAAATTGAGGAAAGGGCAAAAAAAATTTGCCAAGGTTTTAAATAAAATTTACTTTTCTCTCTTCACTTAGAAAGAAGAGAAGAATTGAGGTATCTACTAGACCAGGCCAGATCTAAAGGAATTTAAAAAGTGAGGAGTAATTTTCCTTAAAGTTCTAGCACAATGAGATAAAAGAAACACAGCCAAGGAAGTGGAAGAAGGCTCTGAAGGCACAGCAGGCAAATTCATCCACTCCTACAAGCTGAATTTTAATGGAAGTGGCATTTCAGTGATCATGTTTTTCCTTGCCTCAATTTGCCCAGTAAAGGATAATTTTGTGATTTCCTGTCTTTTGAAGCATGATTATTTCACATTTTTTTTTTTTTTACTAACTGATGGTATTTGCTTCTCCATTCCCCTGCCTCTCTAAGCTTCTTTTTTTTCCTATATTTTCTTTGTTTGGTTGTGGGAAGGGGTGAATACAGACATTTTGCCCAGCATAAAAATCAGAATGTATTAGGTTAGTTTTCAAGAACTTAATCTTTATAGGACATAAAATATCAAGACAAACTATTTAGGATGGTCTTTCTCAAGAATTTTCCATCTCCACATCTTGTTCCACAATAAATAAAAACTAAACCCTCTTCTACCATACACACATACACACACACACACACACACACACACACACACACACAGAGAGAGAGAGAGAGCCTGGAAAGAACCAAAACAAATCAACAACAACAAAGGTTATATTTTTGTTGCCTTTGGGCTTTCACGTATATTTGGCCTGGCACTGCCCAGGAAGCAGGGCATTCTTCGCAATTCTGCTTCAGTGAAAACATACTGTCCTGTAGTTAGTAGGAAAAAGGGGGGAAAGAGCCTGAAGGCACTGGAATAATTAAGCGAATGCAGTGACAGCTGTGGCAGGTCCCGGGCAGGACTGGCTCCACTGAGCTGAATTAATGACATCAACAGCCCAGCATCTCCATTAACATTTGATCATTAATTATTACCCTCTGACAGTAAGATCTGAAACCTCCTTATGAGTAGTCTCTTATTAATCTACCTTACCTGCCCTAAAAATTGAGCATCCTTCTCACCTCAGTAGAAGTAATCTTGCCCCTTTCCCCCATACTCAACTTTTTTTTTTCCTTTAAAAATCAGCAATTGTTTATTTGCCATAGCAAACAGAGATGGACATCAGGTTATATGTCCTTGGAATAAATGACCGGATTTCACTTTCTCAGAAGAAGCATTTTCATTTCAAAAAGTAAGTAAACATATCTGATTATGTCACAAAAGCTATTAGTTATCTACTTTGAGTGTGGTTAGAATAAAGGAAGGGGGCACCCTGGCATTCAATCTCTTAGAAGGGCCACCCAGGACAATGCATGAGTAAATAAGTCACAATGTCCTCTTACCTTGTGATGCCTGGGACAAAACAGCATGTGAGTTGTCAGATGGCAGTTGGAATGCATCCTTTTACAACAGCTTATTTCAGATTCCAATTATTGGAGATATGATCAGTGTGTTAAACTGCCTTCTCAATTCTACAGACACTTAATGTTTCCTTGGCTCAAAACCCTAAGAAAACATATAATAAGTACATATTTTTTTTAAAAAGGAAAACAGCAGTGAAAAATGCATCCAGTATTCATTCCAGGGCCTTCTTATCCTTTTAACTCATGTTCTTTTCACTTTAAAATGAGGAACAATTATAATACATATTTTGGGGAAATAAAATTACAGATTATATTGGTTCTCCAAATGTTCTTGGTAAACTTTTAAGTCCAACTTTGAAGTATAAAAGTTATTTATAAATAGGAAAATATTAGGGGAAGGAGTAAAGACTAGTTGAAAGATAAATGTGGAGTTTCTCAGCAGAGTAATATGGCCAAGTAAGGCTTTACTTCCTCACAGTCTCCTCCCCCCAACTTAAGCTCATCATAGGAGAGGTTTGCTGTAGAATACTGACTCTGCCCTAAATTGTAATGTCTCTGAAATGCTGACATTCTTGATAAAATATATAAGAATAAGATACCCCAAAACAGGAAGCTACCTTATCTAAACCAACAATCACAGAAAAGCAGGAGTGGAAAGGATACTAGATTCAGAGAATCTGAGTTCAAATTTTGACTATAACATTAACTGGCTATCTTATCATAACTTGGTATGGGCAAATGATTTCTTTTTTTTTTTTAAGGTTTTAATTTCCTTAATCATAAAAGGAGAAAATTGGATTATATTAGATTATCTCTAAATTCTTTCCAGCTCAAACTCCTATGATCTACTTAGCTTTTAGATGGAATCATTTGCATGAAAAGTCCCCCCATAATATATAGGGATGGGTCCAGAACCTAGGATTTCACTGGTGGAGAAAACTCTTTGGGTAAACTAACTCCCTACATAAATTACAGTTACCTAAGAAGTAATTTCAAACTCAAATAGGACTTGAACCATTGAACTATATATAAAGATCCCTGCAGAGTGTTTAGTGATTTAGAAAACTATATAATAGAATAAATTCTATTGTACTTTTATTAATTTTGTTAAGTATTTTCCAGTTATATTTTAATTTGGTTCTAAAAGGAGTATCAACCTGTATACATGCTTCAGATGCTTATTTGACACCTCCAGTCTAGTGTGCCCATAGATTAAGGGATTTGCCCAGATTTACAGAGCCAGACTATGTCATGGGTAGGATTTGAATCTAGGATCCAAGGCTGCTATATCCTCTATGTTACAACTACCTATATAAAATACTATATAAATATATTTATTATGATTAAATTGAAGCACAACACACAATTCTTCCCTTGCTGCAAATATTAACCCATATTCTCTTTCTAAGCATAACACAGATATGGTAGAGCTTAAGAATATGGTCACTGCTTCCAATGACCAAAAGCAGAAACAGAAAATCATAAATTCATTTGGTATGGTAGTTTCATATATCAGACAAGGTGAATCTTGCAGAATCATATCTGATCAAAAGATGCAGTGAATCTATTCTGCTGTGGTTTCACTAAGATGGATATCTGAAAGCTTGGCATTTGTGGGTCCCTATTGATCACAGTCAAGTACGTGGTACAGAAGACAAAGCTCATAATTTGGGAGTCAAGAAGTCATGAGTTGAATTCTGCTTCAAACCATTTACTCATTTCAGTCTAAACATTTATATTTATAAAATTGTAATAAATAACACCACCAATTTTGGGGGACTGATGGCAGTCATTCAGTCAATAAGGAATTACTAAACACTTAACTATGTTCCAGGAAGTATGTTAAGCTCTAGGGATACGAAAATATGTAACTATCAAATGAGATAATATGCAACAAGTGCTTTGCAAATCCTAAAATGCTTTATAATGCTATCTATCATTATTACTATTATCACAGGCTAGTGTAAGCAGATCACAGCAAATCCAATCAATGTTTCCACTGCATTCACTCTATATAAGGCCTTTAAACCTATAATAGAAACACACTGATTTCTTCTAGGACAAATATCTTGTTTCTTCAGGAAATCTTCCTATCCTTAATTAAGGTCGAATGTACTTAAACCATAACCTTAAAATACTGTCGTTACAGTAACATAGTCATCTTTACCTTATTTTAGAAAAGATCCCTAGCTTCAGCCCCTTCACTCCATGCCATAGATCAACATTTCCAAACATTCACTGTATGTAACTTCCCTTAACAGATGAGTATCCTTTCCAGTTACTTTCTTAGACATGAGGTCAACTGACTACATAAAAATATGTATACAAAAGCATTAACAAAGTAAAACTGAGGTCACAGAGACTGGAAAATCATAGAGCTAGAGAAAGTATGAAACTACCATTTGGCTGATGTGTAAAAGAGAGGATTTAGATGGCTCAAAGAGACAAAATTGTGCATTCTTATCTAGATTATTTTCTTTATGATCTTTATTATATATTTGGTCAATCTCCAGTAATAATCACCTATTAGTCATCATCACCAGGAAAGATACCTAAAAATATAACTCATTTTCCCTCACCTACAGATACACCCTGTTCTATGCTAATGCTAATCCCCTTCTTATTCAATCAATTCTGGCTACTTCTGCTAGGCTGCGCTTTAACCAATACTCCTACCAAGGCTTTTTGTTCTCCATCGGAGTTAAATCTCTTAGAATTGATCTCAGAATTGTGAAAAATGCAACCTAGTAATAAACTTTCATAGATAAATGGGATTCTAGCTAATACAACCAAATCTGATTCACCTTCCTTCTCCTACATTCACTCTATTACCAGTGATATGACTAATTTTCACCCAATTTTTACCTTACCATGCTCTCTCAATTTTTCTCTATACTACATTAATTAATGGTCATCCCTCTATCTTGCTTATGCATCTACATCTCAGTCCACTGGCTTACAAAAATGAACGTCATTTGATGGATTCTGAACAAGTGGTTCTGACTCACTAAGCCGGATAGAGAAAATACTGTACTTTGCCAGACTTCATGTCCTCTGTGAAATAGGGTCAACAATAACACTATGTTCAACCCAAAGCAATTAAAACATAGTTGAAGACCCTTGGATGAAAAGATGCATATAAACATAATATATCAGAGTGATATCCTCATGATACATCTAATTAAATACATTATCCATAAGTTTTCTTACAGGGAACATTAGAAACCAACATTTTAAAGAGTTGTTCAATTGAATGCCTTATTAAAAATTTCCTTGTTTTATTCATTTTATACTAGATTCACAATGACTCTTTAAAAAATTAAAATTTTGCATTTTGATTGCTTTTTAAAAATTATTTAGGAAAAGATTACAGAGAAGATATTGTTTGACATTGAATTTCTGTTAACCATGTCTTCCAATGAAGCATAGTTGTACACATTGTTTTAGAGCTAACATAATGAGAAATATTTTCAAAGAGGGCTGTGTTTCAAGCCAGATGGTTTATCTGCCGAAACAATTCTCCCAGTAGAGAAGTAGGGGCTGCACAGTTGCAGTAGTGTTCAGAAGCCTAGTGCAGTAGATTCATTTGGCACCCACATTTAGGAGTCAAACAAAAGTGTGGTTTGTGTGAATTTCAGACTCAGACGTTCATAAGTGAAAAAGAGTTTTCTGTCATTGTACATTATGCTTTATTGTAAAGGGAGTAACATGTTTATATCACAGACCCAATGTGCAAATATCATATCCTTTCCCAAATATATCTATTAATAAATTCCCTAAAACCTTGTAAAGAGGTTGGTTCAGAAACGTGTGAATTCTTACTAGAAAAATGAATTTACTAATATTCATGCTGTCATGTAAATTTCAAATCTATCCTCTGAATTTGAAAGAAATAAATGAACATGTATCCATGAGTACAGAGTCCATTGCTGAAACTAAAAGATCTTCACAGAAGAATGAAATGTGCAAGTTAAAGTTTAAAGCAATAGGCCTTTTTGTTCTAATATACTTAGAGAAAAACTCCAAAAAGGAGGCTATGTAGCTTAATTAGAGATACACAAAAGGTATGGGGCAAGGACAACATAGTATGGTTACTATAGCATCCCCTGATCCCTCTTCTCTTTTATACAAGAGTGGAGATAAACACTTTCAGTATAGAAGCATTCTTTCAACAGAGCTGAAATGGGTATGTTCAGATTAGAATAGTCCCTCAATCACTGACTATACATATATTGGGGTCTAAATCTCAAAAACAGGATTGTGGAAGAGACTGAGAAGGAATCCAATTAAGTATGTCAGGAGGAAGACAGACATAATAGTCTTCAGATTATAGCAAGAAAAAGGAGTCTACAATAGCTTATGACATTTGGGGCCATTTTTAGTATTACCCAAGACAACTCCTGGATCAACCTGGGCCCCATGGCATGTTCCTATTCAACTTTTTATGTCTTTTTAAATAGTGTTTGGAAGGATATTGCGCTACTCCTGAAGTCACAGGCACATTGGCTAGTAGAATGGAAGCTTCTCACTTGAAATGTTGCAAATAAAGAAGTTTACAGCTTTGTGGGAAGAAGAGCAAAGAAGAGCTATGTGGGAAAGGAGATCCATGGCAAAAGCAGAGCAGAGGAAGGAAAGGATACGCCAAGGATGAGGAGGAGATACGCCTATACATGTACATAGGTCAACACATACAAGTTGGTCTTTGGCTCCTCTCATGAGATGGGTTGTTTCTGCTTTCTTAAGTGCTTATCACTTGTTTTTTTAAGAGTTACTTCAATAAATGGTTTAAGGCTTCACATTTCCTACCTCCCAAAAGATTTCATAAATGCCCCTCTCTAGCCAGGTTTTCTAGATTGTTATTTGAATGGCCATTTCTCCAGAATGCTACTATTCACATTTTAAAAATAAAACTGTAGAAGTAGAGAATTCCAGAAGGGGTTACCATCCTCTGAAACTTCTCAAGCATCCAAAGGGATGGGAAAATCCCTGAGATTCCAGAGATTAAAAACACACACATGGGAGGTTCTAAATAAAGAAATTCCTGGGTATGTTGGGAAAGTTGGCACCAGTGTTACAATTCTTAGTCTCATGAACTTCACTTTTGAGTGAGCAATTGCGTGTGTGTGTGTGTGTGTGTGTGTGTGAGAGAGAGAGAGAGAGAGAGAGAGAGAGAGAGAGAATATCAGGGAAAAACAAGTGTCTCTTTTTTTCTCATGGATTATCTGGTTCTGTGTTATTTCATTTATTCCCTCAAAGTTTCCCATACCTTTTTTTTTTCTTTTGCATTTAAACAGGCAACCTGAATTTCAGGTCATGTTTGTAAAACTGCAATGTGAAAAATATGTCATTATATGGGGGGGAAAGGAACAGAAATATCTGCACCAAATAGGCTATGGTTAATAATTTCTTACACATAGTGTATACAGATTGCTTATGTTTTGGTTGTTTTTTTAGAGTTCACTTGGAAGAGAGGATAGATGGCTAGACTTGGAATCAGACAGACATAGTTTCAAATTCTGTCTCTTAGACTAGTTCCATGACCCTAGGCAAGTCACTTAATCTCTCTCAGCCCCTCTTTCCTCAGTGACATGCTGACAAGTTGGAGAAATTTAGAGTACTATGGGACCAGTATAAACTATTATAGATCTTGAACAATATATAAAAGGAATGCCAAAATGTAAATGGAATAAAGACATAAAAGAACTCTATAAGTTCCAGTAAGGGATTGTCAGCAAATTCATTACACTCTGATAGTAAAGGCAAAATCTTTGTTCAAGAGAACACATCATAAAATATACTTCCTTCCCACCTACAGACTCACAGGTATACTGGAAAATGACTGCGATATTGAAACAAATGGGATTATTGAAACTTTAAAATTCAAAGTGCCTCAGTATGTTGGTGAAATAGTGGGAGAGAAATCACAGGTAGCTATTGTCAGCGAAGACATGATTATCTCTTTGATATTCACAGTTTAGCTGGAGAAATGGGAGAATTATGAGAAGAGACTAAAAGGAGGGCTGGCTTTATTGTTCATGGATCCAGCCAACATACAAGCATTATCTTTATTCCCAGCCACTATAATGACTATAGATCTGATTTACTCTGGCTAGATGAACATTGATATCCAATCTAAACAAATGTTGAAGATGTGCTAAGAGGAAAGTCTTTATCAACTAGCACATATTATGAAATATATGTGTATTATGTATTATATGTGTATTTCATATATGTATGTGCTATGAAATAAATGTGTATTCTATGTGTTATATATAAATGTATATGTTTTATTTATGTGGATGTATTTTTGTATAAAAATATATTCATATAAATATAATATATAATCTTCTATGGACCAAACTTTAAAGGCAAATACCTATCAATTATCTATATAACTCTGAAGAAAAAACAAGTGTTTTTAAATGTTTGCTTCTCTCCCCTTTTCCCCATCCTGACCTCTAACACTACTCTGTATATGCTGCTTTTTAATCTTTTTGAGCTACTTCTCCTGGCATGACATTTAATGAGGGCATTGGATACACTCAAACTGGCAGCATCACATAATTCTCCAAAGCAGCTGCTTTGGAGAATTTATTTCCCAATTTTTTCTTTGAAAAGTTTTGTCATTTGCCAGTAAGCTGATCATATTATGTCACACTCCAGGTTCTTTGGCCCTATGACATTCATAAGATAACTTTTGTAAATATTTGGTAAAGGATCTGCTGCTAGAGCTTTTTTTTTTTTTTTTTTTTTTAAGTGCCAGGTCAGTTATTTGCTGCATCAAAATATTTCTGGGTAATTAATGCCATGTGTCTTTAAATACCTCCATGTCCTAAATACCTGGAAATCTGCCAAATGCTTCAGCACATCATTAGGATTTTCTTGTCTGACTTTTATTTATATGACATAAGTGGCATTTATATGACTTTAAATGTGTTTTTGGAAGAAAAATCGGAGCTTGTGTTTTGCCCGTATTGTGGTCGCTTATAATATCAAAATTATATGTGTGTGTATGTGAAAAGATAGGCAAGTTGAATACAATTCAAATATTTGTTGCATCAAGAGCAAACTGGATATTTCCAGAAAGTGAACAAATTGAATTATTCATGAGGCCATGGGCTAAGTCAATACCCACATATCTCTATCTGAAACCAGATCCTGTTTAATAGTTTGCATGGTAACAATATAAAGCACAATTAAGATTTATAAATATTATGTGCAAACAGAAAAGAGGGATAATTTGGTGAATCCATGTATCTGTAATGTGCATACCCTGAGATACTTTCATATTTGTGAAATAGATATAATTAAATAAAAGAAAAAAATTTGTTTCAATGATATGAAGCTCTGAAAACTACTAAGAATCAGGAATTAATCAAAAATAAATAAATAAAGGAATAGTTGATTGGAGTAAACTAGCCAAAAAGATGTGTTACAAAAACCCCAAGTTTTTTTTTTTCTTTTCCTTGTAAGGAATAAAATAAAATATTATTATTTTGCTATGCATAAAAGATTAAATCATTGTCTGCCTTCCCCAAATAGTACAATATCTATATAGTTTAATTAGGTTGGTGCTTCTAATGTCCCCTAAGTAGTTATCTAGTCTTCTGAGAAAATTTTGATTCATCAACAATATCTTGAGGGCACCTAGCCTACTATGTGCAAGAGGCAGCAAAATCATAAAAGAGATTTGATCAAAGCCCGTGACATTGGAAATTTCTAAAAAATTAAGTTGTTTGAAGAACTCTAGAAGGGCACTGAAATTGGGTCCTCTAGAAGTCCTAAAGTAATGATGTCCCTAATCTAATATTATGTTTAACCTTAAATCAGATCTCAACCCCCAATGATTTTTAGATCCAGCCTAATCTCCCAAAAGCCCTTTAGACCAGAGCAACATGAGTGTTGGCAAATCTGTGGAGATCTCTCTAGACATGATATCTTGTTTTTCCTTGGTTTGGCCATGTATCCTTCAGATTCTGCCCATGGATATTGTGACCATGGAGATCCAGGCCACTGCATGCTGGAGATGCAAAAGCTTCCAGGTGGTCTATGTTTGTTATGATTGTGCCTGGCCTCTAAATAAAAGAAAATTTACAATCCCTTACCTCCCCTACATCAGTGCCAGCTTTTAAATAAAATGTCTAGAATAGATTTATTGCCAATGAAAACCGCCAGATTGGCAGCCTAATTTACCTACCAAGCAGGCAACATCACGAAAAGCCACATCAACCTAAGTCCTGTATCTGAAATACATTCTCAAAAGCAATTCAGCTCCACCATTATTTAACCTCTAGAGTGTGTGTGTGTGTGTGTGTGTGTGTGTGTGTGTGTATGTGAAAGAGAGAGAGAGAGAGAGAAAGTGTGTGTGTTTGTGTGTGTGTGTGTGTGTGTGTGTGTGTGTGTGTGTGTGTGTGAAAACAAAGGGCCCACTTGTTCTTCCATTGGGGACTTCATAAAAATAATCCAGTATCATTTCATATTAATGAAAGTCTCCATGACTCCTACTCACCTGGTTTGAATGACAAATAGGGAAATAGGGCTAAAAAACTGTCTCTGTCTCTCTGTCTCTGTTTGTCTCTGTCTCTGTCTCTGTCTCTCTGTCTCTTTCTCTCCCTCCCTCCCTCTCTCCCTCCCTCCTTCCTTCCCTCTCCTTTATTCTCTCCCTTTCGTTTCTTCTCTCCTTCTCTCCTTCTCTCCCCCTGCCTCTCTGTCTGTCTGTCTTTCTGTATGTGTCTTTTTTTCTCTCTCTTTCTCTGTCTCTGTCTCTCTCTCTCTGTCTCTCTTCTCTCACCCCCATTTAATCTCTAAGGGATGAATTTCATGTCACTTCTCCAGAGAGAAAACACCTGTTTTCATGATTCTCAAGGGGCTTGTCTATGGCTCATTTCCTTCATCACCTAACAGATACCGGACCTTGTGCAGAAAGGTGTGGCTTTCAAAACATGATGTTTGTTCATCATTGTTCAACCCCTCCTCCCCAGTCCTACTGATCCACCTCTGCCACCCTGAAGCAACATTTTATTACTTTTTAAAATATAGCTACTATATAGCAGGAGAAACAGGAGCATTTGTAACGAAGCACAAAAGGTTAAAACAGCAACAAAGGTAACAATCTCAACACCATCAATACCTATTTCTTTAAGATTTCAGACAGGTTAATCCAACCAATGAAACCTCTTCCAATGTCTTACTTTATTAAAGATACCCAAAGTGACTAGTTATCAAGTCGATAGGAAGTAATATTTCCTTGCTCCCTATATAGCTCATGTGTCACTATACCTAAAAACTTCTACCTTTGCTATTTCATCAACCTCTGTCTTCATGTATTATTTAATAAACTGTTTAGAGCATGCCTAATTACAAACATTTGTTATAGATTCCAACCCTAGAAATGTGTGAGAATATGTTAAATTGTTTCCTACCTAAAGTTTTAATGAGAGTATAATACCTCCGGCCCATATGCTTCAAGAACGTTATCCTTAATTATGTAACATGGGTACTTTACTGATATCTGTTAACTGCTCAAGCAGCTGTGGTTTTCTGCTTTTTTGCGCTGCTCAGGAGAAGCAGTGAGTTCAGCTTCCCCTTTTGGGGGGTTGCAAAATCCATGCCCCAAACAGGTGTGTGCAATCATGAACCGCAGTGATGAGCCCAAACTGCTGCCTTTCTAAAAATTCCACCAGCCGGTGACAGGGCTGGTCAAGGTTACACAACCTTGTTTTCCACCGGTTATTTTGATGATTCATTCCCCTCAGGGAGGTGAATTTCTGCCATCATTCACATGCTCCTGTTTCTGATAATTAGAGGAATTGGTTCCTCATTCTCACTTTTTTTTCTCCTCACTGATTCTGGCTCTTTTGGAAGGTGTTTGGGAGAAGAGAGAAGGAAAGGAAATCTTTGGTTTCTTCTGTAACTTGGGCTCAAAGAAAGTATCTGGAGCAGGTATGCCTTTAAAGTAAAACCACACATATCTATTCACTTATCAGAATTTAGACATCCAGATCTTGTTAGGGAAATAAGACCTACCTGGAAGGGGATCTGGTTTATAGTCACGCCTCTGCCTCTAACTAGTTGTTTGAGGACAGGTCATTTTATCAAATATGAATCTCTAAAGGGATTATATACCTAATTAACTGTAATTTGGTGTGATTTCTGCATCATTTCTAAAGGCATTTCAGTACTATCAGTGAATGATTGTACATATTCAAATAGTCAAAGAGGCAAAGTTGGAGACTCACCTGTAGAAATCATTTCAAGGCTATAAGAGTTGACTACAGGTGCGCGCGCGCACACACACACACACAAGTACACAAGAGCTCATTTTACATGGCTTAAAGGAGGTCATAGTTTCTGGTTACTGAGCATTCTGCATTTAAACCTGCAATTTGGTGGTAAAAGGATGACTTCCATCACATTCTGCATTTTACTAAACTAAGGAGATTGAGGAACAGAGACATTAAGTGCCTTCGCCTACAGTCACGTTGATAATAGAAAGGAAAACTAAGATTCAAACATAGGTCCTCAGCCTCTGAGACTTCCAATTGTACTAGGCTGAGTTGCAATCTCTTACATCTGCTCTAGGCCTAATATTTTGTGATTTTAGAGCTTTATCTAAATCCTATCCTTTAACTGGATATTCCTATTCCAAAAAAACCTCATTACTCCAAAGAGTTTTTCTACTCTTCTTTTGGATCAGTCTTCAATCTTACTAAAGTAAGTGTATTTCTTCCAAAGAGGGCTACTTTAAAATAGAAAACAGGCATTTAAATATGTGAGCTTCAACAAAATTTTTAAAAACTAGTTTTGACTTCATGGTCACAAAAATCACAAAACTTCAGATTTGGAAAGAACTCCAGAGACCCTCTACTCCAACCTAAACCTCCCTTATGGGGGCCATCACATGACATGTGTCATTTTAGTTTTTGTTTTTAAGATTTCTAGGGAGCATGGATACTAGATACTAGAGGGGAGAAATACAAAAAGTTGTTTCTGTCTTTTAGCACTCCTATAGCATCATGAAACAGTATTGTATAGAAACAAGAACATTGGAAACATCAGAAGACTGAGAATCTAGATATCATTCTTTACCACCTGGCTATCTAAATACTACTCAAGCTTCTCCTCTCCACATTTTAGCTTCCTTATCTGTAGTATGGTTCTATATGATTTCTAAGGACATTTCCTGAGCTAGCAGTCACTAAATCAACATGTTATATATATTCAATCACATGGAGAAATCATTTTAAGGATGCAAGAACTGACCACTTGTGTACATGCACACTTTCATGAACATGTGCGCGTGCGCATACACACACACACACACACACACACACACACACACATGAGCTCATTTCACATTGCTCAGAGGTGGTGACAATTTCTGGTTACTAAGCACCCCACATTTAAACCTGCAACTCTTTGCTAAAGGAATGATTTATTTTGCATTCTTTTCTTAATATTCAGGACTCAGAAGTAGTTCTTTTCTTTTGACTCTGTGGGGTATCACAGGTCTACTAGGGCTCTCAACAAGAAGAATGATATCATTAAGTAAGAAAAGTTATAAATCTCTCATTACTTGATCCTCCTTCTATCCTTTTCACACATGAAAAATGTTTTCAAAAGGAGTCATTCCAAGTAGATCTAGATAGGATAACTCATGGAAATCTATTATGAGGAGTAGCTAGAATAATAATAATAGCCATAGGTCACTCACACAATAAAGGAATGATTGGAGTAAGTCCTAGGGGAGAAAGAGTGTGTTTTATGTTATCACTACTACAGTTCTTGGTAGCTGCTAGGATGTGGGCCCTGCAGGAGTGGTGGATCACTAAGGCAAAGCTACTTCCCCAAAAAGAAATTCAGAAAAGATATATAATGAAGCAAGAGCTAGAAGTTGACCCCATTGCTTTGATTGAAATGACCTAGTCAAAGAAGGACATAGAAAGTGGGACCTTCTTATTATCACTTCTATGTAAGTTTAAAGGCCAAAGGAATTTGTAAAGCTTTGCTTAGGAACTGGACCACACATTTCACTTTGTCATCCTGATAAAATGACATCAAACAAGCGAGTTTGGCTTCTTCGTGTCTTCATAGTGTGATGGCTGAGATACAGGGGCACAGTTCCGCCTGCTTCTACAAGTGCAAAGGGCATTCAATTTTTGCTAATTCTTTGTCCCAGTAGGCACAGATATAGAAATATGACAAGATGCTGAATCTGGGACACAGAGAAGAGTCCAAAGGTTTTCTAAGCATAGTATTTTATTACTTTCTTTCTCCTCTCCTTTATACAGAGAGGCCACTCTTAGACTACTTTTTGGAAATAGGAAGACTGTAAAAAAGAAAACATCCCTGAAAAATCAAATAATTCTAATTTCAACAGATGATTGTGCAATTGGGCCTGAGAACTGCCTTTGTGAGCCACATCCAAAGGAATGCCTGCAGACAACAAAGTTGAGAAATCAGATAGTCAAGAACACCAACATTGCCAGATTCTAAGGGAACATCTGTTTCTATGTTCTTTGAGCTGCTAGAGACATGATCACTTCACTGTAGATTACATAGTCCTCTAAACTAGCATTCAAATCCTTATCAAGAATAGCATGGGACCCAAGACTAAACATTTCATGCAGTAGACAATGAAAAATATAGAGCTTTCCAGAAATGAGAAATCAAGAAAAATTTTTACACATGGTTCTATCTCTTCCCTCCTTCCTAACAATTTCTTAGCATGTCTTCTAAATCATAGAATTTCTATCCTTCTATCATGATTACTACCTTTAATTCGCTCTTTTCTCACCCATTCTCTTCTCCAGCAACACCACCATAAAACAAGAAAAAAGAAAAGGACCAGATAATTTGCTTCATCATGGAACTTTCAGAAGAAGTTAGATAACCATGTTTAGGAGATTTGCAAACAGGGAACAGAAACTTCTTTTTTAACTTTTGAATTGGAACCCCATGACCCTAGATTTTGCAAGTCTTGAAGGAAACTGGGTTCATGCCCATATGTGCAGACACAGAGTCTTGTGATAGATTACCCTACAGACCATACAGTTAACTCCTAAATTACAGAAGAAACCAAGTCCATCAATAAAAGTTCAGAACACTATTTGGAGAAAACTGAAGTCAGAAGATCAGTTCATCTTGCTGCTTTCCATAGTTGTGTCCCAGCTCCTCTAATAATATCCTTTTGATATCTGTGAGGAATACTTCTATGGGTAGGGGATCCTGTTTGGTATATCAGTACAACACTCTGACTAGAATGGTGAGAAGGGGTGATGTTGTTATCCATATTTTTTTCTTAATGCTTTATTAATGAATTTTATATTTTATAACCCAATCACTTTCCAAGAATCCATTCCATAGTAAATGGATTCCTCCACAACAACCAATCAGCAAAACCTCCAGAGAGAAATCCATTGACAAATCATAGGACCCTCCTCACCCATAGCCCATCATTTCTCTGTAATTTACTTTTCAAGGTTCATCATATATAAACTCTGCAAAACAGATGGGCTGACCTTTTCTCTCCTCCTCACAAACAGCCTTCTACTGCTTGTCTCCATACCTTTGCCTTGTCTCTCCTCCATGCTTGGAATATATTCTTTCCTCATCTCTGCCTCATAGAGTATCACTTCCTTCAATACTCTATTCAAGTACCATGATACTTTAGAAAACCTAAAGTGCCAGTAACCTCCCTTCTCAAAATGCTTTGTATTTAATGAATGACTCTGTACTTATTTGCATTTTTTCTGTTTATAGTTATTCTGGGACTCACCTTTGATTCTAAGACACTGTAGTACAACAGTCACATCTTGGCAGATGGGCTAAATCAAGTTGAGGGGAACCAACAGGACTTAAACCCATTGATGAGTCTACTCCAATTATGTGATGACTTCTTCCAGCATAACAAGTGGATGAAAACAATTTGTTCAAACAGCCATGAAGCAAGTAGTCAGACACAGAAACCACTAAAGTCATCCACTGGGTCATGGACCTGCTCTAGTCATTCTGACTTTTATCTTGCCACTGGACTTCAACAAGTCTGGAAAAGAGAGTGAAATTTAAGATTTTGTGTAACTCTGCCTCACTTAAGTCCTATCCATGCACAAGAAAAAGACATCATCCTATAATTAGTCACTGGTCCTATTCCAAAGTGAAGGACAAACAACAATTTATCCTGTATATACAGAATCTTTACTTTGCACCACCCCCCATCCCCATTACAATATACACTCCCTCTAGTAGTAGTTGTTTCATTCTATTTGTATCCCTAGCACAGGTCCTGGCACAATAGCTAGTCACCTATTGATTGATTCATTATGGTGGGTAATGCACTCCATGTATATTTCTTGCAGAATGTCAGTCTGGAATATTCTCAAATGGGGAACCTTTGTTTTGTCTGGCACAGGAGAAAAGAACCAAAATGGTAGAGAACTCTTCAACATTTCTTTGTTTATTAAATTTTTACTTTTTGTAGTCTAGAACTTGAGGTCAAGCTAAAGAAAGAGCTAAAATAAAGAGTCACACAGCTCTATTGGAATTCCAGAGTCCTAATTCCAGTGATAACATGGAAATTGCTGCATCCTATCAATTTTGTTTAAGGGGAGTTTTCAACTATCATTTTCTATGTAGCATGCATACATATGAGAAAATTTTCCCAAAATGTATTTATCATGATAGGATCAAAGATTACATTTCTTATCCTAGATTATTTTCCTCACAAATGGTTTCTGTTTGCCAGTCTTCAGAAAAACTCCATTGTTTGGTAGCATTCAGACATGTTCAGGATATGGGGTGGGGTACAGTGAGGGAAAATGGAATTAATTCTTCTTTAGAAGGCTTTAATTTACTTTTCCTGCTTTGGAATGACTTAAAAAGTATTCAGGAATTCCTTTAAAATTTTTTTTCTCTTTTGTCCCATTTCTGTTTCTATTGTGTTATTTCTCTAGAAGCTGAGTAAGACAGTTTGGGTAAGAAAAAGGAAGAGGTAAGATATAAAGAAGTCTCAAACATATCTTCTCCATAGATGATTTCTAATATACCTCTCTTTCATGATCTTCAGTTTCACTTCCATAATTGCCTCCTTGACATTATCCATTGAGCATGCAGTGATCAATCCAAACTCAACACATATAAAACTAAAACTCTTCATCTTTCTCTTAAAATCATGTTCACATACAAATTTCCATAATCTATCAATATAACATC
Organism: Antechinus flavipes; assembly: GCF_016432865.1. NCBI lineage: Eukaryota > Metazoa > Chordata > Mammalia > Dasyuromorphia > Dasyuridae > Antechinus > Antechinus flavipes. The sequence goes on along the minus strand of NC_067400.1, from coordinate 372,672,389 downwards.
ATTCTTCAAACCATTCTCACCCACCTGCCTTGTTCTCTCTTATTCTCTCTCCATATCTATTATGTCTCTAAATTCTAATCTGATTCCCAGACCTTCTGAATTAAAAATAACCCTTCATTGACAGACTAAGCCATTATAAAAAAATCAAAGAAACTGAAACCTGGGCAAAGCAAAATGAGTGAGGCAGAAACAATGGATTTTTTTTTAAATAATCTCTATCTTGGACATTTCCATTTATCCCTACTTTCCCTTTCCATGTCCTAAATCCACTATAAATTACTTTATGTTTTAGTAAAAATAATTTATAATGACTCCCCAAAATCATTACATTGTCTCTTCTTTGCCATTTCTACCACCAGCACCCCAACATGTTGCACCTGAACTATTGCATTAATTTCTTAATTAGTTCCAAAACAATCCTAAAATCATGCTTTACAAATCATTCTTTCAGTTAGAAACCTTGAATTGCTTCCCACTGCCTATATAACATCCATATTCTGTATATAACTCTTGAGACATTCCACAATTTAATCATAACCTACATTTCCAATCTTTTCTCCTTTCTTCCTTTCCAAAGCATTTTGCTTTTGCCTTTCCCAAGAAAAGCACCCCAGCTTTTAATCCTTTCCCCTTTGAAGTTACTTTCCATTTACTCTCTATGTATAGAGTATTAACTTCTTAGTACCTGTTGCTTCCTCCATTAAAATGTATTATCTTTGAAGGTAGAGTCTATTTTTGTTTTTTTTTTTTTTTCATTTTGCCCCCCGGAGGTTTTCTGTGGTACCACACAGACTATACTGACAGAGCCAACCTATAGTATCATCCTCCATGCTCTGCTATTCTACAATCCATTTTGTGTATTTTTCCCAGAATTATCATGTGTCATTTATGTATTAATATATAATTTTATTTATATGTTTGATCTCCCCAACAGAATATGTATGGATATACATATATACATCCAATCTATAAGGAAGGAATAGATTACGCCATATACCTCTTTGTATACTCGGAGGTTAGCCTGATATTCTGCTCTTTTTTTGTTTTATCCTTAATAGAATAGACACTCCTTGAGGGAAAGAGCTGTTTTAATTTTGTCCTTGTAGGATATCAATAGAGTTGTTCATGATGATAATAAATGATGAGGATTGTGTTCTTGTTCTTTTTTTTTTTTTTTTTTTTGGTTCTTGATAGCCTAATTTCACTCTAATTTCACTTTCAATTTAAATTGCACATTATTCCTAACACAAAAATAGTTTACTTGCACTCCAATGCAACAAGAAAAGTATAACACAAATGGAATGGCTTGGAGAAAATTTTGAAAGTAGGTTTGGTAGTGAACTGCCATCTTAGAAATTGATAAGAAAAGCAAGTCAAAAATAATTTACTGGTACTTTGTAAAGTGGCAAGCACAAGACATTTTTGGCAATTCAATTACATTTAGTTTGTTTGATGGTTTTTGAATGGCATCACTCCAGTTACGGCATTCACTGGTCAGGGAGTCTATAAATGAAGAAGGTCAAAGCTAAAAGATTTCTCAAAAAAAAGTGTTTAGTAAATGAAGACTTGATAACTTTTCTCCTTTATTTATTCCAGTAGAGTAAAATGAGTCTTCACAAGCTGTATTTGCACACAATTTTTCATACTGAAAAATGCACTTCAAGTTAATTTGGCTGTATCTGTAGTAAAACGTAAATGTTTGTACTGTGGTTTAAATTATTTGATTACTTCTCATTAGGGATCAGTGAATAGTGATTTAGTATTTCAAACACTTGAAATTCAGTCCAAAATCAGATTTATGTCAGTCCTGTGTTGGATCTGTAATTTAATTTAAGGCCACAACTACAACTCACAAAACGAGAGGTGTGATCAGATTGCATATTGGGTAGCAAGTAGGAGAAAGAAGCTTACACTGCATATTTGGCTCTTATCATGTTTCATTAGTTAAGGTGTGGAAGGAAAAATTGCAGGTTAAAATCACACAACAGAAAAACATATAACTTATGTGAAATCTGATATTTTACATGCATAGCTCAAGTACCACTTCTCTATGAGACCAATCCTATTCTCTCTCCCCACTCCAGCTGTTAGGACTTCCCCCCACCAACAACATTGAAATAACCTTGTATTTATTTTACTTTACATGTACCTATTTCTGTATATGTTGTTTTCCCATAATTTTGAAGGAAAAGGCAGTTACATTCTTGTTCCTACTTTGCTGAACTGAATTGAATGTTTAGTGCTTATTTTCAAATGAGCTCAATGTAAATGCAAGTCCCCACCTCCAACCTCCACCCCCAGATTCTCTGGTTTATATTTCCTTTAAAGCATAGCAAGTTAAAAAAATAAAGAGGTAGAAAACAAAATTTCTTAATTCATAGTATATGTAGTTTAATTTTATGTAAGGCACTGAACATGTAATTTCACTGGCATAGGGAATTCCTGTTTTTGATAACTCCTGTTAACCAACAATAGTTGGCTTTTCCCTGAAACTTATAGCTTAGATAATGGTGACTTTACATAGCTTGTCCAGAGTCACATGGCTACCATGTCAAGGTAATATTTGAACCCAAATCATACTGCCTGTGAGGCCAGAATGCTTCCTCTCAATAATCAATAATACACAATCAGCATCATGTAAGAAATCCCACCTTGACTTCACTGAACTGTTTGTTCTGATAAAGATAGTTTTCTTAAAACATCAGTTAATCAATCAACCAGCATTTATTAAGTATATATGAAGTACCAGGTGCTATAGACTCAGAAAGAGTGAAACAATAAATATGGCTATCACCTTCAACATCATATCTATTCTCTCTCTCTCTCTCTCTCTCTCTCTCTCTCTCTCTCTCTCTCTCTCTCTCTCTTTCTCTTTCTGTTTTTTGTTTTGTTTTGCTGAGGCAATTGGGGTTAAGTGACTTGCCCAGAGTCACACAGCTAGGAAGTGTGAAGTGTCTGAAACCAGATTTAAACTCAGATCCTCCTGACTTCAGGACCGGTGCTCCATTCACTGCACCACTAGCTGCCCCCATATATATTATTTCTCAAAACATGTCTTATTTTCCATTGAAGTCAAAATCATTTACTAGACTAATTTATTTGGCTAATATCTGAACTTACTTATTTATCAAATAAAAGGAAGAAACTGAACTAATGGGGTATATCCCTATCTGGTCCAGAAAAGGAGATAGATCAGATGTGTATGTACATGTGTACATGTATGTAAATGTGGGGATCTCTATGTGAGGATACACACATACCCCCAGAGACACACACCCATCCAGCACACCTACATATATTTAGATGTAATATCCATACCCATATGTACATATACGTGTGTGTGTGTGTGTGTGTGTGTGTGTGTGTGTGTGTAGTCAGGCAGTAAGTTCTTGTCATAATTCTCAAGCTAATATGGGGATGTGGTTTCCCAGACAATACAGAAAGGAATTTGCCAACAATTCCAGGGGACCTACCTACCAACTCTTACAGATTGGTGCCTTCTCTAAGATCAGAAATCCAATTGAAATAAAAATCCAGATCCCTTTTAGAAAGATTCAGTATTGCCACCCTCTTCCCTCAATTTCCTTCCCTCTGGCAAACTAGTCAGCCTCTAGAATGCAATATCATTAGTATTAAATTTAAAATCAAAAGGCAATGTGGCATAATAGATAAAGGGCTAGTCTTGGAATAATCAGGAAGATGTCCTGATACATGGGACTGGTTGACTAAGGGCAATTCACTTAATCTTTGTGTGTCTCTGCAAGTAAAACTATATAATAGAGACAAATTGTCTATTTGGATTGGTGAAGAACTGACACACTACAGACCTTCCATACTGGTGTAATTACGGGACCAAACCAAAAATTAAGAGCACACACACACTCACATTTGTTTATAATAAATAGATAATATGTACTTAAATATCTGAATACATGCCAAGTCTTTGGGATATAAAAGAGTAAGAAGGTAGAGAAGAGAGAAAGAATAGCCACTGAGGTACAAAATGGTATAGAATACCCTGAATTATTCCTAGTTAAATGAATTTTCAAAACACTTTTATAGGCTGTACTGGGAGTTCTATTCTTTCGAAAGATTTGGCCAAGGGCATGGATCCCTTTGGCAGTGTGATGATGACTATCTTATTGGGATAATGTTTTCAATAAATAAAATATATAAGATTATAAGGAAAGCAGTTATATTCAAACATAGTAATTAATTTTTTAAAAGGCCAAGTTCATGTGCCTTCGCTTATAAAACCATGATATCCATATCCCAGAAATACCCCTCAGAGCATTCAAATTGCCCAGTGACCTATGGAATGATTACCATCTCTTTATTTTTTTTAGGGGGTAAAGATAAAGCATAAGAGTTCTACTACTTTTCTTAGGAACTCTTTTATAATTTAATATCATGGAACTTTGCCTTTTGCAGAATTTTTCATTTTGACAGTCATAAAGTTGTTCTTAGTAAATGCTAATTAACTGAATGATTTTAAAAGTTATCCAAAGCCCCAAAGGTCACTCAAAACTATTCCACATTTCCTAAGATCCCCTGGCATTGTAAAGGTCCAAGTTCTTTCTAGACTCTCTGTCCCATTACATGTTATCCACAAGTGAATATAGGTGATAGAGGAAAGGTACATTTGCATAGGAATATTTTCCTTTCCTTTCTAAATCATCTATCTCATTCTTCCAAAGAGATCTTCTGACCAAATCCTAAAAAGACCATTATAGTTTATGACCATATGATAAAAACAGGAACCAAATCAACTATGATGCTTTGTTTTCAATTGAAAATTACATAAAAGGTTAGAACCAAGAAAGTTTAACCAGAACCAAACAGTAACAATAAAGGTCAAAGTAGAAGAAGACAATACCCACAAACTCCTAGTTTCACTTAATAGGGCTTAGGTAGTACTTAGACTAGTTCAACATTCATAATTATGTTTTCCCTCATACTTTCTTAATCCAAATTCAAAGGTAGTGGTTTTCTTTATTAATATTTCATCAGATGAGAATAAATGCAACATTTTCTTTGGATTATACCACTCAGAGAGAGAGGAAAAAGAGAAAGGCCAATAAATCTTAAAGAGTTAATTATTAATACAGAGAAAATTTACTTTCTATGTTGTGACTTGTTTTATTGGTACACTGCAGTTCAATTTAGATTAAGAAGCAGAAAGATTATTGTTTCCCAACAGAGAACTATCATAAATAAATACAAGCAAAGAATTTCTTGTTTTTGTGGCAAACCATCTACAAGTATCAAGACTGCAAGAAAAATTAGAGCCTCCAAAGATTGTTTTCTTTTTTTTTTTAATTCCCAAAATGTAATTTACTTAACATCACAGAATTTAGGACTTGGAAGATCATCTCCTCCAACCCACGTCTAAGATCAGGAAGTTCTTCCATATCATCTTCTTCTACCAGTTATCAAAATTTTTCTTAAAGATTTCCAGGAATGGGGAATTCACTATTTTCTGGAGCAATCCATCCCATTCCACTTCGGATCAGCTCTAGTAGTAAGAAATCTTTTCTTACCTTGAACAGAAATCTACCTTTCTACAACTTTCACTCACTTCTAATTCTGCCCTCTAGGCAGAATTTTAATAAATACAAGACTAATACAAAGTGTGGCCCAGAATACCAACATGAGAGGATCCACTTTTTTTCTGGGCCTGTTGCTATACAGCAACATCACTAAGTGTTCCACCCTTTTCCTGGGTCCTTTATCTGCTCTTGCATCATCTTCTCTGTTGTATTTATTCCTTTTTATTCAATGGCCAAGATGCAGGGGATGGGGTCAGCCTTTGGGGGGGATAGGATTTCCCATCTCTAGTATGATTGCAACCAGGGAGGACCATTCTCTTTGCCATTCCCTTCATCTGAATTTTTCCCAGACACCAGATTTCCAGTTATACCACAGCCTCTGAGGTCAAATAGAACAAGATTAAGTCTGCTTTTACATACCAGCCTCCTTCTGGCACCCCAAATATTATGAATTCTCTATTTCCCTGTGTCTCTGACATGTAACATCAATTTAAGCATTTATCTGTAATATGAAAATATAAGGAAATAAACATGAGCCAGTGGATATCAGTAGAGTCCTCTACGCAAATATAATTTACTTTAACCTTATGAACTTGGTATCTACAGAATTTTTATTCCCATAACCTACAATATGCTTTCCTAATGACACTAAGTGTAATGGGCAAAAAGGAAAATGAGGAGAAGGAGAAAGGATGGATGGTAAAGCTAGTGTATCCTTTTCAGCAACCAAACTGACCTTGAAGAAGTCAAAAAGGACTTGGAATTAGGAAGAACTGAGTTTGAATATTGCCCCAGACACTTTTGTGACTGATCAAGTCACTTAAGTCAGTCTCAGTTTTCTTACCTGTAAAATGAAGATTAAATGAGATACCATTTGTCAAGTGTTTTGCAAGCTTTCAAGTATCATATAAATGTTATATATTCTTACAATTGTTGTTATTATCATTGTCAACTTTAAGTCATTCCCAAACTTAAGGAACCCTGTCAGTTCTACGTCTGATTTCTAAACATACTGAAGAATGGGTCTGGTCCTTAATCTAGGGAGAGGTGATCCCATGACAGACAATGCATTCAGAAATAATGTAAAAGGAGGCAGAAAGGAAACTTTCTTCAGCTTCCACCACACATTCTCTAAAGACAAATGTGTAAATCAAAAACATTTAGTCCATATTTTCTTTGTATATTTTATCTCCTTTTATCACTCTCACTAATTGTGCCCTCTTTTGAATGTTCAGAAACAAGTTATGGGAAAGCAAGAATGATCTGCATTGTAGCTAAATTACAAGATTTTTGTACAAGAAGTGAAAGTGGTATCTCAGGTACCTACATTCAACCTTCTATATGTGGAGCAAAAAGAGAAAAGTCCCAAGATTTCAAAGACACCACCTGCATGAAAGCGTCTTCTAGAGAAACCATGAAAGAGGAATTAACTTAGTGTCTCATTGTTCTTCACTTGCTAAACAGGATTGTTTGATACCAATAAAATTTTATTGTTAAATGTCTCCCTATGAAGTTGTATAGAGTACAGTCAAAACAAATACAGGATTTCCATGGAAGGGTACATCACTTTATACAAAATATATTCTTAAAAGCTTTATATATCTATCAAAATTTTTGAGCAATGAAGTCATGACAGCAGAGGAAAGTAGAAAGATCTTCCTGATTTGCCATTTAACACCTATGTTATCTAGAATAAGGTTCTTAATATTTTGGGGCCTCAGTTTCCTAATCCACAAAATGAATAAGAAAGCATGGTCTGGATAATGTTTAAAATCCCTTAGGGTCGCTCAAAATCTATGATCATTGGATCCTATACAATATAATATGAAGCACAATATTATGAAGTCAGGAAACTTAAATTCAAATTATAGTTTGGATACTTCCTAGACACTTGACCCTGAAAAAATCACTTGTTTGAGCTTTTATTTTATTCATTTATAATATGACAATGATACTACCTTCCTCATTCTTCTTTTGAGGAAAGTACTTTATTAAACTTAAAGTTCTGGTGATATTTGTTATTATATGCAATAAAAAAGCTTGCATTTTGAAGGTATGCCTTCAATGACTGTCCCATCCCTCCCCTGGAGCTTTTCGACAATCTGAATTTTTATGTGATTTATTTGTTTAAAGTAAGGTTAGTGTTTTCTAGCCTTAGATAAAGAAGTAGACATAAGATAAGGGTCAGGGATGTGATACCCTGGAAAATTTTGAACATTCAGATACCAAAGTTGCATTTGATAATTGCAAATCAATAAAAGTTTACTCAGAATCTGATAATAAAATTCTATCATCTGACAAATTGAAACATTTTTGACCACATCCATTTTTTCTGTCCCCACTGAACAGAATTAGGATCTTGTGACAGACACAAGTTTATTCAATCTAAGTAGGCAAGTATGGTCATGAACACTAAAAGACACCTGGAGAACACAATACAATTCTCCAACTCTGCAGGGGAGAACTCATCTGTCTCAACAATCTTCAAAGACATCCCCAAACCCTCTTCCAAACTTCCCTGTTGCTGTCAATGGCACCAGTATGCTTCCAATCACACAGACTGGCAACCCCAGTATCATTCTCCCCCACTCTTTCAGGCAAACCAATTGCTAGATCTTGTTCTACCTTCATAACAAATCTCATCTCCATCCCCTTCTCTCCACTTACACAGAGAGCAGGCCTTCCTTCAAGGCCCTTATCACCTCTTACCTAAACTACTTCCACAGACTTCTCCTAATTGGTCTCCCTACTCAAGTCACTCTCTACTCCACTCCAACCACACAATGGCCAAGATGGTTTTCAACAAACATAACTCTGATCCTGTCTTCCCTTCTCCCCCTTCGATAAACTCTGATGGCTCAGTATCACCAGCAAGTATCAAATGTGAAGGCCTCTATTTCACATTTAAAATGCTTCACAAACTTATGTGCTTCCTACTTCATCCTCCCAATTTACACTCTTCTTTCCTGCACAAACTCCTTAGTCTGACAGTGCTGGTTTATGTTCCTCATATAACAAAACTCCAAGTCTGAGACTTTGAACTGACCATTTCCCATGCCTGGAATGGCTTATCTCTTAAAATCTCTACCTTCTGCAAAAAGCCTTTCCAGATCATTCCAACTGCCTCCCCTTCTAAGGTTACCTTCTATTAAGACTCTATAGGGATCTCATAGGTATCTCTTTATTAATATGTATTTACACTTATTTATGCATTCCATTAGAAAGTATGCTCTCTAAGGGGAGAGATTATTTTAAGTTTATTTTATAATGCCAGCAAGCAAGTGACAAATAAGCATAACTGACTCTAACATTTTATAGAATGTATAGAACATCTTATAGAATGTAAAACTCTTTGAGAATAGAAAATGTTTGTTTGTCTTTGTAATCTTTAGTATCTAGTACAGTACTAAGAAGTAGCTTAATAAATTCTTATTCATTGATTTACTAATCCAAAGTTTTTAAAACTCATTTCAAAATCTGGCACCCCTTGTGAATATCCTGCTCCAGGACAAGGGCTAATATACATTTGTTGATAAATTATCTTCCCACTAGAATGTAAGTTTCTTGAAGGAAGAGACTTTTTTCATTTTTCTTTATATTCCTCCTATTTAACATAATGCCTGTGTTTCAGTGCCTGGTTAATCTAAACAAAGCAAAACAAAAAGATGGAAATGAGAACAAATTTGTCCCAAAAAACCTCAATATAAAGCTAAAAATAATTTGTTTTCAGTTCCCAATTCCTATTTATTGAGTGGATAACAATCACAGTTCCTTTTATTGACATTTAAAACTGCCTTACATTTGCCATTCCTTCCCTATGTAAACCTTTTTGTGAGCAAGGAGCAAATATAAGTGGATTGAGTCAACCAAAGATTATTCATAAATAAAGCCTCATAAACTTTACAGGGCCTTAAAGCTCCATAAAGAATGTTATCTATCTCATACAAACCATTCATGCACTTGTAATCTTTAAGTATAACTATTAATAAATACTTCAACTAAAGTTGTATTCTGATGCCCATGATGTCAGGTAGTGACCCTGGAACAGGACTAACATTGGACTCTGCTTCTGTTATCTAAGGAAAAAATCAAAGAGGTAGAAGGCATGCCATTAGTAGTCAGCTCATAAATATAGATGTCTCAAAAGTTTTAATGAAATATTAAGCTAGCTTTAAAAAAATACCCTCTATATGAGTTTGCAAAAGCAACTTATAAAGATCATTTATTAAGGCATGGGGGGTTCATAAAATGTTCTGATGAACAACCTACCCAACACCAACAATCATGTATCTTTGATATCACAATCAAAATTGTAGGAGACCTTAGATATCATCTCATCTAGTTCCTTCCTTTTTGCATATGAGGAAATTGAGGCACACCAAGTTTAAGTAACCAGCTCAAGGACACATAGGTGGTAGGGTCAAGATTTGATTTCAAGTGTTTAGACTCAAATTTATATCCTTTTACACTATACCAAAATCCCAACTGAAGCACTAAAGTAAATATTTCTGGAAACTTCATTTAAAACCCTCAGGTTCCCCAAAACTGCAGCTGAATATTATACCTTTGGAGTAGGATAGTGGCTCAATCAGAATTCTTATTGTTGACTCTGGGCATTTTTTTTCCTTTTTTGCATTACAACCCCTCCCAACTGCTCAGTTCCTATACTGACTTTTGGATTATGAATCTCAAAGGCACCAAAACACACCCAAGGAAGCTCAAGAAAACAATCAATAAAGTCTCTCAATGGGCTTTCCAAAGGAGGGTAGTCAGCATAGAAACACATAGTCCAGGAAACCCAACTGCCGAGTTTGCTAGCCATGGCCCCCAGACCTTCCAGTTTTCCTCTGTGTCCTCATCTTCTCTTCCAAGTTCTTGGCAGCCTGAGGGAATCAGAGACCTGCTCTCCCTTTGCTTTCCTCATTTACTGAGATTCCACTACCAGCACAGCCAGTCAGCCTCATAGAAGCTGAACCCAGGAGCCATTCTAGGGTCTTGCAGTGGCTCCTCTGCACTTGATATGCCTCATTGGTTTATCATCTATGTTAACAGGAACTTATAACACAATTTCTGTGCATTTCATGGCTGAAGGAGCACTTGAGAAGCACTGGGGTTCAGTAGAAAGAGCTCTTGATTTAGAGCCATAGAAGTCAGGTTCAAATATTGGCTCTGCCACTTCCATTTAACTTTTTTTGTCTGTTCTAAAATAAAAGGATGGGACTAGGTGATTGCAATGTTCATTCCATAGGATCACTCAAATAATCCTAATTCTGAGGTACTAGTAGCTACCAGAGTACAATGGTGAAAGTACAGAGGATCTGGCTTCGAATTACAATCCAGAGAGGTTATAGCACAATAAATAGAATGCTAGATCCAGAGTCAGGAAGAAGTGAGTTCAGATCCAGCTTCATATTAATTTTGTGAGCTAGGTAATTCATTCTTCATCTATAAAATTGAGACAATATTTGCACCTACCTCTTAGAGTTGTAAAGATAAAATGAGATGTTTGTAAAGTGCTTTGAAAACCTTAAAGCACTACATTAATGATAACAGGAATAGCAATAGTAGTAGGAGAAGTAGGGGGAATAGTTGGAATAGAAGGAAGAGGAGGAATAGAAATAATAATAGTAGAAGACGTGAAATAGAAGTAATAGCTAGAGGAAAAAGAGGAAGAGGAGGATAAAGAGGAAGAATATGAAAGGAGCAGAAATAATAGTAGCAGAAGTAGAAGCAGTAAGTAGTAGTAGGAGCAGAAATAGAAGGAAGAAAAGAAAAAAAAGAAGAGTAGTAGAAGTAGTGTAGAAGTAGGAGGAGAAGGAGTAGGTAGAGAAATATGAAAAGAAGTAGGAGGATGAGAAGTAGAAATTGGAGAAGGAAAATTAGTAGAAGTAGTGAGTAGAGGAAGAAGGGGAGGAAAGGAGTAGAATAGCAGAAGTAGGAGTAGTACTAATAGGAGAAGTAGGAGTAAAAATAGGAGGAGGAAAAGTAAAGAGAAGTAGTAGAAGTGGTGGTAGAAATAGGAGTAGAAAGAATAGAAGGAGGAGTAGAAATAGAAGTAGGAGTAAGAAGTAGTAGCTTCAGCAATTAGCAGCATCAACATCAGTAGTAGTAGCAGCAGTAGCAGCAGCAGCAACAGCAATAGTAGTACCTCTGATACTTATTCTCTATGGGATCGTGAACAAATCAATTAATCTCATGAGGCCTTGGTTTTCTCATATAAAGAATGTGGAAGGTTGATTTGGATAAGCTTCTCCTCCATCTCTAGATTTATGATCCTGGATCTTGCTCTCTCTAAGTCTTCATGTATTATTCTTTGTCTTAAGAATCTCTATCTGTTCCCCATCTTTCCTATTAATCTAAATCTCTCCTCCCTCATCATTCTATCCTTTCTTACTTCTCTGAATTTCTGTAGCCTTTATTATTTGTACTATACAATGTAGCACTTAGAATCTTTTTAAATTATGATTTAATTTGTTTTCACACATTTTTGTTTTCTCTAATAAACTAAAAGGTCCACACCAACTGCCTAAGCCCACTACTGAGAAGTACAAAGGATTTCAAGATGGGCTACCAGGTTAGGTGACCCTTATGCATCATAATAGAACACCAAACATGTAGATAAACTACCAGTATAAGTAGAGCCCCACAGCCTGGATTCCATCTTGTGTGGCTTTTGCATCCTGGATTTCTTGGCTCCCTCTCTCTTTTCTGTTCTCTGAATCTCACTGTCAGAAAATTCTGAAGTCTTCACTCCTAATTCCTACTTTGATTGCCTACCTTACTTCTAGATGCCTTGGTTCTAATTCCTTGCTAATATACTATAGAATTATTTCATCAAAATAAAACGTAGCTTTCCAGCTCCTCCTTGCAGTCTCCCATGTCTGAAATCCAACTCCTCAGTCCTCATCTTTGCAAATTGACTGACCTAATTTTTTTCAAGGCCCCATTAAAATCCCATCATTATAAAAAAGTCTATCTCAAGCTATCTTTTTTTGGCTTTTTCAGTAATGGAAAAAGTAAATGACCAAGAGACTTGTAATATTGAATCCCGTTCTACCATTGACTAGTTCTAAACCTTGGGCAAACTTCAGTTCCTTCATTTTTACCCTGAAGGAATGAGTTGAACTAGATAACTTCTTGGGTCTTTTTCACTTTAACATTCTACAAGTTGAAAATTATTAACCTCAATTTGTTTTACCAAGTGATTTTAAAATAAATTTCTGGAATCCTATCTACAGTCATGACCTCATGAAGTCAGGTTTACCAAGTTCTTCATCAGCTGGAAAACATACGCTCCCTTCCCTTCAGTTGTTAAGGTACAATGCTCAGAGTCTTTCAAAGGTTACCCAACTTCAAAACATCATTCCCAAGAGGCCCCAAAAAAGGTATTTAACTCATGGGTTTCAGTAAATGTGAGTTTTGTGGAAAAATTCATAGTGGTCACTAACTCCTACTGCCACCTGTGTGTGGTGGTACAGCATTTAGCTGAACACAATTATAATCAAGTTTCCACACAAACACTCAAGCAGAAACGGAACCATTTCTCATTATCTACTTTTTAATTTTTATTGACATAGGTGACTTTACTTCTTCAGGGAGGAGAAAGGAGATGAGATAAAAGGAGACAATTAAAAATGGAAGGTTTTATCAAGTTGCTGATGAATCTAAAACAATTATTCCACTTAACCAAGTCTAGAGAATGGTAATGACATCACAGGCATGTCCAAACAAAATACAATGGAAAGAAAGATAAAGGTTACGCGGGACATCAAGAGCTCTGAGACTGTGACATATCTATTCCAAAATGCACTTGGCTCAGGTTAAGAATTATCTTTCCTGACTGATCCACACCTAACACCCTATACCAAGATAAGCTTGAAATGATTTAGACATAAAGAGTGATATTATAAGCAAATTAGAAGAACAAAAGATGGTCTATAGAGAATTGATTCAAATTTATAAGAATTCAAGCCATTCTCCAATTGATAAATGGTCAAAGGATACGGACAGACAATTTTCAGACGAAGAAATTGAAACCATTTCTAGTCATATGAAAAGATGCTCAAAATCACTATTGATCGGAGAAATGCAAATTAAAACAAATCTGATATATCACCTCACATCTTTCAGATTGACTAAGATGACAAGAAAAAGATAATTATAAATATTGGAGGGGCTGTGGGAAAACATTGTTGGTGGAGTTGTGAACTGATTTAACCAGCAATTTAGAACTATGTTCAAAGGATTTTCAAACTGTGCATATTCTTTGATCCAGCAGTGTCTCTACAGGTCTGTATCCCTTAGACATCATAAAAGAAGGAAAGGACCACATTTGGCAAACATATTTGTAGCAGTCCTTTTTGTGGAATTCCCATCCATTAGAGAATGCCCAAATAAATTATGGCATATGAATGTTATGAAATATTATTATTCTATAACAAATGTTTAGCAGGATGATTTCAGAGAGGTCTGGAGAGACTTACATGAACAAATGCTAAATGAAGTGAGTAGAACCAGGAGATCATTGTACATGGCAATAGCAAAATTATATGATGATTAATTCTGATGGACATGGCTCTTTCAACAATGAGATGATTCAGGATAGTTCTAATGGTCTTGTGATGAAGAGAGCCATCTGAACCCAGAGGAGGACTGTGGCAACTGAGTGTGTATTATAACATACTATTTGTTATACTAATATAATATACTAATAACATAGTATTTTCACTCTTTTTGTTGTTGTTTGTTTGAATTTTGTTTTCTTTCTCAATTTTTCCCTTTTTGATTTGATTTTTATTGTGCAGTATGATAATTGTAGAAATATGTATAGAAGAATTATACATATTTAATATATAATGAATTACTTGCCATCTAGGAAAGGGTGGTAAGGAGAAGGGAGGGGGGAAAATTGGAACACAAAGTTTTGAAGAGGTGAACATTGAAAATTATCTATGCATGTGCTTTGAAAATAAGAAACTTTAATAAATAAATAAAATGATTTTCTTGCCTGGACTGTGGAAATCACAAAAACAGAAGCAAAACAAAAAAGAAAACAAACAAAAATAAACAAAACTTACATTCTTAAAGAAAAAATATCCATCAACAAAAAAACAAAGATCTAAGCTTGCTTCATACAAGCTGAAAAAGGAAAAAAGTGACCAAGAGAATGGGTGAAACCACAAGGTCAATCATGACTAACAACACATATTTACACCATCTTCATATTATTACTATAACTTAGTTAAGAAAATAATACACTAAGGTTGTTGTCGTTCAGTTCTTTCAGTCATGATTTTCTTCTCTATTTTTATTGTAGTATTTTTTCAAATACATGCAAAGATTGTTTTCTTCATTTACCTTTGCAAAGCCTTGTGTTCCAAATTTTCTCCCTCACCCCACCAGCAAGCAATACAATATAGATTAAACATGTGCAATTCTTCTAAGCATATTTCCATATTTGTCATGCTGTACAAGAAAAATGAGATCAAATGGGGAAAAACACAAAAAGGGGGAAAAACATAAGCAAACAAACAAAAACAAAAAAATGAAAAAATTTTGATCCACATTCAGTTTCCATAGCTCTCTCTCTCTGGATGTGGATGGCACTTTTCATCATTTGTCTATTGGAATTGTCTCAAATCACCTCGTTGTTGAAAAGTGCCAAATCCATAATAGTTGATCATCACATAATCTTCTTTTCACTGTATACAGTATTCTCTTGGTTTTGCTCACTTCATTTAGCATCACTTCATATAAGTCTTCCCAGGCTCTTCTGAAATCAGTCTGATCTTCATTTCATATAGAACAATAATATTCCATTATATTCATATACAGTAATTTATTCAGCCATTCCCTGAGAAACATCCTCTCAATTTCCCGTTCCTTGCCACTGTAGAAAGGGCTGCCACAAACAATTGTGCACATGTAGATCTTTTCCCCTCTTTTATGATCTCTTTGGGAGACAGAGTCAGTAAATTCACTGCTAAATCAAAGGGTAAGCACAGTTTGATAGCCCTTTTGGGTATAATTACAAATAGCTCTCCAGAATGGTTGGATCATTTCACAAATCCACCACCAATGTATTTAGTGGGCCAGTTTTCTCACATCCCCTCCAAGATTTATCATTATATTTTCTTGTCATCTTAACCAATCTGAGTGGTGTGGAGTGGTACTTCAGAGTTCTCTTAATTTACATTTCTCTAATCAATAGTGATTTAGAACATTTTTTCATATGCCTAGAAATGGCTTTAATTTCTTCATCTAAAAATTGTCTGTTCATATCTTTTGACCATTTATCAATTGGGGAATGATTTGTATTCTTATAAATTTGAGTCAGTTCTCTATATATTTCATCTTTTTATCAGAAACACTGGTTTAAAATTTTTCCCCAGCTTTCTGCTTCTCTTCAACTTGATATCTTTTTAGAAAGGTAATTATTTGTTTTATTTATTATATTGTTTTTCAACAATTAGAAATTTGTTTTAGATCCCTGGCATAGAACAGTAACTTTAATTAGTTAAAAATAATATTTAAGTGATTAAAATTATTAGCTATGTTCCCATTTGGTCAGTTTGCTCTATCATAGAAAAAATGTCATAATACAAGTATAACAAAAAGGAGAATCTAATTTAAAAATGGCCCAATGTCAATCTTCCTTTGCTTGGGATTGGGACAGAGAGAGAATAATTCAAGATGCCTCATGCTATCAATAATGAACAGGTGCTATCACAATGACAAAAGAAAAGTAGGATTTTAAAGGCACACAAGTGCATTTAAAGGTGTAAAATCACATAATTGGCATTCCTGGGTTGGTTGTTTTCTAGGTCAGAAGGGCATACTAATAAACTGTTGTTGAGTTTTACTTAAAAGAATTTGGATCCACCCTCCCTCCCCTTACCAAGAGCTTTAAACTTCAGTATCAAAATAAAATGGTACATTGAAAAACAATATCCAGCCTATAAAAGGCATACTTGATAATAGTTCTTTTGTCCAATTTTCTGATCATGTTGATTGGCTCTCTTTTTGCAACTATTTCTACCCAATGAATTTTTGCTAGGTCTATCCTATGTAATGATGTCAATAATTCAAAACTTCCTATTATGGATCCTCATGTGCTCTTTTGCAAGTCACCCAACAAGGGCCCAAAATAACCAAGGGAATGTTTAGGGTGGGCTTTTGAAGATATTTTTAGTTAAACTAGTGGAGGTTTGAAATACAAGGGAGAAAGTATCTGCCCTTTAGAGAAATCACCTGCTCTTAGCAGTTCCTTAGAGAAGTGGGATTTTTTTTTTAACGTGTATAATTCAGTACAACATGTGGACTGCATTAAGTCAGGTTATATCAGGTCATGCCACATGACATAGCCGAGCCACATATAAACCCAAGCAATACAACTTGTTCAATGCAACATAAATTTAAAGAGCTTTTTTCCCCCTAAAAAAGAGACAACAGCTGCTGTAGATAACAAAATGCCCACACTAAGAGGGGTTCTTGCTTTGACATTATCTGATTTATATGTAGGTAGTTCAGTAGATCTATATTTAGATGAAAGTCTAAATATGCAGAATGTGTGTTTGGGTGTACAGAATATATTATCGAAGTGACATAAACCCTATGTTTTTATAGTCCTTTCCATAATTTCTTCATTTGGGAAAAAAGAAACTTTACAACCTCCTTTAAAAAGCAAGATATTATAAATGATGGTGATTTGTCCAAAAACAAGCAAGCTATCAGAGCTAGCAGGGTAAATATTTAGTGTTCTTATTTAGACTATGGATGAAATATTCCATAGATGCAACTGAAAGAATGGGAGAGGAGGTTTGAAAGGTGAGGAGCAGAGAACCACAATGAACCATGGCTCCCAAAACAAGTGGGAGAAAGAGAAGGTCTAAGCTACCAGTTACTATTATTTCTAATCTTGAAGAAAAAAGTCAGTACAAATAAAGTCTGCAGGAAATTAAAATTCACTTTTAAAGTTTCTACATCCTCAGGATAAGGTGTGGCAAACTAGAATAAGAATACCTCCAATGCAGGGGCTTATTATTTTCTTATCTAGTTTTTCTATTTCCCAGCATTGCAATCATGTCATTTCCTAGCAGCAGAAATCCTCTGCAGGCTATAACCTCACCCAGTTCAGATCCACAATCATTCCAACCACTTCCCTCACCCTTCTCTCAGTATTTACTTATCTATCCCTGTAATGCCTATAATTAGCTACACACTTGTTTGGATATTTCTATTAAATGAAAAATATATCTCAAAACAAGCTGAGCAACCAAGTGTGAGTAAAAGATTGAGAATTTTCATTTCTCTTGCTCATGTACACAATAGCATCCCACAGGTTGGTTAAAGGATGAAATGTTCACTTGAAGTCAGAAGGCCTAAGGTAGAACACTGAGTCCTTCTTGGACCTTGGGCAGTCACTTAGATCTTTATGTTTAAAATGAAGGGCTTGATCTAAGGCAGAAGTGTCAAGGAGCCAACTTGAACAAGTTCTGGAATGTCAATTGTTAAATTTTCTGTGTGAACGATTATATCTCAGAAATCCTGTCTTGATTTATTATTTTCTTGATAGTGAAGACTCAATGGATGATGGAGAAAATATTAATAAAGTGTGTTGAGAGTACTATTTTTTCCTCATGAGAATTGATTGTTAAATATTAACCATCACACCCCTGTTTGGGAACAAGATCCCCTTCAGCTTTAAAACTATGATTAGGACTTGACTGAGCTATCCCCAAACCCCACCAAATAGCTTTAAATAATGACTCTAAACAAATTCTAGAGTAGAAGAATCCACAAAAAGATAAAGTGAAACGATTTTCCAGTCCAAGATATCTTAGAAAGTCAGCAGGAAAGGTCTATTGTACCACAGTGAGAGAAGATTTCAGTCCATTACAGGTTGCACCAATATAGATAGACTGGGCCTTAGTAAATCAAAAAGAGACACTGAGGTGCCTGTACCAGTGGCAGCTGTGACAATTTCCAGATCTCTCAACCTAAGATGGGAAGGATCAGATAACAGGTCAGAAAAAGATTTACAGGATTTTTACAGGTTTTTGCTGGCACCAGGGGAAGGACTCTGTTTTATTCTCTATATTTGGATCTGGGTCTTAGTCCCAATAGAAGGAGAGGCACTAATACAGAAGATCTTGTGACTACTGGACACAGTTCTAGGGTGAAAACAGTGTTTATGGTAGCTCATAAAATAGTGTATAGAATAGGAGAGTAGTAAGCACATCTCTTCTTAGATCATACCACCTTGAAAGAGCCCAAAACTTACATTACCTTTGAAAAAAGCTACATAAAAAAAGCAAGAGATTTGGGACAATGCCCCATGCACTTGGTAAACAGGGCTTCCCTTTCACATAGAGTTAAAAGTCAAGAAATAGACTGGAAAATGAGTAAACAACAGAAAAAGAAAATTCTGACCATAGAGCATTACTATGGTGACAAAGTAGATCAAAACACATACTCGGAAGACAACAAAGTCAAAATTTCTGCACCCAAAGCCTCAAAGAAAAATATGAATTGGTTTGAGGTCATGGAAGAGCTCAAAGAGGGTTTTTTAAATCAAGTAAGAAAAGTAGAAGAAAAAATGGGAAGAGAAATGTTAGTCATGCAAGAAAATCATGGGAAAATAAGTCAATATCTTGGTAAAAGAGGCATATCCAAAAAAAAAAAAAAATTGAATAAAATGGCACCTTATAAAACAGAATAGGCCAAATGGTAAAAAGGGGACAAAAATTCAATCAAGAAAAGAATGACTTGAAAATCAGAAATATCAAAATCAACACACACACACACACACACACACACACACACACACACACACATAAATTCACTGAAGATAAGAACTCATTAAAAATTAGATAGCCAAAAGAAACAGGAAGTACAAAAGCTCACTGAAGAAAATAATACCTTAAAAGTTAGAATTGGGCAAATAGAAGCTCATAAGTTTATGAGACATCAAGAAACAATCAAACCAAAAAAAAAAAAAAAAAAAAAAAAGAAAGAAAGAAAGAAAGAAAAAAAAAGGATGAAAAATTAGAAGAAACTATGCAATAGCTCATTGGGAAAATAATTGCCAAAAAAATAAATTCAGGATAGATAATTTAAGAATTACTAAACTATCTGAAAGTTAAGATTTTTTAAAAGAGCCTAGACATCATTTTCCAAGAAATTATTAGGGAAAACTGCCCTGATGTTTGAGAAGTAAAGGGTAAAATAAAAATTGAAAGAATCTACCAATCATCTCCTGAAAAAGATCCCAAAATAAAAACTCCCAGGAATATTATAACTAAATTCCAGATCTCCCAGAACAAAGAGTAAATATTGCAAACAGCCAAAAAGAAACAATTTAAATATCATGAAGCTATAGTCAGGATAACACAAGATTTATAAGCTTCTACTTTAAACTATCAGAGAACTTGGAATATGATATTAAAAAAAAAAAAGACCTACGATTACAACCAATAACCACATACTTAGCAAAACTAAGTATAATCAATCCTTCAGTATAGAAAATGGATTTTCAATGAAACAGAGGGCTTGCAAGCATTCCTGATGAAAAGATCAGAATTGAATAGAAAATTTGATGTTCAAATACAAGATGCAAAAGAAATATAAAAAGGTAAACGTGAAAAAGAAATCATAAGAGATTTGTTGTCTAAACTATTTATATTCCTACATGAAAAAATTATGTTTATAAAAAAATTCTATATTGTTAGGGCAGTTAGAAGAAGTATACATAGAAAGCAGAGTTAAATGCAATGCTATGACTATCTAAAAAAGTTAAGGGACAAGAAAGAAGTATGCACAAGAAGAAGAAGGAAGTGAGAGGTAAAATAGGAAAAAATTGTCTAACATAAAAGAGTCCTTAAAATGGAGGAAGAAGGGGGAGGAGAGCAGGAAGAAGAGCTCATGAACTTTACTCTAATTAGGATTGGTTCAAAGAGAAGAATAATACATGCATACATACACAACACGTTTTATATATATATATATATAAACATACACACATATATAATCAGTTGGGCATAGAAGTTTTTCTTATGGCAAAGTTGGAAGAGAAGGGGATAAGAGAAGGGATGAAAGGGAACTTATAAAAGGGAGGGTAGTTTGGGAGAGGTAAAAGTCAGAAGCAAAACACTTTTGAAAATAGACAGTGTAAAAGAAGAGTGGGAGTAGGATAGAAATAGGGGAAATAGAATAGAGGGAAATACATAGTTGGTAATCATTACTGTAAAATAGTTGTATAGTGAGTTTCTCTGATAAAGATCTCAGTTCTCAAACATGTAGAGTATTGAATCAAATTTATAGAAATAAAATCCATTCCTCAATTGATAAATAGTTAAAGGATATGAATAGGCACTTTCTAGAAAAACTAGTCAAAGTTATCTATAATCACATAAAAAAAAAAAAAAACTCTAAAACACTATTGATGAGAGAAGTGTTCTGATCTACAATCTCAAACCTGTCAGATTGTCTAACATGATAATAGGAAAATGACAAATGTTGGAGTGGATATGGGAAAATTAAAATACCAAATTACTATTGATGTAGTGGTATACTGATTCAACCATTCTGAAGAGCAAGGGCTGTAAAACCATGCATACTCTTGGATCAAGCAATATCACTGGTAGGTCTTTATCCCAAAGAGACTTAAAAAAAAAAAAAAAGGAAGAAGACATATGGATATAAAAATATTTATAGCCTTTTTTAGTGATTTTGAATAATTGAAAATTGAGGGGAAGTGCGTCAACTGGGAAATAGCTAAATAAGTCATTATATATGATTATGATGGAATTTTATTACGCTTTAAGAAATGATGGTCAGAATGCTGTTAGAGAAATTTTGGAAGACTAGCATGAACTGATGCGAAGTGAAATGAGCAGAATCAGGAGGACACTGTACACAGTAATGGCAATATTGTATGATGATCTATTATCAGAAATACAGTGATCCAAGACAATTCCGTAGTATCTTTGATGAAAGCTGCTGTCCATATCTGGAGAAAGCACGGTTAGACTCTGAATGTAGATCAAAGATTGCTTTTTAATTTTTAAATTTTTTCCTTGGAGGTTTTTTTTTTTTTTTTTTTTTTTTTGGTCTGTTTTCTTTCACAGAATGACTTACATAGAAATCTATGTCAAATTTCTTGCCTTCTCAATTTGGAGGGGGAAAGGAAGAAAGGAGAGAAGTTGAAACTCAGAATTTGGGAGGAAATCTTAAAATTGTTTTTACATGTAATTGGGGGGAAAATAAAATATTAAATAAGATTTAAAAAAAAAAAAAAACATGGACATTCATCCTACCATGTAGTCAGAAACCATGAAGGATACAATAGAAACATGAGATTTAGTTTCAACTTAAAAAAAAAAAAGGAAGAAGACATATGGATATAAAAATATTTATAGCCTTTTTTAGTGATTTTGAATAATTGAAAATTGAGGGGAAGTCCATCAACTGGGAAATAGCTAAATAAGTCATTATATATGATTATGATGGAATTTTATTACGCTTTAAGAAATGATGGTCAGAATGCTCTTAGAGAAATTTTGGAAGACTAGCATGAACTGATGCGAAGTGAAATGAGCAGAACCAGGAGGACACTGTACACAGTAATGGCAATATTGTATGATGATCTATTATCAGAAATACAGTGATCCAAGACAATTCCGTAGTATCTTTGATGAAAGCTGCTGTCCATATCTGGAGAAAGCACGGTTAGACTCTGAATGTAGATCAAAGATTGCTTTTTAATTTTTAAATTTTTTCCTTGGAGGTTTTTTTTTTTTTTTTTTGGTCTGTTTTCTTTCACAGAATGACTTACATAGAAATCTATGTCAAATTTCTTGCCTTCTCAATTTGGAGGGGGAAAGGAAGAAAGGAGAGAAGTTGAAACTCAGAATTTGGGAGGAAATCTTAAAATTGTTTTTACATGTAATTGGGGGGAAAATAAAATATTAAATAAGATTTAAAAAAAAAAAAACATGGACATTCATCCTACCATGTAGTCAGAAACCATGAAGGATACAATAGAAACATGAGATTTAGTTTCAACTTAAAAAAAAAGGGAAGTGAAGCTTTACATGAAAACCAATTAGTGTGGAGTTTGTGTCCTCAGCTGTCATTCCTTAAGGACAAATACTTAGGTTCTTTGTCTTTGTTTTCCCAGAACCTAGCTCAGTGCCTGACTCTTAGTAGCAGCTTAAAAAGTATTTGTTGAATTGACTTATTCCTTGAAGCTAGTTAGATTCCAGTCTCACTTTTCTTCTAGAACCCTTGGGCAAGTGTCTTTAGCCTTCTGAGCCCTGAGTTTTTCCTCATTTGAAAAAATGGTAGTGTTTGACTAGGTGATCCCAATACACTAGCCTCGCTTTAGATCTAATAGAATGCTTTACATGATAAAGATCTAATCACTGTGATACAGGCTACTGGTGAAATTTTAGACTTAAATCCCCTACTTCCTAATCCTTCACCTTCTCTTACTTTGAATGATTTGCTTTAAATATAACTCTCTACCATTATATTATTTTACATGTCCCTTCCAGTTCTTTTATTTTCTTGCATACACTCAGCGTCAATCTGTATCCTGAGTATGTAACATGTTTCATATTGAGTTCTCTGGAATTGTGATTGACCATTGTATTAATCAGAGTTCCTAAATCATTTACAATATTGCTGTTATTATAAAAATTATACTCCTGTTGTGCTCACTTTAATTTATGTCAGTCAGTCAATCAACAAGCATTGAAGTGTCATTAAGTTCAAAGCACAGTACTAAACATTGGGAATACCAAAATAATGGCAAAAAGTCACTGTCCTCAAAGAGATCAGTCTACAATTGATGTTATCTACAAATGAAGCCTCTAATTTCTTTCCTCACCCTTCTTTCTTGATGCTTTACAATCCAACTTGCAATTTCATCATTCAACTTCCCAAAGTCATTAATGACAAATCTAATGCCTTTTTTTTCAATCTTCATCTTTTTTGACCTCTCAAGTCCTTGACACAAATCACCATTATCTTCTCCTTGATGATCACTTTTTTTAGATTTTCTTAACACTACTTTCTCATGAGTCTTACTTCCCTTTCATTCTCCTTCACTGGATATTTATCCAGTTGACCTGTCCATTTAAGGAATTGGACCTTCTTTTTTTCTCATTTTTCTCATTCATTCC
This sequence comes from Antechinus flavipes, assembly GCF_016432865.1. Classification (NCBI taxonomy): domain Eukaryota; kingdom Metazoa; phylum Chordata; class Mammalia; order Dasyuromorphia; family Dasyuridae; genus Antechinus; species Antechinus flavipes. The sequence continues at coordinate 372,648,655 of NC_067400.1, read as the reverse complement.
TCATTCACTTTTTCACTTCATAATCTCATCAATTCTCAAATTTCACAATCAAATCTCATCAATTTATTTGTCCATAGGTAACTTCTGTCCTAGCCTCTAGTTTCCCACCTTCAACTGCCTATTAGATATCTCAAACTGGCTGTCTTGCAGATGTATTAAGCTCAACATGTCCAAAAACTAAACATCTTTTCCCAAACCATCCTATCTTCCCAACTTCCCTGTGATAATAGCAGAGATTACCATCCTCTCATTCACCCACACAGCTCACAATCTAGATGTCAAACTCAAATGTTCACTTAGTCACATCCATATTCAATCAATTGCCAATGCCTTTCATTTCTACTTTCATGTCTATCTCATACTTTCTTCTTTCTTCTATCTCTGGTGTAGGCTCTCATCACCTCAAACATAAACTAGTTCAAAAGTTTACTAGGTTGTCTTCATGCCTCATGTCCTTCCCTGATCCAGCCCATTTTTCAGACTTTTGTCAAACTGTTTCTTCTAATGTACAAGTCTGACCAGGTCACTTCCCCTCCAGCCTCTTCTATGTTATAAAGCTCTTCATAATCTGACTCTTTCATATCTTTTCAATCCTCTTACACCTTTTAACTTAGATCACTCTGAGGTTCAAAGACCTTGGTCTCCTTCCTCTTATATAACCTCCCATATCCAAGTGCATTAATTAGCTGTCTTCCATTCCTGGAATTCTCTTCTTTCCCATTGCTGGATTCCTAGATTGCTGGGCTTCCTTCAAGTCTCAATTAAATTTCCACCTTATTCAAGAAGCCTTTCTCAGTCCCCCTTAATGCTGGTGTCTCCTCAGTCATGTTTCCAATATATTCTGTAAGTATTTTGTTTATAGTTGTTTGCATATTTCCTTCCTCATTAGATTGTAGTCTTAGAATCAGAGACTGTCTTTTCTTTGTTTTTGTTTTTGTTTTGTTTTGATTTGATATCCCCAATACTTAGCATAGTTGCTGGATCATAGTAACTACTTCATAGATAGTAGTAAACCACCTGCATGATATTCAAATACGTAGAGCAATGAAAGGGAACTGGATTTGAAATCAGAAAGTTCTGGATTCACATCCTGTTTTGGCCTTTTAATAGCTCTGTGACCTTGAATTGTGGGCCTTAGCTTCTTCATCTGTGAGATAAAGAAGCTTCCTAAATGCCCCTTCCTTCTCTAAAAGCTATGACCCTAAGTATGTGTTAGAATGCATTCCCATTTATTCTTTACACAGGCTCAAACCCTTCCCCCATCACTGGACTGTAAGATCCTTTGAGGACATGGATTACATCTACTATTTCCTCCAAATTTCCCCATAGTGGGATGATACTTTGCATAAAAGGTACACAATTAATGGCATTGAGTGATCAGCTCATCAGTATTCTGGCTATAACACCTGGGTAACACCCAAGAATCATTTTATTTTGCCTCTTTATTGTTAAAAATTATATTTTCTAAAAGTCATTTCTCTCATCTATTTTTTAATACATTTGAAAAGGTGGCAGTAGGCAACATTAGCTTCTTGTACTATGGCAGCAACAAAATTCTTACAGGACACAAACATTAAATAATCTCTTTTTTTCCTAAAATAATTACTAGTGGCATCAAAAGCTATTGTTATTATGTAAGATAAGCTAATGTATAATATTTCACTTTTAGGTCATTTGCCCCAAATCACCCTAGTACAGGTTATAGCACATAAATGCAAAGTTTTAATCATGCCTTAGATGCTTATCAGGATGTATGACACTGGTCAAATAATTTAACTTCTGTCAGTCTTAATTTCCTCATCATAAAATTGGGATAATAATAAACCTTACCTCACTCAGTTGTTTTAAGGATTAAAAAAGAGAACATATATAAAGCATTTTGTAAACATTTAAGTAATATATAAAAAGGTATTAATAATAAGAAGAATTTAATAACAAGACAAACAATTAAACTTAGAAATGGCTTTTCATCTTACCATAAGAAAAATCTTCTTGATTACTTCAAATAGAAATAGCTGGTATTTATATGGCATTTTAAGATTTTACATATATTGTTTCATTTGATTTTCTCAACAATTCTCTGAGGTAGATGCCATAGTTACTCTCATTTTGAAAGATAAGGAATTGAATCTCCAAGAGATCAAGTGAATTTTCCAGGGTTAAATAACAAGCTAGTGCCAAATTTTGAAGCCAGTTCTATGCATCTCATATGCATCTCAGATGCAATTCAATGAGCATCTATTAAGTAGTAACTATTTTGACCATAAGGCTAGAGGTACAAATAGGAAAAAGAAAATATTTTTGGCTCCTGCTTTTAAGGTATTTACTTTCTTTTCCAATAATTGACATCGGTCTCTTGGCTATTCTATGAGCAAGACACTCCATCACTCAGCTCCAAGTATTCTCTCTGAGTTTTCCCCATGCTTAGAATGTTCTCTCTTCTGTTCCCACTATTGACCTTCCTGGTTTGTTTTAAATCTCAATTAAAGTCTTACACTTTACAGTAAGTTTTCCTCAATCTTTCTTAATTCTAGCCCTTTCCTCTGTTAACTATTTCCTATTTACCCTGTATATACCTTGATTTGCATATATTTGTTCAATATCATTTCCTCTCTTTGACTTGTAAACTACTATCTTTCTCCTTTTTAAAATTTTTTTTAGTATCCCCAGTACTTAGTACAGTACTCGGAACATAGTTAAGTCCTTAATAAAAATTTTTAATTAATTAGTTGATTTAAATCCAGATTTTTCTGACATGAAATGACATTCAAGCCATTACATACCTTTATTTTAAATGGAGGCAATCTCTAAATCAAAAATTTCCAACTGTTTTCTTTTGTTTGGGGAAGGGACATTACAAAATTCATTGTTTTATAACAAGAAAACTCTAAACCTGAGTGTATGACATAAATTTTTGTTCTTATAAAATTGCTTTATTGAACATTTTTAATTTTCTTTCTATCCTTTTATCCCTATTAAAAAGGATATGATTCTCAAAAAGAAAATTCTGCAACTATTGAGTGAGGAAGTTATATTATGGGAATATTCCAATAAGAAAAAATAAATAATTTGACAAGGATTTCAACACATTCCCAATCTGATGACAAAAGGTATGAAACCATTATGGCTTCATGGGCAATAATGCAAGTAAATTCCTTGTATGGCAAACTTTCGAGGGCATATCATCTATGACCCTTCTCCCTGTCTTCCCCATTTGCCTTCTTTTCCAGTGTCTGCTGTGTGTAAGGAGGAGGCTCCTACTTCTTCTGCCAGTGCCTGCTCAGGCAGACAGTTTACTAATTTGTAGCTCAGTAAACCTTTCACTGCACTGAGCACCTTGAGGTTAGCACATCTCTAATCATTATTTGATAACAGAAATCTGTAAGCATCACATCCCTAGTAACAAGAACATTGTATCTTAGCAACCAGCCTTGATATTCAAACAATTTCATTAAAGCGTAGCACCTCTTAGCAGGTGGGTGAGTGCGGGTGTTGATAAACATTTATAACATCATCAACCATTGTGTTTGCCAACACTATAATCAGCATGACAAATTTATGAATTTGTTTACCAGCTCTTAGATAGCCAATCTATATAGGTAAACTACATTTCAAACTGGTTAGGAAATTAGGTCCTTATTCACATTGGATAGTTTTTGAAGAAAGCTGTCAATTTAGAAAATTAACAGATACATTTCACCACAGAGATATTATTAATATTTAGAAAGGGGGTTCATTTTTAGATAGCAAAGCTGAATTTAAAGAATTTAGGAAGAGGAACAAAAAGGAAACTCCTATGCATTTAGCTTCATACAAGTCACATAATGAGAGAATGTCAGCCAGCATTCTAATGATCTTATTTAGGTAGAGAGAGACAAGATCTTCATAAGGTTCACAGACTTAGATCTAGAAGAGACCTTAGAGGTCATCTAATCCAATCCCCTCTGTTACAGATGAAAAAAAAATAAGAGAAAGGTGAAAAGCTTTCGTCAACAGGTAATAATTCTCAGAGTTTGGATTCAAATCCAAGTCCTTTGACCCCAAATCCAGTACTTTCCACTCCACCCTCCTGTTTCAGTTGATATATTTTTCCCCCATTTAGCCATAGAGCAATTTAAAGGTGGCCTGGAAAAATAGAGAGATGGCCAGATTTGGTAACAGAAAGATCTAAATATAAGTTCAGCCTCTTACATAAACTATCTGTGAGACCAGGGCCAAGTCAGTTAATCTCTCTATGCCATAAATTATTTTCTAAGACTATAGTTACAGAGGAGAGCTTAAGATCCCATTCTGGGAGTTTCCTATACCAATGGCATCCCAGATCTAGTCCCACTTTTTTGCAAAACAAACAAATAAACAACCTCTACAAATTATCTTAGGCTTTTGTTTTGATGGACAGAGAATGAATCTTCAGATAATGACATGGTACTTGGCTCTCATTCCACTCCAGAACCGCAGTTAATTGCCAAAGATCATGCGTTCTTATTAATGTAGAAAGAGGTCTTCAGCTGATACAAATTGGCTATCTATCTGTTAGTGGCCATAAAGAGAGAAAGTAAATTGAGGATCTTTTTTTGAAAAATGAAGGGACCTTTATAAACTATTACTTATTATAGATATGATCATATATTGCAAATACTATACAAAATATTATACATATGTATGTATATACACATACATACACACATATATGTGTGTGTATACTAAAAAGGTTATCACAGATCTGAAGTTGAAAGGGACCTCAGAAGCCATCTAGTTCAACTTCCTCATTTTAAAGCTAAGGAATCTAAGGACCAAGCTTTGTAGGGTAAGGTTACTCCAATAAGCCTGATAATGATCATCAGAACCTGGGACTCCAGGCTCTTCTTTCTACTGCACCATACTGTATCCCTCTAACTTGTCTAAGATGTAAACTTTCATGCCCATTTGTTTTCTTCTTGTGACTACTTTAAAGCTCTAGATTTTCCAGAAAGACTGGTAATAATCCAACTATACTTCAAGAAAGAGTTTCATATAAATATGTGAAAGAATATTATTGTGCTGTAAGAAATAATGAAGGGGATGATTTCAAAGAATCACAGGAATATTTATGTGAACTGATGTATTATGTTAACTGATGTTAAATTAACAACATATCTGGCACATAATATATGTTGAAAAAATGATTGTTGTTTGACTGTATGATACAAAATGAAGTGAGAGTAGAAATAAGGAGAACAATTTATAAAGTAACTGAAATAGTGTAAAGGACAAACAACTCTGAAAGACTTAAGAACTCTAATCAATACCACAATCAACCACAATTTCAAAAGCCTCAAGAATAAATATATTATATACTACTTGACAGGTAAGTAATAGACTCAAAGTATACATTGAGACATAATTTTTTTTGACCCAACCAATGGGCAACTTTTTCCTTGAACCATATATATTGTAACAGGAATTTTGTTTAAATTGCTTTCTCAAAGATGGGAGGGGGAAGTTGGAAATGAAACAGAGAGCATATAAATCTTAAAATGAAATAAAATGCTTTTTTTTGTAAAAGAAAGGGTTTGAATATTTTCTTTAGTTAATGAAAAGTACTATTTTCTTGTCAGACAATCAGAAACAAAATCAACATGCTCTTTCCAATTGGAAGGTCCTTTAAATTGAAATGTAGCACTAGATAATTTATCATTCCACCTTTATGTAATCTTTTCAAATAGTGCTTTAAATATCCAAACTTATGATCTTTTAAGTGTTTCAAGGTACAAACCACTTACTAAGCACTAGTCAGGCAGGTGAAAGAAAAACAAGGATTTTTACATGGTCTGAAATTTGTACCTTGTACCTGCTGCAGCCCTGGCAACCCCATCGCATCAGTGCTCTTAAGTTTGGCCATTCCATAACAAGCTATTAATCTACCTGCAATAGGTGAACTCCAGTGAAGTATTATCAAATAGGTAACAAACTTCCTTTCAAAGTAAAACCAGCCATGATTTAAAAACACATTTGTTTGTGAAGTCATTGACCCCAGTGGGTTCATGGTGTACAGCAAGACAGTTAATAATCTGCACCTGTACACCTGGTGCCCTCAGTCATAGACATCAAATGAACCCAGAAGTTATGAACAAATGTCCCAAATAACTGAGGATCTGAGTCTCAATGTGGCAAATATAAAGTTGCATATATAATTCAGAAGTTATCTTTAAAATATTATAGTAATTTTAATTACCAAGGATCATGATGAGGGATCAGAGCAGCTAGGTGGCACAGTAAATAGCACTAAATCTGGAATCAAGAATACTCATCTACATGCATGCAAATCCAGGCTCAGACACTTATTGGCTGAGTGACCTGGACAAGTCATGCGCCTTTTTGCCTCCATTTCCTCATCTGTAAAATGAGCTGGAAAAGCAAATGGCAAACCACTCCAGTATCTTTACCCAAAAAATCCTGAATGAGGTCACAAAGATAGCTATACAATTGAAATGACTAAATAATGAATGAGGAATCTGGCAAGTAGTCTATCAAATAAATATGTTTGCCTGGTAGGACATAGACTAGGTTACTTAAAAGTTATATTTAATCCATTTACTAGTCTAAAGCTCTCTTTTTTCTTCCTATTGTTTTTCAACTATCCAAAATATATAAGAAAAATCTGTGTTTTACATTTTACAATTGCCTCTTTAATCCCGGCTTTAAACATGTACTTTCAACTTCTGTAGTTTTTTTATTAGCTTCTTGTCTTTCTAACTCAATTTATTTTATTTAAAACAACATTGTCACTTCTCAAAGACTTCTGTAACTTTATGCATTTTATCTGCATATAGTTTGGATAAGAGGAAAAGTCTATTTCTTTCTTCTGAGTCTATTCTGCTTAAAGTCATCAGAGACTAACATTTTATTTATATGAGATCTCTTTAAAAGTGCTGCTGTAGTATTTGATGGTCTGCTTCCTACATTGAAGCTTTGTGGTTGGTAAAGCAATGTAATTCAACAAATATATAATTGAGGGATCAAACCAATACAATTGCCCACTGCAGAGATTTCCAGAGGTATGAATAACATAGTTCCCTAAAGCCTAGAGAAGGGCTTTTTGCTCCTAACAAGTTTTACTATATACATGGATTAACCTTCAGTTAATCACAAAAATACAGTTAACCAGAACACTGCATTCCCCAACCATACCAGCTAACAGATATTGTTTCCTGTGCCTAATTTACTTTCTTTTACTTGTTATAAAAATGATAAGACAAAGAACACCATGGACCTTAGAGAATATACCTTGAATAGAAAAACTTCACTGCCTAACAAAAGGTCAACTTGACTATCAAAAACTTTAATTTGTGAAGTTAAGGAAGACCAAAAGAGAGAGACATTCTTACAACTAAAGTAAAGCCAACTTACCTGGTTGAGAACAAGCTCTACTGCTTACCAGTCACATAACTTCTTCAAACCTCTTTCTCAACTGGGAAATATTTAAGCTAACTACTTCACAGTATTATTGGGAGAATCAAATGAGATAATAGCTGTCAATCACTTAAAAAACAAGGCACTATTTATATGAAAACTCTATAAGAAAAAAACATTGAATCTTAGAATTATCAAGCTAAAATAAAGTAATAACCTTCAAACATTTTCCAAACAGGTCACATTGGGGTATGGCATAACTAATTGCACCAAGTCATTCCTTTGCTTGCAACACATGGGGTTCTCACTACTGGGTTGATTAACTGCTTGAGTGAGATCAAGTCAATCACTTATAGCTTATTCCTTACCTGGTTTAACTTCTGTAGCTGCCAGAAGACTACCAGGAAGTCCAGCGTCTTATATATTTTCCATTCTTCAAAGATCGTAGTGTTATAATTTTGTCTTTTCTGACTCCAATACTCATCTAATGTTTTTTAAAAGTCAGATTTGTATAATAGAGTCAGAAATAGAGAAAGCATCATGTGTTCAGGACCACATGGCAACATGAAGGGAGATATAAGGCGATCACAATAGCATCTACCCCTTCCACAGTTTTTCCCCAACGTAGAAGTTCACAGCATTTCTTTATATATATATTTATATATATATAAGCCACTAGCAAAAAGAATCCTTTTTTATTCATATTTACTTCTGTCTCAGGAATCAAAAAAGCTTTTTATTAATGCATAGAGTAAGCAGCTAGGATATACCTGTGCACTCCTTCAAGAAGGAAAGAAAAGGATACCTCCATCACACATTTCAGGCTCATTAAGCCTCCATATGGGTTGTTTTGAGGAAAGGACTAATTTTATCCACTCTATGCTCCAAAACGTATTTCACTTTGGTCATGGAGATTTAAATTTTTTGTGAATATATTTTCAAATACAAACAATTCATTTCAATCCCTGGATACAAAATTCTGGGAAGACAGTCAATTCACTAAGCTCTTACTGAGTAATCACTGGGTCTAGGGGGATATAGTAGATAACTAATATACAAAGGAAATAAATGAAGTAATAATATCCATAAGGATATAAAACTTCAACTGGCAGGAGTAGGACATATACACAGATAGGGGCAGCTGGAGTTCAGTTGTCAGATCACTGGATAGAATCAGGAAGACCTGAGTTCAAATCCAGCCTAAGAAAGTTACTAGCTGTGTGATCCTGGGCAAGTTATTTAATCTTTGCCTCATTTTCCTCATCTGTAAAATGGAAATGATCATTGAACCTATCTCTGTGGGTAGCTATAAGGGTAAAATTGGATCATAATTGTAAGTGCCTGAGAGTAAGCAATAAATAAATGTTAGTTGTAATTATTATTATTATAAGATAATTTGTGATAGAATCATGAGCAAAACCAGAAGTGCTCTATGAAAATTTAAAGAAAAGTAGCACTCATGATTCTGAGGTTATCAGGAAAGGCTTTTCAGAAAGAGATATGGGGGGCCACCAGAGCTGAACACTGAAGTAAGGGAAAGTCCTGAAAGATTTAGATGAGAAGGAAGTAAATTACAGGCAAGGGGAAACATCTTGCCTAAATGCTCACATTTGGAAATTGACAGACATACTGTTTTGGTAAAAGCTAATAGCCTAATTTAATTTGAAAAAAATTATTTGTAGTATCTCAAGGTTTGAAAAGCTTTTTAATATGTTATTTCTTTTAATTTTTTACAACATCTCTTGCAAAGTAGATAACTATTGTCTCTATGTTTACAGAGGAGAAATTTAAGGCTTAAAAGTGTTTAGGAGATTCATTCATTGATAGAGAAAGAATTCAAATCTGCACTTTTTTTTCCATGCCCAGGATTTTTTCTTCTTCCATAACACCCTTCAACAGAGATTACTTAAGGGAAGATATGTGAAAATAATACTGGAAAGGTTAAGTTGATGCCATACAGAATATAGAATACTTAAAAAGGAGAAGACTGGGAAGAAGCTGACATGTGCCCTAAATGTTAGGAAAGCAGATTTCAAAGGATTCAGAGAAAGAATAGGTAGAAGGATTCAACTGACTAAAATTCCATAATATATATCAACTTAAGGGATTTGGGAAGCTTTCAAGAGAAAACCTGTAGACACAAAGAGAAAGTATTTAGTAGAGAGGAAGAAGTAGTGATTATCTGAATATTCTAATGTGGATACACAGAAAACTCAATGACCAACTAAATTTTAAGAAAGCATATAAAGCAAATGGAAGTGTGGGTAAACTGTGGAAGATGAATGCAAAAGCTCATCAGGATGCTGTAAGAATAGTGTCAGGGATGCTAAAACTAATGGAAAATTGGAGTGGCTGAATAAATCATTATCTCATTCTGCTTAAAGCAAGTGACAAGGTACTCCATCAACCAATCTCAATCATAAGCTATAGATACTGGACTTATTAAAGTTTATTCTACATAGAATTCCATCTCTGGACTCCATGTTTTTTATTGCCTTTGCATCTATACCTAGAATGTGCTTCCTCCTCATCTTCACCTCCTGGCTTCTTTCAAAAATCTACTCAACTACTATCTTCTGTAAGAGATTTTCCAATTTAATACTAAATCCCTCTCCCCACTACTCCACTGCCAAATCCTGGGCATCACCTCTAAATTCAAATGATTCTTCTTCAAGTGAATAAGAATTTGTTTAGACAGCCTATGGAAATGTGTCTATGTCCTAAGGATTGTTTCTTATGTTAGTTAAGAGCCATATCAGTGCTACAGACTGGAACTAGGATGACATTCAAATAAAACCCCTGAGGCATAGCCTGGTGAAAAGAAACCTTTGCTTTGAGCTTGGCCTAAGTAATTTGTCTGTGTGTATATGTGTCTCTGTCTCTGTCTCTCTCTCCCTCTCTTTCTTTACCTGTCCCTCACTACCCCAAGAAATATTTTGAAGGCATTGACAGTTTTGGAAGAAGATGGACAAGGAACCTAGAAAAGAAATTACATTGGGCTTATAAGGGATCTCTTAACCACTCCACAAATGAAAGAAAAATACTGTATAATTAGGAACTATGAGTTGGTCCTTTTCTTCATAGGCTCCCTAAGCTTGGACCTATTTTTCCTCTGTACTCTGTATGTATTTTTGTACACAAAAGGTACAGTGTGTGTACCAGATTTAAGGGGGTTTTGGATAGAATATTCTCACTATAACACTTTAGTAAAATATCCCTAATGCCACTTAAGGATAGCTGACTGAAATGATTCTCAACTGATAATTTTGAGAAAAAGCACACTAGTGGGGATTCAAGTCAATAACACAAGGAGAATAATTTGTGGAGCCCTAGAATACTCCTTAGAATTCCCAGATGGAAGATACAACCCAACTCCAGGTCTTTAGACCCATTCATGAGACTGGGATTTGGGATAAAGAGACACAGAGTTTGTGTAGGCTACTTCTATTTCCTCTTCCTTAGTGAATGATCTTTCAATGAGAAAGAGAAAAAAAAAAGAACAAAATGACTAGCTCAGAGAGTACTTAATTGTCCTTGATTAATTCAAGTCAATCAAGTAAACAAATAAATATCTATTATTGAACATCTACTAGTTGCTTCATATTATGCTAGGACATGAGAGATGGAGTGTTGTGTTTGAGAAACAGAGAAGTCAGTTGCGCTGGATCCCTATATGGGGCGGGATATATAAGAAGTCCCCAAGTGAAGCCATTAGGTTGGGGATGTCTTGAGAACAAGGATTGACTCATTGTTTTATTGATTTGGGAGTTATAATTTTCTTTTTATTCTTTTTTTTGGGGGGGTCTTTTTGTATTTCAAGTATTAAGCACAGGTGCTTGGCATATGGTAAACACTTAAAAGGTACTATTTTATTAAATAGCTAAAGAAAGGCCATCTGATTTATATGAACTATACTCTCAGTCATGGACTAGGTGTGCTGGGATATTCTAATGGCATATTATTATTCCTTTTCTCCTGAGGTCAAGAACTAACTAAATAAATAGGCAAACAAATAAATAGTAAGTGCTTCCCTACCTCTTTAGTTCATGCTCTATGCAGAGTATTGTTCCTAGACTATTAGATGAGGGGGAACTTGTAGATATAGTTTACCTACATTTGAGGAAATTATTTAATAAAGTTATCCACATTATTTTTGTGTGGAAATGGAAAGCTAGATGATTAAAGAATGTTTGGACCATTAGGGTAATCATTAATGTTTCCATTTCAACTTGGAGCGAACTCTCCAAAGAGAATTTTAAGAGGCCTGGTTCCATGCAGTATAAAGATTTTATTTATGACAAAGATAAAGGTAGAGATTTTATGCTTATCAAATTTGCATGATATCTCGCTTGGAGGAATAGCTTCTGATAGAAAATAGAATGTGAACTCCTTGAAAACAGAAACTCTTTTTTAATTTCTTTATATTCACAGTACTTAGCATAGAGTCTGACACATAGTAAGTTCTTATTAAAAGTTTGTTGACTCTTGACTGACTGTTTTATATTCAATAGGCAAGGGAGAGCCCCTGAGATAAATAGACTTCTGCTCTAGGAAGATTATTTTGGAAACAGTGTGAAGGTTGAATTTGGGAAAAAATGGAAGCAGAAAGAACAATTAAAAGCTTGCTACGATCCCGGTAAGTAGCAGCAGCTATGTAGCACAGTGGATAGAGTGCCTGGTTTGTAGTCAAGAAGACCTATCTTCATGAATTCAAATCTAGCTCCAGACACTTACTATCTCTATGCCCCTGGACAAATCACTTTGTCCTGTTTGCCTTAGTTCCTCATCTATAACTGAAGAAGGAAATAGCAAACTACTCAAATGTCTTTGCCAAGAAAACTTCAAATGGGATCACTATAGAGGGCCACAGACAGTGGGGGAACCCTGGGTGAGATATTAGACCCTTCAGCCCAGAGGGAACCTGCTGACAATGCCTGGTTCAGCTCCCCATCTCCCCTAAGGGCTCTTGGCCTTCCTGAGAAGTCAGGGGGTGGTGACAACCTATGTTGTGATTGAAGCAATGATAGCAGGTGGAAGAGTGTTACCAGGTGGCAAACTACACACAATAGCAAGTTGTTTATATGGTCCCATGTGTGCAGTATATACTTAGTGCATGGGCAGTATTGCTTTGGTTATATAAGGTATGAGGGTATGTAAGAGGGAGAGAATTTGGAATAAACAGACTTCATGTTTTAACTGGACTTCACTTTTCCACCATCATCAGGAGTCTTGCCTCATCACTCCTCCACTAAGACAGTATGTTTTACCACCCTGACATGGGAGTTCTAGAACGCACAGTACATTTTGTCACCCAACTTGGGGGCTCTAGAAAGCAGGACACAACAGATCACTAAGAGTCAGATATGACTGAAATGACTGAACAACAAAAGCAATTATGAGACATAACCTAAAACAGTGGCAGAATGATTGGAGAATTAACTCTTCTAATTGGAAAGGGTTCAAATAAATGGCTGGAACAAAGGCAACATAATCTGGAAAACCCAGGAAAGGATATAGAAACCTGGTTCTGAGCAAGATGAAGTGAAAACTCGCCTATCAATCAATCAATGAACATTTATATTAAGGGCCTACTATGTGCCAGGCATTCTGATAAACACTACAGACACTAAAAGAGGCATAACCGTCTCTGCCCTTAAGAAGCTTAAGATTTAGTGGAGGAGATGACAAGCAAACAAATATATACAAAAGAAGCTATATATTAGAAATATAGAGGAAAGGGACTAGAATTAAGAGGAAGCAAGGATTTTCCTATTGATGCAAGGATTTTAGTTGGGACTTAAAAGAAACTGGGAAAGCCAGTAAGTCAGAGAAGACGAGAGAAAGCCTTAGCCAGAAAAAATATCCAGTCAAGAGATAGGCTATCTTGTTTCTGGAACAGGATGTCAGTATCTTTGGATCAAAGAATACATGTCGGGGAGTAAGATATATGAAGACTGGAAAGATTGGAAAGGAGGAGACTAAGTTATGAATGGCTTAGAATGCCAAACAAAGCATTTTTAATCTGATTCTAAGGCAATAGAGAACCTCTCCAGACTAAGAGTCAGAGTACAGGTGGATCTAGTGGGAAAGGGTTGAGAAGTATGACCAGAGTTAAGACAACATGTCTAGAAATATACAGGAAGAAGAATATCATACACTTTTAAAAATCCTAAAAATGTAGTATCTATAGTATTCAGATTTTCTCTGAATATTACTGATCTGATCAACTGCTTCTCGATTCTATCTTCTTTAGTGCTTTTCCATTTCTTTACATAGCATAGAGTAAAATGCCATAGCTACATTGACAGTTGAAAATCAAACAGAAACTCAATATTCAATCCTTTGGGGAAGATCTTACTAAACTTGATCACCCATCAACTTCTATGCAAATTTGGTGTTTTTTTTTTTCATCTATTACTTCTTGATGCTGAATACAATGATTTTCAATCTCTTCTATAAAGTGTTACCACAAAATTGTATCTATTTGAACCTATTATTATCATTAATAGGCATGTATCTACCTGGCAAGAAGGTTAGTTTTTTACGTGTCTGAGATGATCTTTAGGTGATTCTCATTGTGGCAATTTCTTTACATCATTTAAACTTCCTTAGGTGATAATGCATATCAATATCTTTTCCTATATTAGTTTCCCACTTTTTCACAACCTGCTTTGAATAGTTCAGGTTAAAACCATCAAGAATACACTATTTTATTCTAACCCTTCTTCCCATTTTGTGATAATTTTGATGATGACCAAAATGAACATAGCCAATTCACAGATGGTTCACACATTGGCAGCTATTCACTTCCTGCATGTCATGGGTGTCAATTTCTTTTTTTGGTGATGTTGCTATGTAGTCACTATGTCTAGTGCCCTTTCATTACAAAGAAAATAGTTGGGATATAGAGGCATGAATACCCTTTATGTTATCCAAAATACTTTATCTCATTTGTGTCTTAATCTTTAATCATGTTCGTCATGAGCACTAAAAATACTCCAAGTAAGCACTAAAAAACTCCAAGTGTTTTCCAAATGGAAATGATGTTTTTCCATTCCTACTGGATCCATAAAACCAACTCCAATAATTCTTCTACTGGTTGCTCCAAGAGAGTCCATATGCTATCTTTTCAATCAACTATGTATCCTCTAGTTTTGTTCTCTGGGAGAATTTCACTATGTTCCTCCAGTAGTACAACAATTTCTTAGAAATTAGTATATTTAAAATAGCAACAGCAAAATTCATCACTTCATGAAAAATCTGAATTTTTAAAAAAAATTTTCCCTCCTTTTTCTGCCCTTGTTATTACCAATGGTAACTGTAGAAGGAAAAGGGGATATACAGAATCACCACAGGATTGTGAGTTCCTTGAGGGGAGAGATTGCATTTCTCCTCTTTTTGTATCCCTAGTACACAGTACTTGACATATAGTAGAGAGTTAATGACTATTTATCAGTTATACTTTTCTTTGTTTCATGATTTACCATGGCCAAATATCTTATCTCACAGTGACAATATTACTCAAATTGAATCTCGCCATACTTAGCTATACTAGTCCTTAGCATCAGTTTGACACCATACTCAAATATGTTCCCATAGGCAACTAACCTCAAAAATGTAACTTTTCAGAAGAGAATTAACAATGAATTCTACTATATTTTTTAGCTTCTTTTATACTTTATTCAAAAACATTTTGGAAACTTGTTTCCTTTTTGCCACTCCATTGGCATGCTGGCTTGTGACACTTAGCATGTCCTGGTGGGCAGCCAAAATGATCTCTATCAGTGACTCACCTTTCTTTATAAGCCCACTCCTGGCAAAGAAGCAATTGGCAGAAGGATCATGCCAGATGCTCATCCCTGGAACTCTAGTATGAGAATTCCAAGCTCTACAAAGGGCAGATGAGGTGACCATCTTAGATTTAATTTCTACTCATGGAGTTCCCTGACCTGGAAAGTTGGACCATCTTGAGGTAAACTGATTTTTTTAAACATTCTTTTATCAACTAACCATAAGAGAAAACCAAAAAGGACAGAATTTCCTTTTCATTGTTCTTGGTAGTGTTCCAGAGATAATTTTTTTCAATAAACAAATCAAAATTAACTGTCATTCTAGCCTACAAACCCTCAAATTCCCAAACAGGTTGACCTTGAACAACTTAATGAAAAGGGAAAAAAAAGCTATGTCCTTTTGGAATAAAGGAAAATAAAGGAAGAAAATAATCTACAATGGTTAGTATTTCTATTTTTGTTTTCAGCTCAGAATGTTGTATTTCCTGTGACAAGAAAGAATACTAATGTAATTACAAGGTTTGGGTCCTAAATCCAGACCTACCTCATAGGGTTTTTTCTTTCACTCAGCATAAGGGATCTGTATAGGGGTTTCCATCAATTAAAACAATGACTAAAACCTATTCTTTGTGGCTTTTAATTCTTTCTTTCATTCCACTCAAGAATAGTAATGAATAGAAAATATATTACACAGAATCCTAGCACAGAAAGGGATTTCCAGTATTAGAAGTTACATTTCAAATACCATGAAATATCTACTTTACTCCTTCCTCTTGGATCAAGCACACCTCTCTGAGATTGGAATGCTTTTGAAAACTGAAGGAAGAGCTGTCAGATATTATGATTGAGAAACGACAAAAACAAAGGCAACCATCCTGCCATTGCCTTAAGTGTCTTTAGGTTACTATTTATAAACATTTTATCTGTTGCCATAAAACAACCATAAGACATATGTAGAAAGATTAAAACACCAAATGTTTTACATTTTTATGTCTTATAGTGATCTTTAAATTATGAGGAATTTTTTTTCATATGAGCATAATGTCTCAGTATAAATCAGAAGATCTCCTTTTTGACTTATCTCATTATGTATATACCTTAATTTTCACATTAAATCCTGAACACCAATTATTACTTTAGCCAGCATCTTTGCACCTAGGAGCCTTCCAGAGTCATGAGAAGTGTCTCTAAAACTTCACAGAGGCTATCATTAAACCAGGCATGCTTGTTTTCTCTATGTATTCATCAAGTGAAGCATGTATTTTCTGAACTCAGGCAGTAGCCATTTATGGTTGCCTAGTCAGTCATGCCCAGTTTTCCCAAATTATCATTCTTTAGATAGTTCCAAATTTTAAAAAATCCATTCTTTGATTATGTGTGAATATCTTTCACCTGGGGGGGGGGAAGAAAAAGAAAAATGAGAACTCTTGCTTTAAATTAATTTCTTACTTTTTCCCTCAGTGAAATGCATCTAAAGAAGTGAAACTTACTGAATCAAGTTTAATGACATAATAAATTCTTCCCTTCAGACAATGCTGAGGCTTAATTCACTAGTGCACTTTAAGCTTTTGCCTTTAGCATCTGATGGGTCATTAGTCTGTAATCTAGCAGCCTGACTACTTGAAGTCTAAACTAAATCAGTGAGTACCAAATCAGGAGTTTCTGAAATATGACCAGCAGGTCAAGTGTCCTCCAAAAGACTGCCTGGGGCATCCCAGATGGGGGATAGGGCATAACAAGGAACAAAGTAGGACAGAATCTGATGCCTCTACTGACTAAAGACTTCATTCATTCTAACTCACTAAGCAACAGTTCCTTAAATGACTTGACTTCTATTTTTGATGAATTCAGCCAGTAGGTCATGCAACAAAATTGGTCAGTGTGTGCCAATAGGCTTAACATACATTATCATTGGGTTGAATATATTTTGTTCACATTTTTACCCTGAGAATCTTTGACTAATATCCCTGAACAGGACACGATATGCCTACAGGCAATAAAAATAGAGTAGTATGCCTAGCATCTGAACTGCTATGTGCTTAATAAAAGTCTTCTCTATGCTCATTTGAATAATAATTCAATCACTATAGTCCTTTAAGAACATAAGGTTCTACCCCTTCACATAGACAAGATCACAATATCACATAATTCAGAGTTGGAAAGAATCTCAGAGCTCAGAGTCCAAACCTGTTATTTTATAGATGAGGAAAGGGGAGCCCAGAGAAGCTAAGAAATTAAGGTTTATCTTCCCAGAATTGTAGTGGTAAATAAGTGATAGGGCTGATATTTAAACTTAAGTCTTCTTATTCCAAATCCAGCAGCTATTTCACTATGCCCTATTGTACTTTCTCTACAGCCAGCCTGTAAGGGAGGTAGTTACAATCATTTTACTGAAAGGGCAAAAAGATTCAGAGAGGTTTTGTGACTTGTATAGGTCATGTGATGAATAGAGTCAGAATTCAAATCTGGGTCTCTAGGTTTCAGGTGAAATAATCATTCTACTATTGCAATCTGCCTCAGGATTGAAATGACTGCATTTGAATCTTGTCTATGATACTCACTGGCTGAGGAACAAAGAGTAGGTAAATCATTTAACTTCTCTGAGCCTTAATTTGCTTACCTGTAAAACTGAAACAATATTATAAGGCTCAATTAAAATAATACATAGGAAGTCAAGTCAGTATGTTTTTATTAAGTACCTACTATGCACCAAATGCTGTGCTTAGCATTGAGAATATGAAGTGGGGGAACGGGAAGTCCCTGTTTTAAGAAGTTCAATCTAGTGGAGGAAACAATATGAAAACCACAAAATAAATCGGAGGTAATATTAGATGGAAGTCTCTAAGGTTAAGGAGAACTAGGAAAGGATTCTTGTAAAAGATGAGATTCTAGGTAAAATTTGACAGAAGCCAGGAGGTAAAGAGGAAGAATAGCATTACAGGTATGACAGCTGGTAAAAAATAATAATAATAATAATAATAATCGTGCCATGTGTGAGGAATAGCAAGGAGGCCAATTTTCCAGAGTCTAGAGTTTGTGGAAGGAAGGAAAGTATAAGAAGAATGGAAAAGTAGGGAGGGGTCAGATTATGGAGGGCTTTTAACAACAAATAGAGGATTTTATCTTTGCTCCTAGAGATTAAAGAGGGCTATCACAGTTTATTGAATGGGGAGAAGAGAGGAATGTCAGAATCAGAGGTACACTTGCAGAGGAAAAACACTTTGATAATTGTATGGAGGAGGGGAGGGCTTTGAATGGGAAGAGAATTGAGACAGGGAGATTCAATATTGGACATATTGAGTTTTCAATATCTATGAGGCACCTCATTCAAGATGAGATTGGAAATCATGGGGCAGCTGGATGGTTCAGTAGATAGAGCATTGGCCCTGGAGTCAGGAGAACCTGAGTTCAAATTTGACCTCAGAGACTTAACACTTCTGTCTCTGTGACCTTGGGCAAGTCACAACTTCAATTGCCTCACAAAAAAGAAAGAAAGGAAATCAGTAAAGAAGTTAGAACTAGATAAGTAAATGTAAGAATCAATGACATAAAGATAGCAATTTAATCTATTACAGTTGATGAGGTTACTAAACAAAATACTACAAAGAAAGAAAATATTATAGAGGAAGAAGGTCCAGACAGAGACTGAATCAGACTGGTAAGGAAAAGAAAAGAACCAAGAGGAAACAATGTCATGAAAACCTAAAGAAAAAACAGTAACAAGAAGAATGTGATTGATAGGGTCAAAGGCTGCAGAGAGGTATTGGTATGGGACAATTGAGAGAGGAATGAACCTGGAATTCCAGGACCTGAGTCTGAATCCTGGCTTTGCTATTTATTATTTACATGATCTTGGAAAGTCATTGTACCTCTGTAGGTCTTGGTTTTCTCATCACTTTAGTGAGGACATTAGAATACAAGATACCTAAAGTTCCTTTCAGTTCTAGTTCAATGTTCCTGATAAAAGTGCTTTAAAAATGTTCAAGTGTTCTACTGATATCAGTTGTCATTTTTTGATAGAAAAATGCAGATAAAGTTCATTTCATACCCATAACTACCTTGAAAGATAGGATGTGTCATTCATGATCATCACATTATCTGATTTCTTAAGGTTATCTACAAGAAAGGGTAGAATGCAAATAACAAAGCCATCCCAATTGCTGTGGCAATTCTGTGGTGATTCAAAAGTTCACAAACATCAGCCTTAGTGCTTCTATTTCTTTCCTGTGTTAATCAAGTATCTTGGATGGTGCTGTGTACTTTAGGCATTCTAAAAAGTTATTATCATTGTCGAAATCATAGACAACTAATATTTGACATAGTAAAAAATGGACAGAAAACTGCTTAATTGAATTTGCAGAATCCTCCTTGTCATTTTTCAGTAGTGTCCAACTCTTTGTGACCCAGTTTGAGGTTTTCTTAGCAAAGATACTGCAGTGATTTGCTATTTCCTTCTCTAGTTCATTTTATATATGAGGAACTGAGGCAAACAAGGTGAAGTGACTTGTCAAGGGTCACATAGCATCTGAGGCCAAATCTGGACTTACAAAGATGAATATTCCTAACTCCATGCCTGGTACTATAATCACTGGGGCACATAGCTGCCCCTAGTGTGCTCCTTGTCCACCTTATTTCCTTTTCCAGAAGAATAAGACAAAAATGATAATGGTTCTATAGGAGATTTTGAACCAGGAGGACAAGTCAACAAAAAGAAAAAAAGGGAAAGGCCAGTAGTATCATTAAGCAGAGCAAAAATCATATTTCCAATAGTCAGAATTTAAACACAATCAAAAAGAAACATTTTTAACTAAGTTCTGGAAAAAAACAGATGCTAACAACCCCCCACTCTTTCCTCCAACTTGGATGTTCTTATATGGGTAATGTAATGCAATTAAGATTTTCTTCAATTAAATAATTTGTTTACTTTTTTCATGTAAATAATGAAAAAGTAAATAAATTATGCAAGCAAGGGAAATGTTAAGCCATAGCAACCCTATTAGTATTCTACCATCCATATAGGAAAACCCAAATGGATGAAAGATATCTGTTGCTTAGACTCTGGTACAAAATTGAATGGACGAACTATAGAACTCATCCAGAATTTTTATAAAATGATGAACAATGATCCAGGCCCATAACTGAATGGAAGAAAAACAATGAGATCTAGAAGTTTCTTTAAATAGCTCTGACATTCTCCCCAAAACAAAGTAATAGTATTCTTCTGATGATATTGTGTAGCCACTGTGAAAATATAGAATAGTTTATTAATGATTCAGGTTGAAACTCACCTGGACTGTAGTTGAGAGGAGTAAAATGGGCTTAAGTAGGTTAAAACACATTAAAACAAAAAGAAAGAATAGAAAGAATGTCTTTAGGGAGCAGTAGCAAGAACATTAAATTTGGCAAAGGATCCAGATTACCAGTTACCAATTCTAATTCAGCCCTGTCACGTACTATTTGTGTGAATTTCAGGAAAGTCATTTGACTCAGTTTACTGAGTTTACTCAGTTTATTTAATTATTAGTAAGAGGCTTAGATTAAATGGTCTCTAAAGGACCTTCTAATATCTATTATCCCATAATGCTATGAATAAAGGAAATGGACAGATTTCACTGCTCCATTAACAATGTTAAGAGATTTGAGGATTCTCCAGCATTGTAAATTTATGAAGATAGCATAGTCTAACAAGATAGGGAGTCATAGATAAATTGCCATTTAGGAATGCCATATCAGTGATCTCATAGATCCACTCATAATTATTTTAATATCAAATTATTCTTATTAATATATCAAATAAGTTACAAGGTTTGGGTTTTTTGTTTGTTTTGTTTTGGTTTTTTAGCACACAGCATTGTTCAATCATTTTATCCCCCCTAATCAAAACTTTTCAAGAACATCTTAGATACTTTGATCATCTGAGAGAAACTTGATTTCATCAGTGTAATCATTACCTCCACGAATGAAGATCAAAAATCTCTCCATAGGATCTCATTCTCTGCCATTCTTTTCTATCTTTTTCAACAAGATGTTACCTCTCTGATCAGCTGAAAGCTTTGGAGTGCAAATGTAAAAAAATACTGAACTTCAAGCCAGGTCCTGAGTTTGAATTAATTCTGCCACTTATTACCTGTGTTATTTTTGGAAAGTCAGATTGTCCAGACCTCAGTTTTCTTCTCTGACAAATGAGAGGATTTGACTGAATGATATTTAAAGTCCCTTCTACCTCAAGATTTATGATCTAATGGTCTCTTATTTTTTTTATGACCATCTACTTCCTTTTCAAATCATATATGTCCTTGTAAATGGCTTTTGACGTCTTTTACAGCTTATCCTCAAAATATATTTTCCAAATATGGTTTTTGAAGTTGTCCCTCATGCCTGCTATCATATTAAAGTCACTGAATATAAAAATACATATTAGTAATTAAATTAGCTACTATGCTATATATAAAGATAGCAATATATAAAATCACTGAGGATAAAGATTGAAATCAAAGGTTCTTATCAATCACTTTCTAACTGTGGTATCATGGCAAGACTATTAGTCTAACAGACAGATGATACTTGGGTTTGAATCCTTCCTCTGACATAAGTTGGCCAGGGACAAGTTATCTAAAGTCTCCAAACTTCAGCTTCCTCATTGGTAAAATGGGAATCATAATACCTGGGATTATCTACCTCATGAGGCTGTTGTATCAAATGAGATAATACCTGGAAAATTCTTATTCAGAGACTCTCTGCTTCATCCTCTACAAGAGACATTAGTGTATGATCTACACTTATTTTTATGGTGGTCTAGTCAGTTATATTCATCATTAGCCCTCTAACTTCTTCATGAGCTTCATTTTCCTTTATAGTGAGAATGCAAATATATATGCAAATCAGTTCTTTGAGTGACACATCAAATAATCATGGTACTTTCCTGTTAGAATGAACCTCAGAGACCTTAAAGACCAAGTCATCCCTATATTAAGATTTTCTCTCCTTCAACAAGCGTACATCCACAATCTTTACTTGAAGACTGGAGGAAAAATGCATTTCCTTCCAAGGCAATTCATTCTACTTTTGAATAGTTCTCATTTTTATGTAGCTATTTTTCCCTCTTATCTCAAATCTAAAAGGTCTTCTTGTCTACTTCCATCCAAGGCTTCTACTTCCTCCCTCTAGGACAAAGTAGAAGAAGAGAGGCATCCCGTGGGGCATGTAGATGGCATAATAGATAGTCATCATCAGTTCTGAAGTAAGATGGAATTAAATTCAAATCTGGACTCAGACATTTACCAAGCTGTATGATTCTGGGCAAGTCACTTAACCCTATTTGCTTCAGTTTCATTTGCAAAATGAACTGGAAAAGGAAATGGTAAACCACTCAAGTATCTTTGCCAAGAAAATCCCTAATGGGTCACATAGAGTCAGATATGACAAAAACAACTGAACAATAACAACGCTATGTCTCTTAGGTCTTTAATTCTCCAGTCAAGATACTCCAGTCAAGAGTGTTTCTTCAACTGAACTCCATATGTTCTCAAGGTCCCTCAACACCTTGGTTACTTTCCTCCCCCCTTTTCACCTATTATATACAGTGGAAATTGTCCTATCTTCCTCCATTCCCACACAAACATAAACTATGTTGAAATCCTCCTCTTCCTTCAAGGTGTTACCTCCTCTATAAATACCCACTTTTTTTTTTTTCTATTTGCTCTCTAATAAAAAGTCATCTTTTTCCTCAGAACTTACACAGCTTTTATTTGTATTGCTTTGTATTTTTTGTGTAAGTTAAATGTTAATGTCTTGTCTCTGCCCCTTTTAATAGATCACAAACTCTAGGAAGATAGAAAACAATACTAATCATCTTTCTATATTTTAAAAAATTTACCACATACATGATCTGCATATAAAAAGCATTTAAGAGAAATTTGTTGAATTGAATCAAGAGCTTATGTTCAAATCCTGGACAAGTTTACAATTGAGAAAACTAACACATACAGAGAGCTAGTTAAGTATTAGAACCAAGTTCAATATAATATCTCATATACCACATTACCTCATTATTACTATAACTGTTTTATTTCTCTGAGCACAGCTACTCGCCCATTCATGATTTCTTTAGAACCACATATAAAAGCAGTCCAGAATATTAAGGCTTGGGTGGGTTAGAATCTGGAGGGCAGGGAGGGGCAACCCACATCAATGACCTTACAGATCCTGACATGACTCTAAAGGTTATTGATAGGTTTCAATAATTCATATTGTTTCTTTCCTCCTCATCCCATGGAAAGTTTTGAGCATTTTTACATTGCATCTGAATACCCTGAGGTACAGGTTCAAATGAATAGTCAATTGTACCATTTATAGTACTGGCAGTCAACAAATTATTGAAAGAACAGGAAGAATGGAGAAGTGAGAAACAACAGCCAGAAAAGGCTAGAAATCTGAGAAAAACAATAATAGTAAGAAAGGCAAACCTATGGGAAAGAGAAACAGTGGCTGAAAGATGAGGGATTCAGAGAGAAAGTGCTCAAGGAAATATGAAAGGGAAGAATTAACAGGAATATATGGAAGAAAGGTTGGAATAGTATTGTACAAAGGTTTTAATTTAATTAAAATGTTTTAAGTAAAACCATGTTTTAAGGAGTCTCCATTCTTTTTTACTTTCAAATTTGGCAGGAAAAAAGGGAAAGTTATAATAGGAGAGACACAGCTACCCGGCAAGACAAAGAGGCTGGACCATATGTCCTATCAAAAATAAGTTACTTAAGACTTGCATGAAATAACAAAGAGTGAAATGAGCAGAACTAAGAGAATATTGTGCACAGTAACTGCAATGTTGTTCTAAGAACAACTTCGAACAACTAAGTTATTTGGGGTATTATAAATATTCAAATCAACTACAAAGGATCTATGAAGGAAGATGCTTCTCACATAAATAGAACTATATATAGTATGGTTTTATATATATACATATTTGTATATAATATTTGTCTTCTCTATGGTGGAGTGGGGAAGGAAAAAAAAATAAAATCTACGGAGCGAAAACAGAAGAAAACAGGAGGAAACAGAAAAGCAGGGTAACTTTACAAATGACATGTAGCATTTATTACATAGTTTAAAAAAAGAACACTGTAAAATGGAAATTCATGGTTTTATACTAAATCCTCTTTTCATGTCATGTTGGGTATTTGAAAATGTTCTCTTTTTTGTCTTCTTGTATTTAAGTTCAAACTAATATTTTTTTTAAATGTAAAAGTCACTTAAAATGATCAAACTGATAAAAACAGGTCCTTATCTTGAGTACCTTTAGGACAGTTCCATAGATATAGCAATTTCATAGTTTGGATCTTGTTCTTCCTGTTCATTAAGACTCAGCCTACTTCGAGTGTATTCTTTTTAACTCACAAAATAAAGAAGCTGAAAGAGATTATCCCTAAGGTCTCTTGACCTCTAAGATCTTGGTATTTCTGTGAAGACATGGTATCAAAGTATGTCTAAGTTCTAACTCACAATTCTAGATGCATTTAGAGCTATTGAGAAAAACAATTCAAATAAACAAAGAAACAAAAAGAGGCCTGAGATCAGAGTATCCAAATTCTGCATCTGTTGCTTATTTTTGTTTCAACTCCATCATCACCTTACCATAGTACTAAGTTTCTCTATTGTTAAAATAAGCAAAAAAAGAAAAATCTTGATCTAATATACCATTTATATCCAGGTATATTCTTTTAAAAAAATATCAATCTCATTACCATACACTCACTTGTGCAGTCAGGTTCCTTTCTTTTCCATTTTTGAGATGTTTTCAGAGAAAAAACTCCAGCCTCTGGGCAAACTGAATTGGATTAGCAGTCAGACTCCCAGGATATCAAGGGCTGTGTTTTTACAAAACCACATAATCAGTTTAAAGGATTTTGTTTTTAGTGGTTTGATTGATTCTGTGATTGGTTCTTTGACTGAATTAACATAGCTGGTTAGGAGTTTGATGTTTAGTAGATTCTAAATGGGCATAAGTTGAAAAAGATAAGGAGATAGTAACATAACATTGACAAACTCATGTCTTTCTGACTCAGCCATTGGAAATTTCAGTAGGCAAATTGAATTGTTTTAACTGGTAATATTTGAAAACTATTTATGACTTTATTTTAAAAGTCTGTTTTAATAAGGTTAATTGATGATAATATTGTGAAATCTTAGAACCCTTATTTTTTATTGAGTGGATCCCAAATAATCTTTCTAAATTCCATACTATTTGGCTAGAATTACTATTTTAATCTATCAGCTTTATTTTTTTGACACAAGATTTTTATTTATATCAAGGTCTCAACTAAGTGATTATAAAACTATTTTGTTCATGCAAATTCATTGCATGTTTTGAATATTTTGAATATTTCTTTCTCATTTAAATGAACTGGTTTTGATATGCCATGTCACTTTCATCACTTGGGTCACTTTTATATATGCTATTCAGAATGAAACAGCAAAAGAACTACAGCATGGAAAAAATGAGTCAGGATTTGTTTCTGATCAGAGCTTTAAATTTTCATTTCAACTAGACAAAAAAGAAATGAAGGGTTTCCAAAATGGGGTCATTGAGATTTTTTTTTTCCCTTCTTACTACACAACAACCATTTTAAAAAATAGAACACACATTTCTATATTTTTGAAGGAGTTGTGAGATAAAAAAATGAAGAAATGGTTAAACAATTTGGAATCATAGAAATATCTCAGTATTAAATATTGCACTTGATAAAGCACAACTCTGATTTTAGAGTCAAATTTTCCTCTGTGGCTCAAACCTAGCAAGATCCAATTTTTCCTTGTAAATTATTTACATTTGAAAATCTTACTTCTGAAATGGAAGAGTTTAAAACCTTTATTAACCCAAAAGTTTTACATCACACTTTACCTGAATCTTAATGAAACATTTATATTCTTGAGTCACATGTCCCAAAAGTTTCTGTTTTAGCCTTGACAAATGCCAAGTTTGAAAAAAAGTGTTAAAAACTCTTCTAATTGATAAAAGAAAAGAACAGATTTAAGATTGTTATACAATATTTCTCATTTTAGTAAAATCAAAAATTAACTCCTTACTCAAATTTAACATGATGGCAATGCATATTGCCTACTAGCTATTTGTGTTTATTATTTGTGCAATTATTAATTATTATTCTTTTTGTATATTGCAAAATATATCTGAAATTTTCAGGTATAAAGTATTTTATTGTGATAAGACAGAATATGTTTCATTTTTGTTCATTGTTGTTATTTTTAAACTATTTTCACTGGTAAGATTTATGGATGATAAAATTTAATGTAAATATGGTTTTGTTTTGTAAAACACAGAGAATAAGTTTTCAGACTTAAATTCTAAGAGCTTCTAAAGATAGAATTTTTCTTAAATACTAAACAGAAGCTATGTAATAGACTAAATGTGTCTGTTTTTAAATAATATTTGAGTGGTGGGAAATTCATTAAATATTTTTAGTAACTGAGCTAATATTTAAGATATCCACTATTTATTCTCATCTA
Source organism: Antechinus flavipes (assembly GCF_016432865.1). Lineage (NCBI taxonomy): Eukaryota > Metazoa > Chordata > Mammalia > Dasyuromorphia > Dasyuridae > Antechinus > Antechinus flavipes. The sequence continues at coordinate 372,621,950 of NC_067400.1, read as the reverse complement.
AGCATTTTCTCTCATTTTCTTTCTTATTTTCTCAGGAGATAGAAGGTATTTAGAAAAGATTTAATTTTTTTTATATTATTATTGAACTATCAAAGACATTTTCTCTTCTGGGACCTTCTTCACTTTCTCACTCATTGTATGTTAACATACTTCACAGACAGTAGTGAAATGAACCCAAAATGCCAACTTAAGATTTGCATTATAAATAGAGACACAAAAGGATATTTTGAAACTTTTGGTTGATCTGGCATATCAAAGATCTCTTTCTAAGCTACTTCAGTCACTTTATTGAAGTGAACTGAAAGCATTAACTTAAAAGTAGCAAGAAAAATGGCATGAAAAAAATTATTTCAGTGAAACTCTTCAGTATACTATGTGAATATTCTCTTTCCCTCTGAAATGTTTTCCCCTCTCTCTATTTTCATGTCTATTCCAACAGTATTAGGCAAGGTGAAAATCTGAAGTTCACCAAATTAATTTCTAAACTAGTTCTGAGAATCTCTCTTTAGCCAAGCATTCTATTAAAATTAATGTCCTCATTGGAGTCCAATCTGTTTTCCTTATTTTGGCCAAATTTCAAGTGAAGCTTCAAGAAGAATTGTTTTTCATCAGTGGAAATGACCTATAAGTAGAGTGACTCTGCTAACCTTGCTCTTAGCTCCGTATCCTCACCTCTTGCAGTACATTCTTCTGACTCCCAAAACTATGCCCTGGAACTTCCTGAAAGAAATGCTCCCACTTTATATTTACTCAAATTGCAAAAGTCAGATAAGTTGATTGAAAACTGTGAAAATTAATTGTATCTATTCCAAGAATCAAACACGAATAGGAATTTGGCACATCTGATAAATGCTTCAAACTTGAACTTGTTCTATTACTTATTGTAGTTATTTTCTTCAACTGGAGGATGCTGGGCTCTGTTGGGAAAGTCACCAGGGAGTTTGAATGAAATGACAAAGACTTGAACTTCAGAAATCATAATTTTAGTTTTTGTTTTTTGTGGTGGTAGTGGTGGTGATGGTTTGGGTGGAGGGCAGGCAAACTGTGTTACTGCTAGTAAATGTCAGAGTTTGGATTTGAATTCAAATCCTCCTGACTCCACGGTGGGTGCCATCTAGCTACCATATAACTGCCTCTTATAGAATTCACCTTTAAATAGTCATTATGTATTGTGTTGATTCTGAGTTAGCTTCTTCGGCCTACAATCTTTCCTTTTTATCCTTTAAGATTTGTTATAATGATAAATCTACAACTATCCAATGATAGTAGCAATTTCCATAAGGAAAACTAAAGGCTTTCTGTTTACTTAGGGGACTTCTGAAAGTAGTGAACCATGTAGAAATTTGGGTAGAACAGTAGAAAGAGAACTTGTTTTGGTTTCAGAAAGATTTAGTCTCTTACTATTAGGATAGTCTGGAAAAGTTATTCCACTTTTCTATTAATTCATTTAAAAAAGGGGAGAATAATACTTAGACTAACTACTTTACAGGTTAGTTATAAGGAGCAAATAAGATCATGGAAGTTAAGCATTTGTGAACTTAATGTGTTATAAAAATATAAGCTATAATGATGAAGGTTATAGGGGGATATGTATGTGAGGGTATGTGTGTGTGTGTGTGTGTGTGTGTGTGTGTGTGTGTGTGTGTGTTTCCTGCCCTCAATGTATTTTGTGCATTTAATAATAATTTTATTTTTTCCAATTATATGTAAATTTAGTTTTCAATATTCATTTTTGTAAGATTTTGAGCTCCAAATTTTTCTCCCTCTTCCCCCTCTCCAAGATAGCAATCAATCCAATATAGGATATACATGTACAGTCAATTAAATTAGTATTTCTATATTTGGCTTGTGAAAGAAAAATCAGAACAAAAACACAAAAAAAAAAAACACAAGAAAGAAAAACATTTTAAAATTTATAAATATTTTAAAAATTTTTTAAATTTAGTATTTATGCTTTGATATACATTCAGATCCTATAATTCTTTTTCTGGACATGAATGACATTTTCCATCACAAGTATGTTGAAATTGTCTTGGATCACTATATTGCTGAGAGGAAGTAAGTCAATAATAGTTGGTCATCACACAATATTGCTGTTACTGTGTATAATGTTGTCCTAGTTCTGCCTCATTCAACATCAGTTCATGTAAGTCTTTCCAGGTTTTTCTGAAAGCCCATCACTTCTTATGAGACAATAGTATTCTGATACATTCATAAACCATAATTTGTAAGCTATTCTGTAACTGACAGGCTCATTTTTCAATTTCTGCCCCCACAAAAAGAGCTGATATATTTTTGTATATGTAGATCTTTTCCCCTTTTTTATATCTCTGTGATGTAGACCTAGAAGAAGTATTGTTAGGTCAATGGGTATGCCATTTGATAGCCTATTGGGCAGGATTCCAAATTACTCTCAAAAATGCTTAGATCACTTCACAATTCCACCAACAATGCATTAGTATCTATGGGGTGATATTTAGCACACAATTATATATTTAGAGCTGGAATAGACTTCAATGATTATCTAGTTCAATCTCCTCATAGAGATGAAGAAACTAAAATCCAACAAAATAAATGATTTGTCACCCAAAAGTCACAAGACTAGGTCTTGAACCCAGGTCTAGGTCTACTACTCCAAAGCTGGAACATTTTTCATCTCTATTACCACTGGAATAATGGATTTGAAATCAGGGGATCCCCCCTAGCCTTGTCACTTATTACTCATGTGTGGCCTGAGACAAGTCATTTAACTACTCTCATTCTCTCTTTCTTTAACTATTAACTACATGACCTTTTTGAAATCCCTTTGAACCTAATGCTCTTGTAAACAAAACAAAACAAAACAAAAAAAAAAAAAAAAAGATATGAAACATTATTACAATGTGGAAGACAGAAGAGATAGATATCCTTGTCAACTAATATTTAAAAATAAATCCCTGTCATCATCCAAAGTCATCTGTACAGTAGATCTGCATTAATGCAGATCTCCTTTCTTAAGAATATTTAATACTACAATTACACATTTTTGTTTTTGGCCAAAAATGTCATCACCTACACATTCCTACATGATAATGCAGAATTGTATATAACTCTTTGAATCTAATAGCAAAACTACATCATATGTAATAATAACATGTAACTATTCTCTAGTTTGCTTTTAATTTACTATTTCCTTAGATATTCAGAGTGAGGAACAGAGATCTTAAGTAAAGGAGATTTTATCAGCTCTTTTTTCAGTGTATGTTATCCTGTTTAGCTATATACAATTTTTCCTCATGGTCACCCTACCCCCCATCCCCTGCCTCATTAAAAAAAAAAAACTAAAAAAAATACTAAATCTACAAAAACTTGATAAAATAAAATTAACATTAAATTGTGGATAATGCTGATGTAGGGAGACGTTAGCCCTGACATTTAGCAATGTGGAGTTTATTAGGACAGATACATCTGTTTCAAATTAAGTTAAGGAACTGAGTGTGTGATCATTTTAACTACAGGAATTGAATTCATTTTTCTTAGTTGGGTCAGGATGTATAGATAAGATATTAGGTTTAGGTGAGTAAAGATATTGTCCTTCCAGTTGCCATAATATCTAATTTGTCCTTTCACTGAAGCTTCTAAGATTCCTGTGCAATGGTTTCTCTCTCTCCCCCTCCCCCCTTTTTTTAAATCACTCTGGTCCTTTGTTAGATAACCATATGTCACTAACCCAGTAACACACCTTTATAAATGCACACCACTAAAAGAGATTTGACTGAAAGCTCAAAATGCATTTATTAGGTGTCTATCATAATTTGCCATCCTTACCCAAGTGCATATTCTGAAAATCATAGCAATCAGTATGTTCTTGTTGCTGCATGAAGCTTCAAATTATGTCTAGCAATGACTCATTCAAGAGGAAAAATTTAGCAATATTCTATTATTGCTACATGCTACTCTGCCTTTGTTAGAAATACTTCAGTATCTTGCCTTTTGTAATACCACCTTATATTTACTTCCTCCATAGCTGGGAGTAAAGGCCCTAGTCTATTTACCTCTGTCATATTTCACTGAAGGATCTTTCTAATGCCTTCACTAATTCTTTCTGAAAACACTTCTTCCTTGAATCCTTCCTTTGATAGTCCTCAAGGGAAACCTTCTCCACAGTAATAAGTATAACAACAACAACCAAAAAAAAAAAAAAAAAAAAAAAGCAATGGAGGCCAAAGTTATTATATATGAATAACCCTGTTCTAGCCCCAATCCCAGATAGTATTTGTATGAATTGCTCATCTTACTAGGGTTGTAAACCATATTGTATTATGTCAAGCTCTCTGTTAGTATTCAACAAATTATTATTATGAGGAATAATGATAATAATATGTCCATGCAACCATTAAGATCTATTTAGCAATTTGCCCCACTTCAGAAATAAAAAAGGGTAAAGGCCTGGGACACCTGTGAAAGGAAAGAGCATGAAGCAAAACACTTCTCTGACTCATCAATAAAAAGAGAAGACAGCAATTATTGGTGCCTTCATTTTTATGATACTAAACTAAAAAATATTTTAAATAGCTTCAGTGTTGGAGCTTTTTAGAAAATGTCTTCACTAAAGAAATTGTTAAAAATGAAAGGATATGAAATAAGAATAACAAAAAAGTCTAGATTTTTCTTCCCTTTGAAAAAAGAAATGACTAAATGTCCTAATTCATTTTATTTAAAAGATTTCATTGGAATTGCTTCTCAAAATTCAATTTATACCAAAAGGCTTTCTGTTGGTTACACAGAATCCTGAGAATGCTCAAAGGAACCAGAAAGCACCCTTCTACAAAATTTAACATAATTTACCATGATACAAGAAAAAAATTCATTGTATATAACAAACCTTTATTTCTCCCCTTAATGTAAGGTAACCTGCTACAGGTGGAAGCTGTCATTGTATGAGTATTCTTTGTCAAATGCTCAACTCTAAGAAAACCAATTGGTGAGTTTTAATCTAATGATAAACTTCTTATCTATTTCCAGTGCCATCTGAAACAATCCTGACTTTTACTTAATATGTTCCGAGGCCCTAAAAATATCAGAAAGCCATAAGCTCTAGGATAGAGCACATTACCAAAACATGTGTTTAGTAAATAAAAATGTCAGATTTCTGTCCAGGGTTCATAAAAAATAACATATTTGAGTTTTCCTATTGTTATAATATATGTCTTTCTTTCCCATTGATAAGAAAATATATATATATGACTTGTGCCCATGTGCTTAATAAAGAAATGTTGCTTCCCGTTGTTCAGTTGCTCTTTCTTGTCTGATTTGTCTGACTCTTCATGACCCCATGCCCTATCACACACCAGGCCCTTTTCTCCTCCACTGTATCCTAAAGTCTGTCCAAGATCATGTTCATGGCTTCCATGACACTATCTCTCCATTTTCATCTACTATCCCCTTCTTCTTTTACTTTTGATCTTTCCCAAAATCAGGGTCTTTTCCAATGAGTCCTATCTTCTCATTGAATGGCCAAAGTATTTAAGTTTCACCTTTAGTATTTGACCTTCCAATGAATAGTCTGAGTTAATGTCTTAAAGCATTGATTGATATGATCTTTTTACTGTCCAAGATTACTCCAATAGCACAATTTAAAAGCATCAGTTCTGAAGCACTCAACTTTCCTTATAGTTCAACTCTTACAGCCATACATTACTACTGGAAAAAACTGTAACTTTAGCTACATGAACCTTTGTCAGCAAAATTATATCTCTGATTTTTAATATACTGTCCAGATTTGCCATAGTTTTCCTTCCAAGGAGCTAGTATCTTTTAATTTCATGGCTGTAATCACCATCTACAGTGATCTTTGAACCCAAGAAAACAGAATGTGATATTGCTTCCATTTCTTCTCCCTCTATTTGCCAAGAAGTGATGAGAACAGTTTACCAAGATTTTAGGCTTTTTTAAAAAAATATATATTGAGCTTCAAGTCAGCTCTCACACTTCTCTTCTTTCACCCTCATCAGGAGATTTCTTAATTTCTCTTCACTTTCTGCCATCAGAGTGGTATTGTCTGCATATCTAAGATTTTTCATATTTCTCCCAATATTCTTATTTCCAGCTTGTGATTCATCCAGTATGGTATTTTGTATTATGTATTCTGCATATAAATTAAACAAATAAAGTGACAATATACAGTCATGTCACACATTGTTCCATGTACAGTCGAACTGTTCCTTTGTCTCACAAAGAAGTTTTTCAGGAGATAAGTAAGATGATCTGGCACTCTTATCTCTTTGAAAACTTGCTACATTTTGTTAGGATCCACATAGTCAAAAATTTTAGTGTAGACAATGAAATAGAAGTAGATTGGGGGAGGAGAGAATCCCTTTGGTTTCTCCATAATCAAGAGAAAGTTGGCAATTTGGTCTCTAGTTCCTCTGACTCTTTGAAAATCAGCCTGCTTTTCTGGTAATTCTCAGTTCATATATTGTTGAAGTCTAGCTTGCAGAATCTTAAGCATAACCTTGCTGTCACATGAAATGATTATAATCATTTGGTAATTTGAACATTTTTTGGCAGATACCATATAAATAGTTAAGTCCTAATCAACTCCCCAAACACAGAGTGTTTAGCTGTAGAGCTATGTGCAAATTTACAAAATATTGCTAAAATTAAATATCATGAAATATGATTTCTTTTTTCTAGCCAGTCTTTTTTTTTAATTTACAAACATTTTACACTACATGCTCAAGGTATTCTATAAATTGTTAACTCCCCATTTAAAAATTTTAATACAATAATGAAATCATTAAATCTCAAAATTATAAGAAACTTCAGATATAATTCATCCCAACCCAAATATAGATAAATTACCTAACTTCTGACAAATTATCATCCATTCTTAGGTTAATGAGCTCAAGTGATACTGAACTTATTACTTCCTCAAATTTCCTATTCTACTTTTTAACATCTCTACATATTTTTAGGAATTTTTTCCTTCTAACATGCCAAAATCTATCTCTTGGAAACTTCCATTTTTTGCCTAGATTCTAGATCACTCTGTGGAGGCCAATTAAAACAAGTCTTCCTAATAATCCTTCAAATGCTTGAAAAGAGTTATCACATCCATCCTAAAGCTACCATGACTCTTCTCCAGAATTAGTATCCCTTGTTCCTTAAACCTCATAAGACTCATTAAGTCTCTTTAATGTTTTGCACATCCTTCTCATGACATGCTTCAGCTTATTTCTTATCTAGATATGTTACCACAAACTTTGAACTATGAGATCATGGAATCCTAGATTTTTGAGCAGAAGGAATCTTGGAGACCACTGAATACAACTCCTTCATTTTTATATCTAAGGAACTCAGTTGCAGAAACATTATGTGACTTGCCCAAGATGCAGGGCTTGCAAGTATTTCAGGCAAGATTCAAACTCAAGTTTTCCTGACTTCAAGCCACTATGTTACTCAACTAATTTCTCCTAACTGAACACAGAATGTTACATTTGCTATTGAAATTTATAATGAGTTCAGAACAAATGTGTTTGATCTGACCAAAACAGAATTCAATGGAACTATCATCTCTTTCTTCCTGGGAACTATATTTTCAAACCCTAAATAATAGTCTTCTTACCCTCACCCTCCCATATTAATTTTCCTTCAATTTACCATGTTCTCCCTCACTACTGTAATCATTATAGACCTAATTCATCTCAACTCAAGTTCATAACCTTGATGTTGTATTTGATTCTTCTTTTTCCATCAGTCCCATAACAAATCTGTGGCCTGTCTATTTTACCTTTTTGGCATCTCTCACAAACACATCATGGTTTCCCAATATGGTTCAAAAATCCCCAAAGCTTTTCATCTCTCTCCTCAGATTACCACAATATGGTCTCCAAACTTGTCTCCTTATTTTGATTCCCTTTCTTCTTAAACATACCTCCCAAACATACACAAAGTACTCTTCCTACTCATTCCTTTGCTCAAAAAATTTTGGTGGATCCCCATTGCTACTAGGATAAAATTCAAGTTCCTTATAATTATAATCGTCCACAACCTAACTGCAGGGAATATTTTACATTATTTCATATTTCATGAACTTAACTATTTTATCCAAACTACATCCATAGCTCTTCCCCAAAGTCACTACTTCATTCCTTTTATCCATGTCTTTATAACAGATTATAATTTTTATAATCTATTACCTGTTCTTCTAAAGTGCTCCTTCTCTGCTTTACAGAATATCTGCTATGTTTTCAAGGCTTACTCAGGTTCTATTCTCTCTTTGAAAACTTTCCTGATTCCTCCAACCATCAATTATCTTATATTGCACACATCTGTGTACATGCCACTGCCACCAAAAATTATAGAATCATTTATTATATATTATTTTTAAAGATCTTGGGATTATTGATCAATGTAGCTTATGAAAGAAAATATAGAAATTGTTCATTCCTCCCTGTAGGCACTACCAAAAAGCTAGCAAGAAGTGGCCTGGTGATTAGACTTACACATCAGAAGTTTGCTATCTCTAAATACAAAAATATATCTCAAAATATCATAGAAATATCAACTAATAAATCATTCTGGGACTCAAGGACTATCACAGATCAAACTGTAGTCTGTAATTGCACCAACTGATCCATAAAAAGTTAACAGTAGTTCATAAATGTATTCATACTAAATCTTCCCTTTCCAAGATTCCTTGGAATTTAAAAAAAAAAAACTTTCAAAATAGAACATAGCAGAAGAAATAAAGAACAAACAAATATGTAGGAACAGGAAGGCATATATAACAGCCCCATCATCCTATATGCCATTGAAACTACAATGGGATAGTTTCAGTAATTCTATAGAAGGTAAGTTTACATCTTTTATTTTAATGCAACTTTAAAAAGCAGTTATCTTTAACCACTTATCTTCTAGTCAATATAACATTAATTTATTTTTAATAGCAAGATATTATCTTGTCCCAATACTGCTAACTGAACTTTAGTGAACAGATGAGAATATCTTTCCAACAATAAGAATTACTTTTATCTAAGTTTAACCCATTATCTGTCATAAAAATGCATATGCATCACATATAACAATAAAGGGAGCCATTGCCCACAACCATCTCAATGTAAGATTGATTTAAAAATACTTTAATAGATGTTACCATACCAAAAAGTCATACTCTTCAAGTCACAAGAACCAAAAAGTTCATAATTTGCTAAACCACCTGGGATAAAAAAAGTTACAAACTATAGAGAAAGACTTTAAAACCAACGATACTGTGTCTAAGGAGAGTATTTTTTCAGTCTATCAGACCACTAGTATTTACAAACAAGAATTAGAAGAAGACATTAAAACTAAGGATACTATGTCTAAAGTGAATATCATCCTAGTCTTCCAGCTTAATAGTAACTGTCCAAAAAAATGAAAATATGTCCTGGTAGTATTTGTTCTTGCTGGATACATGTTTCTTACTGACCATTCCCTAAGTATTCACAAGCCATTCTTTTAATAATGTATTATTTTGCCAAGAAAGAAAGTCAAGCTCACAGTTTTAGACCCTGAAAAAGCTATGTTCCTCCTTTTTATAAAAATTGGAGCAAGACTGGCATTACTCGTTTCTCAACAATTTATTTTTTAAAATTACTGATGGCAAATTAACAGTCACATACATAATATCTTTCAGTACTTTAGGATAGAATTTGTCCAAGCCTAGGATGTATGTTTACTTAAATGCTCTGAAGAAAGATAGTCAATGGACTTTGGTTTGAAATATAGCTCTGAGTGACCTTGGATAATTCACTTTTTTGAACCTCAGTCTCCTCATCTATAAAATGAAGCGATCAGACTAGATTATCTCTAAGCTCTTTCTCAGCTCTGCGTCTGTAATCATTTCAGTTATGTTTATTTTCTATTCTTCATTATTAATTTGTATTCTTCATTTCCCATACTGAAGATCATTTTTCTTTGGAAAGAAAATAGGAGTCGAATAGTTGTGCCTTCTGTTATCTGTCCTTCCCAGGCTAAGCAGCAGTCCTATCTTTTGATCTTGTTCCAAATATAGTTTTATTTTCCTTAGCACTCATCACAAGTCTCAATATGTCCTAGATTTTCCTATCCATGATATTATTCTTAAAAGTTTATGTCCTCACTTATCTGCCCCTTTCATTTTATGTACATCTTTAAAATATAAATTAGCCAATGAATCCAAAGTGCATCCATTTCAGTTTCTTTGAATAATTCTCCCTTCTCTTCCTCATCAAAGTGGAATGTGACTTGAGAAGGATTTGAACTAGTCCACTCCCCCATAATTTCCACGGAGCTTAATAGCATCAGAGAGGGGGAAAAAACCAAGCTCCACAGAACAACTATAAATGGTTCCCTGCAGCCACATAGAAAAGTACAAATTAATATTGTCTATGATGTATTATGTCTTTATTTATTTGATTGAATATTTCTCACTTGCATTTTAATGTCTTTTGGGCCACAATCCCAGAATTTGACCTCCTTGCCTAAATTTAAAAGATGAACCCAGTGACACATAGTTAGTCTTAAAATCTACATATGTCATTGAGTGTGACATTTTATTTACACTGGTTCCTTATATCTTCAAATGTCTCCTAGCAAAGAACTTTTATATTTTAAAACCTAGGACTTCTCCTTGGTGAGCCCTTGCCTTAGATCTCATTGAATCTCTGGTTTGGACTCTCTCTTTATGTCGCTGGCCATGACTTCTCCCTTTCTTTTTCCTGCTAATGAACTAGTCCATGCCTGAAATCACCAAAGAGTCTCATACATCTAGAATGTTATCTACTCTCAAACTTTATTAGATCCTTCCCTTCCTGTTCTTCCCTTCTTGTTTCCTGGATAGGAGAGTATTTAAACTCTAAAATCTATCAATTAATCAGTAACAATTTATTAAGTACCTACTATGTAATAGAAAACATATTAGGCACTGGGGATACAAAGACATAAATGGAAAAGCCCCTGGTCCTCAGGGGAAAGCATTCTACATATATAGGTATATATACATACATACACACACAAATATATATATATAATTTTCCCCCAAAATTTATGCAAAATAAATACAAGGAAAAAATTGTTGAGTTAGAGAGAGTTATTAGCAGCTGGAGAGATCAGGAATAGCTTCTGGTAGGAAGTGGTCCATGAGGTGATGATTGGAGAAAATTTTTTTTTTTTTTAATAAATTTTATTTTATTTAATAATAACTTCGCATTGACAGAATCCATGCCAGGATAATTTCTACACGACATTATCCTTTGCAATCACTTATGTTTCGTTTTTTCCCTCCCTCCCTCCCCCCCCCCCAGGATGGCAAGCAGTCCTATATATGCTAAACATGTTGCAGTATATCCTAGATACAATACATATTTGCAGAACCGAACAGTTCTCTTGTTGCACAGGGAGAATTGGATTCAGAAGGTAAAAATAACTCGGGAAGAAAATCAAAAATGCAAATAGTTCACATTCATTTCCCAGTATTCCTTCTTTGGGTGTAGCTGTTTCTGTCCTTCATTTCTCCAATGAAACTCAGTTAAGTCTCTTTGTCAGAGAAATCCACTTCCATCAGAATACATCCTCATACAATATCGTTGTCAAAGTGTATAATGATCTCCTGGTTCTGCTCATCTCACTTAGCATCAGTCCATGTAGGTCTCTCCAAGCCTCTCTGTATTCATCCTGCTGGTCATTCCTTACAGAGCAATAATATTCCATAACATTCATATACCACAATTTACCCAGCCATTCTCCAATTGATGGGCATCCATTCATTTTCCAGTTTCTAGCCACTACAAACAGGGCTGCTACAAACATTTTGGCACATACAGGTCCCCTTCCCTTTTTTAGTATCTCTTTGGGGTATAAGCCCAATAGAAACACTGCTGGATCAAAGGGTATGCACAGTTTGATAACTTTTTGGGCATAATTCCAGATCGCTCTCCAGAATGGCTGGATTCGTTCACAACTCCACCAACAATGCATCAATGTCCCCGTTTTCCCGCATCCCCTCCAACATTCATCATTGTTTTTTCCTGTCATCTTAGCCAATCTGACAGGTGTGTAGTGATATCTCAGAGTCGTCTTAATTTGCATTTCTCTGATCAATAGTGATTTGGAACACTCTTTCATGTGAGTGGTAATAGTTTCAATTTCTTCATCTGAAAATTGTCTGTTCATATCCTTTGACCATTTATCAATTGGAGAATGGCTTGATTTTTTATAAATTTGAGTCAGTTCTCTATATATTTTGGAAATGAGGCCTTTATCAGAACCTTTAATTGTAAAGATGTTTTCCCAGTTTGTTACTTCCCTACTAATCTTGTTTGCATTCGTTCTGTTTGTACAAAGGCTTTTTAATTTGATATAATCAAAATTTTCTATTTTGTGATTGGTAATGGTCTCTAGTTCATCTTTGGTCACAAATTTCTTTCTCCTCCACAAGTCTGAGAGATAAACTATCCTATGTTCCTCTAATTTATTTATAATCTCGTTCTTTATGCCTAGGTCATGGACCCATTTTGATCTTATCTTGGTATGTGGTGTTAAGTGTGGGTCCTTGCCTAATTTCTGCCATACTAATTTCCAGTTATCCCAGCAGTTTTTATCAAATAATGAAATCTTATCCCAAAATTTAGAATCTTTGGGTTTGTCAAACACTAGATTGCTATAGTTGACTATTCTGTCTTGTGAACCTAACCTTTTCCACTGATCAACTAATCTATTTCTAAGCCAATACCAGATGGTTTTGGTGACTGCTGCTTTATAATATAATTTTAGATCAGGTACAGCTAGACCACCTTCATTTGATTTTTTTTTTCATTAATTCCCTTGAGATTCTCGACTTTTTATTGTTCCATATGAATTTTGTTGTTACTTTTTCTAAATCATTAAAATATTTTCTTGGAAGTCTGATTGGTATAGCACTAAATAAATAGATTAGTTTAGGGAGTATTGTCATCTTTATTATATTTGCTCGGCCTATCCAAGAGCACTTAATATTTTTCCAATTATTTAAGTCTGACTTTATTTGTGTGAAAACTTTTTTGTAATTTTGCTCATATAATTCCTGACTTTCCTTTGGTAGGTAGATTCCCAAATATTTTATGCTATCAACAGTTATTTTGAATGGAATTTCTCTTTGTATCTCTTGCTCTTGGATTTTGTTGGTGGTGTATAAGAATGCTGAGGATATGGGGATTTATTTTGTAGCCAGCTACTTTGCTAAAATTATGAATTATTTCTAATAGCTTTTTAGTAGAATCTCTGGGGTTTTCTAGGTATACCATCATATCATCTGCAAAGAGTGATAGTTTGGTTTCCTCATTGCCTACTCTAATTCCTTTAATCTCTTTCTCGACTCTTATTGCAGAGGCCAGTGTTTCTAATACAATATTGAATAATAATGGTGATAGTGGGCAACCTTGCTTCACTCCAGATCTTACCGGGAAAGGTTCCAGTTTTTCCCCATTGCATATGATGCTTACTGAAGGTTTAAAATATATGCTCCTAACTATTTTAAGGAAAAGTCCTTTTATTCCTATGCTCTCAAGTGTTTTTATTAGGAATGGCTGTTGGATTTTATCAAATGCTTTTTCTGCATCTATTGAAATGATCATATGGTTTTTGTTTGGTTGGTTGTTGATATAGTCAATTATGTTAATAGTTTTCCTAATATTGAACCAGCCCTGCATTCCTGGTATAAATCCTACTTGGTCATAGTGTATTATCCTGGGGATGATTTTCTGTAATCTTTTTGCTAATATTTTATTTAAGATTTTAGCATCAATATTCATTAGGGAGATTGGTCTATAATTTTCTTTCTCTGTTTTCGGCCTACCTGGTTTAGGTATCAGTACCATATCTGTGTCATAAAAGGAGTTTGGTAGGACTCCTTCAATCCCTACTTCTTCAAATAGTTTATTTAGCATTGGAGTTAATTGATCTTTAAATGTTTGATAGAATTCAGATGTAAATCCATCTGGTCCTGGGGTTTTTTTCTTAGGGAGTTGATTGATAGTTTGTTCTATTTCTTTTTCTGAGATAGGAGTGTTTAGGATATTTACTTCTTCCTCTGTTAGTTTAGGTAAGCTATATTTTTGGAGGTATTCTTCTATTTCATTTAAGTTGTCGAATTTATTGGCGTAAAGTTGGGCAAAGTAACTCCTAATTATTGCTCTAATTTCCTCTTCGTTAGTGGTGAGTTCTCCCTTTTCATTTTTAAGACTAACAATTTGATTTTCCTCTTTCCTTTTTTTAATCAGATTTACTAAGGGTTTGTCTATTTTGTTGGTTTTTTCATAGAACCAACTCTTAGTTTTATTAATCAATTCAATAGTTTTTTTACTTTCAATTTTATTGATCTCTCCTTTTATTTTTTGAATTTCAAGTTTAGTGTTTGATTGGGGGTTTTTAATTTGTTCCTTTTCTAGCATTTTTAGTTGCAAGCCCAATTCATTGACCTTCTCTTTCTCTATTTTATACAAATAGGCCTCTAGAGATATGAGATTTCCCCTTATTACCGCTTTGGCTGCATCCCATACATTTTGGTATGATGTCTCATTATTATCATTTTCTTGGATGAAGTTATTAATTATGTCTATAATTTGCTGTTTCACCCAATCATTCTTTAGTATGAGATTATTTAGTTTCCAATTATTTTTTGGTCTACTTTCCTGTGGCTTTTTATTGAATGTAATTTTCAATGCATCATGGTCTGAAAAGGATGCATTCACTATTTCTGCCTTACTGCATTTGAGTTTGAGGTTTTTATGTCCTAATATATGATCAATTTTTGTATAAGTTCCATGAACTGCTGAAAAGAAGGTGTACTCCTTTCTGTCCCCATTACATTTTCTCCAGAGATCTATCATATCTAATTTTTCTAGTATTCTATTTATCTCTTTGACTTCTTTCTTATTTATTTTGTGGTTTGATTTATCTAATTCTGAGAGTGCAAGGTTGAGATCTCCCACTATTATAGTTTTACTGTCTATTTCTTCTTGCAGCTCTCTTAATTCTCTTTTAAGAATTTAGATGCTACACTACTTGGTGCATATATATTTAATATAGATACTTCTTCATTATTCATTCTACCCTTTAGCCAGATATAGTGCCCTTCCTTATCTCTTTTGATTAGATCAATTTTTGCTTTAGCTTGATCTGAGATCAGGATGGCTACCCCTGCTTTTTTGGCTTCACCTGAAGCATAGTAGATTTTGCTCCAACCTTTTACCTTTAACCTGCATGTATCACCCCGCTTCAGGTGTGTTTCCTGTATACAACATATTGTAGGATTCTGGCTTTTAATCCATTCTGCTAACCGCTTCCTCTTTATAGAGGAGTTTACCCCGTTCACATTTATGGTTAAAATGACCAATTCTGTATTACTTGCCATCTTGTTAACCCCGGTTTATGCTTTTCTCCTTCTTACTCCCTTACCCCCTCCCTTACCCCCTTCCCAGTATTAAGCTTGTGAGCTCCCCTTGCTTCTCACAGCCCTCCCTTTTTCAGTATCCCTCCCCCCCCTTAGAGTTCCCCCCCCCAACTTGCCCCTTTCCCTCCCAGTTACCGTATTCCCTTCCACTTGGCTTATTCCTTCCTTTTTCACTTTTCCCTTCTCACTTTTCAATGAGGTGGGAGAAGTTTCACCATAGATTGAATATGTCTAAAATTCTTCTCTTAATGCCAATTCTGAAAGCAGTAAAATACTCACTATTTTCATCCCTCTCCATTCTTTCTCTCAGATATACTAGGTTTTCTTTGCCTCTTCATGAAATGTAGTACCCCCACTTTCCCTTTTTTCTAGTACAATGTCCTTTCCACATCTAGTTTCTAGAACAAGGTATACATGTATTCTTTATACATCTTTATAGCCGAAATATAGTTCCCAAGATTAATCTTTACCTTTTTAGATTTCTCTTGAGTTCTGTGCTTGTAGATCAAATTTTTTGTTAAGTTCTGGCTTTTTCATCAGAAATAGATGAAATTCGCTTATTTCGTTGAATGTCCATCTTCTTCCCTGGAAAAAGATGCTCAATCTTGCTGGGTAAGTTATTTTTGGTTGCATACCAAGTTCCTTAGCCTTTCGGAATATCATATTCCAGGCCCTTCGATCCTTTAATGTGGATGCTGCCAGATCCTGGGTGATCCTTATTGTGGCTCCTTGATACTTGAATTGGGTTTTTCTAGCTGCTTGCAGTATTTTTTCCTTTGCCTGAGGGTTCTGGCATTTGGCCACTATATTCCTTGGTGTTTTGATTTTAGGATCCCTTTCAGTAGGGGATCGATGAATTCTTTCAATGTCTATTTTACCTTCTGTTTCTATGACTTCTGGGAAGTTCTCTTTGATAATTTCCTGGAAGATAGTGTCCAGGCTTTTTTTTTCATCATACTTTTCTGGAAGTCCGATGATTCTCAGGTTGTCTCTCCTGGATCTGTTTTCCAGGTCTGTTGTCTTCCCCAGAAGGTATTTCACATCCTTTTCCATTGTTTGATTTTTTTGGATTTGCTTGACTGATTCTTCTTGTCTCCTCGAGTCATTCAATTCCAATTGTTCGACCCTGATTTTCAGTGAGGTATTTTCTTCACTCACTTTTTTAAGATCTTTTTCTAATTGTCCAATTGAGTTTTTTTGTTCTGTGGAATTTTTTTCCATTTCGCCAATTTTGTTTTCCAGTTCACCAATCCTATTTTTCAAGGATTTGGTTTCTTTATCCACTCTCTCTTTAACTGACTTCTCCAGGCTCTTTTGCCAAGCCTCCTTCTCCTTTTGCAGAGCCTCCCTCTCCTTTTCCCATTTTTCTTCTAGCTCCCTTGTGAGAGCCTTTTTAATTTCCTTCATGAGGAGGAAATTCCCTCATCTGTGCTGAGGGACATAAGGTCTCCTCCTTCGGGGATTCACCTGGGGACTGTTTGTTTTTAGTCTCCTCAGGGTTTGGAGTCTGCTCTTTATCTGTATAAAAGCTGTCCAGGGTTAAATTCTTTTTCAGTTTCTTGCTCATTCTGTCTATTTATCAAAGACAAACTATCAAAGAAACAGAAGGAAAAAAACCCCTTGAATGGAGGCTGCTTTCTTTGGGGGAGGGGCAGGATATTCGTGAGGCACGGGTCCTACTGTGCTATGGCGCCTGCGCGCTGAGATCCGAGCGCTCTGAGATCCGAGCGGGCTAAGACACTGTGGGGGAGGGGTGGCCAGGTCCCGAGAGACTCCAGCTGTTTGGGGTTGTATTCTTCACCCCCGGTGTTTTTAGCTTCTCTGCTGGGCTGCTGACTTGCTCCTATAGCAAAGCTCTCCCCGCAGAGACGGCTGCGATCGCGCCCTACCCCCTCTCCGCTCTACCCGGTTCTGAGCTGCTATCTGTGCTCTGGTTGCAGCTGCTGCCCGCAAACTGCTTCCAAATACCGTCCCCGCCCTCGCGCAAAAACAGACCTTTCTTGAAGAGTCTCAAGGATGGTTTCTCTTGGTAAGTAATTGTATGGTTTTTTTTCAGTCGAGCATTAATTCAGAGGCATGAAATGAAATGAATAGTGAGAGAAAAACACGGAGGTTACACAGAAGTGTATTTCCTCTCCGCCATCTTCGATTGGAGAAAATTAAATGTAATAGTTAAGGAATTAGAAAAAGATCATGAATCCTGTCCAGTATATTTTTTGCTCAACCACAGAGTAGACACTGCTAAGAAGCCAAGCCACATGGGTAAATATATCTCTATAATCTTAGGACACAAAAGCCTACCTATGCTTTCTCTGAAAGCTACCCTTTGAAATCTGCTTTCCAAACCTTAAACATATATCAGATTTATACACAGTTTTTGTTACTTGTCAAACAAGAACTCTTAATTCTTGACAGAGGACAGTTTCCTCCTGAGGTTCTTATTCTTTCTATATCAGCAAAGTTATTAGAACTATATATTCTGATTCTTGATTCTTAATTCAAAAATTGATCAGAATCATTAATTTCCTTTTAATGCAGTTTTCTAGTTTAGAGTCTATATTCTTATCAAGATTTGCTTAGATCCCTAATAAGTATATGTTGAATTGGACTGAATTACCTCCTTGAGCCTCAGTATATCAGCCTTCAATATATTGTCCTCTTGATAGATAATCAAAAATGTTTTTTTTTTTTTAAATAAAACAGGAGTTAGTGAATACTTCAAGGAAACTCCTACTTTAATTCTATATTCATTCCTGAAAGTTACAAATACATGGTCCTTTGTTAGATCCATACTTAAAAGGACCATGTATTTGTAAATTGAGGAAAAGCTCAGAAAAAATTCAAAAAGACCTATAACCATATTGAATTTTTAAAGTTTTAGTTCATTAAGAGCACCTTCTGAGTTACAAAAGGGCTTTGATCTCCATCAGGAGAGAAAGCACCCACACTAACAAAAACCAAAAAGCCATAAAAACACAAACTTGATTGGCCAGCTAAAGTGTTACCTACTCCACTAGGTAACCTATTTATCAAATATATACTGATCAAGAAGGCCCCTAAGAAATGTCAGCAATGGTGAGAATTTCAGACCAGTCGGAGAGATATTTTTGGTCAAGTGGATCTATTGACTCAAATAACTCCATGTAGGCAGCTGTCTACTTGCCTACAAGTAGGCTCTCAAGTATGTCTTTGTCCCTCCCTAGAAATCCCCTCCCCTCCATATTCTTACCAAGCATCTCCTTCAAGCTCAGCTTACTTTGAAAAGCTTCACCTGGCTCCAATCTTTCCACTCATTCCATCTCCAGATCTAGAAAGCTATAATTAAGCTTTTACTTGCTTATAAATTTTTGTGGAGGAATTCTGAAGTCATCATTAAGTATAGGGACCTTGTATGTTATTCCTCTTACTCTCTGAGTCCCAAGTACAGGACTTCATAAATATTGAGTGCTCTTTTCACATTCTTACTTAACTGATTTTAACTATTGTACCTTCATGAAAGAATCACATGGCTATAATAACACAGATAACAGATCTAGACCTGGAAGGAATTGCAGAGGAAACTAATATGTAATGAAGCTAAATTGCCTAAGGTAAAAAGCAGCAGGGACTGGATTTGAACCCAAGTTCTCTGACTCCTCTGCAAGAAACCTTTCCCAGTTCTCCTTAGTTAGTATCTTTGCTTTAAAATTATTTCCTCCCTTTAACTAATTTATACTGTATTGAACGCATTTGTATATGGCTGTTTACATGTTGCCTCTCCTATTAGACAATGAGATCCTAAAAAGAGGGAACATCTTTTAGCACTTCTTTGTAAATCTTGTGGTTAGCAGGGTGACTGACTCTCCCCAGGTAAATGCTTATTGACTGACTGACTCCAGACAGTGCTTTGTCTTCTATTCTACTAATGCTTTCCAAGAAGATCAAGTTACTTTGTAAATGACCATTTTCACATCACTTTCTCTGAAGATATTCTTTTAAACTTCCGTAGAAGTCTAGGTAATAAGGTCATTTTTTATCCCTTCCTAAATTAAAAAAAAAAAAGTAAACCACATAACTTATAAAAATAGCTGATATATATGACACTTTTAGTCTTCCAGTGCATCTTATAGATATCTTATTTGATTTTTTTTAAAGTATGAAATAAGTAATACAATAATGAGGAAACTGAGGCTCCAGATAGGTAAGTTATACCTTCATGGTCATAGAGCTATTAAAAGCCAGAGGTAGACTTTGAACTTCTACTAAGTCTCTAATTCAAATATTCACTGTTACATGACTTCTGGATGAAATACTCAACAATAATAATAATAAAAAACTTGAAATTAGAATCAAATCTTTTCTTGGCCCAATGTTTTCCTTAGGGGATCTCATGAGAGAAAATCTTCCAAAAGGGTCCTCCAGATAACAGGAGAAAAATTATTGTATAAGAGGTTGTCCCTTTAATTCTTTGTGTACTTTACTTTTACTGAGAAAAGGTAGCCATTGAGCAAACATCAAATTGAAATACCCTGCCTGTCTACATTGTTTTTCAACCTTGACCTTAAGAACCCTGAAAAGCCTGCAGACCTCCATCAACATGAGGACTACACCCTAGCACCACCCCTTCCTCATTTTTCAACTTCACTTTTTACTCTGCTACATTGGGACATCATGAACATCAATTTTTAGCTTATTTTTTTAAAAGCCCCAAGTCTATGATACAACAGAACCTGCAAAAGGCTTATGGTAGTCAATCTAACTCATGCTGAAGGTAAAGACTGTCTCTATGCAACATGACCTTGAATAATTTTAGCCTCTTCATTTCTTTAGCTCAAGTCCCAAGAGCCAACTGAACTACAGATAATGGACCTCAGTAGTTTTCTTTCTTTTCATCAAATTATTCACCAAAGCATTTTAATTGCCTGATTGGAATTTCATTGCCTTTCTCTTTCTCAACTTATCCTTTACTAAGGTGATAATGAAGAGTGAAGTGGCCACAAGGTAAATAGCAAGAAAATGGAGATTCAGAGAGCAGGCAACCCAAACAAACTGGATACGAATAAATAATTGAAAATTGACTGCATTTTTTTTTCCTTTTCTAAGCAATCTTATGTAGTAAGCTCAGACACATATACATACAGACATATGCAACTACATACACACATTATGTAGGTATACATATATGCATATACACACATATAGTTTGTGTGTATTCAACTATATTCACCTATAAATTTTTACCCATTTCTATTTCTTAACAATTTATTAAATTATTTTAATTTTGTGTAAATATACTATTACACATTTTTAAACCACATTTTCCTTCCATTTGACAATGAACAAATACAAAAATGAATAAAATTAGCATTCTTAATTAGTGTTCTAGCATAAATTGTTCCTAAGCTTAGGTAAGGTGGCAAAGTAGCCCTCATAACTGGTAAAAAAAAAAAATTTGAAATTTCCTTTGAAACATCTACAATTTTTACCCCATTTTAATCTCTTGACATCACATCTCTCTTTCCAAGCCTTATCCCAGGAATCTAATGGTATATCAAAGAACCAAGGCTTTACCTTTCAATAAAAGTGGTAAGCCATGCCTTCCTTTAGCTCAGGAAAATGGTTGTAGAAGAACAGGCCTTGATTTGAACCTGATTTTGGGTGTGTGTGAGTGGTTCATGACTATGCTGGTTAGTACATGAGTCACCCCAGAATATTATTAAAGCCAACATAAACCAAGTCTACTGGCCTCACCCTCAATCCCTACCACAAGCTTATTCACAATATGATGTGATGGCCTGGCATCAGTAACCCCAAAACTATCAGTGAGTCAGAAGTCATTATATACTGTAAACCATGCCATGCATATTACTGGTCATTCAGATCACAAATGAACTAAATGTACCTACTGCCAGCTCTTCTACCTTTTCTACTCAATTTCTGCTTCATAGCCATGGGAGCTTACTTGGTTGCTTAGTTGATAGGACCTCCTATAGCCATGACCAATGGCAAATCTGGTAATGAAATTATGTTATGGAATAAAAGGAATATCTTATTTTAAGTTTATTCTATACCATTCATTCCCATTCTACTGAAGCACCTTTTGGATTAAAGAAATTAGGGTTTAGAAGGCTAGAGGAAACAGAGGAAGGAGGCAGAATGGAATGGTGGTAGTACCAAAT
Organism: Antechinus flavipes; assembly: GCF_016432865.1. Classification (NCBI taxonomy): domain Eukaryota; kingdom Metazoa; phylum Chordata; class Mammalia; order Dasyuromorphia; family Dasyuridae; genus Antechinus; species Antechinus flavipes. The sequence goes on along the minus strand of NC_067400.1, from coordinate 372,600,362 downwards.
ACACTAAATGATGGCACCAAGCTAGGTGGGGAGAAAAGGAGGGAAAATTGAACCTATTATTTTAATACTACAAATAATAATTCCTTGTGTAGAAACTCCCTCCACTAATGTAGACTATCAATTCATCTATAATTTGTGTCATAGTTATCTGAGAAACTAAGATATTAATTGATTTCACCTTAGTCACAGAGCTAATAGGTATTAGAGGTTAAATTTGAACCCAGGCCTTTCTAGCTATAAAGTCCAACATCATTTATTATAGCATGCTGTCTCTAAAGAAAGGTTCATGTTTTACTGTTCTCAGAGCAGTTGATAAATAAAGTTATATCTTGGGATTCCCTTACCTACAAAAGGTTATTTCTATCATTTTTACAGAAACAATGCATTCCTATAATACTATAGATGATTCTAATCCTTGATTCTAATGTCTCTATATATTACTATAATATCAAAAAGTGGTCATTTATTTGACATTGAATTATATAATAGCTATATGCATTATTGTTTTGCCTTTTAAAATGTGAACTCTTGGGGACAGAGCCAAGATGACAGAGGATAGACAGATCTTTGTAGGAGCTCTTCCTAGCTTCCCTCAGAATCAACACCAGATCAAGTCTCCAAATGAGTTTTGGAGTGACAGAATCCACAAATATTTAGAGTGTAACAAATTTCCAGCAGAAGATATTTTGGAAGAACTTCAGGAAAGATCTGTCTCAATCAGGCAGGGGTTGGGAAGGGGGGAAGTGGCCCAGCAGAGGTGTAAATCAGGGAAGCCCAGGGAAAAGAGGCATCCATGTACCAATGGCTTTTAGCCAAAATAGAGCAGCACTGGCTGCTCCATCCTGGTTCAGAAGCCAGTGGATCAGCAGACTTGCTGTGGGACCCCCAATGCAACTACAGAAGGCAAATAGTGAGCCCCTGAGCTCCAGCACAACAAGTGGAATTTAGCCACATCCACCCAACATTGGAAGGAAACCAGCAGCACTAATCCCAGGACAATGTGAAGCACTGTTGCCTTTAGAGGAAGCTTGGGATAACCTCCCTTTTGCTCTAAAGGCAGACCTCAACCTTAAAAAATGAGCAGAAAAGAAAAAAAAAAAAACTCTGACTGTTATAGAGACAGGGAAGAATGGACCTCAAACCCTGAGAACATTAAAGGCAAAAATGTCTCCACATGAAGCCTCAAAGGTAATATGAGTTGTTCTCCAATGCAAAAGGCTCTCTTGGAAGAATTCAAAAAGGATCTTAAAAGAGAGTTAGATAAAATGGGGAAAGGAATCAAGAGCTTTAAACAATTTCTTGTCTGAAGAAAATCAAATCACTCCTTAAAAATAGTTTTTGCAAATAGAAAAAGAAAACCATTCTCCAAAAAATAGAATTGGTGAAATGGAAAAGAAAATTCGATGAACAAAACAACTCATTTAAAAGTTCAATTGTCCAAATGCAAAAGGAAGTAAAAAAAATGCTAAAGAAAACAATTCACTAAAAATTAGAATTGAACAAATGGAAGTAAATGACTCAATAAGACATCAAGAATCAGTCAAACAAAACCAAAAAAAAAAAAACAAATTTAAATAGAAGAAAATGTAAAATACCTCTTTAGAAAAATAACTTACTAACCACTTGAAAACCACAATGAAAAAAAGAGCCTAGATAACATCTTTCAAGAAAAACTGTCTTGATGTCCTAGAACCAGAGGTTAAAATAGCCATAAAAGAATCTACCAATCACCTCCTGAAGGAGATCCCTAAAATGAAAACTCCAAGGAATATTGTAGCTAAATTCCCATATTATCAGATCAAGGAGAAAATACTGCAAGCCATCAGAAAGAAACAAGTAAAATATTGAGGAGCCATAATCAGGATCACCCAGGATTTAGCAGCTTCCACTTTTAAGGATCAAAGGACCTGGAATACCATACTTTGGAGAGCAAAAGAGCTTGTATTGCAAAGAATCAACTATTCAGGAAAATTAAGCATTATCTTTCAGGAGAAAAGATGGATATTCAATAATATAGGGGATTTTCATTTTTTTATTGAAACTTTATTTTCAAAACATAGGCAAGAATAATTTTTCAACATAAACCCTTACAAAACCTTATGTTTCAATTCTCCCCCTTCTCCACACTCCATCCTGTAAATGTCAAGTAATCCAATATATGTTATATGTGGTAAAAATACATGTAAATCAAATATAGGCATTTGTAATTATACAATTATCTTGCTGCGCAAGAAAAATCCATTCAAAAAGGAAGAAAAATTAGAAAGAAAATAAAATTCAAACAAACAACAACAAAAGAAGTAAAAATGTTATGTTGTGATCCACACTCAGTTCCCAAAGTCCTCTCTCTGGATGCAGATGATTCTCATCATCACAAGATCATTGGAACTGGCCTGAATCATCTCATTATTGAGAAGAGCCATGTCCATCAGAATTGATCATCATATTGTCTTCTTGTTGCTGTGTACAATGATCTCCTGGTGCTGCTTATTTTACTTAGCATCAGCTCCTATAAGTCTCTCCAGATCTCTCTGAAACCATCCTGCTGATCATTTCTTATAGAATAATAATATTCCATAATATTCATATACCATAATTTATTCAGCCATTCTCCAACTGATGGCATCCACTCAGTTTCCAGTTTCTTGCTATTAAAAAAAAAAGGCTGCCACAAACATTTTTGCAAATGTGGGTCCCTCCTTTAAGATCCCTTTGGGATATAAGCCCAGTAGGAATACTACTGGGTCAAAGGGTATGTACAATTAACAAACTTGAGCATAGTTCTATATTGCTCTCCAAAATGGTTAGGATCAGTTTACAATTCCACTAACAATGCATTAATGTCCCAGTTTTCTCACATCTCCTCCAACATTCATCATTTTCTTTTCCTGTCATTTTAGCTAATTTGAGAGGGATGTAGTGGTACCTCAGAGTTGTCTTACTTTACATCCCTTTGATTAAGAATGATTTAGAGCATCTTTTCATATTACTAGAAATGGTTCCAATTTCATCATCTGAAAAATGTCTATTCATATTCTTTGACCATTTATCAGTTGGAGAATGTCTTGAATTCTTATAAATTTGAGTTAATTTTCTATATATTTTAGAAATGAGGCCTTTATCAGAACTCTCGACTGTAAAAATGTTTTCCCAATTTATTGCTTCCTTTAGAATCTTGTCTCTATTAGCTTTGTTTGTATAAAAACTTTTCAACTTAATATAATCAAAATTTTCTTTTGTGTTCAATAATGAGCTCCCATTCTTCTTTGGTCAAAAATTCCTGCCTTCTCCATAAATCTGAGAGGTAAACTGTCCTACATTTTTCTAATTTGCTTATAATATCAGTCTTTGTGTCTAAATCATGGGCCCTTTTCGACCATATCTTGGTATTCAGTGTTAGATGTGGGTCAGTGCCTAGATATTGCCATACTAGTTTCCAATTTTCCCAAAAAATTTTGTCAAATAATTCTTATCCCAAAAACTGGGGTCTTTGGATTTGTCAAACATTAGATTACCATAGATAATGACTATTTTGTCCTGTGAACCTAACCTATTCCACTGATCAACTACTCTATTTCTTAGCTAATATCAAATGGTTTTGATGACTGCTTTGTTGTAATATAGTTTTAGGTCTGGCACAGCTAGGCCACTTTCATTGGCATTTTTTTTCATTAATTGCCTTGAAATTCTTGACTTTTTGTTTTTCCAGATGAACTTTGTTATTATTTTTTCTAGATCTGTAAAATAATTTCTTGGGAGTTTTGTATGGCACTAAATAAGTAGATTTATTTAGGTAGTATTGCTATTTTTACTATATTTGCTTGGCCTATTCATGAGCACTTGATGTTTTTCCAATTGATTAGATCTGACTTTATCTGTGTGGAAAGTGTTTTGTACGTGACTCTTTCCAGCAATGAGATGATTGATGCCAGTTCCGATCATTTTGTGATGAAGAGAGCCATCTACACCCAGAGAGCGGATTGTAGGAATTGAATGTCGATCACAATATAACATTCTCACTTTTTTGTTGTTTGTTTACATTTTGTTTTCTTATTCATTCACTTTCTTTTTTCATCTGATTCATTTTGTGCAGCAAGAAAATTATAAAAATATGTTTATACATATTTGATTTAACATATATTTTAACATGTTTAACATATATTGAATTGCTTGCCACCTAGGGGAAGGACTGGGGGAAAGGAGGAGAAAATCTGAAACACAAGGCTATGCAAGGGTCATTGTGGTCAAATTATTCATGCATATGTTTTGAAAATAAAAAAGCTTTATTTAAAAAAAGGAAGGTGTTCTGTAGTTGTGTTCATATAGTTCTTGACTTTGCCTTGCCAGATAGACTCCCAAATATTTCAAACTATCAACAGTATTTTAAATGGAATTTCTCTTTGTCTCTTGCTTCTGGACTTTGTTGGTAATATATAAAAATGCTGATGATTTATGTGGATTTATTTTGTATCCTGCAACTATGCTAAAGTTGTGAATTGTTTCTAGTAGTTTTTTAGTTGATTTTCTAGGGTTCTCTAAGTACACTATCACATCATCTGCAAAAAGTGATAATTTACTTTCATCATTCTTTTTCTTCTCTTATTGCCAAAGCTAACATTTCTAATACAATATTGAATAGCAATGTGAGAGTGGGCAACCTTGTTTTAACCCTGATCTTAATGAGAATGGTTCTAGTTTGTCCCCATTATATATGATGCTTGCTGATGATTTTAAATAAATGCTACTGATTATTTTAAGGAAAACTTCATTTATTTCTATACATTCTAGTATTTTTGATAGGAACGGATATTGAATTTTATCAAATACTTTTTCTGCATTTATTGAGATAATCATATGATTTTTGTTAGTTTGATTACTGATATAGTCAATTATGCAAATAGATTCCTAATATTGAACCAGCCCTGCATTCCTGGTATAAATCCTAATTAGTCTTAGTGTATTATCCTGGGGATGACTTTCTGTAATCTCTTTGCTAATATTTTATTTAAGATTTTTGCATCAATATTAATTAGGGAAAATGGTCTATCATTTTCTTTCTCTGTTTTTGCCCTACCTGGTTTAGGTATTAGTAGCATAAAAGAAATTTGGTAGGACTCCTTCCTTCCCTATTTTTCAAATAGTTTGTATAGTATTGGAATTAATTGTTCTTTAAATGTTTGGTAGAATTCACAAATCCATCTTGCCCTGGAGATTTTTTCTTAGGGAGTTGATTACTAGCTTGGTTCTATTTGCTTTTCTAAAATGGGACTATTTAAATAATCTATTTCTTTTTCTGTTAATCAGGGCAATCTATGTTTTTGTAGGCCTCCCTCCATTTCACTTAGATTATCAAATTTATTGGCATATAGTTGGGCAAAATAATTCCTAATTATTGCTCTAATTTCCTCTTCATTGATGAAAGTTCTCCCTTTTCATTTTTGAGACTTACAATGGATTTTCTTCTTTGCTTTTTCTAATGAAATTAATTAAAGGTTTGCCTATTTTGTTGGACTTTTCACAGTTTTATTTATTAATTCAATAGTTTTCTTACTTTCAGTTTTATTAACCTCTCCTTTTATTTTCAGAATTTCAAATTTGCTATGTAATGGGGGGGGGGATTAATTTGTTCTTTATTTTGCAACTAAAAAAGTTGCAAGCCCAATTCTTTGATCTTCTCTTTCTCTATTTTCTGCAAGGAAGCATCTAGAGATATAAAATTCCCCCTATTAACTGCTTTGGCTATATCCCACAAATTTTGGTATGTTGTCTCATTATTGTCATTCTCTTGGATGAAATTATTGACTGTGTGTCTGATTTGTTGTTTCACCAATTCATTCTTTAGGATTAGATTATTTGGTTTCCAATTAATTTTTGGTCTATTTTCCCATGGCCTTTTATTGCATGTAATTTTTATTGCATCATGATCTGAGAAAAAAATGCATTTACTATTTCTGCCTTTCTGCATTTGATTTTGAGGTCTTTATGCCCTAATATATGGTAAATTTTTATATAGATTCTATAAGCCATCAAGAAAAAGTGTATCCCTTTCTGTCTCCATTTAATTTTCTCCAAAGATCTATCATACCTTGTCACAGACAGTGGGGAAACTGTGGGTGAGGTATAAGACCCTTCAGCCCAGAGGGAACCTACTAACAATATCTGATTTGGCTCCCCATCTCCCATAAGGGCTCTCAGCCTTCTGAGAATTCAGGGGCAGTGACAATCTGTGTTCTGAATGAAGCAGAGTGAAATCAGGTGGCAGAGCGATACCAGATAGCAAACTACAAAAAATAGCAAGTAGTTTATGTGGTCCCATGTGCACAGCACTTACTTAGCACATGCCCAGTGTTTTTATTACTTAAGAGTATTATGGTATAAAAGGGGAAAAAAACCTTGTAATAAATGGACTCCATTTTTCCACTATCCTCAGGAGTCCTGCCTCATCACTTCTCCACTAGAACAGTATATACATACATATATATATATATATATATATATATATAAACTTTTTATTGACAGTTCATATGCATAGGTAATTTTTTACATTATCCCTTGCACTCACTTCTATTCTGACTTTTCCCTTCCCTCCCTCCATCCTCTCCCCTAGATGGCAAACAGTCTTATACATGTTAAATGTGTATAGTATATCCTAGACACAATATATGTGTGCAGAACTGAACAGTTCTCTTGTTGCACAGGAAGAATTGGATTCAGAAGGTAAAAATTACCTGAGAAGAAAAACAAAACTGCAAACTGTTCACACTCATTTCCCAATGTTCCTTCTCTGGCTGTAGCTGATTCTATCCATCATTACTCAATTGGAAATGAATTAGATCTTCTCTTTATTGAAGATATCCATTTCCATCAGAATACCTGCTCATACAATATCGTTGTTGAAGGGTATAATTATCTCCTGGTTCTGCTCATTTCACTCAGCATCAGTTCATGTAAGTCACTCCAAGCCTCTCTGTATACATCATGCAGGTCATTTCTTACAGAACAATGATATTCCATAACATTCATATACTAAAATTTACCCAACCATTCTCCAATTGATGGGCATCCATTCATTTTCCAGTTTCTAGCCACCACAAAAAGGGCTGCCACAAAAATTTTGGCACATACAGGTCCCTTTTCCTTCTTTAGTATCTCTTGGGGATATAAGTCCAGTAGTAACACCACTGGTTCAAAGGGTATGCACAGTTTGATAACTTTTGGGACATAATTCCATATTGTTCTCCATAATGGTTGGATTTGTCCACAACTCCACCAACAATGCATCAGTGTTCCAGTTTTCCCGCATCCCCTCTAACATTCATCATTATTTTTTCCTGTCATCTTAGCCAATTTGACAGGTGTGTAGTAGTATCTCAGAGTTGTATTAATTTGCATTTCTCTGATCAATAGTGATTTGGAACACTTTCATATGAGTGGAAATAATTTCAATTTCATCATCTGAAAATTGTTCATATTCTTTGACCATTTATCAAATGGAGAATGGCTTGATTTTTTACAAATTAGAGTCAGTTCTCTATATATTGTGAAATGAGGCCTTTATCAGAACCTTTAACTGTAAAAATGTTTTCCCAATTTATTGTTTCTCTTCTAATCTAGTCTGCCTTAGTTTTGTTTGTACAACAGCTTTTTAACTTGATATAATCAAAATTTTTTACTTTGTGATCAATAATGATCTGTAGATCTTTGGTTACAAATTCCTTCCTCCTCCACAAGTCTGAGAGGTAAACTATCCTATTTTCCTCTAATTTATTTATAATCTCGTTCTTTATCCCTAAATCATGGACCCATTTTTATCTTATCTTAGTGTAGAATGTTAAGTGTGGGTCCATGCCTAATTTCTGCCATACTAATTTCCAGTTTTCCCAGCAGTTTTTGTTAAATAATGAAATCGTATCCCAAAAGTTGGGATCTTTGGGTTTGTCAAATGCTACATTGCTATAGTTATTGACTATTTTGTAGGATGGTATAGTTTAATCACCCTAGCATGGAAGCTTTAGAAAGTAGGATACAACTTTTCTAAAATTCTATTTACTCTTTAACTTTTTCTTATGTATTTTGTGGTTCAATTTATCTAGCTCTAAGAGAGCAAGGTGGCGATCCCACACTAGTATAGTTTCATAGTCTATTTCTTCTTGTAGCTTTCTTCACTTCTCTAGGAATTTGGATGCTCTACCACTTGGTGCATATATGTTAAGTATTGCTATTATTTCATTATCTATAGTATCCTTTAGCAAAATATAGTTTCCTTCCTCATCTCTTTTAATTAGATCTATTTTTGCTTTTGCTTGATCTGAGATCAGCATCACTACCTCTGCTTTTTTTTTTTAACTTCACCTGAAGCATAATAGATTCTGCTCTATCCTTTTTCCTTTACTCTAAATATATCACTCTGCTTTAAATGTGTTTCTTTTAAACAACATATTGTCTGATTCTGGTTTTTAATCCAGTCTGCTATCCACTTCTGTTTTATGGGAGAGTTCATCCCATTCACATAAAGTTTAAAATGCTAATTCTGTATTTCCTGAGATCTTATTTACCCCAAGTTATGCTTTTCTTTTTCCTTTCCCTCTTTCCCTCCTCCCTAATATTTTGCTTCAGACCAGCTCCCTCAAATAGCCTTCCCCTTTTACATATCCTCCCCCTTTCTTATATCTTTTCCTTACTACTTCTGTTTTCTCTTCTATTAGCCTCTCCTTTTCCTTCCCTCTTTCTTCTCCTACTTCCATATAAGGTGAAAGAAGTTTTTCTGAAACCAAATATGCCTAATCTCTCTTTGAGTCAAATCTGAGGAGAATAAGATTCACATAATATTCACCTCCTCCCTTCTTTCCTTCAATAATATGTCTTCTTTTACTCTCCTTTTCACCTCGTTTCTTTTTTATATTATCACACTAAAATTAAATTATATCTGCACTCTCTATGTATACCACAACAGAGATATAATTCTCAAGAGTTCTTTCCTTTTTAACTTTTTATGTTTCTTTTGAATTAAGTATTTGGAGATAAAATTTTTTTGTTAATTTTCATCAGAAATAAATAAAATTCACCTGTATCATTGAATGTCCATCTTCTTCCTTAAAAGATAATGTTCAGATTAACTAGCTAGTTGATTCTTGGCTGTAATCCAAATTCCTTTTGCCTTTTAGGATGTCAGATTCTAGGCCCTTCAGTCCTTTTAGGTGGAAGCTGCTAGGTCCTGGGTAATCCTGATTGTGGCTCCTTGATATTTGAATTGTTTCTTTCTGGCTACTTGCAATATTTTTTCCTTGGTCCAAAAATTCTGAAATTTAGCTACAATATTCCTCAGAGTTTTAATTTTGGAGTCTCTTTCAGGAGGTGATAGATGAATTCTTTCAATGGCTATTTTACCTTCTGATTCTAGGACATTGGGGCAGTTTTCTTTGATGATTTTCTGAAATACAATGTCTAGGCTCTTTTTTTTTTTCCAATCATGGTTTTCAGGAAGTCCAGTGATCTATAGATTGTCTATCCTAGATCTATTTTTCAGGTCAGTTGTTTTTCCAGTGAGGAACTTTACATTTTCTTCTATTTTTTTTTCATTTTTGGGAGAGTTTTGTTTGACTGATTCTTGATGTCTCATTGAGTCATTCATTTCCATTTGTTCAGTTCTAATTTTTATTGAATTATTTTCTTTAGTTACCTTTTTTAGCTCCTTTTGTATTTGGCCAATTGAATTTTTAAATGAGTTATTTTCTTCTATTAATTTTTATTCCCATTTCACAAATTCTGTTTTTCAAAGAGTTGTTTTCTTTTTCCATTTTGTCAAATATATTTTGTAAGTAGTTATATACTTTTTCATTTCACTAAATCTATTTTGTAAGGAGTTTTCTTCAAATAATTTCTGTGTTTCTTTTTCAAAACCCTCTTGCAAAGTTCTCATTTCCTTTCTCCATTTTTCTCCAAATTCTTTTAAGATCCTTTTAAAATTCTTCCAAGAGAGCCTTGTGAGATGGGTACCAATTCATATCACCTTTTGGGGCCTCATCTGGAGATGCTTTTAGTGTGTCCTCATGGCTTGAAATTTGTTTGTTTTTTTCTTTTTCCATAAAAAACTATCTCTGGTCAGAGCTCTTTTTGCTTATTTTTCAAAAGGTTAAGTTCTGCTTTTAGAGCAAAGGGGAGATTGTCCAAGTTTCCTCTACAAGCAACAGTGACTGTGCTGGGTCAGTGCTGACTAACTTTAGGTGCTGTTTGGGTGTGGCCAGATCCTAATATTCTGGGCTCTAGGGGCTCACTATTTGCCTTTTGTATTTGTGTTGGGTGTCTTCCAGCTAATCTGCTGGTCTACTGGCTTGCAATTAGAACAGAGTAGCCAACACTACTATAGATTCCTCCTGGTAGGTTCCCTGACACCCTACCCTGGGTCTCTATACTGCCTGTGCTTGGGTTTCTGCCCAACTGCCCATGCTTGGCCCACCTTCCTCCATGCCTGATTGAAACAGACTTATTCTGAAGATCTTCCAAATTATCTTCTGCTGGAAATTTGTTACTCTCCAAATATTTGTGGGTTCTATCACTCCACAACCAGTCCAGAGACTTAATTTGCTGTTAATTTGAGAGATATGGGGAGAGATCAGAAAATGATATGTCTTCTCTGCCATCTTGGCTCCACACTTCTTCCTCCCCAATCCTTCTTTTCATTTATTACTAATGAAAAGACCAGAACTGAACAGAAAATTTGATCTTTAAAAATATAAAATTCAAGAGAATAACAAAAAGGTAAAAAGGGAAGGAAAAAACTGTTTTTAAAGGTTAAAATGTTTATATCCCTATGAAAGAAGATGATATATTTAACTCAAGAACTGTATGTTTGTTGAAGGTATACTTAGAGGGCATAAGTATAATTTGACTTTATTGTGATGGTATGAAAAAGAAAGTAGGAGTAGAAAAGGGATTGTACTGGAAGAAGAGGAAAGGAGAGGCAAAATGGAATAAATTATATCACATGAAGAAGCAAAAAAGATCTATTATAATCTAATAGATTATTTATAGATTAATAAATATATATAATTAATATATATATAAAATATATATATTAATTATATATATTTATTAATCTATAGATGTAGATTATATATAGATGTAATTTATATATAACAATTAATATAATCTAATAGATTATATTAGTAGGGGGATGAGCATTATGTGAACCTTAATCTCATTGGATTTGATTGAAAGAGAGAATAACAGACATATTTAGTTTGATAGGGAAACTTATCTCACCTTATAGGAAAGTAGGAGAGGAAACGGGAAAGGAAAGGAGCAGGCTAATAGAAGAGAGAACTTAAGTAAAAGGGGAAAGGGATAAGAAAGGAGGAGGGAATGGAAAAGGGGAGGGCAGACTGAGGGAGGTGATGGTCAGAAGCAAAACACTGGGGAGAAAGGAAAGGGGAAAAAGAAAGACAAAAGTATAACTTAGGGAAAATAAGATGGTTGAAATAGAGATTTAATTTTAACTGTGAATGTGAAAAGAATGAACTCTCCCATAAAACGGAAGCTGATAGCAAACTGGATCAAAAACCAGAATCCTCCAATATGTTTACAAAAAAAAAAAAAAAAAAAAAAAAAAAAAAAACACACACACATTTAAGCAGAGTCATATATATAGAGTAAAGGTAAAAGACTGAAGTACAATTTATTATGCTTCAGCTGAAGTAAAAAAAAAAAATAGTTGGGGTAGTAATCCTGATCTCAGATCAAACAAAAGCAAAAATAGATCTAATTAAAAGAGATAATAAAGGAAACTGCATTTTGCTGAAGGATAACATAGATATCAATACTAAACATATATGCACCAAGGGGTTTGGCATTCAAATTCCTAGAGAAGAACTTAAGAGAGCTGCAAGAAGAAATAGACTATAAATCTATACTAGTGGGGGAATCTCAACCCTGCTTTATCAGAATTAGATAAATCTAACCATAAAATAAATAAGAAAGAAGTTAAGGAGGTAAATAGAATTTTAGAAAAGTTAGGTAGGATAGACCTTTGGAGAAAATTGAATGGGGACAGAAAGAAATATGCTTTTTTTCTTGGCAGTACATGGAACCTACACAAAAATTGACCATGAATAAGGGCAAAACTCCCTCAAAATCAAATGCAAAAAGGCAGAAATAGTAAGTACATATTTTTTTCAGTTCATGATGCAGTATAAATTATATGCAATGAACTGCCAGGGGAAAATAGACCAAAAATGAATTAGAAACTAAATTATCTAATCCTAAGGAATGATAGGTGAAACTACAAATCATACACATAATCAATAATTTCATCCAAGAGAATGACAATAATGGGAAAACATACCAAAATTTATGGGATGCAGCCCAAACAGTTCTTAGGGAAAATTTTATATCTCTAAATAGCTACACGAATAAAATAGCCAAAGAGAAGATCAATGAATTGAGCATGCAACTAAAAAAAATAGAAAAAGAATTAATAACCCCCAATTAAATACCAAATTTGAAATTCTGAAAATAAAAGGGGAGATTAATAAAATTGAAAGAAAATTATTGAGCTAATAAAGAAAACTAAGAGTTGTTTTTATGAAAAAATAGATAAGCTTTAACTTGATTAGAAAAAGGAAAGAAGAAAAGCACATAACTAGTATCAAAAATGAAAAGGGTAAACTTTCCACCAATGAAGAGGAAATTGAAGAAGTAATTAGGAATTTTGCCCAACTGTATACCAAAAAATCTGATAATATAAGTGAAATGGATGAATACTTATAAAAATATAGATATGAATGTTATAGAATATTACTGTTCTATAAGAAACAACCAGCAGGATGATTTTAGAGACGCCTGGGGAGACTTGAAACAACTGATGCCAAATGAAGTGAGTAGAACCAAGAGAACTTTATACATAGCAATAACAAGATTATATAATGATCACTTTTGATAGATGTGTTTTTTTTTCAACAATGGGGTGATTCAGGCCAATTCTAATAGACTTGTGATGGAGAGAGTAATCTGCATCCAGAAAAAGGACTATGGGAATGAATATAGATTCACTTATTTTGTCGTTTGCTTGTTTTTTGTTTTCTTTCTTGTTTTTTTCCCTTCTTGATCTGATTTTTCTTGTGCAGAATCACAATTTTGAAAACAGGTATAGAAGAATTACTTATTTAATTTTTATTTAATTTTATATTTAATATTTACTTATATTTATTTATTTTATATTATATTATATAAAATATATTATTATATTTAATATATATTGGATTACTTGCTGTGTAGGGGAGGGTGTGGGGGAAAGGAGGAAGAAAACATTTAGAACACAAAGTTTTGCAAAGGTGAATTTCAAAATTATTTTGCATATATTTTGAAAATAAAAAGCCATTTTTTTTCATATGAACTCCTTGAGGGTAGGGACTGTTTTTCCCTGCCTTTGTAATTTAATAAATTTTTGTTGGTTGTCTGAATGACTTATTTGGAATTGAAGGAATTAAGTTTCTAGATGTTTTCTGATAGGATCTTAATACTATCTCCAGAGATCTTGAAATTTTAATTTTCAATAAATGATCATTTCATGTAATTTTGTTTTAGTACTATATCTAGATATCTTCTTTTTAACTTCTAGGTCTTTGAGCTTATTTATCTCCTTGCTAAAGTTCACATTTTAATTTCTACCACAGGTTACTTACTGTAATAAACTGTACAAGCTTTAAAATGACAAGTTGAAAGATACAATTTTTTAGAGTTATGAATTAATAGCTATATATGTCAAAGACTTTGAAAGTGCCAACTTTTTCATATTTATAGATATATTATTGAAATGATAAAAAATGAACTGCGGAAAGAGGAAAGAATGGAGAACTACATATAATGAATCAAACATACTTAACAAGACATGTACAGACACTTTAGTGTGCATCTCTTTTATTACATTACATTAATCAAATACTGCTAAAGACATCCATCTGAGCAAAATGTCACAATGATATTCTATAAAAACATTCTTTTGAAAAAGAATCTTTGCTGACAGCCCTATCAACCATATTGTCTTAGGTGATTGTCAGGACCACATTACTCAGAAATTAGGAGAATTTATGTAAGTACCTTGTGAGGTTTCAACCAAAGATAGTTTTTAATTGGAAAAAGTGTAGAATTTGATAAAGGCAAATAAAAACATAAGGAGATGATTTAATATCAAGAAAAGGCATGATTTAAGTTCTACTTTTAAAAGTTTTTACAAATTACAACAGGACATTTGATTATTTATTCAAGCAAACTATCCTGAAAGAAAACATTGACATAACACAGACCTGATGATAGTGCAAAGCTATGATAAGAGAGTTTTTAATTCCCATGCTAATGGAGTATCAATAAATTGGAGTGCTTTCTTATATGTAATATTACATAATGCGTATTTAGATTTGTCTTCTGAAACTACATTAAGTTTACTTTATGGAAAGCAGATTCTTCCTTTACTTAATTTCTCTTTAGTATTGGATGTGAATTCACATAAGAGGAGACAGATGAGGGAGATGAGTAATAGCTCAGAATCAGTACCTAATGAGTATAAGCAAATCATAGTATATTCTCAAGCTCCTTCTGTTATAGTCAGATATTTTAGAGCTATGATAATATTATCGTATGAGAAAAACAACAACTTTTCATAGCCTTAAATGGCCCTGGATTGGTATAATTCAACTGATCAATCCAAATAATGTTAAGCAATCTTTCAAATGGAAGGTCAGGTTTGAATTTTCTAATTCTGAAAGCATTCAGAAACCATATGGATGCTAGATCTCAATCTCATTTTTTCTAGATTATAACTTTTAATAGAGGAAAGTCAAACTTCAAATCACTTTAGGATTAACAACTATCTTAAGGAGGAGATAGGGGATGAACTCAAGCCTTTGAGCATAAGTCACTAATAGCTGCAAGCTGAATGGAAAATGAATTTTTCACATTAAATATGTGAAGGGCCAGACATGTGTGTAGGCAAAACAGGTAGTGAGGAGGAGGTGATAAGGAGCTACAGCCAGAATGAGCTCGTTAGGCAATGACAAGTACATCTATGCCTCAGTTTTCCCCCTCATTCTGTTTGTAGCATCAAGAGTAGACAACAAAAGGGGAGCACAAAAGAGGTGTCCGGGCCAAATGACACATCTGCCCTCACTTGGACAAAATTTCAATGTCATAGGAGGAGATTGTGGATGTTTATGTTTCAGAGTCCAAGAATATTCACCAATATGCAAGTTAACAGCTATGGATTTTTGACAAAATAGCCATAACTCTCTCAAGAGCCAGGAACTATATAGGGAAAACTCCAATTTGTGAACAAGAAGATTCTAGGCCTAGATTGAGGTCTTCTCTGAAATTTGGCCCTAATGCTACATCAAAGCACATGTGAAAGTTCTTTTTCTTCTAGTCCTTGGCACACTCAGAGTTACTAGTGTTCCCACTCACAGCTGTCACTCCCATACAAACTTAATAAATTCTATCTATGCATGACTTACTTCTGCTAACCTCCATCCACTAGAGATATACATATCTTACTCATACATAAAAGGACAATAGCCTGGTAAAGCTGCAAAACAACAACACTCTCATTATTATCCTGTAGGACATGGCATGAGACGTACCCAAGGATCAGAGCAGCTGCTCTATAGTATCTAAGGTCTCCCATCTGACTTTCTAGCTGGAAATATGGGTTTATTTTATTCCAATTATTTTTAAAGCAGAATTTTTAAAAGGAAAGTTTCTTTAAAGTATTTTCATTTGAGAAGCTATAGGTATTAATTT
Organism: Antechinus flavipes; assembly: GCF_016432865.1. Classification (NCBI taxonomy): domain Eukaryota; kingdom Metazoa; phylum Chordata; class Mammalia; order Dasyuromorphia; family Dasyuridae; genus Antechinus; species Antechinus flavipes. The sequence continues at coordinate 372,584,576 of NC_067400.1, read as the reverse complement.
ACCTTATAAGTCAGTATCAAACTGGAAAGGCTCTTAAATTGCAGGGAAATGTTTTTAATTGGTCATCATTTGCTAATCTCTCTCTCTCTCTCTCTCTCTCTCTCTCTCTCTCTCTCTCTCTCTTTCTCTCCTTCTGTGTGTGTATGTGTGTATGAGTCTCTCTCATTCTCTGTCTGTGTCTGTCTCTGACTCTCTGTCTCTGTCTTTCTGTGTCTCTCTTTTTCGTCTCTGTTTCTTTCTGTCTTTCATCTCTATTTCTGTCTCTCTGTGTCCCTCTGACTCTTTTTCTGTCTTTATCTCTCTGTCTCCATCTCTGTCTCTGTTTCTGTCACTCACTTTCTGTGTCTCTCTGTGTGTCTCTGTCTCTGTCTCTGTCTCTTCCCCCAATCCTGATCTGTTCATCTGTCTCTATGTCTCTCTCTTTTTCTCTTTCTCTCTCTCTCTCTATGTCTCTGTTGCTGTTGCTCTCTGTGTTTTTTTCTTATCTCTGTCTCTCTATCTTTCTGTGTGTTTGTGTGTGTGTGTGTGTCTATCTCTATCTTTCTCTGTCTCTGTCTTTCTCTGTGTCTCTTTGTCTCTCTGTCTCTCTCTCTGTCTTTCTGTGTGTGTGTGTGTGTGTCTCTCTGTGTCTTTCTCTGTCTCTGTCTCCCTTTATCTCTGTCTCTGTCTCTCCCCCTCTGTCTGTTCATCTGTCTGTCTCTCTGTCTCTTTTTTTCCCACTCATCCACAGGGGAGCTGAGCTGTGGAAGTGGGAATGCAGCAACTTTAGGTAACAGTCCTAAAGACCACCCTCTGCCTTCAATCAACCCCCTCACTTAATTCCAACTCATTTGCATGTCATGGCATCGCCTCCCTGATGTCATGGTCTTCTTCAAGAACGAGGACAAAGAATATCAACAACAAAATTCAAGAGACAAGGCTCTATCACTTGCATTTCAGTGGCTCACTTGCCTTCCTTGTGGTACAATTGATTGTCCATGAAGATAGAAAGAAGACTGGAGCAGTGCAGAGCAGCTATGGGGTAATAGTATGCCTGGTGAAAGGAGGGGAGAGTGCTTTACTCATATGTCTGTATTTGGATTCCCTTTAATTGTATGTATGTTTAGTTGTGTTTTCTTGAGGAAATTTTGTTGATCCAACTATGCTGCTAAGCTGCCTGAGGTTATGGACATAGAACACTAAATGGTTTATTTGTGAAGAATCTGTACCACAAGGTCAGCAATAGCAATGTCCTTGATTATATCATCAGTCATTCACTCTTCCCTCAGGTGTGCATAAAGCAAAGGTCCTGGGTCCTTTAAAGTCATTGGGCACAGGACTTGATAATAGAAATAGAAAATATTTAAAAGCTAGAAGAGGTTTCCTGAAATCATCTTTCTTGTTCAAACATATGATAGATTTTAGTCCAGATACGCTATACAGTGAACTATTTTCCCCTACAATTATGTTCTATTATCCTGCTTTAGAGGTAAGGTTAATGTAAACTGTTACATTAAAGAAAGGGCAGGTACCAGTGGAACTCTTGACCAATGATTTTCCAAGTCTCAGTCAACAAGTCCCAAGGAAAGGCTCCTATGATTAAGGAGTATGATCATAAGCAAAAGGATATGCTGTTAATTTTTGCACCAGGTTCCAAACAGACTCTTTAAAAAAGCATCTATTATATCAATAATGATAAATAAACAGGCTAAAATAGATGTTTTCAGGGATGTAAACTTATCCTTTGCTTTTTTTCTTTTCTATTTCTTTCATCTAATACTAAGCTACAAGGTCTAGATTAAACTACCTAAAGGAGCCACTAACTAAATTATCTAGCAATCATTTTACTTCAACCCAATTTTCACTTATAGGACTCCCTATGATTTCATAGAATAACTAAGAGGTGATGCAATAAGTAAATCAGTGGAACTTGGATTAGGGTGATTGAGGGAGTCTTTTCAAGCTCAAACAGTTAACACTCTATCACCCCTAATGTCTGGCATAGAGGGTAAATCTAAAAGGGTTGGTCTACTTCCAAAACCCCATAAAATTCCCAACATGTGCCAGGTATCCCTTCAAAAGCAGCAGGCAGGTAAAGCAATTTGCCAAATGATCCTGAACATTTCCTTAGCATAGCAGGAAATGGTGCAAAGTAAAAATCTAGGAGACATAGCAACAAACAAATAGAAGTTGTATAATAGGAGAGATTCCCCATTCTTGTTCCCCTTTCTCTTATTGCTTCCTTGACTTCCCCATTCATTCAGAGTTTTTCAACAGAGAAAACACTTAGAATCAATTGGCAGGTGATTATAAGCCATTACCTGCCTACCACACTAATTACAAGTCATTACCTTAGAACGGCATGCAGTTTTGTGCAGTTTGTGAAAGACACAGGGAGGGTCTGCTTTCCTGGCAAGATTATTGTTCTTGATGCAGAGGAATGCTAGCATTTACAGCCCAGTGCCTAACAGAGTTATTTAATGTTTACGTGGCAATCATTCCATACATTTCATACTTGAGGACAAGCTCATAGGCCCCTTTGGAGGAAAAGGCTAGAAAGAGTCCCATATTTTTTCTTGTCATTAATCCTAGGGGTTTGTCTCTAACTTCATACGACGTATACAAGAGCAAAAAACAAAAATACAAAGGATCCTTTTTACGAACTGTTTTTAGCTATATTGACAATTTTTTTTTTTAAGTAAAGGCACTTAAAGAAAGGGTGTGATAAGAAAAGAGCCAAACATCCCTTTCCCTATACATAAAAAGTACACATTCCCCAAGTACACCCAGTATTATGAGGGAGAATAGACACACAGAGATGATATAAGGAAAGAGGTACATATATAGAGGACATATATAAGCAGGGAATACACAGGGTGGAGATAATGATCCATAAATCAAAATGACCACATTGCAAATGCTTTTAGAAAACAGCATGAATGTAAGTAACCATTTCACCTGGAAAGACTGTTTTATAACAACATAATTTTAAATGGCCATTATTGCCTATCAATAATATTTTACCCTTAATTTTCAGTTACAGAACGGATATTGCTAATATCCATAAATTATCCACATCTTTAATAAATGGAAGTCCACCAAAATTTGTTACTTCTAATCTATAGTGTATGTAAATTGTTACAAAATTGACTAGTTAATATTTTAAAGTTTTCTAATTAATTTTTGCTAGAAAATGTCAATTATTCCAGCTTTCATTATGAGTTTGAAATTTTTTAAAAAGTTACTCAGTCATAGCTTCTTGATGCTAACCATCTTAGAAAACATAGCAACTGGCAACCTGTATCTCCTAAAATTACCATAATTTTAATACGAATTTTCCCCTTGCACATTTTGGTATCAAGTACAAGAAATACCAGGTACATTTCATATTGTCTTTTTGCTTGAACTTTGAGGGCAATTTAAAGGATTTTCCAAAATGACACTTTCCTTTTATTCAGCAGCTTGAACACTAAGTCAGAACACTCTTCCGACTGCAAATATAGCAATTATACCAAGTTATGCTTTGACACTGTTACCACAGGCAAGTGGCCAAAGTGCATCAGCAGTCAAAATATCTAAGCAAGTTAACAAGCTCCCTTTACTCTCTACAACGCAGGAGAAGAAAGGAAATCCAACCCCTGAGAAATGTTAAAAATGAAGGAGAAAAAAAAGGCTGCTGGTGTTTGTTAAAGAAAATGGTGTCAGTGGCTTGGTCTGATCAAGGTGTAGTCCTTGTGTCCCTGACAGAAGCCCAGGCCTCGACTTGACAGGATGGCTTTTTCTAGTTCAGAAGATCTGCTTTATGTTCTCAAACTAATGAATGACTCCAGTTTGCAAGCTCTAGTGTTCAAACTACACCTTTCTTTCATAGTCTAGTCATCTTAGTTTAGTTCTCCCCCATCCCATCCCCCACAAAAAAACAAACCTCCTTTCACCCCTAATTTTTTTCAGTTCCATATTTTGAAATGCCCCCACATGTACCACACAAAAGACATCCAAACTAATTAAGTAAACTCCAAAAGAACTATTAACAAATCATTTTGCTTCAGCCAGAGATATCAGATTTAATTAGGTGATCAGTGTTGATGAGGTACAAAGACAAAAGCCATCTCCTATTTGAAAAGGTTCAGGCCCCTACACAGACCCATTCTTTCCTCCATGGTGCAAATAATAATTGAGCATTTCTTTTTTAAAAAACCAGAGATGAAAAGCGATTCTGTGTCAGAGACAAAAGCTTTCAACTAAGATTTGTTTGGTTTTTTTCACCAGGTGATTTGGGGGGGACGAGCAGCTATAAAGAAATAGCAATAACCCACATTGATATCACCATGACACAGACTATAAAGCAGCTCTAACAAGCATAATTTTTGCAAGTGATTAATCAAAATGTATTTAGCCAGTCATTTTCAATGATAATCAACAGACGTGCTTAAAACAATAACCATTTTATAACATAGTTTTGTTTGGTTTACCAGGGAGATACCCTGCTTTCACAGACAAAATCAAATGTCAAAGTTGGAGGTTCACACAGTCTTGAAAAAGAACCAAGATTTAGCACTGTGCTTTCCTTGATCTTAAGGAAAAAAGATGGGAGCCTGTAAATTACAGATAGTGCCCCTCAAGACACAGACTAGTAAGCTAAGCAGGAAAGGAGCCACAAAGTTCAATTTCATTCTTTCACTAAGACAATGTCATCTGATCTGTAAATATTGATAACAATGTATTTAGATTTGGGAGCTTGTTTCTAAATTCAGAGTGATTACCACAGATCCCCTTCACTCCTGCCTTTTTTTTCAGTATGTAGTAGTTATTAAAGAATTTGCCTTCCATAGATATATAGTATTGGGAAGGATTTTTTTTGAGGGGGGGGAGAAAAGGGGTCATTCAAGGATACATGTCTTATTATCTTTTCTTTTTTACCTGTAGCACCTTTATTTTTTCTTCTTGTTAGCTATTTTTTTAACTAAAACTTTTTATTTTCAAAATATATGCATGGATAATTTTCAACATTCACCCTTACAAAATCTTGTATCCTAAATTTTTTCCCCTCCCTTTCTCCCACTCTCTCTCCTAGATGGCAAATAATCCAATATATGTTAAATAGATATAGGTCTTCTTTTACCAAAGAACTACCTTGATTATAAGCTAGAAATATAATCATGACTCAGCTCATCACTTTCTGCAAAAAGGCTTTTTCTCAGTTCTCCTGGCTACTAGAACCCTCTCTTCTAAAGCTATTTTCTATTTGTTCTGAACATATCTTGTATTCATCTATTTACAAATTTGGGAAATTTTAAGTCATCAAAGCTTAAAACTGTACTGAGATTTTTGAGGCACCCTGTACATTTTAATATAGGACTTGGAATCAAAAAGACATAAATTCAAATCCTAATGTAGACTAGCTATGTGACACCAGATAGCAAGTAACTAGGTTAAGTTGTTTGCCTATCAAACTCACATAACTAGTATGCCTTTCTGAAATGCCTCAGTTTCCTCATTTGCAAAATGGAAATAATAATAGCATCTACCTTACAGAGCTATTTTGAGAATCAAATAAATTATATATGTAAACTGCTTTCCAGACTTTAAAGAACTCTGTGAATGTCAGATATTATGATTATTATTACAACAGAGGCTATTTTTGCCTTTTTTTTATCCCTAGCCCTATCTAGATAAGCGCTTTTTGATTTTTTTCATATGACTTTCATGTCATACTTTATAAAGCTGGTCTTTTCACAACTCAGAGAGCACAATGGCATTATGTATTTTAATTGAATATTTTATTGATTTATTTTTACATCAGCACCACTTTCCAATGATGCCTCCTGCCTGCATCCTTCTGTAACCAAGCAAACACATTATGGTATGTGAATGTAACAGAATATCATTGTGCATAAAATCAAGAAAACAAAGAATTCAGAGAAGCATGGGATGATATGAACTGATATGATGAAATGGGCAAATTTGTGAAAGCAATATATGTATCAACAATCATTTCTAAGGAAAGAACAATGGCAACACAACAAAAACTGAATATCAGTTTAGAGCTGGAGCATTATAGGTGTAGAAAACTGCATATACTGCCAGGAATGATCCATGTATTGGCTAGCTTTTTCTTTCTTTTTCTAATGTTTGTGATAAAAGATGGCTCAGTAGAGTGTTTAAGAAGACAAATCTTCAAAAAGGAATGTGAGATCAAAGTAAAGTAAAAATGAGAAATTTTTTTTAATCTCCCTTGTTACAAACAAAAAAGTACAGTTAAGCAAGACAATATTTTGGCCACATCTGACAACTATGCTTAATTCTGCTGTTATAGATACTAGCTCTCCTTTATTTTCGAAGAGGAAGAAAGATGTTCCATCATCCACTCATTGAAGTCTAGGCTGGCCATTATACTGATCAGAGTTTTGATGTCTTTTGATGTTATTTTCTTTTATATCATGCTGATTCTTGTAGAAATGGTTTTCTCAAGTCTGTTTACTTCACTCTATTAGTCCATATAAATCTTCCCAAGTTTCTCTGAATTCTTTGAGCTTATTATACCATCTTATTTATCCTCAGCTAAAAACCTCTAGCAAATAGAAAAGGGAAATATTAGTATTCATTTCCATATATAAAATCCTGAATGAGTATCAATTATAATTGATATATTTCCTCAATAGATGAGATAGCTTGAAAAATGTTTTTATATATATGGACACTAACTGGGTTTGCTGAAATTCTTCTTATCTGGCAAATCTGGTTAATATAAAAGAATAAAACTGCCTTAAAGCAAATCTGGGACAGTTATATGTGTTACTGAAAAGGCCAGTGCAGTATTTCCAGAATTAAGTATATCTCAAAGTGCCTTATTTAGCTTAAACGAACTAATGCTTCAAAAATGTAGAAAGGGGGCTAGTTTATGCTTTGCCATTTAAATGGTATAAGTCAATGTGAAGAGAGCAACTGAGACATTTGTTGAAAGTCGACAAAAATAATTTGGATATATTTTGAATTTATTTTATCTGACTCCCCGACATTTAATTTGGTGTGAAAAACTGCAACAGTAGAAAACAGATGTTAAGGGGCTAAGTATACAGCTAAGGTCAAAACAAACATAAAACACAGCTTCCATTTCTAAAGAGTGGGGGGGGTGGCGGGGAACGATTTGTCCTGCAACAGGTTTTATGCTAAACCTGCTTTTTTTTTTATTGTTCTGCTTGTGATATCTGTAGACTACACAATGCAAGACTGTCTGCCATAGTGCAATACTTCTCAGCACTAGTAATTTAAGACTTTCTTCTCTGTAATACACTAAACCATCATAACCTGTCTCTTCCCATTTAGTTTAACCTACAACCACCACATACTGATTTGGCTGTGTGTGGCTTTCTCTATTGCCATTTATTACTCTGCTCGACTCCTGAAATTCTGTTTGCAATTTAAGGCCACAAATTAGAAGCGTAAGTCATCTGTTTCCTATAATCCCCCTGTCAGGACTGGAATCACATTTGGAGCTCAGCACCAAGCCTGGTCCTAGGTCTTTACAGGCTTTCTGATTGGCTAACCTGTCTAAAAGCTGCAGTTGGAATAAATAAAATACTCTAATACAGGGCTTTCTGGAAAGAGAAAAAAGATGAAAGAAAAGAAACTAAACATTCAAATATTTCCCCCTCTTCCTTAATTATAAAATCAATTGCTATACTAGTGCATTTTTTAGCAGCAAATTATGATGTTGGATGCTATTCCTCTCGGAATAAAATGGTAAGCATCTGAGACACTGTTGGAGAAAAGGTTAATTCTACCCTAATCATTTATTTTTTGTTACATATGGTATGTCTTTTACAAGTTCTGCCATTTTCATTGCAAAACACATTTTTGGTATTGGTGCCGTAATTAGCTATTTTTTTCTCTAGCATGGCAGATCCACTGTTAAAATACAATTTTATAAGAGTTAAACTCGTTTATTCTACCTGTCCTTTTCCTTCTATTTTTTTCTTTAAATAGCTCTAGTATTTGGTATTTGGTAAAATTCTTTTGCAAAACATTTTCTTTGTTTCAATATCACAAAGATTTCATGTCAACATTTTGGGTACAACTATGCTGACTGTTATTTCTCTGGTTTCAGTTCATTTGAAAAGCACCCAGCCTTGCTGTGGTTTGAATATTTCAGGTTTTAAATTTAACATTCTCCATTTTAAATTTTGTTAATCTTTCTATTAGTATCATAAGCAGGCAACAGATCATTCTGTGTGTCCAAGAAAGTTATAGCAATTCAGAATGGACAGAAATCCAGAGAAGCTACACATAAAAACACATTCTGAGTTCACAATGTGATTGTAAACTGCCATTGGGCTTTGAAAAATCATTAGCTAACACCAATAAAATCCAACAGACTGATTCATGTTTATTAATATACCTTATACCATCTACACCTGGGCCAAAAGGTTGAAACTAAATAGATCAATATTAGCTGAATGCCCCAAATGCAAACTTCAATTTCAAAAGAAAATATAGTTGGGAAAATATGATCTATTTTAGCCTGTATGCTCCTATCTGCCTAAAAAGAAACTTATAGAGAAGAGGTGAAAGCCATAGATTTGGAACACACACACACTAATTATAATGTCTAATAATGCTAAATCTCTTTCTAAGGTACAGAATTGTCTAAAACACCACCTCTGGAAATGCTTTGTGCCTCTGTAATTCAAAAATATGGCTTCTGTTTTTAAAGTCAATTTTTGCAGACTGTTAGTCCATACTGTGGCCTGTGATCTTGGAGTCTTTAAAAGAAACAAAGGAGAAATACTAGCCAAGACACTGAGGCTTAAAAAAATTTAATAATAACTCTTTAACTACTGTTCACTCATAATCCAACCTTTTTCTAGACTTGTTTTTTAGCTATTTTTTAAACTATACTTTCTATACTACAGATTTATTTAATAAACAAATGCATCTTCTGGGCCCATAATACACAAATGCATGCTACTGTTAATTCATTTACAGAATGCACTGTGATAGCCTCTGAGCAAAAGAGCAATCTTGTTATAATGAATGCATACTATTCTTAATAAGCACACTGTAGAAAAGACCCACACTGCACACAAAAGCACACCCAAACCATTTGGTTTGTTCCCAGAGCTCGGACACCAGCACCACTATTAAATAGCTGTGTGCTGGAAGAGCAATCCAAGTATTGGCATGCAAATGAGCACACTAAGAGGCCAGATGCTGCTCTTTAGAAAGGAAAAGTGTGCTTAAGCTTGAAATTTAGGGGGGAAACCTGTGAATGTTACCAGAGCAGAGGCGCTTCATGATTGTGCTCCGTTAAAGTCCCCACTCAGCAATGGCTGTGCCAAGGAGATCAGCTCGGAAAGAGGAGCCGAGCTGGACCCTTGCAAATACATAAGCATTCAATCAATCCCTATGTCAGGGACTTCATCAGAGACTCCCGAGTGTTTGGGGCTTTATATCCAAGACAGGGCCTCCTGTTTCAGAAGACCTAAGAGACTTCATAGCATTTCATTAGCTAAATGCAGGCATACTTTTATGTTTCTCAGTAAATTCAACTGTATTTTAAAATTTCAGCACTGAAAATAATACATTTAATTATTAAAAATAAATCAATTTTTATTTTTCATTTGTTTGTGTGTGTATATATATATATATATATATATAACCGGTACTTGTTTGGATACTAGCAAGTCCAGACTTATCTCTGCTCTCATCCCACTATTGCCTGTTTTGATGATGCTTATGGACAAAGGCACCATTATACATTAGCATGTATACATTATACATTAGGTCTTCAACAACATGAAGAAAAAGCTAACCAGGCTCAAAGATAACTTTTCTCCTCTCTCATTCTTCTACCTTTGTCTAATATCCTTCCCTCTGCTCACTCACACGCCTAAGTTGAAGGCATCAGAGTTTTATTCAGGGTTCCTTAGAAATCAATGTTTCTAACTCTGGGGAGAGGAGCTTGTAGGGAGAGTAAAAATATTAATAGTATGACACAGAAAGGGGACAGCAGGGTCCTCATTCCCTACTATTGGTGTATTTATCCATGTATTCATTTGTAATATTAGTATATGCTAGGCACTGTGGAGATTACAAGAGAATAACACAATGCCTGGCTTCATGAAGGTTACAGTCTAGGATAACTTCTGCAATAATGTGAGACAGATTTATACTGATATTATCTGTGACTCTATAGGATTAATGATGTTATAGCTGACATTTTACTGGATATTTCTATTTTACAGAACATGATCTGATCCATGGATCTTTAGGAATCGATAAATATGTTGATCAATAAGCCTTCTATGAATCAATGTTTACTGCCAGATTGCCCTATTGTGGATATTATTAGGTATATATATATATAAAAAGAAAGACATAGTAAACAAGAGACAAACATGAACAAACACAATCAACTCTTGATCAACACATGATGATGTCTTATCATATGTAACAAATTTTAATTCTAGACATTTATTCTACATATACATGTAAAATTAGGAATTCCACACTTTTTAAGTTTGCATTAGCTAAAATTCTACATTATTACAGAGGCAAGTATGTCTGAAGGTATATTTCAAATGTAAATATTAATCATACACTGTTAAGGAGTGACCAAAAAATATCCTCCATTAACACAAGTAATCAAAAGTTAACCTGAACAGAAAAGGACTTTAGAGACTTTTCCCTTTTTGGAAAAAAAAGAAAAAAAAGAAAAAAAAAACTGTTAAAATTAAAGGTTTGATATGCTCAAATTATATACCTAAGATCTCATGAATAGTTAGTAAATGGTAGACCCTAGATTAGAACCCAAGTCTCTTGACTCTTAGTTTAAGACCATGCTATGTCTTACTGGATCATTTCTAGGAGCTCTCAAGACTAACTGCATTCTAAAATAGATCTTGGGGAGAAAAGTAATTTGTGAGCCTGAAAATGCTTGAAAAAGAGAAAATATACTATAGCTGCCTTCCTCTAAATTCTCACCCCAGAGTTTTCTTAAACACAGAATAAGGTTCCTTCCAAGTATGTGGAAGAAATACCATATATAAGAGAAAGTTGATGTTTTCTGTGTTGCCCCAAAAGTCAAAATCAGGATTCACATGAAGTGTCAGGAAGGCAGAATTTAGTATAAATATAAAAAAGATTTTTTAAATTAATAAGCTACTAAAAATATTAAACAGACTGACTTCATGAGCTTTCTATCCCAGAAAATCTATCAAAGTAGACTCCAGTACAAGCAGTGACACTGGTGGTAACCTGTAACAACTCTTCCAAATTCAAGATTCTATAATCTATGATTCTATTTTTTAAAAAATCTTTTGTGAAAAAAAGAAAAATGTTTTACAGGGAAACACAATGTTAAGTGATTTGTCCTGTGAGATATAAGATCCTTGAAGGTTGGGATTCTTTTCATCACTGTGTCTCCAGCACCTACAAAGTACCTTGCACACAACTGTCACTTAACAAAAGTTCAATTAATTGAATTGAATTTGTTTTATAGGAACAATATTCAAATGGAATGACTCTGATCCTCAGAGTAGTTATCTCCACTGAGGCAGAAGCACTAACCCACTTCATCAGCAACTAGCTACTTTGCATTTTTATCCACTGGGCTAAAGATGTCCCAGCAGGATTTGGAGACAATATGGAAAGGGTAGGTTATAATGTATTAAAGTCACTAATGTGATACAACCTTGGATGGGGCCCTGTTGCGTAGGGTATGCCTGTATCTGACTCATTTGTATCAAACAGTTCTCCTTTGTTCCACGAGTTCTGAAGATTTAAAAAATAAAACCATTTGGAGGGAACAGGGCATAGCAGTAGGTCTGTCTACAGAGAGGCTGCATCCCATCTGTTCCTGTGTTCATTCTATTTAGATAGCATCAGTACCTATCACCATAGTACCTACGTCTGACAAGCATGCCATTTCATCCTCTTCACTTTACAAACAAAAAGAGACATACATAGCAAGATGAAATGACTTGCCCACCATCAAATAGTAAATAAGTAACACAGCTGAGATTCAAAATCACTGGCTCTGAATTTTCAAAGGTATTGTGGTAGATTGAAAAATGGATACTGGACTTGGAGGGAAAGTGACCCAGAATTTGAATTCTGGTTCTGACTCTGAAATATGCTAGCTTTAGGACTTTCAGAAAGTTACTTAATGTTTCTGAGCCTTTGAGCCTCAGTCTCCCTCTCTATAAAATGGGAAGAATAATATAGTTAATTTAACTCATAAGGTTGTCATCAGAAAAGTAATGTGAAAAGTACATAGGACTATTTTAGCTGCTGAGCCATATGTCAGTCTTTCATGGGAACCTGCAGTTCTAATGAAACCTCGAAGTTCTTCATAAGAATATTACATTTGCCTCTAATGGGGCCTGTGGTGGTTGTGAGGATTTTTGGTAAATGGTGATTGCTAATCTAGTTCCACAGTAATATTACTCTCCTCCTTCACCAATTCTAGCACACACTTACATAGTTGCATTAATGGTCTGCCTTTCTTATTAGTACATGTCTGATTTAGGGAAGGAGAGCTTTACCCCTTATTTTGATTCACAATTGAATGTTAGCCTATGGCAAGAAAAAAGAAATATCCTTGAGCCTTTTCACCAAGATACTGTTTTAGTTTGACCAAGAAATTTACCTTCTCTATGTACCAGGCCTTTTAGCACCAAATCAGAGGGAGATGCTTACAGTATAAGGTGTTAGGGGAATACTCTGAGCTCCTCGTGTGAAAGGGTTCTAGAGACATAGGAAAATAGGATTATTACTGCTATTGTTGTTTATTACGAATGCAGCTGCAGAATTTGGAGGATTTAAGAGCTCTCAATGGATTTCACTCTGGCCTCTAGAATCTGAGATTTAATTTTAAAAGAATTAAATTTCTAGTCCTCTTCTCAGAGATGACTATGAGGATGCAAAATGACATGCTGCTGTCTTCTGAGGTTGCATCCAGACTAAGACAATACCTCAGACTGAAAAGGGGTGGGACCATCCCCCATTCATCTTAATGGAGTGTTAAACTTGAAGCCTAATTAGGTCCACTTAAATGCCAACATTATTATACTCTTCTCTGCTTATCTTCATACCAGAAACAATCAGCTAATGCACTCATTTAATCTGGGCACATGTAATGATCACATCCAGACACACTGTCATTGTGATATGCTGTTGGGTAGAAATAAAACTGCAAGTTTTAAACATGAACTTTGATTGTTTTTAATTATCTTCCCAACTAGGCTGCTTTCCATTACTTAGAAGTTTTAAGACTAAAATGGCTCTACTGTATATGCCCACAAAAAAAGGAAGGGGAGAGGGGAGCCTCAGATAACAAGGCTCTGATATCAAACTTCTTTCCCACAGCAGCAAACAAATGGATGGTAAGTTTTAAAGGAACATTTCAATTCATAGCTCTTCAAGAAAGTACAAACATTTACAAAAGGCACAATTCATCCTCTGTGCTCAGGGTCCCAACAATAACTTTCCATTCCTGGACCTTGGTACATCAAACCCAAATTTGTGTGCATATGCATGTGTGCATCTATACACATTTGCAGAGAGAGAGAGACAGAGACAGACAGACAGCGAGAGACAGAGAGAGACAGAGACAGACAGACAGAGAGAGAGAGGAGGAATTGGATTTAAGGGAATCAAAAAGAACAGAGTTCAAATCTTATTTTAGATAATTACTAACTGGCCAAATCATTTAACTTCTCTAGGCTCTAGTTTCTTCAGCTGTAAGATAAGAGAATTAGATTTTATAATTTCTGGGGTCCTTCTTGCTCTCTATCTATGTTCTATAAAGAAAATATATTTGCAAACATTTCAAAGCAGCATTGGGTCTGCATCAATAAGTGTCTTCTGGACAGTTCCACCTGGATATCCAGAAGTATCTTAAACTCAGTGTGTCAAAAAAGGAAAACTTTCTTCCCTTATAAAGTGGACCACCCTTTTCTTCCTCTTTCCTCTTTCTCACTTTTGGCTTGGAAATTGAGTCAGTTCTACCTCTAAAGAAGCCTCCATACCCCTTTACTCCCTGAACAACAAGACCATTGTGTACTAGTCTTGTTAAGATCCTTATGACTGTTGCCCAGATTATTATGACAGCTTCCAAAAGAGTCCTCTTGCCCCTCTCCAATTCAGTCTTCTCATAATTGTTACAATAAGGCCCAACAATCAAGTATTACCTGCTTCTAGGACAGAATAAAATTCCTAAGGTTATTCATAACCTAACTCTAACCTATCTTTTCAGAAATTTTCTATTATTCCCTTTCATATCTTCTATATTCCAAACAACTTGGTCTATTATGTATTTCTTGGAGGTATTCCATCTCCTATGTCCAGATCCTCCATAGCCAGAATGTACTTCCTCCTCACCTCTACCATGCATCTTCTCTTAGGTTACAAAGAATAGCTAGATGGTACAATGAATAGAGCACTGGGTTTAGAATCAGGAAGACCTGTATTCAAATCTGGCTTCAGGTACTTCCTAGGTGTGTGATCCTGGGCAAGTCTCTTAACGCTGTTTGCCTCAGTTTCTTCATCTGTAAAATGAGCTATAGAAGTAAATGGTAAACCATTTCAGTATTTTTGTCAAAAAACAAACAGAAAAATAGGGATCACAACAACAACCTTAATTCAGGGTTCCACTCAGGTGCTTAATCTTATGCAAAGCCTTCCCTTGTTATCCCAGCTGTTAGCTCTATATACTCATATTACTTTGGATTTGTTTTTCTGTCTTCACATAATATCTCTTCAACAGAAAGATTATAGGATCCTAGGCCTAGAGTTGGATTAGACCTCATAATCCAACTAGTAGAATCCCCTAATTTTATAGATGAAAAAACTAAGACCCAGGGATATTGGGTGATTTGCTTAAAGTCACTCAGGGAATTGTATCAGAAGTGAAAAATGAACACAGATCCTGTGCTCTCACATCAGTGCTCTTTCAATTGGATCAGATTGCAGGAAGAGTTTTGTTTCTGTTTTTATACCCATAAAACCTAGTACAACCATACCCCTGAACACTCTTTGTGCCCATCCAGGCCTCTATTGTCACTTGACTAAGAAGAAGGGAAGATTCATTTGAATTATACGATTTTAGGTTTCTGTTGCTGAAATCAGCCTAGATAGCATCCTTGAACGAATAAAACCTCCAACACCTTTGTTCAGCTCCATTCTCAAGAGAGTAAAGAAATAAAGCATAATACTTTGGAAAGATTGCTGGCATAACTCAGATCCACCTTGCTTCTCCTTCTCTTCTGTGTTCTGGCTTACCAAGGCAGGTAGATTCTACCGCAATAGCCACAGACAAAGTTGAAGCCATGTATTGTTCTTCCAAAAACGACAAAAACATCTTCAGCATTGCAATCAGTCACAAAAATCTTTCATGTATTTAAAAAACAATTCATCTCATTAACAGAGGTGGAGATATAAAGAAAAATCTGGTAACAGATCTTAAGACATCTTTTAAGACTCACCAAACTTTCAAACTATTATAATCAGAAAAGGGGCAAATTCTTATTAGTCAAGTATAAATGTAAAGTATGGGTCAGAGAATCATTTAAGATATTGAAAGCCTGCAACAATGTTAACAAATTTATGTAAAAGTTAGTTTAGGGTAATACAAATATCAAAATAATTCTGACAATATCTTTGATGAATGAATGTATTCATCAAATGTATTAGAATGTATTAGAAGGCACTTGTATTGCATTCATACATTTACATCTTGGTTTAAAGTTTTGGAAAGCAGAGAACTTAGTTATAATCAAGGAGGAATTTATTTTATTATTCTATTCCATTCTATTTGTTCTGTAATTAGCTGAAGACAGAATAAATGACCCTAATTGGTTCTTCAATTTTAGGTGGGTATTCCTACTAATCAATATATTTACTCATGTATATATTTGATTATAGGTGCAATGGAGTTTGCTGGAGTGATCATGAAGAGATGAGCATTAAACTGAATTATGCAAAGAGGAAATAGTTTGACAGAAACTGAAGAAAGTACGTGTGGGAAGGAATGACACTTTCCTCCATGAAGCCTTCCTTGACCTCTATCCTTACTTCCAGATAAACAATTTTGCTCAGATTTCACATAACTTTTTTCTTGGCTCTCTTGCTGTCACCATATTTATCATGTACCACACTTCTTTTTGTACATGAAATATCCCTTATTACTATTAGGGACTACCTCATTTTTCAATTTTGTATTCTTAGCATTTAGCAGGGTGCTTTGTATAATAAATGTTGATTGAATCAATGAAACGACACATGTAACAAGTTGATATGTTTGGTTACAAAGAGTAAATCATATGTAGGATTTTCTTGGCTAGATCATATAGTCTAAGGAAGAGTAGGAGAAGGAGAAGAAAAGGAGGAGGAGGACGAAGAAGAGGAGGAGAAGATATTATATAAAGATATTATGTAAAATACCAATATTTTACATAATTATGACTTCAAACAGCACAAATTTGAATACACGCAACCACTTTATGAGATTCAGTATTTGCACTAATTAAGATTTAGCTATATCCTTAAAAGTTAAACAACCACACAAGAGAGAAAATGTATATCTTATGAGAAAATCAGAGCACAGTAAAATCTTAAGAATGCCAACACAGCAAAGCTTAAGAAAGACAAAGAATTTTACATGTCTAGAAAGGGGTTGGTGATGAATCAGTGCTTATGTGTTGAAAATAAATCAGTTAACAAGAATGTATTAAGCCCTTAATATGTTTCAAGCACTGGCATTACAAAGAAAAAGAAATCCTGTTCTCAAGGTGCTTACATCCTAATGAAGGAGACAATACTATAAATCAGAATATATACAATTAATACAAATTGGCTGAAAGATAATCACAAAATAAATAGCATTCACTAGCAGCTAGGGGAATAAGGAAAAGTCTCCTGGAGGACCTAGCAATTGACCTGAATCTTAAAAGAAGCTAGGAGTTCAAACAGGCAGAAGTTGAAAAGGAGAGCATTCCAGGCATGGGAAACAGCCAGAGTAAAGGCAAGCAGATGAGATATGAAAAGTCATATTTGAGGAATCCCAATAGGTCAATATTACTGGATCATAGAATGCATGAAAAGGAATAGAATATAAGAAAATTGATAAGGTAGGACAAGGCCAAGTTGTGAAGACCTTTAAATGCCAAATAAATGACTTTCTTTTTTTCTGAGCGTCATGGACTTCATAAAGAAAGAAAAGTTTTAGACTTTGAAGAAGATAAAGACAAAAAAATTGATACAAAAATTAATTACCACCATTAATATTTATTGCTTATTTGGATGGACCACTAAAAAAAGAGGATCACAAAATAGATTAGAAAGCAAAACTTAATAATTCACTATATGCAAAAAACACAAGAAAAAAATCAAGATCCAAATATTCAAATGGATCTATGATCTCATTGATATTGACTTCCCTCTAACAATACATATCACAAACTATCCATATTGGCTGTTCAATGGAAGTCTTATCCATATTCTCCCATTAGTAAATACAATGAGTCTACTTAATGTACCTGAGAACTTCCATTTATTCTCTCTCTTGATGATGTGAGGATGTATTAATGGAATACACAAGATTTTCAATCATTCAACAGGAATTATTTAGGCATTTGCTATATTCTAGACTCTGCTAAAGTTGTCCCTTCACTATGTGGTCAGCCTGTCTTCCTATCAGATTTTTTTTTTGATGTCATCTTTCTGTAGCACTTTTATATCCCCTCCACACTCCCTTCCACATTTAGAGCTTGGTCAGTGAGGATTCCAGACAAGTGAGTGAAAGTTTGGGGTCAACCTATTTCTGACTATGTTCCCTTACCTACCACAATCTGATTGCCTTTTATAAGTCACAACTATTCAAAGGTAGAATTTACTATGTTTCAGGTTAATTCAAAAAAGAAAAGCAAGAACATTCTCAGATCTGGCAAAATAATATTTTCAAGAGAGACAAACAAGAATACTGAATTATTCTTAAAAGAACCATACATAATAAGAATATTAAATAACGAGGCACAAAATAACATTATAGCTGAGTATTTAAGGGGAAAAGTTAACTGAATTACAATAAGATCTTGCCCAATAAGACAAGAAGTATAGGTGACCTCCATATGCTTCTTTTTGATTTAGACAAATCTAACAAGAAAGTAAACAAAAATTAAAGTAAGGATCTGAAGAAAAGTTTCAAAAGTGAAATATGGTAGGCTAATAGTAATATGTGAATGGGAATTTTAATGAATATGTTTGTTTTTAAGCATTAAATAATGCATTAATAAATACTGATCAAATGATATGGCATAGACAACTCCTAAGTGCAAAAAAATTGGACATATCCTTACATTTTATAGCAGAATACAAATTTTAATTCTTAAGGAAAACATAAACAAAAGCAACACACCCAATGGAGATCTGAACAAGTCATATTAATGAATGTATCAAATAGCAAATTGGTGAAGTAATGAAAAAAAATTTAAAAAGAGAAAAAACATACATATACATGCACATATATGTATGTATTTGTATATATAAGTATATGAGCATATATTTGTATGTAAATACATATATGTGCATACCTACTTATGTTTCAATCTATACTCTGAGTCTATAATATCTCAATCAGGATATGGATAACTTATTTCATTATGAGTCCTCTGGAATCATAGTTGTTTACTGTGTTAATCAGAGTTCCTAAATCTTTCTATCTGGTATGACTAGATCACCTTAATTCACATTTTTTTTTAATTGGTTCCTATGATATTGTTGACATTCTGTCCTTTCAGATAAATTTTATTATGATTTTTTTCCAGCTCTATAAAATAATTCTTGATAGTTTAGAAAGGCACTGTATATGTAAAATAATTTAGATAGCATTATCCTTTTTATTATATTAGTTCAGCCTATCCATGAGCAATTAATATTTATTTAATTGTTTAGATCTGAATTTGTGTGGGAAAGTATTTTTAATTGTGTTCATATAGTTTCTAGGTATATCTTGACAGGTAAACTCCAAAGTATCTTATATGATATGGAATTTCTCTTGACATAGAATTTTTCTTCCTATCTCTTTCTGCTGAGTTTTGTTGGTAAAATACAGATATGCTGGATATTTATGTGGGTATATTTTATACCATGAAGGTTTTATAAAGTCTTTCAGGGTTATTGTAAGGATCAACTGGGAAAATATTTATAAAGCTCCTTTTGTAATGCCTAGCACATAGTAGGTTAATACATGCTTTAACAAAAACTGTATCTTGTATCTTTCCTTTTATGTATGTGAGGCAGGGAGAAGAATGATGTTTTGTTCATGCAGGGGTAAAATGCAGCTTATCCTGTTATCAATTATGTATATATGAGCACATGTGCTTGCATATACATGTACATACAGTTATCTTGACTGC
This sequence comes from Antechinus flavipes, assembly GCF_016432865.1. Taxonomy (NCBI): domain Eukaryota; kingdom Metazoa; phylum Chordata; class Mammalia; order Dasyuromorphia; family Dasyuridae; genus Antechinus; species Antechinus flavipes. The sequence continues at coordinate 372,565,182 of NC_067400.1, read as the reverse complement.
TTGCATAAGAGCTTTTTACCACTTATTTAGAGACTGAGATACAAGAAATACAATATATTCACCTTAAGGGTGTGTTCTTATTCTCGTCCTTTTCTTTCTCCCTTTCTCCTTCTTTATGTATTCCTTCCTTTTTTTTCCTTCTTTCTATCAACACATTTCTCTGATAAAGGCCATTCCCCATTTGATAAATAGTCAAAGGATATGAACAAGAAGTTTTCAGAAGAAGAAATCAAAGTCATACAAAAATACTCTGAATCACTATTGATTTAAAAAATGTAAATTTTCCTCAAGTACCACCTTATAGCTATCAGATTAGTTAATATGATAGAAAAGGAAAATGACAAATGCTGGAGGGGATATGGAATAACAGGGACACTAATGCATTGTTCCTGGTGGAGTTGTGAACTGGTTCAACCATTCTGAAGAACAATTTGAAAAGATGCCAAAGGACCTCCAATTCCAGCAATATCACCACAATTAGATTTGTGTCTCATAGAGACAGAAGAAAAAGGAGGACTTACATGTACTCAAATATTTATACCAACCAAACAAGTTTTAAGTTACAAATTCTTTTTCTCCTTTTAAGCTCTCCCCTATTTATTAAGACAGCAATTACATATCTGAAGGACAGCTAGGTGATTATGATGAAATACAATTATGCTAAAAAAAATGATGAGAGGGATGGTTTCAGAAAAACCTAAGAACACATATAAATAGATGCAAGGTAAAGTGAGCAGAACCACAAGAAAGTTGTATTTTATAGTAGTAATATTTTAATGATGAGGAACTGTGCAAGTCTTAACTACTCTGATCAAGAGTGTTCCAAGACAATTCCAAAGGACTTTTGATGAAAAATTGTATCCACCTCCAGAGAGAGAATGAATAAACTGAGTGAAGAGTGAAGGATCTTTTTTCACTTTTATCTTCCATCCCTTTTTTTTTCTTTTTGAAACATGGCAAATATGAAAATGTTTTGCATGTTTTTGTTTTTTTGTTGAGTCATTTCAGTCATATCTGATTCTTCATGACCCCATTTGGAGTTTTCTTGTCAAAGATACTAGAGTAGTTTGTCATTTTTTCTTCGGTTCAGATTGGGAAATGACGCAAACAAGACTAAATGAGTTGCCTGGAGTCACACGGTATATCTTAAGACCATATTCCAACTCATGAAGATGAACCTTCTTGATTTCAAGCATAATGTTCTATCCACTGTGCCACCTAGCTGCTTTTCAGGTAAGTAATTGCTGTCTTAATAAGTGGAGGAAAGCTTGAAGAGAGAAAAAAAAATTGGAACTTAACATTTTTGAAAGAATGTTCAAAAAAAAAAACAAAACAAGCAGCCCTAGAAGGTCCAGACTATTACTATTTTCATGTTAGAATTGAAGAAATTGAAATAGTTAGCGATTAAGCAACTTGCCTAACATCATACAGCTAATTAGTGATCAATTCTGAGGCCAAATCAGAACTCAGATCTTCCTAACTCCAGGACAGTGCTTTATCCATTATGTGACACATCTCCTTCTCTAGATGGTCCAGAAGGCTCAAGCATAATTGCTACAACTCTTTTTTTCTCTCCATAAAGTCCTATCTTTTGACTCTGGGACCTATATAGTCATCCAGATTAATATAGCACTACTCTATGGTTAAAACAAACTGTGGAATGCAAATGCACATGAGAAACCAAGAGTGACACAATTATTTATCTTCCAGTAACCCCTGTTTTCTCTCCTGAGGACCTCTGTGGGCCTCTAGATCCCAGCTTCTTAAAGGGTGGGTTGCAACATCATGTGGAGTCTTGTAATAATGTAGAGGTCATGAAATCATGATTTATTATCAATAAATGTTTGATTTGTTTGTCTATTTTATATACCTATATATCCAAGGTCATGTAAAAATTTCTCAATTTGAAAGAGGTTTTGAGTAGAAAAAGTTTAAGAAGCACTGCTCGAGTTTTCTAGTTTTACCCTAAGGCTTGGAACTCAGCCAAAATGGAATGTTTAACTTGAAGTTGCTAAAAAGTCAAATCCTCTTCCATCAGAATTATATTATCCACATATAGTACAGAACAAGATCTAGGTCTAACCCTATACATCATGACTAAAGTGCCCTATTTTATGTGATTACTATATATTTCCTGTAGCTTACTCCAGGCAATATGTTGATAGTTCTTTTCTCCAGAAGGCTAAATTGGTGGACTTAATTGGAACCTTGCTCTAAGATGATGAATTCGAGAGTACTTACTGCTTCCACTTCTGCTATCTCTAGCTACTAACATGTCACTCCCTTTGAGGACCTACTTGAACACTGCTATTTTCTTTCCAAATATGTTTCTTGCACAGAAGAGGGTAAAAATAGACACATCCACAAGATGTGAAGTCTCTATGTGAAGTCCCTTTCTTACCTCTTGGTTCTTGTTTCTAGCTCAAATCTAACTCTCCAATCTAGGTCTATCTTCTTTTTTATAGACCAGCATCTAAAGATATAGATTGGGTATAAGTCTGAAATCTCTTTCCCAATTAGCTTAAAGAATTAATAGCTGACATGACCCAATGGCATGCCTTCCATAAAAAGTCTTCATCCTTTAATCTAATTCAAAGCATCAAGCCTATCAAGAAAATGCAACTGATCACCTCAATGAACCATATCTTCATTACTGACACGCTAATTCTCATTTCTGGTACAATTATGAATTGTGCTTAATCAGATCTGAAAGATAATTTGGAATTGTGCTACTAAAAGTATCTGTTAGACTCAGTTGACCCAGAGATCCCACTATTGGAATGATGTCCCTTGGAAGTTGTTCTTCACACTTCATTTTCCACCAGGTAAAGACTTCACATGCTTGGGGTAAACATCAAAGTAACTCAACTGGAAAATACATGTGCCCAATTATGCCATAAATTATGGCATTAAAAAAGGTGCTGAAATAACACTCTATCTTAAGAAATTATTAATATGAAGAATTCAGAGAAGCATGAGAAGACTCAAATGAAGATATGCTGAGTAAAAAATACCAAGTTAAAGACCAATTACATGACTAAAATCAAGCCAACATGGAAAAACAAGTCTGTTCAAATATAATTATCAATGTTAATGACACATATTATTGCTAAAAATATAGATCCTTTCTTTATATCAAAAATTGATCAAGTATTTGGATGAAGTATACTGGAGTGTGGAGGGGGGAAATTAAGTATTTGTTGGGAAGTGTCTATTATGGAAAAATAAGATATATCAATAACTAAGAATTTTTTTAAAAAATAAATAGAAATGACTCACTAATTATACTCAAAGAAAAGATCCTATGCATTGGTGAAGTTTGTTTTATAATTTATAAAAGCAAAAGCAAACATAATTTGACAGAGAAAATTGTCATCTCACTTTATAATGCTTTGGAATAAGTCACTGTGAAAATAATTGCAGCTTTAGTGCTGACATTTTTTGCAGATAATGAAAATGGAGCCATTCTATGGAGCACCTTGCAAAGTCCTCCAAACTAAGTCAACATATGCCTTTCTATTTGGTGACTTCAGTAGAAAGATAGGCATGAAAAATGACCAAGAAAAATTAATAAGGGCTCTGAATAGGAAATGAAAAAGGCTTGTAAACTACTTAGAAATCTCATGAATGCACTTCATTAATGCTTTTTAAAAGAAGTGAACAACAGAAACCATTACAGAGAGTGAAACTGACTATAATCTGACAGGAAATACCTAGTTATCAACATAGAAGTCATTTCAGAATCAGATGTCTGTGTGCACTTAGATCACCAAGTGGTTAAAGCAAAGGTCAAATCAAGACTAAATTAGAAGAAAGAATAAATATGAGAACACCTCATATACCATGACAACAGCTTGCATCTGACCTACTTAAGCAAATTGTTGACTCGAAAAGTAGGATATGTATAAAAGCAAACATATTATCAGCATTTCTTAGAAACATTTAGCCAATATATGTTCATATGTCCAATAACATCACACTGACTAAAAGAGAATCACAAATTGGTTCATCAAGCATACTGTAGATTTACTTGCCTAAAATAATTATGGAAGCCAAGCTCATTCAAAAACTTTAGCCTAGAAGGAGTTTAGAATATTAATAATCAATCATATAAAATAGTGCAAAGTGGAGTTCCAGAAGTCATAGATCAGCATTTATAAAATTTATTATGAGATAAAGGGATATAGTCATTCATACACACACACACACACACACACACACACACACACACACACACACACAATTTGGTTACTTACAGACACATTTATGGTAAAACAAAGTAAGAATATGATTCTGAAGGACCCAAATCTCAGCAGCTTCACAACTTTGTACAACAGCTTTGATAACTTCTCCTACCTACTATAAAAATTGTTACTATCTCTTTAAGAGGCAGAAACACTTGAAAAGTAACCATTTAATAGACATATTCTGGAGAGAATGAGAAGAATATTGAGGGATAGTGGGAGAAAAATTGTAGAGAAGACAGAGAAATAAATTGAGGAATAATTTATTTCTTAATGGAACTTTTAAAGCTTTGTTATCTTGTGAAGAGGTTAAAAAGAATTTGCAAGAAGTGACTTTATTTATCCTTTAGTGAACAGAATGGTAAAAAGTGTGTTTCCAGAAATAAATGGAAGTCATTTGCAATCATAGACTGATTTTAAGGTATCTCTGACTGTAACCTCTGTCACAACTAAAATATCATAAATAATTATTTGTTATTTTTTCATAGTTAATAAATATACCACTAACTTTAATATTTATTTAAAGCTAAAAGATTAGGAATTTAAACATATATATATGCAGTACATATCTATGTTCAGAGAAAGAAATGAACAAATGCTTATAAAGAACAAAGTTACCTGCAATTATAGACTGATTTTAAGATATTGCTGACTGTAATCTTTGTTACAACTAAAATATTTAAATAACTATTTCTGTTATTTTTTAATGGTTGATAGATCATATAATTACTAACTTTAATATTTATTTAAGCCACCCTTTGATCCAGCAGTATTACTACTGGGCTTATATCCCAAAGAGATTTTAAAGAAGGGAAAGGGACCTGTATGTTGCAAGAATGTTTGTGGCAGCCCTCTTTGTAGTGGCCAGAAACTGGAAACTGAGTAGATGCCCATCAATTGGAGAATGGATGAATAAATTGTTGTATATGAATTTTATGGAATATTATTGTTCTGTAAGAAATGACCAGCAGGATGATTTCAGAAAGGCCTGGAGAGACTTACAAAAATTGATGCTGAGTGAAATGAGCAGGACCAGGAGATCATTATATATTTCAACAACAATACTATATGATGACCAATTCTGATGGACCTGGCCCTCTTCAACAATGAGATGAACCAAATCAGTTCCAATAGAGCAATTCCAAAATGAAGTGAACCAGCTATACTCAGCAAAAGAACTCTGGGAAATGAGTGTGAACCACTACATAGAATTCCCAATTCCTCTATTTTTGTCCACCTGCATTTTTATATTTCCTTCACAGGTTAATTGTACATTATTTCAAAGTCCAATTCTTCTTGTGCAGCAAAATAACTGTATGGACATGTATACATATATTGTATTTAACATATACTTTAACATATTTTAAATGTATTGGTCAACCTGCCATCTGGAGGAGGGGGGTGGGGAGAAAGAGTGGAAAAAGTGGAACAAAAGGTTTTGCTATTGTCAATGCTGAAAAATTACCCCTGCATATATCTTGTAAATAAAAAGCCATAATAAAAAAATATTTATTAAAGCCTAAAAGATTAGGAATTTAAACATATACATATATAATACATATCTATGTTCAGAGAGAGAAATAAACAACTGCTTATAAAAAAGTTTCTACAGCTTTAGTTATATTTCTATTTAATAAAGCGCTTATACAATTATGTATATATGCTAGAATATATATGTATTTATATATATATATATATATATATATATTTATATATGTATACACACACACATTTGCACACTATATACATATATATCTATACATTTTTGGACAGATCCTACAGATAGACCGTAAGACCTGGAGAACAAGAGTTTGGACTAGATCTCCTTTTGCTAACTCTGCCACACTTTCAAGCCATTCTCTGACACAAAAGCCTATGAAAACTCACAATTAAAAATATTTAAATTGCAGTTGATCCAAGGGACAATGGAAATGTTCATAGAGGGTCATGGTTCTCAATTGTTGATACTTAATAGTGCTTCAAAAAATAACTAGATAGCTAGATGCAATAGGCCTTTTATATGTTACATTTAACTCACAAGGAAAATTTCTAATTAAACCTGAAAGCACAGAAGAAAGCAGCAACAAATATAGTGAATGGTGGAACTGAGTTTCCAGAAGTAAATAGATATCATCTTCAGTTAACATAAGTCAGCATACAATCAGGACAACAGCTAGTATTTCCAAAGTGAAATAGAAAAGGAAAAAAATTGGGAATGTCACCAAAAATCTCAGCTGTAATGATCCACAGGCCATGACAGGAGAGAAATCATGGGAGTCATGAAAGAGGTAGACTCTAATATATTATATGTCATTATACCAAGTACATGCTACTACTCATATAATCAATCATTCCACATATTGGGGTATCTTTTAGATGATGAAGAAAGAAATAAGTGTTTTATAGAAAGTCTTGCTCAGGAAGATTCAAAAGTTTCCTCACTTCTAATAGAGCTATAAGAAAATTTATATAAATTTCTAGTTTAAAAGGTTCCTAGAAGATTCTGGAAGAGAAAATGGGTACCAGATAGGGGGATGAGATATTTCTAGAACACAATTAGAAAAAGGCAAGATCCCCCAAGACTTTGATTTTTCCCCCCAATTACAAGAGCTTGAATAGAACAGAACATATTGCCAGTGATGACAAAAAGAAAATGACATAGGCAGTAGGAAAAATGAGGGGATAACAGAGAATATATTTTTACATGGATAGATGCATACACACAAACACACATTTAACCTATTTAGTTATTTGAAGATATATTTATGACATAGTCATCTGAAAGAAAGTAAGAATTCCTCCTTCAATGACCTAAATCTCACTAACCTCCCAAAGGCCAAATTTAGTCACACTTGATATTATGAACAATATAAACATTATAATATCTATGCTAACTTACCTGGTGTTGTTTTTTTTTTTTTGTAGGATATCAGTACGATGGGAAAGGGAACTTCTAGGGGGAAAAGAAATCTCTATATTGCTTATTCTCAATAATCCTATGGAATCCCTTACAATTTAATATTTTCTTTAAGAAACAATAAATAAATAGTTTATAGTCTAGAGACCTTTGTAATTAAATGTTTCTTTGCATTGCTATGGTTTTATTTAGAAAAACTCTTTTTTATCCAACTACATCTGTGGATTCTAATTAGACCCAAGTAATCATAAGACAATTTTTAATGTCAATAATACAGTGCTTAAGGCAAAAGCATATTATCTCATTTGATATTTATAATAATCCCAAATAATAGGTATTTTAGATTTTATTTTCCACATTGTATAAATGGAATAACTGAGTCTCAAATTTGTTATGTGACCTGTTCATTTTTCAGAGACTCAAAGGCAGTTTTAAAGGCACATCTCTTTTCCATGTCTGTCTGTCTCCAAAGACAGCTGTTTCCGCTAAACCTAATCTCTCCCTATTAGTATCATGAAATAAACTGCATTTTCAAAATCTGATAAAGATCATTAACAGAGAAGGTCCAAAATAAGACAGCTTCTAAAAATTTTCCTGCAGCATATAAGTGATGTCATCACCATTGGTATATTTGGATTTTTTTCATGTAAACTGAACAATTAGAAAACAAAATCTAGTGAGAATAACAGAAATAGTTCTGTGGATGAGATGACAGATTACTTGACTACTTCAGGTATCTGGGTGAATTGAACAATTAGAGTAATTTTAAATAAAATAGTTATAACTCATTATTACATATGTAGATATTGAAACATGGGTCAAATTATGTTTCTCTCAACATAACTGCATCTAGAAAAAACAAGATAACAGAAAGCTTATGAATTCAGTGTTAGTTTGGACCTCCACTTAACAACATGAAAATGGAGTTCTACCAGAGTGTAGCATTCTCACAACTTTAATAATAGATTTCATGGTTCCATTACCTTAAATTTTACAAATTAACTTCTGTTTTGCAATCATTTCTCACTATGCTGCTGTTCTCCAGTCTCTACTTTAGAAACAGACTCAAACTCACTCCTGGGAATATAGGATTCTGACTGGTCATCATTCACCTTATCTTTCCAGGGCACACAATGACAGAATTGAAACATTCCTGTCTCCAAGAGCTACTTACATTGTAATGAAGGAAACTCTACATACAGGTGTATATTTATGAGTGTGTGTATATGTATGTGTATGTGTATACATATACATATACATACATATATACACATGCATACACATATTGAGAGGCAGCATACTATAATGGATAGAGAGATTCAAAACTAGAAAGTTGAACTCAAGTTCCATCTCTGATAGATTCTGGCTATAATTCTGGACAAGCCACTTACTCTCTCAGTGGTCTAGGCTAATGATATTGAATTTAAATAGAAATGGATCTCCATTGGCTGCATATTAATTTAGAAAATCACAAACTAATTTCATTTATGTTTTATTGCATTTTTTATTTATTTTAAAGGATTTCCCAATAACATTTAATCTGGTTTCAGTGGCATTTGGGAGTTTTTTGGGCTACCTAAGTTTGATACCTCTGCTCTAGGTAATTTCCTAAATCTATAAGGAGAAAATAACATGTAAATCTGCATTGATAGGAGTTTTCACATCTGGGAATTCCTTACACAAATGATCTCCCATCTCTACGATATATGTGCATATAGATATCTACAAAGATAGATGATAGAAATCTTGAGAAATATACAGAGAGATGATAGACTATATATATATATATATATATATATATATATAGAGAGAGAGAGAGAGAGATGATATAGACATGTTACAGATACATAAGATAGATAAATATACAGATAGACAGACAGACATATACATGGAAGGAAGGAAAGAAGGAAGGAAGGAAGGAAAGAAGGAAGGAAGGAAGGAAGGAAGGAAGGAAGGAAGGAAGGAAGGAAGGAAGGAAGGAAGGAAGAAGGAAGGAAGGAAGGAAGGAAGGAAGGAAGGAAGGAAGGAAGGACAGGAAGGAAGGGAGGGAGAGCAGGAAGGAAGGAAGGAAGGGCAGGAAGGAAGGAAGGAAGAGGGAGGGAAGGAAGGGAGGGAGAGCAGGAAGGAAGGAAGGATGGGAAGAAGGAAAGAGGGGAGGAAGGAAGGAGGGGAGGGAGGGAGGAAGGGAGAAAGAAGAGAGGGAGAGAGGGAGAGAGGGAGGGAGGGAGAAAAGAAGTGAGGAAAGAAAGAAGAGAGGAAGGAAAGAAGGGAGGAAGGAAGGAGGGGAGGAAGGAAGGGGAGAAGGGAGGAGGGGAGGAAGGGGGGAAGGAGGGAAGAGAAGAGGGAGAGAGGGAGAAAGGGAGGGAAAGAGGGAGGGAGGGAGGGAAAGAAGAAAAATACAAGATCATTTTGGAAAGGAGTATTATTTTCAGACCTGGGAATATTTCATGCATAAGGCTATCTGTGCTTGAGATGAGTCTTAAAAGAAAGCAGGATTTTGAGGAGCAGAGGTAAGGCAGGAATGTGTTCCAGGGATTAGGGTTAGCCATTGCAATGGCCTAGAGACAGGAAATAAAGCATATTTTTCCTACACTTTGACTCATTACTTGTCATTGTAACATGAACCTAGCATTTGAGAAATGAAGAAAATTTTTTCTCTAAATTATTTTCTCTAAAACAGAACACATTGTTTCTTCTTTCCATTGTGAAGTCAGGTAAAATGATTTCATTGTTCATTCAATACAGAGAGATGACATCATAGTTACATAGTTACAATACATCATAACTATTATGTCATTTTTTTTTCAAATAAAGGATTTTCCTCCATCAAATTGAAACACCAGATACTTTAGTCTTGGAGTCAGCTCTAACTAACTTATTAAGATTGTACATGAGAAACTAGATACCATTAATAGCTTTTACTGGGACTAGTTAAATATCAGGCCTGAAGAATGAGAGAGGGATTCTATTAAGGAGGATGATGGGTGAATGACCATTCTTTACAAAATCACTCAACTACAACAATGGCCTCAGCTGGAAAATATGGCAAATCCATGCAAACAGAAGGAATTATACACACAAAGTACCTCTGTAGCTCTATAGAAAATTCAACAATGTCTCCAGAGGGTATTGCTAACAGCACTAAGGGCATGTTTAACTGAGAGTTTGCTAGGGAAGGAAGTTTCTAATAAGTTATATGAAATTCTGAAAAGCAAAAGAGATGTTTTTTTCCTTTGTTGCTTCTTTTAAAATGATTAAATCTATCCTATGAATTAAACCTTCTCCTCTGCAGTTTTTTTAAGTTGTTTTTAATGTCCATCCAAAATATTGTTTTCAGTAATGAGAGAGAGAAAATATCCCAAATCCAGAATGTTATGCCATTTTCATCATCCTCTCTCCTTATCCTCAAAAGCTCAAACAAAATAAGCAGATACCACATTCTCAAAAGTTTCTTGCTCAAGATCTGAGATTCTTAATCTTTTTTGTATTATGATCACTTTTGTAGTTTAGTGAAGTCTATGGAATCCTCAGAATGATATCTTTAAATGTATAAAAATGTATAGGATTACAAAAGAAAGCAATTATGTTGAAATAATAATGTAAACCTTAGAACACTCTGTAAACGTTAACTAAGCATTTTCTAAGTTATCTTATTTGATCCTCAAAAAAGTCTCTTTGAGCTATGTAGTATTATTATTATCCCATTTTAAAGAGGAACAAACTAAGGCTGAGAAGAGTTAGCTGACTTCCCAAAGTCAAAGAACTAGTAAGTATCTGAAGCAGGATTTGAAATCCAGTTTTTCAATCTATTGAAATAGAATTATAGAAATACTTTTAAAAACTAGTTTACAATTTGCATGTTAAGACCCCAGGATATTTTTATTTAGACCACAGATTCTAATCTGTATCTCAATTATCTCCACACTCTTACAATAGAATGTCAGGTGTTGTTACTAGTTTCATATAGGGTTGGGGTATGGCCATCATTTGCCCCAAGAAACATACCTCCTTGTTTCCATACACTGTATAGCCTCTTATATCCTTCTGACCTAAATAGGGGTCACAACCTGAAATGAAATTCAAAACTTTCCTTCAATCCTTGAGAAGAGTGAACCACCAATCATTCAAATGGAGTCTAGAATCTGAGTAGCTGGGAGAATGATAATGGTATTATCAGGATCTCTAAGAGATTTTTGCCCTCAAAATGCTTAAGAACTGTTTCCTCAACTTTTACCCAGCCATCTGTGAAAACAAAGGCATATTAGAAAGATTGTTGCTGTCATTTAAATGTTCAGATTAAGAGCAATGATACAAATGATAAGACGATTTGATTTAACGCTTTCCTGCCCAATTTCTTAAAACTATTTATAATTATGTTCCTGAGTTGTATTAGAGTATAAAATCAGCAGATAATCACAGAAATATTTACAGTGAATTAATTTGTATGTCCTTAATGGAAGAGTCACAATTTTTTGTTTCAGATTGAATTAGCTACAATTTCTGGTACTCCCCTAAAAAGAGAGAGAGAAGAAAAATTGGGGGCTTAATGCTCAGGTCAGAAACTGATTAGCTACCAAATGATCTCTGTATATTATCCATTCTCCTCTAAAAAGAAATGCCACTAACAATTTATTCATGATATTGGACATCCTATCGTTAGAAAAAGATAAATATAAGAACCATACTGCCCTAGAAATTTAGTATTTGAATATATACACATATATGTATACATATACATGTACATTTATAAACCAATTTAAAGTTTACAGAGTATTTATCTCATTTGGTACAGTAAAGTGCTAACCCTGGAGTTAGGAAGGAGTTCAAATACTAGCTGTGGACCCTAGGCAAGTCACTTAATCCTGTTTGCCTCAGTTTCCTCATTTTACAGATGATGAGGAAAGGACAAACCACTCCAGTATCTTTGTCAAGAAAACCCCAAATGAGCTAACAAAGAATTGGATGAGATTGAAGCAAATGAACAATAACATCTCACTTGATATTTTTTATAACCCTTTGAGGTCCATCAAGAACAAAATTATCTGTTTTTTTTGTTTTTTGTTTTTTTTTTTAAGATGGAAAAACAAAAACTCAGAGAGGGTAAGTAACATGTAAAGGAAGTAGCAGAACTAGAGTGAACCTAGGAGTCCAACCCAGAACTCTTTATACTAAACTGACTCTTTTTGTCCCATTGTGTTGCCTTTCCTAAATATCAAGGATGACTATTAGGATCTTCTCACTCCTGAACAACCCTACTCAAAAGAATATCGATCTCAAAGTTTCAATAGTTCCCTCCAATGTTATAATTTATAAGCTATACAGGCCTATCCATTCTGTGCAGTTCTTGTCCATATCCTCCCAAAGATTTATCACCAGGTCCCACCCAATATGGTGAAGGCCTTATTTACTTTCTCTTAAAATTACAAAGTATCGGTGAACCTTGCTAACTGGCTACCTACAGTCCTTTTCCCCTATTACCTTTATTTCCTATATGAACAGCCCATCTTATCTTCCTATCATACTATTCCTTGATGTTTTTCTTTTTTAATATCTGTGGGGGTTTTGTTCAGTATCTATGATTCCAGCTCACATTCAAGGAAGTTTTCAGTGCAACACTCACTTTAACATCTTTAGAGGCAGTTAGATACTATGGCTTATAGCCATATATAGTAATGACAATAGAATGAATGTTAGTGCAAGGGTGGAAGTCATTGACTCCATTACCCTGAAATTATTCAAATTAAGAAAATGCTCCCCACCCTGATACATTTATCACATGAGGGCATCTCTATTGAATTAATCAAAAGTATGGGAAAAGGGAAGCAATCAGCTTAGAAGGAGTAAAAACTGTTGAAGGAAATGAGATAATGCTTCACAGAAAATTCATTAAGAGTTGGTTGCTTCCATGTGAGGACTGGATAAAAACAGCAGTCTAGTTCAGAGTTTGGCATTCCAGTAGTGAAAAAAGCAACTTCAGCCAAACCACTGAGAGGGAATTGAATCAAATCAGTTGTGGAGAGGGAGAAGAGAGGCCCCTTGAACAGATGATAACCTTGTGAACTTCCAAATATTGGAAGATTTGGGGCTTCCCATGAGCAGTATCTCCAGAACAGCAATGGTTGATGGCAAACTATTGCAGAAAAATCTGAAAAACATTTTGAAGCCAAATTAGAGTCCCTAGGGAAAGGCAGCTTCAAGAATTTAAAAGGAACCAGTAGAAATCTACATCAAACATGAAGACAATTTCATGAGGATTCCATGAAACAAGAAAAGGACTTCATCCTTCCACCAAAGGAGACCTATGTTGTTTTCCCTTTGCCATATGTGCTCTAACTTTAATCTCACTTTCCCCTGGATGCTGTATATATTTTGGAAGTGCATGCCTCTGGGTTGGGATAATGTTTTGTACTGGTGCTCCTTAATATATCACCACCTTAGTATATACTGTTGTTTCTTTAAGCTAATAACTCTGGCTGTCTAATCTGACATCGATTCATAATTAATGAAGGAAAATATTCATGAACTACTAGAAATTCACCCAAATCTCAAGGGTACCCTCTTTTATGGTGAGGGAAAACTAGCTCTGGATTCCAATCTACTAGTCTGAGTTGAATTTGGGAGAGCAAACCCAGAGCTTTGTCTACATTAGTTTTGAAAAGATGGGCCTTTGCTTTTATGGCAAGTCAGTAATCAAGACTACTCTTACCATCCTGTCAGACTCTGAATATAACTCATTCTCTATCTATTCTGTCTACCCCATACACAGACTGTTGGATAAGCTCTGAACAATATTCATCCCAAATACATATTGAAATCTAAACAGTAGACTTCTTCATCTACTTGATCTTTCTCCTATAGTTAGTTGAGTCAAATCTTTTGAGTGTTTACAAATCTCTTCCAAGAGACTTTATAGTATGTTGGAGTTTGATGTAATCATCATGGTGTCATTCACAAACAGATACATCTGAAAAAAAATTATTATTTACAGAGAGTCACTCTTTCACTTGGACTCTTCTATGGATGTCCTCCATTACTCTTATGATTGAATTCTGGGAGTATCAATTATGTGATTATATTTTATTTATGATTATATTATATTTTGGAGGAAGAGATCAAAATCCTTCCTTAAATTTTGTATACCCATAGCTAATCTATTATTCTCTCTCTCTTGTCTGTCTGTCTCTCTTTATCTTCTCCTCTTCCCTCTTGCCTCCAATTTATTTCATTCCCAATCCACAAGGAACACCTATGTTAGTAAAGGCTGCTTTGCAACTCCTTCAAGGGTTATGATTTGCGGCTCTCAGACTTGCCCCTTCATGTGGCATGGTCCTTAACACATTACAATGGTGAATAATTTTGGCATTTTATATATATCACAGTTCTATTCCTTGTATGATGCTTATTACAAGAGCATCATTAGCAAGGATTATTTCTGTAATGTCTTCCAAGAACTCTTGTATGGCAATTGGTGTACGAATGGCAATGCCTTGTTCCTATAATCCTCTAAGGCAGTCATTTTTTTGATGTTGTTGTTGCTCAGTTGTTTTCAGTCACATCTGACTCTTCATGACTCACACTTAGGGTTTTTTTGACAAAGATACTGGACTGGTTTGCCATTTCTTCTCTAGCTCTTTTTGCAAATGAGGAAACTGAGACATACAGGAGTAACAGACATGTCCACTGGCATAACCTCTGAGAACCTATAAACTCAAATGGTTCCCTGTTGCCTCTTGGCTCCTCTTGGAGCAACCATGAAATACTCTGTTTGACATCCAGGGCTCTATAGAAACTAGTTTCCTCCTAACTTTCCAGTTTTATTGCATTGTAGTCTCCCTGCATATTATTCACTCCAGTGACACAGACCTGGTTGTTCTATGAACAAGACACTCTATCTCTCAACTCTGCATATTTTCTTGGGCTGTCCCCATGGCAGGAACACTCCTCCCTCCTCTTTTCCACCTTACTAACCTCTCTGGATTCTTTAAGTCCCAAGTAAAATCTCAGCTTCTCCAGAAAGCCTTCCCTAACCCTTATTCCAGTGCTTTCCCTCGGTTACTTATTTCCTATTTATCCTGTATATAAATTGTTTTGTATATATTTGGTTGCTTATTATCTCACCATTAAATTGTAAGATCTTTGAAGGTAGGAATTGGTTTTTTTTCCTCACTTTTCATACCAATAGCACAAGTACCTGGCAAATAGTAAGCATTTAATAAGTGCTTATTGATTGATTGTTCTCTTTACTCTTGGAATCTCCATCCTCTTTTAAGATTAGCTTAGGTGATATCTCCTACAGAAGTCTTTGCTGATATCTCCCCTTTGATTCTGGTGGTATCTCCCCCAGATATCCTAAATTAACACTTGCGTTTATGTCATATCTTCCCCCTCTCTAACCCTATCACATGATACAAACAATAAAATGTATGTCATGAGTGCAAGATATATTTCTGTTTTTATATCCCTAGAACATAGAATAGTACCAGGAATAGAACAGATGTCTAATAAATGCTTATTGAATTGAATTGAAGTAAATGGTCTTGCTTTTTTATGGATTATGTGATGTATAATCCAGAAGATTCCAGTTAAAATCTCTCAGTGCTTAATGGTTATGTAAATGAGGATTTGCTAAAACTAATAATAAAATTGAGAAAAAATATTTTTTAAAACACCAAATTAGCTCAGATTAACAGTTGACTACATATGTACATGTGTATACCTCATGGAATGAGTGTGACTTTCCTACGTTAAAAATCTTTGTGATTTTTTTATTGTTCCTATATATGTGGGAGGGAAATTTATTTGCTAGAATTTACTGAGTAGATAAAAGTTGGAATGAATGGCAAAGACCAATAACTTTTGGTTAGCAGATAACTTTAAGCTTTTGGTCAAAGCAATGAATTGTTTTTAGAAAGCTTAATATACTTCTGATGACCATTTCTACACAGGCCAGTGAAACTCACTCTCTCATTCAAGTATCTCACTGTCTCTGTTTAAGTAAGATATTTGTATTCCTTTTAGTGATGACTTTCATTGAGCACATTGACTCAAGCAAGGATAAAAGGAAACATTTACATTTTTTAGCCAAATTGTAATCACTCCACAATCATAAAATGAAATTTTTTTCTGTCAAGAAAATCTCCCTTAAAAAAAAAAAAAAAGGGAAAGAGTATTCTTCCTCAAACTGAACCTAACATAAAATATTAAGCCAAAAGGGTAGAATTGATTTCTTTATAAATGAACAGAATATTAGAACCATGGCAAAGGCAAA
Source organism: Antechinus flavipes (assembly GCF_016432865.1). Lineage (NCBI taxonomy): Eukaryota > Metazoa > Chordata > Mammalia > Dasyuromorphia > Dasyuridae > Antechinus > Antechinus flavipes. The sequence continues at coordinate 372,548,753 of NC_067400.1, read as the reverse complement.
TTGGCCTACAAGAAAACTGACAGCTTTATAGGCTATGCCTCTGATTGAAATGTTGGGAAATCTCTTGGCAGTTCTCCCAGACATCCAGGTAGAACAGTGAGTTCACTGATTATGTTAACTAAAACAATCTGGCTTTACACAAACGCACCTCAGGCCCATCCAAGTGTGAAGGCTTATCAGTATGCCAGACCAAGAAAAAGACCTATTTACCTGAAGACAAAATCAAAGTGACTACAGAGTGGAAGAAACAAAAGTTCAAACAAAACTGGTCAAATTTATATTTTTTTGTAGTCTAGAGGAATGCAATTACTTGTAGGTCTGAAAGATTCTGAAGACATTCAACAAATTAAAAATACAAAAAGAATGAATTTTCAAAAGTATATTTAATAATTTTAGTTTCAAAATTTCCAAATGGTCATATTTCTAGAAAAATATCAACAGTAAAGAAAAATATAGGGAATGTCAAAGGCAAAGCTTCCCTTTAGGTGACAAAAATTTCAATTGTTCCCCCAACTGAAAGTTATTTTAAAGGAGCATAAAATCCAGAAAGTTATCACAATGTTTATATAAGGTTATCTTAAGGAATTTATATGTTTGGAATTCAGTTTATAAATATGTGTGTGTGTGTGTGTGTGTGTGTGTGTGTGTGTGTGTGTGTGTGTGTGTGTATATATATAGTAGACCTTTCGATTAAAGCTCTAGGTAGTTCTTTGCACAATATATTTGTGTGTGTGTGTGTATATATATATATACACACACACACACACACACACACACTTTCATGTGTATATATGTGTGTGTGTGTATATATATATATATATATTACATATATGTATGTGTGGAGAGAGAGAGAGAAAAGGGAGAGGGAGGAGGAGAGGGGAAAGGAGAGGCAGAGAGAAAGAGAGAAGCAGAGGGAGAGGGAGAGAAAGGGTGAGGAGAGAGAGGGACAAGGATAAGGAGAGGAAGAGGAAGAGGAGAAAAGAAAGGGAAAAAGAGAGGGAGAGGGAGGAGAAGGAGAGAGATGGAGAAGTAGGGAGAGGGGAAGGGAGGGATAGAGAAAGAGGGAGGGAAGGAGGGAGAGAGGGAGGGAGGGAGGGGAAGAGGGAGAAAGGGAGAGGTAGAGATGTATCCGTCCACTATTGTTAATAACTTACCTCATGTTAAAAATTGAAGAGAGTACCTTAAGTAATGTCCCTTCCCTTGAGATAGTCCCTTGCTGCATGTAGTCAGTAATGCAATCAGATACCTAGGGTTATTTCTATTGCCTGCCAAAATATCACTCATGCCTATTAAAGTATCCTGAAAAACACTATTACATCAATACTCAAAATGGCATAATTATTCTTCTTTCTGGAATGTCTTCTGATGTGAGTCACTTCAGTGGAGTGGGATTTCACTGGAAAATGGCCTTAAGGAATGGTTTAAATGAGAGATAGAGGCAAAGCCTTACAGCAGTAGACATAAAGGAATGTTTGAGAATCAGTCTTCATCCAGCAGTCAATAGCAGGAACCAGATTAAAGGCAGGATAATACAGAGATCACAGGATCCATTTTGTGGCTATTATTGTTGTTGTTGTTTTTTGTTGCTGTAATTGTAATGCTGACATGCTATCATTCAAAATTCCCTATGTGGTAAGTGCATCTTTTTAAAACAGAGTTTCAAATGAAAATTTTACACTAATATGAGGCAAAAATAAAGCAATGACATTCTTACTTTCCCTTACACCAGATGGCAAAAGAAGTTGGGAAAGAGAAAACATAGGAAAATTTTGAATGGTTTCTTCCATTTGACCCAAAATCTGAGAAGTCGAATTACTTGAAGTTCCTCAAAGTGAATCAAGAAAATAAAATTACGTTTTGACATTTTTTTAATGTATGAATCCTTAGATTGCAAATTGCCTAACATTGTGATTTTGCATATTAAGGAAGTGAAATCTCCTTGTCTATGGCAACAGCTTTCCTATTATTTAATGAGGATATGGAAGATAATGGGCTATTAAACAATTAATCTAATAGTTATAGCAGTAACTAAAATGGTAATATGTACATGAGGCTTAGACCATTATGGAACATTTTATGAATGCCTGCTTCTCACCCAAGCTCCTAGAGTCTGGGTCACAAGTTGGATTCTGAATTTTTAATTTTTTTTTTAAGTTAGCAAGATATCTTGGATTTGCAATTATTTCTGAACTCTCAAAATAGAATTTTAGAAGTGCAAAGAACTTTAGAGATCATCTCCCCCAAATTTCCTTTTTACAAATGAGAAAACTGAGGCACATAGAAGCGAAGATATTGCCTAAAGCAGAACCACCACCAAAATCCAGCTTTTTTCACCTTGTCTCTAATTTGTCTCGAATACAATTTCTGTGCCATGGATAGAACTAGGCCTGGAGAGAACTACAAATGACAAAACTAAATTCATAGTTGAAGTGAGTGCCCACATTGAACAAAATAAAAATTTTTTCTGATGCTAATTTTCATTCTTTTTTTTTTTTTAACAGATCTGTGCTTTTATAATCACAAAGAGCTGCTGGTAAGACTACATCAATACAGATTAACACTTGTTATCTAAGAAAGTTGTCTGAGTAATGGAAATATTAAGTGATTTATCTAAGATCATATGGCTAATGCATGTCATAGGTAACACTTGAACCTAGGTTCTTGACTTTGAAGCCAGATTTTTATCTGCTAAACCATCCTGAGTTATGTATTATACATACTCATGAAGGAGATCACACAGAAAATAGAATAACAAATAAAATATGCAAATAAACATAGATTTAGGTAATTTGCAAATCAGTGAATCCATCTACAAGCATTTATTAAATGCTTACTCTATGCCAGGCCAAGAAATATTCCCTCACTTATATTCTATAAGAGGAGAACACACATGGACTTCTATAAATTTACAAAATAAATACCCCAAGATGAGGAAATGGGGGCAAAAAGATGAAAAGAGATTCGGGATAGTTCTTGTATAGGAACTAAATTTGAAGGGAACCAGGGTAATAGAGATAAGATGAGAGTATATTTCTGGCATGGGGGACACCCTATGCAAGGGGCATGGAGATGAGAAATAGAACACCATGTAGGAGAACAGCAAGAAAATCAGTTTGGCTAGACAAAAGCATAAGAAGAATAATTTATAATAAGTCTGGAAGAGTAGATATGTTGGATTTGAGTCATAAAGGCTTTAAATGCAAACAGAGGAATTTTAATTTGTTTTCAGAGATAACTGGTAAACTCTGGAATTTACTGGCAAAGAAGTGAAGTGGTCAGACCTGTGTTTTAGGAAAATTATCTTGATAAGCTAACCTAGAAGATGAGTTGAATTGAGGAAAGACTTGAAGCCAGGAGACCAATTAGGAAACTATTACCATAGTCCGGGCAAGAGTGAGGAGAGCTCATACTAGTAAAATAGGCATTGTAAAAAGATTTAGTGAGCCTTGGTCATTTGGTTTTCCATGGAGATGGCTGAAAATGCTGACAACCCAACAAGCAACTCCATAAATATATGATCCACTTCCAAATAATGGATCATTTTTTAAATTCCAGATTGGCCATAGGTCTTGGGACAGAGCTTTATACTAACTTATTCGTGTAGTCTTCAATATCTTAAGAATGGACCTTTCCACTATAAAAGATGGCATGAATTTTCACAACTGCTAAGAGACATGGCTAAAAGATATAGACAGCAGGTTGGGTCAGGCAGTGACTTGATTTCTAGATATAGGTCTGTGCCATTTTTTAGGTCATTTTTTAAAAATTCTTGGTTTTTTTCCCCTCATTTGGGAAATTATTAGAGAAATAAGGTAATAGCAAAAATATAGAATTGAGAAAGTAGAATTGAAAAAATAGTTTCTATTTTTAAAGAACATACACAGAGTCATGATTAATTAATGATAGCATTACTAACATTGTCATAGATAACAATGTAGATAAAGATTAATATTAGATGCGTGCTCTAAGAATCTAAAGACATTAACTCACCTAAATAGTAAGCTTCCCATTCCCTATTTGGCCTGGAAGGAAAGGGAGCTGATTCCAATTTCATTACATAATCAACATTTAATTTTCCTAAAATGTACCTCACTCTATATCTCTTACCCAGTAAATTCTGCAAATCATTCCTTGAGCCATGTATCGCTAGGAAATAGTAAACAAATAAGAGCTTGAGATTGTTTTCCCCTAGTCCAAGTTGGTAAAATACTTGCTTGGGCCTCTTCCCCCTAAATTGTTTGGCAGGAGAAGTTCATTTCCCCAAGCATCCTTGTCTTTAGTCCCAAATGACAGATCCATGATGTAGCTGTCACATGAGAAGCAAAGGACCAAAAGAACCTAATGGGGACCCAGTGGGGTTCTATAGCTGGCAATCAATCTCCCAATAGGTATGACATATTAGTTCTGTCTTCAACACTATTATTCCCAAGGCCTTAGCTACCAGGGGCAGGTCATCCTCCACCCCAAACACACTAAGACTTTACAGTCATTGTCTTTTAGTCTTCCTGTCCTTTATTTAGTCCAAAATCATAATGGTTGTCACTCTGAATGATACACAGAATATCTCCTGTTGACAGAATATTTATCAAGATTAAAATGAGCAAGAAATTGTTGCATAAAAATCTCTAAAAGCAGACTGGATTGGCAATAACACTAAAGAAGATGAATTCCAAATCACAGCAGAATTTGATACCCAGAGAAATCCCATACATTCTCAAGCAGTCCTTTTCCAGGCAGGGCAAGGACTAAGGGATCATCTTCATTACAGTCATCTCTGATTCCTAAAGAATTTCACAAATATTTCTACAGTGACTTAATAATCATAATTTTGTTGTTCAAAAAATGTATAGCAGTTGTCTGCCCAGGAATCAAATGAAAACATTTTTTAATATGTTAATACTTTACAGGCCAGTTTCAGTAAGATAAAAATGAGGAAAATAAAAGGAAAAGTTGGAAGATCAGCTACTGTACTTTGAAAAGCAAACACAGATGTCTCCAGCCTTATTGCATACATCCTCTGATCACTTCAGAAACAGAGAATTAGTTTTCACCAGTCTTCTGTAACCTTGCCAAATGACAAACTAAAAATTGCTGTCCAGCAAATACATACCAGAAGTGTAAAAGTTCCATTAAAAACCAGCAGGTAAGGACTACTTTAGCAAATTACAAAAAGCCCTAATTTATGATTGGCATTTACTTCCAACTGATCCAGGAGTATGTACATATTTCAAGGATTATGAAGCTTTTCCTTGGGACTCTCCTTTTATCTTTGAAAGAAAACAATGCTAATAGTTTCCTTTTTCCTATACTCAATGACTATTTACTACTCTTTCTTAATGTGGACTTTCAAAATACAAAGAAGGTTTGGCAAGTTTTCAAAGTCCTTTTTTAAAGTCTATTCTTAAGTACTTTTATAAAAGCATAAAAAGTACTTCTTAATAGGGAGAATTGATCATGTAGCACTCAGTGTCTGAACATGAAAATATTGTCAGTTACATTTAATGCCTTCATTCTTAGGATCTTTTCCCTTAACCTTCTGGAAATAGCTGATTTCAGGGAAGCAAAAGTGATCAGAAGAATCAAAGTTAGCATAACAATTCCTTTTCTGCAGAAAGTAGCTCCAAAATATTATAAATCCAAATTTCAAAGAAGAAAAGTTACTGTACTGGCAAATTTTAAGTCACACTTGGCAGTTTTTCCAAACAGAGTGGTCAGGAACAGAGAGAAATAAACATGTGCTTCCAGGATTTTCTTCTCATATGCCTTACAAAAAAACTAATGTTAATGGCTGTGCTGGAGCCCTCTAAACAGGTTTTTGCTTAAGGAGTAGGGCATGGCTGTATAGTGTTATTTTAAGGTAGACTTTACAAAACAACATCCAGGAAAGAAAAATACTCCTTTCATTATATGAACCAAAAGCTTAAACTGCTCCCAAAAGGATTATTTGAAAAAAATCAGATATTTCATTATTCCATGCTATTTCACACTTTGTTTAAATTAAGAAACTTAGCATTTCTTATCTTCCAAGTGCTTCTTTCCAAAATAACAATAATAATAATAAAAATAACAACAACAAATCATTCCTGGAGTACACTTATTTTACTTGAAGAAATATTAAGGATAAAGAGTTTAAAAGACTCTCCAGAGGAATGACCAAAAAAATAGTAGCTGAAAGACATTTAAGATTCATAAATAGGGGTTATATCTTTGAAAAAACAGAGTAATTCAGAGTAACTTATAGTGCCAAAGATCTCATTCCCCAAATATTGGTCCTAATGGTTCTGTCAAGATTCTGGTTAAAATAATGTCCATAAGAAGGCCATTGTTAAAAAATTAGTTCTGATAGAACTAATATAATACCCACATTAACATATTAAGTGATCATGATACAGACATATTAAGGGCTCATGATACAGAAATTTGAATTCAAAAGAGCAAGATTCTACTGGACAATCATGGTCAAGTCATCTCAAATCTCTAGATATCAGTTTTCTCATCTTTAAAATAATAGGGCCAAACAAGATGACATCTAGGATAACTTCTAGATCTAAATTGATATTCCCATTTGTTTGATACCTCCTCTAATAGTTCTTAGAGTCCAGAGAAAATGGGAAACAGGAGAGGAAATTGTTACCAGTTTGGGGCGGAAAAGAGAGACAAGGGAACAGTAAACTTTTTAAAAATAAAATAAAACAAGACTCAGTCTAAGGAAGTCAGATCTTGAAAGTGATCCACTAGCAGGGGAAGGTCATAATTATTTCTGAGTAGTATGATGCCAAAGGGTACCTGAGAGAAGTCAGAAAAGAAGTTGCCATCTAAAATACAGCCAATCATTTAATCAATAAGCATTCATTAATGCCTATGTGAAATACCATGATTACAAAGACCAAAATGTCCCTACCCTCAAGGAGCTTACTTTTGGGATTAGGGGAATGGAAACTGGGTCTTTCTAGGATATCCATGCAGTTGCCACTCAATGATCCAATTCACCTGCTGATTGGACATGGAATCTGCCCCTTTTGGAGCTTGGGATGTTTTACCCTTCCTTAAGCTACCTAGTGAGTCCTGCCCCTGGGACTCATCATGTAGAGGTCAGACTTAATGCAGACATCTGATTAGCTTCGTCCCGCTGCAGCTCAGAACTCCTGAGCTTAAATGATCCACCAGTCACAGCCTCCTCAATTCTAAGGATTACTATAGGTATGTAACATCAAATCCAGCCAAGTAAATGAAATTCTAAAACATTTGTGTCTTACAGTTGAGGGAAGGTAAAAATCAGATGTTAACCAAAGAAATAGTTAGTCTTTGTAATACTTTTTCCTAGGCCAACCTTGTTCACAAGTTCCAAATTCTTTTGAAAGAAACACCATGTGAATATATTTATATCCCCAAATAGAAGAAAAGTAGAAAGATTGTGAACAGAGCAAGGTATATAATAGCAGAGAGAGAGAGAGAGAGAGAGAGAGAGAGAGAGAGAGAGAGAGAGAGAGAGAGAGAGAGAGAGAGAGAGAGAGAGAAATAGTCACTATTGCTATCATTGCTGCTATAGGGACTCCATCTACCCTAGTACTATCCTTCCATTACCCAGGGCAAAAGGAGAGTAGGAGGTAGGAGAATGAAAAAGTTGCTCTGCCCTTTATTAGGAAAAAGAAGTATAGTGAGCCAATTTATGAAAACTTGCAAGACCTAGTCTCATCTATGGATTAAGCTCAGTAGTGGTAGATTTTAAAGCAGTGGTTCTCAAAGTATGATCTAGAGAATCCTGGCGATCTCTGAAACCCTTTTAGAGGGTCTAAAAATTCAAAAATAGTTTTTATTTCCAATGTGGTAAATGTCTAAAAATATAACCCAGATAAACAAAAACTCTTTGGAGAGATCCTCAATAATTTTTAATAGGATAAAGATACTGAAAACAAAAGTTTGAGAACCACTGTATTAAGGGCTCATGAGTGAAAATGGCAAGGATAAAGGTACTCTCTTCCTTCCTCTTCCCAACAAGAATTGAAAGTAATAATATAAGTTATCTCACAAATTAATACAATTGCTCAGGTTCTGAAGAAATTGGATCAACCCCCCCCCAAAGAAATCACATAATAATTTTCAATGGTTCTTAAACTTTGTTACTTAACAGCTAGTTTCTAATCTACAGAAACCAGAAATTCACCCTTAAATCCACAGGAAACTTTGGATACAACCAAGGTCTGGTAGTATCTAAGAAGTTAAAATATTTTGACAAGCTAGGTTTCTCCCACTGAGGTTCCTAAGGTTTTTAACCAATCCAAATTCAGATAAATCTGAATACTGAAGAGATTGTCTACAAATCAATATCCTCACCTATAAGAGTCTAGTAAATATGACGTTTGGGGGTGCAGGTGGGGATGTTGCTTCTTGGAACAATGCTTAGAGTTCCAAGTCTCTAGCAGTACAAGCTAAGGACTCCTAGCAGCTTGATGATATTATACATCAACTTACCAAAAAACAAACAAACAAAATTTTTAAATCCTAATTTGAAATAACAGAAGCTTCAAATTCTGGGTCTAAGTCATTCTGAATCTAAACTGAATGGAACTGACCTTAATTTTTCCCCAGAATATTATTTGTTTAGTGACAAAGTCTTATGGTCTCCTTAATGTAATGTACGATATTGTCATTTTGTAGGTCACAGGGCTGACATTTTCCATGAAAAGAAAAAAAATTAAAACTAAACTGAGACATATGCTAAATGAGAGCCAAAAGTATTTTGAAAAGTTATAATGAATTCTTATGACAGGAATTATATTATGCATAATATAAACATCTGTATTTAAGAAAGATAATGGTTTAGCTCCAGAAAATAATAGCTAAGCAGCAATGACTTGAGCAAATGTTTTACAATTAATGGGAATAAAAATTATATATTATTATAGTTAAGGGAAGATGGGAAAATGAGACAGGAGGTAACTCATACCATTGGATTCAAATACACTAAAGAGAATTGAGCATTCTATAGCAAAATCACTCCAAAAGAGGAAAACTACAGAAGGCTCAAACTTCCAAAGCCTCAATATGCGAAGTCCCATATTCAAACTCCTTTTACACATGGTGTAGCTGGCACAGCCTCTTTTTTACCTTCAGCAGAGTCAGTTCATCTCTTAATATGATATATTTGAAGGCAGAATCTTGGCCCACTATATTGGACAGCAGATCACAGAGCATTAAAGCTCTGAAGAAGCAATACCACTCGTTCTTACAAAGTCGTAATTAACTTCCTTGGGAGTTACACAAGAGCAACTTAGAACAGAATTTGGCTCCATCTTTTCAGTATTCATCCATTCCTTAATAATTATGACTTCAGTGGGAGTCTCAAGCAAGTAACAGAGGGCAGAATTTGGCCCACACCAAGTATCACATCAAGTATCTGGCCCAATTTGTAAGGCCACTCATAGAGTATTAAAATCCCCCAAGACCCATCAACACTAGCTCTTTGGGTTCTTCACAAATGTAACTCTGACCAAAATGACCCCTCAGATATTGTCAAAGAAAAGCACTGACTAGGACAGAATTATTAGCCTGTGTAAGGGGCCAATAATATCCAATAGAGGAAAAAATACAATTATTTACATGAAAGTATTTTACAATTGTAAAACACTGTGTAAATGGTCATCATTATCTATATTGACAGAGTTAATAAATGTACATGCTTGGTAATGGTCGATATACCACAGAAATATGTGCAGAGGGAAACATAGCATGAAAAATGGGAAGTTTCAGCACAAGCCTGGGCACCCAAAAATCTGAAGAATTAGGTTTGGGCCACTAAGTTGTAGCCTTAAGCTACAAAATTAAAACCTCATGTTAAGTTTAGAATGATAGTTGTATACAATAATTTTTTAAATTATACAATTTATCATTTTTACTACCATTAGTTGGGACACATAGGTCATTACTGCTTAGCTAATATTTCCTGACTCTCAACCATGATTCTCCATCAAAAGTGTTTATGTTGTACATGACCTAATTTTTGTCATAGGGATAAAACACAGTGTTTTTTTTTGTTTCTTTCTCTCTTTTTTTGGCTTAAAATTACAGCATCTAGTTGAAAACTTTAATTTTAGGGTATCTTTAATGTGGGATTTGACCTTTCAGCAGATTTAGAAGAAAATAAAAATGTGAAATGAATATGAGACAACTTTAAAATAAATAAAGAAAGAAACTCTTGGCCTTTGCTTCCTATTTCCCCCCCAGCAAACTTCAGTTTTGCTCCTAAAACATGAGTTTTGCTCATACATTTATTGGTGATCCACCCACTTATCCCCTTGATATTGATTCTTTGTCAAGCTTCCATTTGAAACCCATTAACACCCTTTCCTCAACAAACCTAGGAGTCTGACTCTTTCTTGACATAAATCCATTCCTCTCCTACAGTACTCCTTAGCTCCCAGTGACATGGATGCATATGTGTATATAAGTGTGTAAGAGTATATATACACACACATATACATAGTCCTAACAAGCAACATAGTATACTAACCCATTTGCCAGCCCACCCTTCCTTCAATGCACTGTAATGTTTATTAACATTCAGAGAGACATTTAGGCAGAGAACAAATTGACAGAGCCCATGTTTATCTCAGAAATTTCAGAAACGGCATGAGATTTATTCGTGGAATCTTAACACCAATTCAGACTGTCATAAAACACAAAAGACCAGATTCAATAAAAACTCTGTCCAACTTTCACAACACTAGAGTCTGTGTGAGCCTTCAAAACAATCAATTTTTCCAGTTTTGCAAAGGGCTGTGCAGACTTCAGTAGCATGGAAGCCAGATGGGGCATTTCCTAACTCATGCCCTAAATTAGTTTCAAAAGTAGTTTTGAGGATCACATTTGATCAGAAGAATTTGCATGCTCTTCCCTTTTTTTATATATATTTCAGAGTGCATCACACAAAGAACAGAACAACAGAATTGTAGCATATGTCTTATTCAGTTAAAAGCATTCAAGTTGGCCTGTAAAAATACAATTCTTTGGTACTCAGTGAAAAGGCTAATATTTGATTCCATAATCCATACTGCAGAAAAGTTGGAATTAATCATTTTTTAAAAGTTGCTGTGTGTCCATGGACAGCTGTTCTTCATACATACTGTGAATGTTTCCTTTAAATTCCTAAGGACACAAGGACTTGATACTAAGCCAGTACCTCTAGAAATGGTGAAAGCTAAACACACCCCATACTGATGCTTTTACTGTCCCAACAAACTTTCTCCCACAACTAAAATGTTAAAACTTTTACCCCACAGCCCACATTCTGAGATTAGTCCAATAACTAATGTTCTGTCCAAGTAAAATACATTTTGTCATAGCTCGAAAATGTTACCTTTCACAGAAGTATAGTATTTCTGACCAGCAGGGAACATATGTCAACATTATCTATTATTACACAATGTCAGGACCAGAAAGGGAAGGTGGGTGGTGGATGTTAATAACAACTTAAGCGATTTCTAAAAGAGGCATTTGAGAAGTACAAAGCCAGAAGTTTCAAATGTTTTGTCTTATTTTCGCTGTGTCAGCAACCTGCCCCCACCACCAGTGCAAACCTAATTCTGCCTGCGACCCAACGCCTAGTTCTCTTTTCAATTTTAGCCAACGCTTTGCTAAGCTGGAAAGTTTGAAAAATACCCTAGAAAACTTCTCCACCAGAAAACGAAAAACAAAAACATATGACCAGCAATGATGAAAGCAACTCCCACTCACTAAGGAAAAGATTATTTGTGATCATAGAGGCACATGGCTTTGAGATTTTAAATTGTATTTCAAGTTTTCAGGCTACTTACCTAATATTTAGGTTTGCGTGGGTCAAGGGCTAGGAGAACTGAGTGATTATAGTTTTTTGTTTGTTTGTTTGTTTGTTTTTAAAAAGGAATTTTCTTTCAGGACTTTTCCAAGGTAAGCAGAAAGCATTCTGTCGGTTTGGTATGACTGATCGAGCTGTTACAGGAAAGCAGACAAATTCTTAACCAGAAGTGTTCTTGCTACATAGAAGAATCAGTGGTCATATTCCATAATAGACTGGAATAGGAAATGTGTCAATCTTTTCCTTGGAGAGCATTAGGTTACAGCAAGGTAACCCTTCAAAAAAGCAGCTCTGACCTGTCTTTGGTCCTAACTCTGAAAGTGAAATTTTTTTTGGCTACGGAAGGTAAAGTGTTTAGTATTGCTTTGGTCCAGACAGTTTTCTAGGAAAAGAGAGTAAAAGTCTTTAAGGAGATTCATATCCTCATGACATTCTGACTATAGAAAAAGGATTACCTTGTGAACCAGATAAGGAAGCGTCTCCTGGATGAGCCCTGAACATAAAGTAAGAAGAGTTGCTTTATTCATGGAAGAAAAGGACATCTTCAGAGTTAATATTTCAAGGCATGGGTCCCATCAGGAAACAGGCCACCATCCAACTATTTCTCTATGGGCAAAGAGAAAGTATTACAGAGTGGAAAGAGCATAATTAGGAGAGACCCCAGATTCAAATTCTGCCCCAGAACCTCCTAGATATAAGGAAAGATCCTTAATCTCTCTGAGCCTGTTTCCTCATCTTTAAAATGTGGACAACAATAAAATTTGCAGAACTTACCTCAGAGAATTATTATGAGAATAAAATGAAATAATATATGTGACATGCTTTGAAAACACTGAACACACTATCATAGTGACAATTATTATTATTAGTTGTTGCTGTCGATGATGTTATTGTGATTATTGGTGATGAATTGTGGTTATTTTTGCAGGGGAACCACAGGATGTAGTAGGAATAGAACTAAAAATAGATTATCTGAATTCTATTCCTGGCCCTGCCCCTGGCTGGCTGTGTGATCTTAAAGAAGTCACTGGACTTCAAAAATATTAATACAGTTGATATTTCTAGGTAATTAAAACTTTACAAGCTCACTTCCTCATGAGAGAAATGACAGAAGTAATGTAAGACTCAAGGCCTCAATTTATCCACAGCAAAATGAGAGAAATAATACATACAGATCATGACAACAGTGCTTCACAAACTTTAAAAATCAAATAAGTAAATATATTATTATTATGACTATCATCTACCTCAGTTATGAGAAGCATATGAGAACATACATGAAAGTATTACTCTTGTCACAGTAAAATCCTATGTAGATATAAGCTTTTTATAGTCTTTTTAAAAAGTTTATTAATTTTGAACTTACATTCAAGAAAAAGAATATTTCTGGGGCAGCTAGGTGATACAATGGATAAAACACCAGCCCTGAAGTCAGGAGGACCTGAGTTCAAATCTGGCTTCAGATACTTAACACTTCCTAGCAAATCATTTAACCCCAATTGTTTCAGCAAAAAAAGAAAAGAAAAGAAAGAAAAGAAAGAAAGAAAAAATATTTCCATGTACCCAGTACAACATGAAAAGAGGATTCAATATAAAACCACAAATTTCTATTTCACAGTTTATTTTTTGGAAAAACTATGTAATAAATACTACACATATTTTCAAAACTACTCTGCTTTCCTGTGCTTCCTTCTAAATTTTCTTTTGCTCTTTACAATTTAATTTTTTTTTATTTTATTGATAAGCTTATTTATTATTTATTTTATTTATGTTTTTTAAATTTTTTTGTAATAATACCTCATACATACATGAGTATGTGTATATATACATACACACATATGAAACCTAATACATACATATATATATATATATATATATATATATATATATATATATATATAACCTCACTACATCCTCATGAAACAAATAATGCAAGTATTATCTACATTTACAGATGGAGAAACTGAGGTACAAAAACCTAATCATTGCAACTTAAAATTTGAACCCAGATCTTTTGACTGCCATTTCAATGTTCTTTCTACCATGTGACATTGGTAGAACCCTATCAAAAATGCTTCAATAATTTTGTGAACTCGACTGCTATTTCCTCCAGTACATACTCACCTACATCTTTCCCATGCAACTTTTACTCATATTCTCCTGTATTCTTGTGCAGAGACACCTCCCCCAACAAAGTGAATTATTCCCATGAAATAAACACACATTGTATTTCAACACTTTAGAAAACATGATCCCAAGAGAGGAAACAGTATATCTGAGTGGAGAGAAGCCCTGTTTCTTATGTAACCTTAATCCTAGGGTAGCATTTTTTCCTCTCAATTACTAAGAGCTGATATATCTATCACAGGTCTAAATCACTACATAGCATATGACTGGCAAATGGTACCTTTACTGTCACTAGATAAGAATAAATGAATCTGAAATAAATCATTTAATAATCAATATATGTTTTCCTTCATATGAGACAATGCTAATGGGCACATATCAACTGAATAGTTTTAAGCAATTTAAGCCCAGCAGAAGAGAGGTTCTCATAGATATATCACTACTCTTGCATCTGGTTCACCTTGTAACTAAGGGCACACATTTGTGGATGAGACACTGATTACTACAAGGGGAACAGCCTATAGCCATGGAAAACAATAAGGACCAAGTGAACCAATTCACCATGGGTATAGTTAAAGAGAAATAAATTTTATTTAAATTTACATTGAAACTTCTTAATAAACTATAAAAATTAGACAGAAAAAGGACCTGAAAGTTCACCTAACTCTATGTTTCTCAAAGCTTAAATGGCAGAACCTTTTACTTTTAGCAATAAGCTTCAGCAGAACCTTAGCAATGATATTTTTAATCATCTTTTTTAATGCTTGTTTCTAATGGTACCAAATGACATAAGGGAGATGTATTTTAACATTACATTTTCAGATGATTTTTATTCCAAATCAAATAACTTTAGAAGCAACATATTTAGTAAGAAGGATGTAATTGCCAGTTCCCCTCTATGAGCCTACTGCCCAGCTGAGTCAGGAAGAGGTTTGGCAGACCCCACCATGACCAATGCAATATATCGGGGTTGGGTCAGGGCTAGAAACATGAGTAACTGCAATAAAAAAAAAATCTAACCTTTGGGAAACCATCAGAGAGGAGATTTTTTGTTCCTAGGGCAAGATATAGGAAGGCACCTTCAATTGGAACATGGAGATTTTAGGATAGTGATATGAGGGTCAGTAACAAGATGGAAGAGAAGGAGAGGCTCACTCCTGTAGATCTAGTAGTTTTTAATTCAAATAATATACTACTAAAGGATATAACATCAAATGGATACATATATTTGTTAACTAAAGAAGAAAAAGAGTACTAACAAACAAGGGAATCGAGAAAAAAATTCCTGTGGAAGGTGGCAGCTGACCTGAGCCTTGAAAGAAGTCAAGAATTCTAAGCAACAAAAGTAAGAAAGCATATTCTAGGTATAGGGGCAACCTGTACAAAAGTTTGGAGATAAGAACTGGAATTAAAAGTTTGGTAATCAAGTAGGATATTTTGGCTGGAACATAATACGTATGAAAAGAAATAATATGAAATAAGCCTATAAGGTAAGTTGAAGCCAAACTCTTAAGGGGTATAAATGCCAGGACAAGAAGATGCTATCTTAGAGTCAACAGGGAGCCACTGAAGAGTGTTGAAGAGATAAATGACATGGTCAGTGTCCAAAAGTGTGACACTCAATGATTAGAGGAGTGACAGAATAGTACTTCAAGAAAATTATCTTGGCAATGACTTGGAAGGTGGAGAGAGATGGAGCCTGCTGTCATAATACAAATGAAAAGTGCTGAGGGGACTAAACTAGAATGCCATCTGGGTGAGTGGATAATAAAGATGCAAGAAATACCCTGGAGGTAGAAAGAGGAAAAAAATAGCAACTGACAGGATATGATAGGTGAAGAAAAGGGAAGAGTCAAGAATGATGCTGCAGTTTCAAATCTAGGTATACCCAGAAAAGAAATAGGGAAGTGTAGGGTGAGGGGAAGATGAGCTCGGTTTGGGACATGTTGAATTTGAGATGCTTATGAAATGTCCAGGTGGAAATGTCCAATAGACATTGCAGCTCGAGCTCTTGGAGCTCAGGCAAGAGACTGGGACTGGCTATAGAAATCAGAGAGTCAGTTACAAAGAGATAAGGCCTGTGTTGATAAGACCATCAAGAAAGATATAGAGACAGAAAAGAAATGGACCAAGGTTCTTTTTCTGAACCTTAAAGTTGAATTGTTTTAAAGAAGGAAAAAATATACACACATATTCAGTTGTGTGCTGATATCTATCTTACCCAACAGGGAAATAGGAGGGGAAAGAGATAAGAGAAAGGGTGGGGAGGATGATTTTTTTAAAAAGAAAAAAGGAGAATAGATTAAGGGAGACAGTAGCTAGAAGCAAATTAGTCTTTTGAAGAGAGAGAATAAAAAAGAGAGAAAGAAAGAAGCAACAGGAGAAAATGGAATGAAAGAAAAAACAGTTATTAACAATGACTATAAATATTCACCCATAAAACAGCAGCAAGTTGAAGAATAGATTAGATACCAGAACCCCAAAATAGGTTGTTTACAAGATACTCACTTGAAACAGAGACACACAAAATTAAAACAAAGAAATGGAGAAGAATCTAATATGCTTCAGCTGAACTTAAAAAAAAAAAAAAAAAAGGCAAGGATAGCAATCCTGATGTCAAAGCAATTACCAAAAAAAGACCCAATTAAAAGGGAAATCGAAAAGTTTACATTTTGCTAAATATAAGAGGGAGGGAGGGAGGGAAGGATGAAGGGAAGGAAGGAAGGAGGGAGAAAGGGAGGGAAAGAAGGAGAAAAGGAAGGAAGAGAGGAAGAAAAGGGGAATGGGAGAGGAGGAGGGAGGAAAGAAGAGGAAAAAATATGAAAAATGCTCTAAATGACATGGATTAAAGAAAGGAAAATTAAAACACCTCTGAGGTATTACTTTACATCTATCAGAAATGACAAATATTAGAAAAGATAAGGGGGAAATAGGTACATTAATGAACTGTTGGGATAGTAATGAACTAGTCCAGCCATTTTGAAGTACAATTTAGAAATAGGCTCAAAGGACAATAAAATTGTGCATACGTTTTGATCCAGCAACATCTTTGTGGCATCTATATCCCAAAAAGATCAAAGAAAAGGGACAAGAACCTATATTTAAGGAAGCTTGTTTTACAATGGCAAAGAATTGAAATTGAGAGGATACTTATCATTTGAGGAATGATTGAACAAATTATGATTGTGATGGCACATTATCTTTCTATGGGAAATGGTGGGGGGGCCTTAGGAAAACATGGCAAGACCTATATAAACTGATACTAAGTGAAGTGTGAATTGGGAGACCATTGTTCACAGTAAAAGCAATGCTATAATTTTGATCAACTGTAGAAGACCTAACCACTCTAATTAATACAATGACCCAAGACAATTCCAAAGAACTCATGATTAAAAAAAAAAAAAAACTACCCACAAAAAAGAAAACTGATAAACTCGGAATAGAAATTGAAATTGAATTTTCTCACTTTCTTTTTCTTGCCTTTAAAAGATATATGGCTATTATGGAAATGTTTTGTATATTTTCAGGTACAAATTCTCAAGTATAGAAGAAATTCAAATAAGCTGATGAGAATCTCTAATTTGTTATCATGTCTAGTGACCCTAATGTACAGTGTGTGCTATATTATTTAAAAAAAAAAAAAAAAACTTTGGCAAAATTACAAAGACATTTACAAAGTAAAGTTATTTCAAAAACAAAATTGCCAGAAGTTTTAAGTGAACACAAGGTAAATCCCAAAAGGTATTAGCTTATGTAAACAAATGAGAAGATGAAGATTATAACAAGGCAGAGGTTCTCAACCATTTTTGTATCATGGGAACTCCTTTGGCAGTCTGAAGAAGTCTACAGACCCCTCCCTTCTCAAAATCATATTCTTAAAAGCATAAAATAAAAATACATAGGAATGCTAAAAAAGAAACTGATTATATTAAAATATCAGAGGGGGGGGAGGTTAAATTTATAGATTGGTTAAGAGCCTCTTTTTAAGTATCGCATGAGATAAGTTACATCAGCCAGTTTTTCCAGTTATAAAATCTCTTTTTAAGTGTCTCCTGATTTAAGTTATCTCAGGAAGTATTTTTTTTCCATTTATAAAACAACTTTTTAAGAGTGTTGCATCTCTTTTAAAGCAGGACAGAAACATGTCACTGACAGTGGGACAGGGAAAGAGGATCAAACTCTGTTATGTAGCAGCAGTCCGAGATCAGAAGAGTGTTAGGAGTAAGCCAAAATGCTAGAAAGCCATCTGGGTATCTGTGAAGAACCATATCCAAGAGGTAAAAGGTAAGGCAGGGAAACATAAAGGACTTCAACCAGTGCTTCTACTTTTCTAAGGAAGAAATTCAACGTGTGATAAGATAGTAGCAATGCTAAAAGTGAGAAAAGGAGCAGGATCTCCCTGGATGAGCAAGCAGTCCCATGGTCTTGGTGAGTTCTTTGTTGCTCAAGTGCAGTTCTTATAGTCCAAAAGTAGGAGAAATAGGATCATCAACCTTCTAACATTGCCCCAGGGTTGGGCAAAATCAATGTCTGCCCTTTGCAGCCTTGGACAATATTCTGGATGCATCCAACCCAAGGCAAAACCAAGGGTGGTAGAAGGGCAGAGTCATATTATTCTATTTTAGCCTAACAACAACTCTGCAAGATAAATAAAATGAGAGTTATTATCCTTAGTTTACTGGTGAAAAACTGGGAAGCAGAAAATGAAATGAAGAGCATAGTGGAGTAACATTCAAACCCTAAGTCTAATGCTAATCCTACTATATCACTGTGTCTCACCAAGTCAAAAAGCAATAATATTTTAGGGGACATTCATAAATCCTAAACACATGAGAATTTGTAAATCATTGTAGCAAAATACAGGGATTTTCTTTCTAATACACTCTTTCTTTCAGTAAATATTAAAATTATGTCCCAATTTGGCCTCCATAAAAACTGCACTGTGATTATTATGACAACTCAAGAATTTTAATCTGAAATTTTGGATGCCAAAGCTTATTTTGTAATGTAAAATAATTTTTAATTGAAAGTTTTGACTGATTTTTATATTTAAATTTAGTCTTTTTTGCATCATAATTAAAGACACTGTTTTGGGAGGGGGGGAACAGAGAAAAATGAATATAAGAAATGTATCAAAATACCTATGTAATTTTGAGTATTTTAAACAATTTGATTGAAATTAGTTAAATCTCCATTTTTATGAAATTAAAATTTAAAAAGTCATGAAGTTTAAATGTTATATGAAAATATGTGCCTTCCTTCCACAAAAATCATCAGAGAAGTAAACTGTTCTAAAGTATTCCATGTCTGACAAGTATGAACATTAGACATCAAAATTTGTAAGATCTCCTCTTGGATATATACATCACATATTTTGCTTCAAAAATTGTTTTAACCCTTTTCCTAGTTAACACAATTACAATGCCTAGATGATATCATCTTTAAATCATAGCATTCAACTATCAATCATTCTGACATTATCCTATGGAATGCAATATGTTAGTATAGAAATTGCTATAGCATAGTAATTGCTATAGGAACTATGCTATGGAACTCATCACAAAAAGTTGAATGAATGAAAAAAATGTGCAAATAAATACAGTTTTAGGCATGAAGTATATTGATAGCAAAGTTCTTTTAAGGAGTTCACATTCTAACTAGGAGAGAGAGAAAGGTGCAGAGGTTCTAAAACTACATCATCAAGAAGAATCAAGAAATTAAGGAGTCGTTAGGAAACAAAGGCTTTGTGTACCACAAGTTAAGAAGTCTATAGAACAATGACCCATGTTCAGGGAGGAAAGAGCAGACCTAAGGGAAAGGGTGGAGTGACAATTCTGAGTTCTCTCTGACAGAGACAAGGATAGGAATAAGGTCAGTGTTTGGTCAGGAGGAAAAAAGGAGAAAGCAACATTGACAGTTTCTGGTCTCTGACCATCTCTGGTAAAGTCTGTGGTGGAAAAGATTAAAGGTTTTCTGGGCTTTTTCTCCTGCAAGATCACTACTGTCCATGGTTTCTGGGTAGATTAGAACAAGAGTTGGGGCAGTGTAGTTCCTGCTATAGCTAGGACTTTTCAAGTTTCCTCAAAGGGAGCTTACCACAAATGACTGGTCAATAAGAGGAAAATTTTGTGGGACCAGGATGACTCATGAAATTAATAACAACCATAATAACAATGATAACAAAATTCTCAAATTATTCTGTATTTTCATTTTTGTGGATTGTCAATAATGTAACTAGAAATCTATTCATGTCAGCTTTTCTTGTGGGACCTTTACCTATGCCCTCCTTCAATTCAAAGAGATCAACTCAAACTTTAGAAACCCTACTTAGCTTTCTCTTGACTTGATAATAGTGGAACATACAAGCTGCCAATCAGTAATCCAATACTCTCACCACATTGGCAAAATATGGAGGGAAAAAAGAGAGCATGTTAAGAATCATACAAGTTTTAGATCACTCATGAACTTTAATTTAGCTCTTCATAGTCTATCAATCAAAATATTTATTAAATGCCTAGTAGGCAATGAGGATAATAAAGACAAAAATGAAATAATCCTGATTCTTAAGGAGCCTACATTCTAACAAGGGAAACACACACACACACACAAGTAAGCAAAAAATATAAATATAAAATAATTACAAAAAGAACAAATACACAGGTAAGCTTCTCACTAAAATGTGGCACCCCAAAATGAACACAATATTCAAACAACAAATAATTATTAAGTGTCTACTATTTGCCAGACTGTTTGCTAAACACTGAGGATACACCCCCCCCAAAAAAAGTCCCTGATCTTAAGTGTCATGTAGAAGATAATATGCAAACAAATAAGTAAAAACAGGATAAACATAGGATAAAATGGATATAGAGGGAAGACACTAAGATTAAGGAGGACTGGGAAAGGTTGTTTGTATAAGGTTGGACTTTAGTTGAGACTTAAAGGAAACCAGGGATGTCAAGAAGCAGAAATAAGGAAGAAGAACATTCCAGGCCTAAGAGACAGCTAGGAAAAAGTCTCAAAGCCCAGAAATGGAGTGTCATGTGTTGGAAGAACAGCAAAGAGAATAACTCCAACAAGTACTCTGTTGGAGAGGAAGGTATATGAAGACTGGAAAGGTAAGAAAGGGCTAGGTTATTAAGGACTTCAAAAACCAAATTGGAACAGAATACAGGGGGACAACCACCTATTGTATTTTAGGTGTCATATCTCTTTTAATTAAAAAAATTAATTTTTTTGATTACCATGTTAAACCATTAATCCAGATCTTTTCTTTAAGAATTGTTGTCTAACCACATCTCTTATATTATGTTCTTCTGAAAATTTTTATTAATTGAAGTATAGGATTTGGGCTGGGTATCTATTAAATTTCATCTTGTTAGACTAGGTCTATCATTTTAGACTGTCAAGATCTTTATGAATTATAATTTACACAATGCATAGAGTACCCTGCCATTTTTAGGTCATCTGTAAATTTTGTTAAGCATGCCATGTCTACTCTCATGCAAGTCATTGACAAAAATGTTAATTAGTACAGGATCAAAAATAGATCTGTGGAGCATGAGAGACCAAGTTGACGTCAAGCCATTAATGATATCTAAGTATAGTAATTCAGTCAGTCTTAAGTCAACCTAAATTTTATAGTAAGAGTGTCTAAAATGAGAGTTTCTTCATCAATAAATAAGAAATATTTTAAAATTATAGATAATTAGAAAGATGATTCACAGGTTCTACTGAGATGAGCAAATAAAAGAGTTGGAATAATTGGTTTCATTCTATTAACAATAACAAAAAACATAATGGTATTTCTTTGGGCATTTGGTCATCTGGCCTTGTACTAATGGTGAACATAAGTAAATAGTCCATCATGAAGAAAACTACAACTCATGTGTTGCCATTTGTTATGAAGAATAAAATATAGAAATTCTACAAAGAATTTGACAAAATAATAATACCCCAAAATTATTGAGATATATACTTTAATACTTGATGAAATTTTGGGTGAACATTAGGAAATATAATGATGTTTGGAAATTCTAAGATCCTGTGAAAAATAAGCTTGGAACTAAGGAATGAATAATATCAAAGACTCAAGCTTTTCAAAAGTCTTATGTCTGTGTGTAATTGTAGAGAGCCAGAACTCTGGAGAAATATACTTGAAACAAGATGTTAACTCAATAGAATTGATGAGATGATGGTTTTCTAGTTCAAATATATAATTAGTACTTAGTATGATGACGTAATGGTTCCCTAGTTCACACATACTCAGTATGCTGTAATGATATAATTGTACTAAGATATATAAGGGCAGAGAAGGACTTGAAATGAGACATTCCATCTTTGCTCAGCCTCTTGGTGGCTGTCCAGCCTTCATCATTTCTCCACTAAGACTAAGGACTCCGGCTGATCCTGAGGACCTCCAGAAAGCTAGCCCAAATATTACATGTAATGTTTCCAAAAGAGAAACAGAAGACACTGGATATGGAAAGAACCACATTTTTTGGAGTTTGTTTTGTTTTTTAATTAAATAGATTACATCTTAAAGAACAAGAAACAATTAGTTACTAGCATAGCAGTCATTATAAAATCATCTGTCAGTCTGGAGTCAGATCAATTGTTTAGAGTAATGGTCACAATAAATAAGTTAAAAGAACAAAGATATGTGATCACAGCATATGTGATTACAGAAGATCTATTTCAACAATCTCCCATCTCTTAACCATATATATATATATATGTATGTATGTGTGTATGTGTGTGTGTATGCATATATACACAACTTATATGTATGTATGGTTTTTTGGTTCATCTTTGGTGCCTGTCAAAGAAATAGATAGACAGACAGAAAGACAATCAGATAAATAGATAGATCTTAGACAGGCACCAAAGGTAAATAAAGATAAAGTTTAAATTGATTAGAATATGAGGAGAATATTGATTTGGATTAAGATAATAAATGTGATTACAGCAGGTTTAACCTAACCTATTTTGGCAATTTTCTAAGCTCCAGCACAGATAAAATGCAAAATGTGTATGTATATACATATACATATGTATGTATACATTTTACATATACATATGGATGTATACCTTCTACATTATATATATATATATTACATATAGCCACATGTATAATATATGGATAATACATTTTTTTTAGCTCTGTTCATCTTTAATGCTTGTCCAAGAGGTAAGTACATAAAAACTTATTCTTGGATAGGTACTACAGAAAAATAAAGATGAACTTAAAACTGAACAGGAGAATACAAGGAGAATATTGGTTTGGATCAAATTTGAAAAACTGAATAGTGTTTTCAATAATCATAGGCTAATTGTACCTTTTTTAATACTAATATTATCCTGAAAGTAGATAAAATTTTAAAGAAATCAAAATTTCAGGTATTCTAAAAAGCAATAAAAGTATACTTAATAAATGTAAATAGGCAATCATTTATCACTACATATGATTTGAATGAAAATAAGTATTATAAAAGACATGTAATCTAGGACATATATAAGTGGAAGAGGCAAGTCAATGAAAGAGGGAAGAATAACTGATAGTCCCAATATTACACTGATACCACTGAATTGCTTTTAATACCTTTTTAATTGTATATTTGTTTTTATATTGCCTAGATTTCCCTGAATGTCTTTCCCCTTCTCTCCCAGAGGGTTATTATACCTTATAACAATATTTTTTATTTAATTTTATTTTTTATACCTTTTTACTTACAAGTTATATGCATGGGTAATTTTATAGCATTGACAATTGCCAAACCTTTTGTTCCACTGTTTTCCCTCGTTCCCCCATTCCCTCACCCAATGGCAGGTTGACCAATACATGTTAAATATATAACGATTTTTTTAAAGAAGAAAAAGAAATTTAACAAAGTTATTAATGTCTTGACATTATATGTAATGTCCCATACCTATAAATCCTGGCCTCTAAAAAAGGAACAGGGAGGAGTATGTAGGTGTCTGGGTATGGGTATGGAGGATATGGGGGAGGTGTATATGTGTGTGCTTAGGGTGGAGTAAAAACTATATAATTTTGTAACAATGTCTATTATTTTGTAATTGTTGTTCTTTCTGTTAACATTGTTTTCCTAGCTCAGCCTACTTCATTTACTTCATTTTTATCAGTTCATGTAAGTCTTTTCATATTTTTCTGTATTTATTCTTCTAGTCATTTCTTACTACACAGTAATATTCTATTACATTCATGAACCACAAACTATTAAACCATTACCTAAGTGAGTATTTATTTTGTTTTCAGTTTTTGTTACCACAAAAAGTGCTGCTGTAAATTGATGATTTACAGGGGGAAAATGTAAGTATTATGGTCTACATACATGATGTATGTGGAGTCTTTCCTTTTGTCATTAATCTTCCAAAGGTACCCCTGAATTATTAAAAGAAACAAAATCTGCTTTAATGTGTTGCATAAATGATCTACATATGATGTATTTAAATAAATGAGCAAGAATTAGAGTATGAAAATGCTTAGAGGGATTATAATTTGAACCATTAGAGAATGTACATATTCTAAGTACCTAAGGATTAGAATCAACAGGAAATTTTTCATTTATCTGGTCTGTATGCATGCCATCATCTTAAGTAATGGCAGGCATTGCTAAAGAATATTATTTCTTCTATTTAACTTCTTTTTTTTACTGAATGATTTTAATATCCTTCACCAAAGTTTTACACTGAGGCTTGTCATGACCTAGAAACAGCCTTGAGTTCTGTGTCAGCAGAATGTAGGTTTTGAATCATCCCCCAAAAGAATGTAATCTCCTTGAGGGTTGTGACTCTCATTTTTATCTCTTTCTTTGAGCCTAGCATAATAGCTTGAATATAATGGGCATTTAAATGCTTCTTGTTGATTAATTGATTGCTTCCATGAAGCAGGAAAGGTATCCAGTATGGATGTGGAAACCCATAATAGATACATATTCTGTCTAAGGACCAGATTCTTCCAAAATAGATTATGAATTAATTTGGCCATAGTGGCCATGAAAGGGCAACTTATGACTAATGTCTAATATTAGCTGGCACTTGAATTAGGTGTTAATTGTATACTTGAAAAATTCTAAGTATAACAGAAAAACAGGGGGGAAACACTACTGATTGAATAAAGTTCAAATGGTTTGCCATCAGCAGAGAGATAACAAGACTAAATCTATATAACTGTAGAACTGAAATGACCAACCACAGCATGGCTAAGCTAATTATTTTGGCCATGCTAATCACTGATTTGGATCACCACACAGTCAATATCATTGATTCCTACAAAACAGATTGTTTGAAGGATTGAAAATACCAAACCAGCTGCTCACAACCAATTTAGTTGCAAATATATAGGCACAATCTATATTTATTCCCACACATTCCTGACTGTAGTTCTTGCTCTTACTTTAAAGTAGGCAGCTTTATATGGAAGGGAAACAACAGTTCATTACAAACAGGCCTGCCTCACAAGGAACCAAGGTCCTTTTAAGGTCCACAATGGACCCCAATGCATTATAGAAGCATTCACACTATTACAAGGACAGTCTAGAGCTCAGAAAAAATGTCTTTTTCTTCAACTTACCCTTCTCACTCACTCTATATATTCAATGCATTGTCAAATCTTTTTTTTCCCCACATTTGCATTTCATGTCTATGTCCTCTTTTCTCTATTCACACAATCACCCCATTAGTTTAGGTCTTCCTCACTTCTTCCCTAAACCATTGTGATGGCCTTCTAACTGACCTCCTTGTTTCAAGTGTTTCTTCACTTCAATAAATCATCTTCTTTAGCTGTGAAGATGATTTTTCCAAAGCATAGATCTAACCATGTCACTCTTCCAGCCAAAGAGCTTCAGTAACTCATTAGTTCCAGGATCAAATATATGCTTCTCTGATTTGTATTAAATATCTTTATACTTTGGCCCCTTCCTTACTTTTTGATATTGTTTCTCTGAACTCTTAAAATCCTTTCTACCAGCTATACTAGCCTATTTGTACTCTTTAAATTTAATACTCTTTCTTTCCTACCTGTGTGCCTTTGGACTGGTTGTCCCCAATACCTGGAATACTCTGTCCTCTTACCTTTGCCTCTAAATTTTCCTGGCTTCCTTCAAGACTTAGTTCAAATGGCAGTTTCTAGAAGGAAGAGAGGCTGTGTTGAACTTTCTTTGTGACTCCAGAAAATAGCAGAGCACCTGGAAAATAGTAAGTGCTTAATAAATGCTTATTGCCTGACTGTTCTTTTCCCAGATCAAATTTCTTTCCAGAAGAAAAGGAAAAAGCAGAAAGCAACTCTTTTTTTATTACCTCTACATTCTGTGGTTAACTTTCTTGTGGGCTATTAATATCACATGAGGGCCATATTGTAATACATTTTCATTGCATGTAGGAATGTTACATATACATGCAGAGTAGAGTATGTCATTTGGCTGGAGCCTCAGAATCCAATGACTTCTGATCTGCTGTTAACTCTCAGCATAGCTAGGGATTACATAATCTTTCAATGCCTCATTTTAATTACTTATAAAATGGGAGTAGCCAATGAGTCATAGTCAAATAGTTGATGACCAGTGAAACCAAAGAGTGGTTTTAATTTCTTTTGATTTCTGGTTCAGTTTACTGCTGGAATAAAAAAAAAATTAAATATAGAGTAGAGATGGAGAAAGTGAATGACTTTATTTATGTAAGTGCTGTTTATCTTATTAAAGAAACAAGTACCTAAATTGTTTAATTACAGCAATACAACATTAACTTCTCAATGAAATATTTTAGCAGGCATAATCTTATATATATGATGTCTTTCTCATATACTCAGAACTCATCTGTTGGAAGAACTTCTTTTTAAACTTGGAAACAAAGGTAAGTTATAGTATATAAGTTATAGTATACCTAAAACTAATGTAAAATGAATTTAAAAAAAAATAACAGTAGTACAAAGAGCAAAGCAAATTATGTTTTAGCTTAGACAAGGCAAAATAATTATCCACTTAAAGAATATTGCTTTTTGTCAATTGCTGGAATAAATCATTCCACTGATAACAGTTTAATACATAGTGAAGATAAGATGATGACAAATATAATACAAAACACAATAAATTGGGCCAGATTCAATGTGATCAAAGTTACCCAGTAACTAGAGGAATGACTTACTAAAAGTATTAAAGTGGCCCCAGAAAGTGCCTAACAACCCAGGAAATAGCCCATTCATAATAACAACTGACCTAATTTAATTTTGAGTAAATGGGCTCTTGCAGTAAGCCTCCTCAAATACTTTATCCTCTTATTTTAGATGACAGTTTTAGAAAAAGCTATGTCATGCAATAAGTACTTTTGATGGGAAATACTAATTCATAATTAGACACAATACGATCTAGTCAATAGAAGTGATGTCCTTGCCTTACTCTGAAAAATACCAAAAGCTACCTTATTTCCTAAACTTTAGTTCCCTTACCTATAAAATGGGATTTCCACTCAAGTGTCTCAAACATCTAGGCCAATTATATTTTTCATGTTCTGACATTTGGGTAAATGACACTGCTGCTTCCTTCTTCAGGACAAAGAATGAATTATGGGAAGCTTTGTGATACAATAGAAAGATCATTGACTCTGCAGTCAGAGGACCTGCATTTAATCCCTTTTCTCATATTTAACTACTCGTGTGATCTTGGATAAGTCCTATTTGACCTCCTTGGGTCTCAGTCTCCTTAATTATGAAGCTGGAGTGGAGGAAGAATAACAAGATGATCTCTGTTCCTTTCCAAGTCTAGATCTATAAAATTATTAATACTGGATTATGCAAGGGTGTGTTTAGTGTGAAACCAATCCTTTTATTTTACAGGGCAGAACCTATCACCTTGCAAGTGTGAAAATAGGTGTGAACCCCCTAACCTCTCCTCTTTATTGCCTAGGAGGTATTTTCTCATTTTTAATGGAAAGTGGCTGTATTTTTGTTCAATAAAATTTTTAATATACCACCTCTCGTTCCTTTTTTTTTCTTTTTATTTTTTGCTCTTCACTTATTGTTTTTAAAAAATACATCTCTTTTAGGATCCTGGGACATGAGTTCACAAGGAATATCATCTTGCTATTAGTGGTGGAAAGGACAGGCAAAACAGCATGGCAGGCATTTTCATTTCACAACCAACCTACTAATAGAAAAAAGTAGTAGTGACTGTTTAATATTTTATAAGAGGAGTAAGAATGTTGACCAAACTTTAGTAGTGGGAGTGGGGATGAGGGAGGACAAGGAACATTTTGCACCTAACATTAACTTCAGGAATAAACACGGTGTAAGGATCAAATGAGATAATACATGTGAGAGCATTTTGTTAACCAAGTATTCCAAGGATCTGTCCTTGGCCTTGTGCTGGTCAACATTTTTTTTTATCAATGACTTGAATGAAAACATAGATGCCATGCTTATAAAATTTGTAAATGAGACAAAGCTGAAAAAGAGAGCTCATGGGTAGATGACATTCAGGACCCAAGGATTTTTTCCCCCAGGCTAGAATGATAGAATGAATATAAAAAGATGAATCTTAAAGGGGACAAATGTAAAGTCATAATTTGGGGTTCAAAAAACTGCCCAAGTAAACATGGAGAAGATATGATGAAATGGCAACTATATAATAAATACCTACTAATTATTGAAAATTATGTTGAAAAGTCTATTGAAAGCTCAACATAAATCAGTTCAGATATGGCAGCCAACAAAAGCTAATTGAACCTAAGGCAGTATTGATAAAGGAACAGGATCCCAAAGAAGGAATATGATCATTCCTGTGCTCTCCACCTTAGCCCCCACATACTTGGAATACTGTGTAGCAAATATTAGAAAGAATAGTAACAAACTAAAGTATTTCCCCAGGAGAGTGACCGTAATAGTTAGAAAACTAGAAACTGCAACATATGGTTTAAGAAAACAAAGATATTTCACCCCACTATTTAATAGAAATATGGGATGAAGTTGGGTAAGAAGGAGGGAACAAAGACCTCTTAGCTCTTTTATAGTAATAACAGCAGTAGCAGCAGCAGTACTTATAGTTGTAATAGTAGTAGTAATAGCAATAGCAATAAGTTGTATAGTAGGAGTAGCAATAGTAATAACAATAACTAGGATTTATATAGTACTTAAATTTTTGTAAAGCACTCTACAAATATATCATTTAATCATGACAACTAAGGAAGATAGATCCTATTATTATTTCTACTTTACAGATGGGGAAATTGAGGCATACAGCAATTAAGTGATATGCTCAGAGTCACAGTTAGCATGTATCTGAGGCTGGATTTGAATTCAGTTATTTTTTATTTCAGGTTCAGCACTCTATCCACTGCCTTAGAATTTCTATTAAAAATTAGAAGTCAAGTAGAAGAATGACTTTAAAGTGAAAAAGTAGAAACAGGAGGTGGATGCCCAAGTGTGCTGAAGCCAGCTTTGATAGTTGAAATTCAGTATAAAAGCATTTTCTCTTAGGAAATCAACAATCTACATCTGCAAGTCATGGTTTGACTTATTTTTTATGATTGCTTGTACTTAATAAAGTATTAATAATGTAAATTAAACTTTAAAATGTTTGTACTTACACTTTTCTCAGAAAGCCCAGTTATTATACATTTGCCAACATATTTCTGTATTGCTCTATAAACATGACTTAAGCTCAGTAGGAGTACAACAGAAGATAAAGAGAATGAAGTCATCACCATAGAGTTCAACAATGAATAGAGTACTGGACCTAGAATCAAGAAAATTCATCTTTGTGAGTTCAAATCTGGCTTTAGACACTAGTTGTGTAACCCTGGAAAAGTCAATTAATCCTGTTTACCTCAGTTTCCTCATGTGTAAAATGAGTCAGAGAGGAAATAGCAAACTGCTCCAGTATCTCTGCCAAGAAACCTTAAATTTGGTCACAGTCAGACATGAATGAAAAACAACTGAACCCATCCTAGCCCTAACCTATCTTTCCAGCCTAATTATATATCATTTCCCTACCCAAATTGGTCTTCAATCTGTTCTTCACACAAACACTCCAAATCTTGAATCCCTATCTTTTTGTGGACTACCCTTTATGCCTAGAATAGATTTCCTTCTGACCTGCAAACTCACTGAATCCCTCACATGTAGAAGTTTTTCCTGACCTCCCCTTCAACTGGTGATGGCTCTCTCCCTAACAATTATGTATTTATTTTTTATTTATTCTATGTATATCGGTAGATGTTTTGTTGTCTCTTCTAATCAAATGTAAGTCCTTTGAGAACAGAATCTTATTTTGTCTGTGTCCTTTGTACCTGACAGTACCCGACATGTAGAAAATATGTAATAAAGGCTTACTGATCACTGGAGGGCTTCAAGTAGAGGCTATATGACCACTTCTAAATTAATCAATCAATATATGAGGAAACTCTTATAGTTTCTCCGGATCTAAAGTTCCTATCATCAAATTCAATTGAGTAACCTATAGTAATTACTAACTCTTAATCATGTTGGTCTGATGTTTGTGTTATCAAATTGTTCACAGTCTTAAGATTTTACACATTCTATTATACTGAAAAAGGTAAAGGGTGTTTTTTTCACACCACTTTATTATCTTGTAAGTGACAGATCCCACCCTAATAGTACTCCACTTTTTCCCTTCCGTAAAAGAATTTACAAAAATATTACCAAAGTCCATGCCCACTGGTGATATGAAGCATTTTTCATTAATATCACAACTTCCTTTTTTTACTCTCTTCTTTACTTTCTTCCTAAAATGATAGTTTCATAGGTTATCCTTTCTTTTGTACCATCAAGTAACTATTCTTCCCAAATCTTTTTCTTTCAAGTCCATGTGCTTTGGGGGAAATGTGAGGAGAGGTGGTTAATCTTTTTTTTTTTTGTCCTTCCATCTTTCATTTTTTCAACATTCAATGTAAATTTATTAAACACCTACTCTATTAAAATACCATACTTGGTACCATGGAAGATACAAAAATGAGTAATATGTGTGCCCTATCCAAGAATTTGATGGGGGGGAGGGAAATGTTAAGTGGCTTGAACTTTCTATATCCCACTTCTGCTGGTTCCACTGGTATATCACTTCCTCTCTCTTAACCTACATTTTACTGTATCTATCTTTCATCTACTACTCCCTCCCTTTGCTCCTGGTTTTCATGTCTAGCTCGTTCCCTCATGCAAAAATAAGTGCTACTGGCTATTTTTCTGATGCTGGCTAATTGGAGTTCGTATTCTTCCAACAATCCCTCTTCAATTTGAGGTGAAAAAGACCTGACTATCACAATCTAAATTTACTTGGCTAAACAAAATAGATAAACAATTCTGTGTACCTCCTCAGAAGCATTGCTATGCCATTGTGTGATTTCCATACAGAACATATTGAAAATAATATAACACAAGAACAAAAGAATAGTATGAAATTATTTTAATAAATAACAACAGGAAATCATTTATAAGATAATTCATCCTTTAGAATAAAATTTTAAAATTCCAAACTATCTTTTCATTTATTTTTTAATCCCTTTATTTTGAATGTTTGTAGTTTGATGACCATGATTAATTAGTATGTAATTCATTAGAGGGAATCAGTGGGGCTAGTGAGGCCTTGATGCTGATGAAAGTTAATAGGGTTGCGTGTAAAGTCCTGTAATTCTGTTTAAAAATCAACAGCAAAAAATAAATAAATAATTCTGTAAGTATATTATGGGAAAGACCTTAATAGACAAATAACTATATCAGAAATAGAACATGACAAATATGCAAGAGAGATGAAAAGGGCTATAAAGATTCCTATGGAGAAAAAAGATTATTTCTGACAGGGAGTGGATGGCAGAGAGCTTAATGGAGAAGGTAGCTCTGGAGTGAAGCACCGAAAGATGCTTTAAATATTTTCTGATATTTTACTCCTAAGTGGAAATGAGGTGACAATATCCTCATTTCCAACAAGCTATAAATTCAACTTACAGCATCAAAAACCAAGGTGATACAAAATATCCCATCATAATATAAGATCATATTTGGTCTCCTAGTTCTAAACTACAGTCTTTTAGTCAAACAATTTTACATGTGTACCCATTTATATATTACAACTATGTCAATAACCAAAGAACTCAGGATGTATTGTAAGGCTTTTTTTATGTCTGTATATACTATTAAATAGGAAAGTATTGATCCCAGAAAATTAGCTAAACACATTAGAGTATTCCAAACTGAAAAAGTCTTTGATAATTGCCTGTTGATATGTTCTTTGACATTCATAGGATGTGACTCTCTTCAACAATGAGGTGATTCAAACCAGTTCCAATTGTTTAGTCATGAAGAGAGTCATGTACACCCAGAGAGAGGAATGTGGGACTTGAGTGTGGTTCATAACATAGCATTTTCACTCTTTTTGTTGTTCTTTGCTTGCATTTTATTTTGCTTCTCTTAAAAACTGGTTTGATTTTATTTTGTTTGTGCAGCACGATAATTGTATAAATATGTATGCATATATTGGACTTAACATATATTTCTACCATGTTTAACATGTATTGGATGATTTGACATCTAGGAGAGGGGTGTGGGGAAGTGGGGGAATTGGAACACAAGGTTTTGCAAGGGCTAATGTTGAAGAATTGTTCACACATATGTTTTGGAAAATTAAAAACTTTAATTTTTTTAAAAGGGAAAAAACATAAAAAAGACATTCAAAGATTGACCTATGATCACTTCTCTCATTTAGAAAAAGCCTGCTTCATGTAGAACCTTAGAGCTAACATCAATATGGTCAGAAAATTAATTTGTCCCCTGACCTCACAACAAATTACTTGTCACTTCACACCTTAAACTACAGGTAAATTCAGCCAGTTTGAAGCAATGACAATACAAGTGGATCTTGTTAATCCCCATGGCTGCATTATTAACTTGGATACCACAAAGATAAAGCAGGAGTGCTAGTTTTATTTTCAATTTGCCCAACAGACAAGTACAACATCCTATGCCAACAGAAACTGAGCCTCTTCTTAGAAGGGTCTCTACTCCAAAAAGACTCCTTCTCTTCAATCAAATTCATTTTTTCTCTCTCAAGAGGCTGTAATCATTTGGATTAAACAACAAAAATCAGAAGCAATGCACGAATACTCCCTAGCACTTTTGGAAGTCAGGGTACCATAGTGCAAAGATAATAAAGGAAAGAAACCATAATGCCATTGCAGAGTCATTCAAGGAAGCACAACTTCCTGAATTTGCTGTCATAGAGGTCAAAATCCTGATACTGTACGGCTTCTAAGTAGCCCTTTAGCCCCACTAGTTCCCTCTAATGAATTACATGCTGGTCACCAAACCACAACGTATTCAAAATGAAGGGATTAAAAAAATAAATGAAAAGATAGTATGGAAATTTAATATTTTTCTAAAGAACCAATTATGTTATAAATTATTTCCTGTTGTTACTTAATAAAATGATTTCATACTATTCTTTTGTTCTTATATTATATTCAATATGATCTGTATGGAAATCACACAATGGCATAGCAATGCTTCTGAGGGGGTAAACAGAATTGTTTATCCAGAAGCATTATATGTTCATGCAAAAATGGCATTTAAAGCTTGTGGTCAGATCAAAAAACCACAACTGTAATTGTTTATTTATATAGTCAACCATTACTCTGTAGTGTAAGTTTACATTTTTTTTATTTCTAAACAATTCCGAATTAGAGCTAGAGTGGAAGATGCATCACTCCCTAAATGATTAAAGACAAACAGCTTATGTCTATGCTTGTAGAAAGATGTTTTAATATATAAATTATTTACTTTGTCAAGGTTTATAAGTTTTCATTTTTATGCTGCCATTGAAACTACATGATAACGAGACCATTTGGTGGAATTTCTCCATTTTTCTCTTCAGTTCAGGGCAGCTGGTTTCTTTCCTCTCTGAGGAGAAAGCTAAAGAATATTTATCACTCTAACAGTGACTCAAAACAAACAGGAAGTCTTCATCAGCAGACTCCTGGGCAAAGCTGATATTAGGTACTGGCAGAAAGGAAACAGAGGCCTCATTCTGTAGGAGTCAGACATACAATATACATGCAGATGTAGGAGATAATAAAGTTAGAGATTCTCCAAATTATGGCCATGTCCTCCAAAGATTAAATGTTACTTCAATGCTCACCAGCATCGAAGGCATGGCAAACTCCTTGGGAATTTCCTTTTCCATTGCTCTCTGGCAAAGAAGTTTGAACTGGACGCCGAGAACCTGATAATCCTTATGAACCTATGTGCAAAAGGAAACCTGGGAGTGAGCTATTCTGGGAGAGCTGACTTTGATCTGGTTGCTAAGAAAAAAAAAAAAAATCACTGCTTTTGTTGGGGAGGATTCTGAAAAGCTACTTCAGTCAGAGCCGTGTCCACAGATCACTGCTTAACTCCAAGGGGAAAGGATTTTTTTTTTACCAATAAAAATTAAATAATCACTATAAACCAAAATAAATCTGTAGATGGAATACACTGTCACCAAATATTAGCAATGGCCCTTTACTACAACTTGAGTTCCACGATATGCTATGAAAATCACTAGAGCATTAGTGCTGATCAGATATATGCAAATATACCTCAGCAGCATATGTGTTCCTGGAGACCTTTACCTTTACCTCCTCTTCAAGTCAGAACTATTTCAAAAAGAGGTTCTCCATTTAATTTTTTTCTTTCATTCATATAATTTTTCAGCATAAAAACAATAAAAGACACTTTAAATATACTGAAAGTTCAAAATTCCACAGCTAACTAACCCTTGCTCAGCCAAACTAAACTGAAAATGGATTTGACTTGCAGACTTATTGGCATTACTTCAAAACCATCAGGAAATAGAGTTTTAGGGGTCCCTTGTTTTTTCTTTCTTAATAGTCTACTAAGTAATCTGCATTTATAGAGGAACCCTGGGTTACAATAATGTTCTGTGTTTATAGAGTTCCTTCCAATAAGGAGCTCAAAGCACTTTATAGTCATTATCTAATCTTCCCAGGTGAGGTAGGAAAAGAGCTTGTCTTATCTACATTTCACAGATGAGGAAACAGAGAGCAACTTACTCAAATTTCAAGACCATCCATAGTCAAAAAGAAGACAGTCTCAAGAGCAGGGGCCTGCATTTTGTTTCTCCAGCAGTAATGATATATTTGTGTTAATCTATACATTCACACTTAATGTCCTTTGTGATCAATAGTACTCATAGGTCATATTGCTAGACAGAAATAGGATTCAGTTCATGGACCTAGATGAAGTTAACTAGTCAACTCTGGATCAAAGTCTTGATTTGCAACTTTCTGTGATCAAAACTAGAATTCTAAGTAAAGGACTTGGAAGGAAAAAATGCCCAATTTCAGAATAGCTCCTCACTCTTGAAAAAGCAAAATACAATATTTATTAGTTACATAACACTAATACATAGTATAACATAGATTTATTTTTTTCAAAATTGAGGCTTACAAATTCTATGTCCATTTCTAGAAAATGTACAGAAGTTTACAGAATTTGGTCTGTAT
This sequence comes from Antechinus flavipes, assembly GCF_016432865.1. Taxonomy (NCBI): domain Eukaryota; kingdom Metazoa; phylum Chordata; class Mammalia; order Dasyuromorphia; family Dasyuridae; genus Antechinus; species Antechinus flavipes. The sequence continues at coordinate 372,513,274 of NC_067400.1, read as the reverse complement.
CCATTGGAGCTGCAGCTGGTATCTGGCAGATGGGGCTTTGCCCTAGGGCTGAGAAAAGGATGCCATATTGTACTCTCTTCCTCCTCCCCTGCCCAGTTCTGCCCTGGCAAGGGCACCAATCTTCCTCCTCTTCTGACCCCAAATGGCTTTTTTTCCCTGACCAGCTCTGCCTTACACAGCAGCAGCAGCATGCTTCTTCCTCTTAGTGGCTGCATATTCAGCATAGAAACCTCAGGCTGTCCCAAAGTATACTTCCCCATTCCAGAAGCCACACCACTGGTTCCTGCCTAAATATTGTTTCCTACCAGAAAGACCACACCTGAGGTGCCCACCCACCTTTACCCTATATCAGTATCCCAAGTGAAAACAGCATTAGTTATAGTTCTGGTAAGTAATCACTACAACCTAGTATGGGTACATTAAGAATGAATCATGCCAAATCAGCCTTTTTTTCTGTTTAAAACAGAATTATATGTTCTTAATTCGTATATTTATTGTGTGTAAAGAACTGTGCTAGAACTTGAAGGAAATTTAAATACAGGAAGACATGACCCTAGTCTTCAAAGTGCTAAAGGACTTGGAAGGATATAAGAAATGAACATAAATCAACTAGAAAACCTACTAGAGCATAAATATAAAAGAAACACGAAGTTCTACCAGCATTTTAAAGTTAAAAATCATTTATGAATGAGAAGGGAAGCTAGGTGGTGCAGTGGATAGAGCTAATCTTCTTGAGTTCATTTCTGGCTTCAGACACTTACTAGCTGTGTAGCCTTAAGAGAGTCACTTAATCTTATTTGCCTGAATTTCCTCATCTATAAGAGCTGGAGAAAGAAATGGCAAGACCACTTCAGTATCTTTGTCAAGGAAAGATGCATTCACAAAGAATTGAACACGACTGAAAAACACTGAACAACCACCAACAACATAAATAAGAAGGTGAAATAAAGCTTCATGAAGAAGGTATTCTAATGAAGGAAGATAACACACACAGAAGGTCTGGAAGTGGTGGCAAGTTTGGGGGCTGGCTGTAAAGGGAGGCTTAGATCTAGGCAAGATAACGGCAAATGCTCCCTATCAGAACTGAGAATTGTTCCAGGAGTGGAGGTGGGAATGATAGCTTGAAAACAGGTGACATCACTGTAAGATGGCTTAGAAGTGAGGCAGACGCCTGTGTCTGGACAAGATAATATAAAACTTATCTATCAGAGCTCTAGGGCGATTCCAGAGACAGAATTCAAGCTTCTTGTGGGAAGAAGGTAGGGATAGGAACTGGAATTGAAGTCAGAAAGACCTGAATTTAAATCTCTTCTTAGATTCACATTAGTTGTATGACTTTCAGCAAGCCACTTACCCTTTCTTTAGTAAATCCCTAATATGTTTTCTAGGTTTTTAACATTCTGTGAACTTGAAATAGACATATCAAGGACATGGAAGTGGAAAAACATAAGATGTGTTCATGGAAGGATGAGTACATGGCCATTGAGTACATTGGGAAAATAAATAGAGACCACAATCTGTAAAGATTTAAAATTGTGTGTTACTTAGGATAAGTCACTTAACCATGCTTGCCTTGTACAAAGGAAAAATAAGAGAATTAAAGTTGCAGGTGACTCAAAGGTCAATAGAAAGACGTGTCGTATTAATAAGTAGACTAAAACAAATAACCAATGAAGAATTCATGCAGGAAAAGTGGCATAAAAGATCAACAAATAAAATATCAAATAAATAAATAAATATAAATAAATCAAATAAACAAATAAATAAAATATCAAAGAAATTTATGATCTGAAAAGGAAATTGGTTGGTATGTAGTTTGGGAAATCTAATTTTTGCTCCAATGTACCCACAGAATGTCAAAAAATTCAGGGGCAGTCCTCCAGTTTGTTGGGTAGGAGATTTATAGCAAGATACAGCAAGATCACGCAGGTTGAAAAGAACACCCATGGAAAACATTACATTCATATGACTTCTGTCTAGGTCAAACCTGAATATGGAATAATGAAACTGAATAAATTCTGTGATTCTGTGAATCGTCATTTAGCCATAAATGCTTGGTGGAGCCTGATCTATGGTGATATTTTTGTTCAGAGCTACTGTTTATAGATCTTAGTGAAAAAAATCTTTCAAATCAGAGGATCACAGTTTCAGAGCTTCAAGGGACATTTTGTCCAATCGCTTTCTGATACAGAAGATGAGGTACATGAGGCACAGTAAAGTGATATGCCAAAGATCATAAAAGTAGTCATTGATAGGGCTGAGACTGAACTGAGAACTTAATGCTCTGAATCCAGTGCTCTGCTCCATTCAATCTCCTCTATTTAGTTCTGGCAGAGGAATTTGGTCTAAGAGGGAGGGCAGGGAAAGGAATAAACATTTATTCATTAATTATTATTTATCTAGCACCAGGCACTGTGCTGTGCTTTTTAAATAAATAGCTCATTTGATCCTCATAAGAGCTCTGTAATTTTGTTGTTATTTTTATCCCCCTTTTACAACTGAGGTAACTGAGGTAAAGGGAACTTAATTGATTTGCCCAGAGTCACAAAACAAGTAAATATCTGAGATCAGATTTGAATTCAAGACTTCCTGACTCCAAACCTGGCACCCATCATTTGTACCATAGTTGCCTAAGAAGAGTGACAATGTTTCCTTCCTTTTCCTCATATTTATCATTAGGAGACATCTAATTTCAGGAGAGAAGTGTTTTCTTCAAAAAAGGAGACAGAAAAGAATATTTCCACTTGATATCATAGAAGATAAGCAGAACATTTCCATTTAGATTTCTTCAACCACTCCTGAGGCTGGGGGAGCTAAACACAGACTAAAGCTACACGCAGATTATCACAGATTCTCCTGATTCTAGAAAGTCTGATTTCTATTCATTGTTAAGGTAGAAGGACAGTTACAACATATAGAACTCCCATGGAGATGAGAAGGATGGACACATACACATTTCCCTTGTCAACCTTCTCAGGGGTCTGCACCCTGAAAAAAATATAAAGTGACTCATTCACATCAGGGAAGTCTTACTGGGATCCTGGCTTTGCAGCCACACCCTTCCAGACCCAGGAAGCCTCACATGGGTCTGAGTCACCTTCCGAAGACAACCCAAACTGCTAAATCAACAATAATGGCCAATGTATAACTCCTAGTAATATGATCCATGCTTTCTCCTCCTTCAATCTTCTTCCACACACAGAGCCCTCACATCAATAATGGGAGCTCAATACTACCAAGTCCCTTGACATCATGCCTTGAAAAGTATGGAGGTGGCTCACAGTTCTCTATCTCTCCATCCACTCTGATCACAATGCTAATAAAGGCATTTAATCCCACAACTTTAATTTTTGAAAACAGTTATTTAACACCTGCTACAATCAAGATAATGGATTTGGGTAACTTCTGCAAAGAAGGAAGGGGAATTTTCCATGAAGTCAGGAATGTGCGGAGTTCTCAATAGCAACAGGTCCACCCGAAAAGTGTCAAAAATGTCAATTACCCAACAAGCCACCAGACAAATATCACCCCTGTATCACTCTAAGCCTAAACTAGATTTCCTTGGTAGAAATCAAGAAATATCTTGGACATACTAGCTCTGTGATTCTGGACAGTTTTTTAACCTCAGTTAAAGGGAGGGGCATGCAGCTAGGTGGCACAGTGAACAGAGCAACAGTCCTAGAAATGGGAAGACCTGGATTCACCTGCTATTTACTATATGCATGAACCTGGGCAAGTCACAACCCTGATACACATGGAGGGAGGACAGAGAGACAGAGATAGATACAGAGAGAAAGAGAGAGACAGAGACAGAGACAAAGAGAAAGAGTCAGAGAAAGAAAGACAGAGAGAGACAAAGAAAGACAGAAAAAGAAAGAGAAAGAGAGAGAGAGAGAGAAGAGAGAGAGAGAGAAAGAGAGAGAGAGAGTCAGAGAGTTTATGAGAGAGAGAGAGTCAGAGAGAGAAAGAGAAAGAGAGAGAGAGACAGAGACAGAGGGAGAGGGAAAAGAGGGGAGACAGAGAGAAAGAGAGAGAGAGACAGGGAGAGAAGAGGAGACAGACAGACAGACAGACAGCCCGAGATGGAGCTGGAGACCAAGGGAAAGAATATCTGCAATGCACCAGGAACCAAGCACATAGACAAAAACTAATCAGGCTTTGCCCTTAAGTAGTTTGTATACTATAAGAAAGAGGAAATCTTTTATGTTAAAGAATTAAATTGTAGCAATAGCCAAATTTCAATAGAGAGGCTATATTATTCCAGGAAAGACCCTTCTTTTTCTCCACTCTCATTCCAATTATCCTTTATTAACCAAGTTCAGTTTTTTATATATTTATTATGCTGTTTCTAAGTTCATTTCCATGTGCTTTCCTCACATCTGGAGCTCTTCTTCATTTCTGCCTCCTGGCTTCTCTGGCTTCTTTTAAGTCCCAGCTAAAGACTTACCTTAAATTCTACCTTCTTCAAGAAGATTTTATCAGATCTCCTTAATCTTAGTGTCTTTCCTCTGAAATGACCCCCAATCTAACACATATATGTGTGGGTTACATACATATGTATGGATGTATGTATAGATATTAATGTAAAGGGGGAGGGGGGAAGGAGAAAGAGAGACAGAAGGGGGAGAGGGAGGGAGAAAAGAGATTGTATGTTGTATATATGTAAGAGAGACAAGTAGTTAAAGAGAGAGACAGAGAGAGTGGGGAGGGGAAAAGAGAAAGAGAAAGAGAAAGAGAGAGAGAGAGAGAGAGAGAGAGAGAGAGAGAGAGAGAGAGAGAGAGAAACAGAGCCAAATAAGAGAGAAAGAAACAAAGAGACAGAGACAGACACAGAAGAGACAAAGAGAGAAAAAGAGGAGGGAAAGGAAGAGGAAAGGAGTAGAGGGAAAGGGAAGAGGAGGGGAGGGGGGGACAAAAGAAAATAAACAGAGATATAGTTATTTTCATGTCTTCTTCCCCATTAGACATACAGGAATTGTCTTTTTGCCTTTCTTTATATACCTAGCACTTAGCACAGGATCTGTGTATATATTAGGCACTTAATAAATGCCTCTTAATTTCATTTGACTTGAAGACAAAGTGTAAGACATTTACAAGCACTACTTGATCAGCACCATCATACCTTCTCACTACAAGGATTGCTTTGCCAATCTTACTCTATGTTAGAGTAATATAATATATAAGTGCTTTCATCTATTTGAGATCAGGTTTGTAGCAGAAAGAGCATTTGATACAGAACTAGATGAGTAGGATTCTAATTAGGCTATGCCAGTTCCTAACTGTGTAATTTTAAACTAGTCACTTAACTTTTCTGGATCTCAGTTTCCTTATTTGTAACATAGGGGTTTGGGGCCAGATGATACTAAATAAAGTCCCTTCTCACTTTAAATCTACGATTCTATGGTCCAAATGCTCAGAAAGGACTTGGGGATTCTGAAAAGATGCTGATTCTCAATTAAGACATGTTATCAGTAACTTGGGTTCCACTGTCTGAGCATGGACAAGGACTAATTTACCTTCCAGGAAGGTAAAGTGAAAGAGCATCCTGCTAGCTGTACCAATTAGTGAGACTAACAACAACCCTACAGGCATTGCCTAGGACAGACTATGAAGAACCCCTCCTGAGCAAGACCCTGCCCCTGGGGCTTACAGCATTTACTGAATCCACGACTGCCTTTTACAAATGTTCCAACAATCAGAGAGAACTTGGCATCCATTTCATAGTGTGTCACCATGGCTGGAGCTAGGCAAGAGCCAAAAATGAATTAGGTAAATATAGTAGGCTCCAGGCACAAATTCAGAAGGTGAATCTGTTGGCAAATTATATTTTCTGTAAAACTCATTCAAACTTCACTTTAGAGACACTGTAGAAAACTTTAAGATGCCTAAAGATATTGGATTTCAATATTTAATGCATAGACAACCATAAGAGGAAAAACATTTTAATTCAACATTCCTCTCCTTCTCTTCCCTCATTTGTCTCTGTGTGTCTCTGTCTCTGTCTCTGTCTCTCTTTGTTTCTCAATCTCTCTCAGTCTTTCAATTTCTCTCTCTCTCTCTCTCTCTCTCTCTCTCTCTCTCTCTCTCTCTCTCTCTCTCTCTCTCCCTCTCTCTCTCTCTCTCTCTATACTGATTTTAGTATAGTTAGAATTGTCTGAGTAAACAAAACAACTTCTGGGTAATTATCTATCATTTTATTTTGTTACCTATTCCTTCTGCCTCTATTTTTCTTGTTTCTTTAAAGTAATTTGGATAAAAGCTTTATACAAAAGACATATCTCTGAATCCATATACTCTCTCAGCCAGCTTTTACTATATTATACTGGAGTGACACCCCTCTCCACACAAGGCTCACAAGAAATTAGACCATCTATCCTGGTTTTTAAATGTATTGAATAGTTAGGAAAGCAATGATTCCCAATCCTGGCCCAGTCATACCCTAGCCTCAGGGGATACTGAAAAATCCTACAAAATTCCATGACAATATTAATTGTAATTGATTTTAACTTTAAAAAAAATCTTTCCCTGAAAGTGGGAAATATGTCACAATAGGCCTTTGGCTAGGTTGTGGCAAAATCAAACAATGATAGGATTTGAAACTTCATAAAGCTTGGGAATCCAGAATAAAGAGTAGTGAGAACCTGACCTTCCAGAGATTTTAATTGTATTAACACCTGACAACCATCACAGAAAAATATTGGAGAAGGGGGAGGTGAGAAAGAGGGAAATCATTCTTGGACATCCGCTGAGTATATGTGTGTCTGTGTGTATGGATAGATGCATGTGTGTATATATAAACTGTGAGAATGTAACATTTGCCTGAATAAAATCAGCACAATAATGCCTAATAATACTACTTTATTTTTTCTTAATATCAGTTGTACCAAGGAATAACAACAATTGCTGGAAATGAGCCAGAATGTCTCTCTCTTTTTTTTAATTGCACATTAAAAAAAAACACCAAAGAATGAAATCATTCACAATGGAATCATTTGATGGGGCCACATTGCTGTCTTTTACTTATCATTCACCTTTTTTTAAGTACAAAATCAAAAACATATTGTGAGACATAGTGGGGATGGGCTATAACTGGCGCAAACTCTCTCCCTCACTCTGCTGAGGCTCAGCAATTACAGTAAACCTACAGTGCCAGCTTGAGACTGGCAAAGCAACTAGCATTGCACACACAAAACAAAATCATTGTTTGGGCTTTTGATTGATACCACTGAGAGCACTCTTCTACTTTTTTATTTATTTTTTAGGTTGAACTGTTTGGCGATATTTGTCCATTAGATGAGATGTCACCAAAAGTCAATAGGGAAAAAAGAGAAAAAGAGAGAAAAGACCACTTTATTTAATTTCATTTTCACCCTAAGATTCCTCTGTCATGGGGTATATTCTATGAATGGATGGCGCGTAGGACCGCTAATAATAAAATCTACCAACTGTGCCAACACAAGTGTGAGAAAAGCATGAGGAAATTACTGCTGATAAGAGGGATTCTCCCATACCTGGAGCTGCATACCCCCTTCCAAGAAAGCTTATTTACTTGCTTATTTGCCTGAAAAGAACTTCTAAAAAACAAACACCCCAACCTCTTCATCTTTTGAATTTACTATTTCTGTGAGAAATGCAACTCATAAATTCCATCTGTTGGGATATTTGAGAATTAAACTGGACAAATCTATGAAAGCAGATTTTAAGAGCAATTTTTCATTGACCAGGAAAGAGCTCTAGAGCAAAGAGACCTTTTCCTATTCTGATACACATATTATAAAATAGTAGAGAGACAAACAATTCAAGCAAGATTACAAAGAGAGCTAACCTAACTCATTTGAGCTCATACAAGTTTTCTCAAATAAGATTAGAGTCAATGAATATTCTGCATTCCAAAGAACATTCTAACTAGGCTCATGCTTCTTGGTAGATTTTTTTTTTTTTAACTAGACCTGTGATTTCAACAATGCAGGGAGCTCCCATAAGGAACTTCCTCTATTTTTCTGAGGTCTAATCTTAGAGAATTGCTTGGGGACTAAAGGTTAAGTGATTTGGCCAGGGTCACACAGCTAGTATGAATCAGAGGAAGAACTTAAATCCAGTTCTTCCTAACTCCAAGGCCAGCTCTCTTCCCATATGCCATTCTGCCTCTCACTCTGGCTAATTGAAAGGATATTCTTAATGCCAATCTGACTTCTTCCTGACACTCAGAATATCTTTGCTACCATTCATCAGTATGAATATAACCTAAGAGAAATCTTTCAGGAAAAATTCACATAATTCATTCCAAAGTTCATTATCTATGGACTCAAATCTAAACTCCGCAACCTACATTTAAAACTTTACATCAATCATCATCATCCTCAAATCTCCATATATATCAATTACTGGAATGATAGATTATAGTGAAATCTCTACAATTTATCCTTAGGGAACAGGTTCAAATCTGGTTCCAAAAAAAAAAAAAAAAAAAAAAAAAAAAACCTGGTTCAAAAGACCCTAGCTGTCTTTTTTTTCCAGCCTTGGGCTCTGGTGGTTCATACGATGACAGATGATATCACCAGAAGGAACCAAGAAATCATGACTAAGGATTATGAATTCTTGAGAAAGAAACTAAAATTGATGTTGTCTGCATTCTGGCCATCATCTTCATTTCCTCCCAAACCCCTTTTTCCAGAAGCCATGAATTCCTAAAACTATCCTGGGCTCTGAGAGGTGAGTTCTTATCTTGCCTGGAATTAGGCTGCCTCTATCCTTTGTCATCCACCATTTCTAAACCATGCTAAAAAGTGTGTTCCTCCTCTCCCCTTTAGTCATTGTCTTTACCCTCAATAGAATGCATGTTTCCTGTTTGTATTTCCATTCCTAGCACTTAATATGATCAGTCAAATTATCTACCCAAGCAATAGTTTCACCTCTGTTACAAATTGAAGATATATTTTTTTAAGTCTATCTTTTCATAAACCTCTAATGAAAGAAAGAAAGAAAGAAAGAAAGAAAGAAAGAAAGAAAGAAAGAAAGAAAGAAAGGAAGGAAGGAAGGAAGGAAGGAAGGAAGGAAGGAAGGAAGGAAGGAAGAAAAGGAGGAAGGAGGGAGGAAGGAGGGAGGGAGGGAGGGAAGAAGGAAGGGAGGGATGGAGGGAGGGAGGAAGGAAGGAAAGAAGAAAAAAGGAAGGAAAGAAGAAAGAAAGAAAAAAAGAAAAGAAAGAAGAAGGAAAGAAAGGAAGAAAGAAAAAGAAAAGAAGAAGGAAAGAAAGAAAAAAGAAAAGAAGAAAGAAGGAAGGAAGAAAGAAAGAAGAAAGAAAAAAGGAAAGAAGAAAGAAAGAAGGAAGGAAAGAAAGAAGGAAAGAAAGAAAGAAAGAAAAAAGAAAAAAGAAAGAAAGAAGAAGGAAGGAAAAAAAGAAAGAAAAAAGGAAGAAAGAAAGAAAGAAAGAAAGAAAGAAAGAAAGAAAGAAAGAAAGAAAAAGAAAAGAAAAGAAAGAAGAAAGAAGGAAAGAAAGAAGAAGAAGGAAGGAAGGAAGAAAAAAGGAAGGAAGAAGAAGGAAGAAGGAAGAAAGGAAGAAAGAAGAAAGAAAGAAAGAAAGAAGGAAGAAGAAAGAAAAGAAAGAAACAAAGAAACAAAGAAAAGAAAGAAGAAAGAAGGAAAGAAAGAAAGAAAAGAAAGAAAGAAAGAAAGAAAGAAGAAAAAAAGAAAGAAAAAAGAAAGAAAGAAAGAAAGAAAAAAGAAAGAAAAAGAAAAAAAGGAAGAAAGAAAGAAAAAGAAAAGAAGAAAGAAGGAAGGAAGAAAAGGAAGAAGAAGAAAGGAAGGAAGGAAGAAAGAAAGAAGGAAGAAAGGAAGGAAGAAGAAGAAAGAAAGAAGAAAGAAACAAAGAAAAGAAAGAAAGAAAAAAGGAAGAAAGAAGGAAGAAAGAAAGAAAAAAGAAAGAAAAAAGAAAGAAAGAAAGAAAGAAAGAAAGAAAGAAAGAAAGAAAGAGAAAGAAAGAAAGAAACAAGAAAGAAAGAAGAAAGAAAGAAAGAAAGAAAGAAAGAAAAAAGAAAGAAAGAAAAAAGAAAGAAAGAAAGAAAGAAAGAAAGAAAAAGCTAAAAATGAGATTTGGAGTTCTGGATTATGGCTTAAAATATAGGAATAATGAACTCTTGGTTAGGGGTGGATTATACCTAACAAAACTCAAAAGTATATATTTGCCTAGATTCCATGAATGTGATAAAAAGCACTTTATACTAAAATAACTTAATATATTGATAATCCTGATCACAGTCCTTCCACTTCGGCAAGTTTATTTTCTTTTTAGTACTCCATATTTTGTGTGCTTTTGTTTACTGACCTCATTCATCAACTTCCTGCTTGGAACGTCTCCTCTTTTCTCATCCTCAATTCACTTTATTTTTATTCACAATTTATTCCTCACTTCAATGCCTGTTATAAATTTCATGTTCTCTATCTAATAAGATTGCTCTGACAAATTAGCCCCTGATGATCACTCCATCTCTTCATGCAGAATGTAAGTTTCTTGAGGACAGAGAACATATTTCTATGTCTTTAACATTCCTCATAGCACTTGGTACAGTGGGTACATCTAAATCATACTATAAGTATTTGAATTTTTTTCTTAATATACAAATTGTTGAATGATTAAGTAAAAAAAAATACACATATCATGAGCACAACATACTCCCATGACAGTGAGGTAGTACAGTAGATAGAGTGCTAGACCTGGAATCAGTCAGGAAGATTTGAATTCAAATTTAGTCTCGTATACTGACTAGCTGTGTGATCTCAGGCAAGTTACTTAACTTCTGTCTGCCTCGGTTTCCCCAACTGCAAATTAAAAATAATAATGGCACTATCTCCCAACGTTATTTTGGGGATCAAATGTGATATTTGTAAAAACACTTAATATACTATTTGGCAGGTAGTTAATAAATGCTTATTTCCTTCTTCCAGCAGAAAAATTTGTCTTTTTTTTCTAAATATTCAGTTTAGTCATTTCCAGTTCTCTGTGATCTTATTTGGGGTTTTCTTGGCAAAGATAGTGGAGTGATTTGTCATTTCCTTCTCCAGCTCATTTTACAGATGAGGAAACTAAGACAAACAGGGTTAAGTGGCTTGCCCAGGGTCACACAGCTAGTAAATGTCTGAGGACCAATTTGAACTCATGAAGATCAGTCTTCCTGAGTCGAAGCCCAATGTTCACTGTACCATCTAGATATCCTATTTCCTAAATATAGAAAAGGTTATTATTCATAATTGCCATGATAAAACTTCACAAAAATATAGAAACCTGAGAGATATTGTTAGTGATTTGATCACATTCTTATCACTAGTTTTGACCATTGTCAGGTAGATAATACAAATATCTCCATTTTACAGATCAGGAGACTGAGTTCATGGAGGCTAGATGACTTGCCCTGGGTCACATAGTTCATAAGTGGTGGAATTGAAGCTCAAAATGTTTCATATTCCAAGTGCAATGTTCTGTCTACATTATGTCATGCTGGTTCTATATCATGAGTTTTGAACACAAAAGAAATAAAACAAATGGGCATACATGGCAATTCAAACGTGTTGATGCAGTTTTAATTGTTCAATAACTTAAATAGTTTAGAATCTGAACTAAGTCATTTGGAACAACCTATATAACAAATAGTATCTACTTACTGGTTGAGATAGACTTGCTATCTCAACAAGAAAGGAAAGTACTATGGAGGGAATATGAACTTTGGGTTATTTGAGATATGAGGGAAAGAGAATTTAGTCATTTTCATAATTAGTCACAACATACTAAAAATGTTTGGGGGAAGAAGGAGAACAGATTAAAAAATTATTTGGGAATTATCCAGCATGGTGGTCTATGCCCACAAGCCATGCTATTGGGGGAGGCTAAAATTGGTAGATCACTTGGGCATCTCCTGTTGTAAGAGCAGTAGTAAAACTGAGTTAGAACACAGTATTTGATAAGGAAGAGCTAAAGAACAAGAATAAGATCTTGTTCCAAAGAATAAGGAAGAAAAGGAGGAGAAGGGATCCCAATTGGAATCAGGCTCTATCATAGCTAGCTGGTGGTTTTGATTTGCATTCCCGAAGTTCCAGGGCCTACATGCAATTCTTCCCAATAGTGGTGCATAATTACACTTACAACATGGACCAGAAAGCTTGCTACTCTCTCTCTTTAATATTTCTACATCCCTATCAACTACCCCTTCTTTCACTGCTGACTTTGCTAGAATTTGTAAGTGATTCGGTCAATTCCTTTTCTCGAGCTGACAGCCTGCATCTTCAGTCACCAGTCATCAGCTATATTCCTTACAACAGATTGAGCTATTTAACCACACAAGTTCTTGTCTCCAACACAAACTCTTCTTTTCTTGGTTGAGTTATAACACATACTTTTTTCATCAGTCTCTAAAAAAAAGCAACAAAGCCTCCATTCTTGCACACAAACTCAAAAATCTAGGATAATTCCAACATATAACATCTATTTAAGCTTTCAGTATTTTCTTGCAATAACCTAAATGCCTATGGCATCTCTTAATTTCTGATATAAACTCTTCCAATTTTAACTGTAAAAATAGTCTCTCTTGATATTTGATCAACAAATTACCTAAAACACATTTTAGTTGAAAAGCCCTGGCAATACAACTGCCTAAATTTTCATTGTTTGTTCTCCTATTACATAATTTCAACATGCCTCTAGTTAGTTATACCTTCAGTATCCAGTCATTTAGCATATATAATCTCTATGGACTAGATATTCAAATTACATAAAACTTTAACCAATGTCTTTTGGTCTCATGCATTATTTTTCTGCTTAACTAATAAATCATTTGCCCATTATTGTTCAAATTAGTCAAGTGGGCAGCTGGAATTATGAAGACGACTCCAAATGCAGCCTCAAACATTCACTAGCTATGTGGCCTGGGCAAGTCATTTTACTTTTTTCCCTAATCCACTGGAGAACACAATGACGAACCATTCATATCATTGCCAAGAAAACCCCATACAGGGTCATAGAATTGGATACTACTGAGCCACTGAACATCAGACCTCATTTTTATTTGCAACTAAGTGTACAATAGATAAGAGTGCTGGGCCTGGAGTCTGAAAGACTCATTTTCCTGAGTTTACATCTGGCCTCAGTCACTGTATGATCTTGGACAAATCACTTAACTCTGTTTTGCCTCAGTTTCCTCACCTGTAAAAAAAGTTGGAGAAAGAAATGGCAAATTTCCTCCAAAAAATGGGGGGGGGGACAACAAAAGCCCATAATAAAGTCAATTGCTGAAAAGATCATTTGATTTAAAAAGTAAAGGAACTGTTCCTTGCTTAAACACTACCCACACATAGTCTTAAGAAGTACTCTTCAATTTATATGAATTGATGCAAAGGAAAGTGAGCAGAACCAGAAGAACATTCTCCACTGTAACATCAATATTGTAATGATGGTCAACTATTAAACACTTAGCCACTCTTTTCAAGACAATGATCCAGGACATTTCCAAAGGACCTATGATGAAAAAATGCTGTCTACCTCCAGAAACAGAACTGATGAACTCTGGATGCAAATTGAAGCCTATTTTTTAAAACTTATTTTTAGGGGAGGTTTTTGTATGTTTTTCTTTTATAACAAGGCTAACATGGAAATGTGTATGACTTCCTATGTATAGCTGATATATTGCTTGTTTGTCTTCTAAAAGGGTGGAGGAGGGGCAAGAGAGAATTTTAAACAATTTTTAATGAATGTTTGAAAAAAACTTTCACATGTAAATGGTAAATATTTAGTGAAATGCATACCCACATGTGTTTTTATATACATGCATATACCTTCAGATATCTCCCTTTTTTGCCCTATGCTCCTTTTTTTCTTCCTCACAAAGACAAAGTAAACTCATAATCAAGGTAGGAAATGCTTACTCTTCAAATACTGATTCTCACCAGCCTGTTTGTCTTTAGTCTTTTGAAACAAGCCTGTGGGAAGGAAGTCAGTGAAGGTATTATAATGTCTAAACAAAATAACTCAAGACAATTCCCTGGAAGGAGAACAGTAGCTTAACACTGCAGTAAGGTTAAGAGACAATGTAACTCTTTTCTCATACAATACAAGATCAATTTAGAATTTAAAAATTAAAGTGCAGTGACTTCTCAAAGTTACTTTCCAAGAAAAAAGTCAAAACATGTTTACCAGCAACTGGAAGTAGATTCCTGTATCAGCTATGTAATTCCCTACCATTTCCTCCCTTTGGAGGAAAAAACCAACAAAAGAACTGAAACATTTCACCTAAGGATCAAAGGTGTCAACCTGTTGGCTCATGATATTTAAAAGCTATGGTTAAGAATTCTCAAGCTATTTTTACATATTTTCTTTTGTCTTAAATTCGTTGGGAGGGGGGAATTAACAAAGATCAAAAATAAAATTGAATCAAAGCAGGGAAACAATAGAAAGAAGCTCAGAATTTATCATGTACAAACAGTAAGATAGCCTTCCCAGCATATACAACCATGATCTAGTTTAGGTAGCTAAAGTATATGATTCATTGGCTGTCTTCAGGATTCAACAATTTAAAAAGTATGAAAGTTAGAGCAATCAGGAGCAAGTAGAGAGAAAGACAAAAGATTTTAAAAGGATAGGTAAATGAAAAAAAGTAAGGGAATTAAGGTAAGAGAGACAGACAAAGACACAGAGAGAGGCAGAGACAGAGACAGAACAGACATAGAGAACACAGAGACAGAGAGAGAGATACAGATAGAGGGAGATACAGAGAGACAGAGTGACAGAGACACAGAGAGAGAAAGAGAGACAGAGACAGAGACAGAGATAGGTGTTAGTGTTGATCGTACAAGGCTTGAAATCAAAGGATCTTCATTCAAATCCCAGAAAGGTTAGAACCTTTCCTAGTTCTGTGATTATGGAAAAGTAACTTCTCAGTATCTCTTTTTCCTCACCTGTAAAATGGGAATAATATCCATATATTACATATATATATATACAAGCTACTTTACAGTTTAAGAAAGCATTTTATAAAACTCAAACCACTATATATTCAAGTGTGTAAAGACTGCTGATCCATTACTACCTATTAATAACAAAAGCTGATGTTCATCAGCTCACTGATCCTCAAAGCACTCTTGCACAGTAGGTTATTGTTACATGAATTATTATATCAATGCCCCCTCTAACCAATCAGATGCTAGTTTTGTCAATTCTGCCTCCCCAATATCTCTTGTACTCATCCTTATCTACTCACATGGCCAACATTCCCACTCAAGCTTTCCTCCTATCTTACCTGGACTGTAGCTACAATCTCCTAATGGTTGTCCCCCTTTCTGACTCTTTTCCCCTTCCAATCCTATTTCGAAAAAGCAATCAGAACAACCTAAAGTATAGGTCTCACCATGTCATTACCTTGCTCACAAAGCTTCTCAAAGACAAAATATAAACTTGTTACCTTGGTATTTTGACTGATTCCACATTGCTCTTCACACTTGTTACATTAAAGCTAAGTCAATAAATTACCAATTGATTATTAAGTTCCTACTATGTGCCATAAAGTGCAACTGTTACAAAGAGGCACTGAGGATATAAAGACAAAAGAAACCTAGTATTTGCCTTCAGGGAGCTTACATCCTACTTGGGAGGGAGGAGGAATACAATAACATGATATTTAAAAAACTTAAAAACAAACTATATTAAAATATGACAAAATAATTACATGGTTGAAGATGGAGACAACTGGGGAGATAAAAATCTTGCCTCTTAAAGGAAGTCCCATTTGAACAGAGTTATAAAGGCAGCTGGAGGGTCTAAAAATTAAAAGAAAGGCAAATGAGTGTTTTAGATTTGTGGAACAGCCAATGTAAAATAGAAAAGCTAGAAACGGAGTGGAGTCCATGGGAAATAAGAATTAGGCCAATCTGAACTGTAGTGTGCCTAAGCGAGAGTAATGTGTGCATTCAGCCTGGAAAGCTAAGCTGGAATCAGATTCTGAAGGACCTTAAATGCCAAGCAGAGGAGTGTATATTTTATCCTGGAGGCAATAAGGAGTTACCGAAGTTTGGGGGAAAGGGAGTGAAAATGAGCCAGGAAAAAAACTATGAGGACGTGAAGGGGGGAATTATAGTACAAGAAGAGAAAAGGGGAAAAGCTATTATTTAGGAGATAAAATTACAAAGCTTGGCAACTTAATGGATGAGGATTGGTGAGATGGGTTTTGAAGAAATGGTGAAAGGAAAAGGGAAGATGAGTCCTAGTTTTCAAACCTAAGTTATTAAAAGATTTAGAGGAATAGATAAATTGTAATATTTGTTGTTCTCTAAATTTGACATTCCGTTTCTTATTTTTTTTTGGCCTTTTCACAGATTGTGTCCATTCATAGAATGTAATTCCCAATCCCAGAAATAAGAAATATCTACCTTCATCCCTCACTTTTCCCTCTCCAAACCTTTGACTTTATTCAGAGAACATCTCAGGTGTTCTCTGAATTTTTTTTAATGATCCTATAATTTGTAGGGATAGTTTATATTATATAGTTTGCTGTTCTCAAATTATATCATATTAATGATTTAATTATTTAAATAATTATTTAATTAATGTTGTGTACACTAGGGGAAAGCAGCTTCTTAGAGGTTAAGGATGATCTTTCTTTTTCTTTTTTTCTTTTTTTTTTTTTTTTTTTTTGCATCCCAAATCTAACACAGTAATTTAAACAAAACAAAAATTTAACAATAGTTTATTGAATTGAAGGAAACAGAATCCAAATTTTTCAGAAAGGGAAACAGTTCCTATCTATGCTAATACATAACACATAAATTTATCAGAATACCTTCCAGAGTGTAGAGTTCTGAGTGAAGACAGGTAAATTTTGGTTGTGATTTAAGATGAAAGGTGCAGAGATTGGAAGAATTACCCGGGGACTTATCAAGATACCCCCTGGACTTCTAGAAAACAACATAAGAACAACGAATGTGTCCTGCAGTGGGAGGTGGGCAAATGGAGCACATAAAATAGAGGAGTGTTCATAGAATTATTGAATAATAATTTTGAAATGTATTAACTACCCAATTTAATTCTATAAGCAATCATTAGGTACCTACTACCTAGTAAGAACTAGTACTACAAAGAATTAAATAAAAAAATGTTTTGATCTCAGGTAGTTTCCTTTCTACTAAGGGAAACACAAACAAGCAAAAATTTATACAAAACTCCTACAGGGGGTGAGGGGCTGAGACTGACAAGGAAAACATTTGTTCTTGCATCTATTTTTCCATGGGTTAATCCCCTGAGATTGGTTCTTTGATAGAAGACTCTCCTAACTCTGAGCTCTTGCTAGCTTTAACAACTTAATATTTAATATAATTAATTTCAGGGAAGTCATATTAAGTATACTTTCCTAGAGGACTGATCCCCATCATATCACACAGTTACTTTTAGAGATCAGGTTTTACAAACTATGCAGAGCAATGACTGAATTTAGGAAAACCCTCCCACCCACTAAGGTGGGTGCAAGATATAAAGTGTTGTATTATTCTACATTGGGATTTTGTACCCAATAAGAACACCCAGTTATGAAAGGTCTGATCCCACACAAAGGAATAGTGATTTGATGAGTTTCTGTGAAATATAGTAAAGGCAACATTAAGAGGCTTTAACTTTCTGTTGTGGATTTTTTGGGTAGATGGAAGGTAGAGGACAAAGTATTCAAAAATATCAGTGGCTATAATGAGTAGACTGCATGGAACCAAAGGGCCTTTCTGAATTCCTTGAATAGATATCCTCAATCTTCTTCTTTTAAAATCTAGAGCATTCTTCTAGATTTATTTCAGACTAACTCCCAGAGGAAGCTTTTCCTGAGCCCCTTAAATGTTAGTCTCTCTTCCTATTCAAATTATCTTGTATTTGCTTAACATTTACTATATATTGTATATACTGGGTAAAATGTAAATCGTTTTACCTAGGGCCATTTTTGTGTGTCCATCTTGTTCTGAAATTTTTTCAAGGAATAAAATTTTATAATTTCTCTTGGTATCCTGTTTAATAGCCTGTTAAATAGCCTGTTACTCCACAGTCTTTTCCTTCCCTCTAAGTTCTTTTCTAGTCTCCAATAAATATAGAAAATGCAGATTTGCAATTTAACAGGGATCATCTAGAAACAAGGTTTTAACCCAAAGAAGTGACTCTAATGGTGGTCTTTTCAGGCATCAAGACAAGGGAAAATTTTCCAAGTGCTATTGTCATTCAGGCCTCTTGTAATCATAATACGGAAATAATTTCCTATAGCTAGTTGTTGCCTGCATATCTATCCGTCTTGTGTTATAGATAAGTTTAGAAAATTGCTACTTTCTCCCTATCCTTGAGCAAAGTAGATTTTTGTCTGGATTAAATATTCATCCCAACACCCATCTAAGCCTTTCCTTTTTAGATAACTGTCATTGTTATTTTCAAAGTTCCAGGAAGGCATTGATACTGCTAAATAACACGGCCCAAAGAGACAAGTCAAATAACTATTTATTTAACTGTATTTATGAAAGTAAGTAGCCCAGTGCTGTTCCTTTAGGATCAAGCTAGGACTAATACATAGTTCTTGGGACCTTTCATTGATTTCCAATGGTAGTAGTCATATATAGGTTCCACATCAAGCCATGAACATCTTAGTTATCTCAGGTGGGCTTAAGAATTCTTTTCACTGTTCAATGAGACTGAGGACAAATTTCAATGCAGAAGCTCTTTCATCAGAAACTTAGAGCAATAATGCCCTATATTAGGAAGAAAGTACACAAAATAGAAATCATTCTCTTTAAAATTATTGATTCACATTGCACCTAGAAATAGGACTATGAGGAGTGAATGTGGATTACAACATAATATTTTCACCTTTGTTGTTGTTTGTTTGCTTTTTTCCCCTCATTTTTTTTTCCTTTTTGATCTTATTTTTCTTGTGCAGCATAAGTGTGGAAATGTGTTTAGAAGAACTGCACATGTTTAACTTATATTGGATTACTTGCTGTCTAGGAGAGTAGGGTGGGGGAAGGGAGGGAAAAAATTTGGAAAACAATGTTTTACAAGGGTGAATGTTGAAAACTATCTTTGCATGTATTTTAAAAATAAAAAGCTATTATTTAAAAAAGGAAAAGAGAATTTTTGATTCACAGAATTATAAACTATAGATTGGGAAAATACCAATATGTAATCTAGGTCCTGCTTCTCAAACTGTGGTTCATGATCCCATATGAAGTCTCATAACTAAATAGGGAGATCACAAAATTATGATTTATTTCCAGCAAATGTTTGATTTGTATGCCTATTTTATATGCTTATATGCCCAGGGTTATGTAAAATTTCTTGGGCAAAAATGGGTCATGAGTAGAAAAAGTTTAAGAAGCTCTGGGTAGGCCAACCCCTCTCATCAACCCATCCATTCAAAAATCAGTAATCAAAAAACTTACTGTGTGCCAAATACTTTGCTAAGTACTAAGGATAAATGTATATATGTATGTATGTATGTGTAAATAGAATACATATGTGTATATATATTTCTAAAAGTTAAAAACAAACAAAAATATTATGTATTGTCCTCAAGAAGCTTATGCTCTCATATTATAGATGAGAAATTGAGTCTTAGAAAGCATAAGTAAATTTCCCAAAATCCCAAGTAAAAAGCCATTATAGATTTTCACAAAATTTCAGTGTTGAACGAGAATTCAGAGGTCTTCTAGTCCAAACTGTACTTGTATAGAAAGCCCCTTTACAATTTCCACCAATATGATTTTATCCAGTCTTCCCTTAAAGACATTTATTGGTAAGGAATCCCTTGCTTCCAATTAGGAATGACTTCTTTCTCAGAGCCTTAAACTGCCTTTGCAGCTTCCACTCATTGCTTCTAGTTGCTTTTTCTGAAGCCAAACAGAATAAGTCTAAATCCTTCTCCACATGACAGCCCTTCCAGGACCTAAAGACAGCCATCAGGTCCCCACGAAGTCATTCTTGCTCCAAAACCAAACATCCCCACTTCCTGCAACTAATTCTCCCATAGAATGCTCTCAAGTCCAGCCACTATTCTGGATGCCTTCTTCTAGATGCCTTCCAGTACATCAATGTCTTTCCTAAAATTATTCATTTTATTTGACTTCCTGATAAAGCTTCCCACCACTCCTCTTCCCTCATTGACCTTAAAAGGGAAAAAAAAAAAAAAACCCACAGCTATGCACCAGAATTACTGAGAAAGAACAGAAATCAAAATGTACTCTTCCCAGGCTTGCCTTGAAGTATATTGCCTTTGGAACTCTTGCTACCTTCAGTTCCAACTCCAAGGTCTTACTGCTCCCTTTTCCTCCTTTTCCTGATAGCTAAGTGAAACCTGCCTAGATAACTGGCTAAAGTCTATAAAGTTCTTTCCCAACCTTTGTCTTATGTATCTATATTTTTTCTTTTTTCTTCCCTCCTTCACTCCCCCACTCCTGTCCTCATGTCTTTGGTTTCTCCATGAGGGAAAAAATTTGCCTATAAACAAATGATGTTTTGCTTTGCTTTACATTGACACAGAAGGACCCTGAAGCTGCACATATGTATCCAATGGAAAAATTTAACTTCCGAAATTTCACTTTGCCAGTTTTGTAGTCCATAACCAATGCCATCCTTCAGATCACCTTCATGTAAACACTTTCTTAAAGGCAAGTTTGCATATTCAGAGTTCAGGGTAGGTGCCAAAACTGGATAGAAATGTTTCTAATTGTTTTTTTTCTGCAATCGCAGATGTTGCCAAAACATCATTTATTAGAGCAATTCTCACTCCTTGTCTCTCTTTGTTCACCACATCTTGAAAAACTTGCAAAAATCAGCTGAATGTAAAACAATGAAGAAACATTTCAGAGTCAGCAGCGATGCCACAGAATATGATACTAAAAACACGATTCCCTGATTATTCCAGCTGATAGTTACAAAAGTATTGGGAGATTTTTGTTGTTGTTGTTCAAATCAGCATTCCCTTCCAAACATTTCCTTCCTATTTTCAGATGCTACATCAACTATTCTTGCATTCCTCCAAACAGGCCCTTCCTTCAATCTAGTGCAGCACTAAACTCGATGGGATGTGAAAGGAAAAGCAAAGGAAAGCCTAAAAGGAGAAGGCTTGTAAGTTTATGTGTAGTAACTAGGCAGCCGTATCCTTCTGCTTTCCCCTGAAAAATCAAGTATCACCTTATCATTTCCTCACCAAGATTAACTCCTGCTTCCTGAAGAGCATTTCTGAGGTAGAAAGCAGAGGTGGTGAAAAAAAAAGGGAGGGGGAAGCTGAAAAGTCCAATCTGTCAAGCTCCATTTTAGAAGAAAGGAAAACTGAAAAGTGAACGTATTTAACATGAGCTATTTCCTGCACTCAGGAGGGAAGAAAGCATGCTCCTAACTGTGTGCATGAGGAGATCTGCAGTAGTGTTATCTCTGACCTGCAGCTTAGCCCTAGTGTCTCAGCTGCCAAAAAGCTCCTATTCAACGTTATGCTGAGTTCATCAGTGCTCCACGTGTCAGGAGCCTAACAGGAAAAAGCAGGACAGACAGTCACTCTATTCAACTGCCTGGGGACCCCATGACAACTAAAATCCCCTTGCAGACTGTCCATATCAACCTACGGCAGGTCAGAACACACAACCCCCTCCAGAACCACAAGCACAGGCCCACACCCTTTCCCCTTGTCAACATTGTCACTTTTAAACAGAACATCTCGTCTTATCACAAAACCTGAAGTAAGTAGGACAATTAAGATGGATTGCAAAGCCTGCTTCTGCTTTACAATTAACAATCACTTGGCAGCGGGTCCCACGCAACTGTTGGGTGGTATGGCAAGAACTTTATCCCCGCTTAGTTCTGCATTAGCATATTTAGTAGGCTGCAAGACATAATTCCTAAGATACGAACATATTTTTGTCTTTAAACAAATCTGCAATTAAGCTATAACATGCACACGCCAGTGCACCAGGCCAACAACGTGCAATACAAGGGTGGGGTCAAAGGAGGGGATGGGGAGCCAGGGTGGGGGAGGACACTGGGGCAAAATCGTGCCTTCCATTCTCAGGTGCCACTTATCTGATAATAACCAGACTAAGACTCTGCTTCAAACATCACAGGTCAGCCACAAAGCTGTAGATGTTCTAGCCTGTGACAAAATTTAGCCAGCTTGGTAGTGAATCACCATGCTGGCATCAGGTGATTGTGTTGTAATAGCAAAATGCCTAGAAATCCTTTAAGAAAGAAAGAAAAAAAGGGGGGAAAAAAGACTGCAATGACCCAGTGGTTACTTAGAAAAATGGACTTTTTTCACAGAAAGCCTTTCTTGATGCTCAATCTCTTCATAATAAAAGAAGCTGATAGCATCACAAAGGCATTCTATTCTACAAATGTGAGGTCTCTTCCTCAAACTTTCTATTATTTTCTGCTACTTTACCACACATCTGCCAAATTGATGAAAAGCCATGGGGGAGTACTTTATTGCTAGTTATTTAGACTGAGCTAACTTTACTAGCCAAGAGACAATCAGAAAGCCACCATACCTTAGCTTCTCTGGAGTGTTTATTGTACGCAGTCAGCCCTATAATCCAATGGGGGTGGGGGGATGGCAATGGGGGAAAACAAAGGCAGATCTTTCTGTGATAGCCAGGACATTGTCTTTCTTGACATCTGGTTTGCTGGTAGGCAGGATATCCTGCCAAATGTAAGAACTGTGTGACCCACCTTGTGACTAACACACATCCCTGAGTGTTTAAGAGATATAACACAAATAGGTGAAGGAGGAGCTGTCTGACTGGAAAATACAAATACCTGTCCGGTAAGAGAAAGCCTGCATATACCAAGTTTAGGTGAGTAGCTCCCTGATTGGATAAAGGAAAGCATATGAGAGTAACAAATGCAATTTAGCATACAAAGCCTTTCCTCATCAAACCAGAAGAGTAACGGATTAAACCACCTGGCAATCTTGGCAGGCAAAAAGAAAATCTTAGCTGTGACAAAACAAAACAGGTGTACAGGTATAAAACTTTTGCTTTTCAATAATACCCCTCTCTTCACTGGAATGCTTTGACAGGTGCAGAAGTTCAAGTTACAATGTGGAAGTGGCAAATAAATACACAGCATTAGTGTCTGACGTGCTTGCTGAGCAACCCGGGATGTTAATAACTGGCAAGGTACACTAATCTCTGATTGCAACATTTGGTTTACCTTAATCTGGAGGGACAGCTGTATTAAAGAGGGAATTATACTAATCAGTTCAAGGCCCTTGCATATAAAACTTCCCATTAGGCTTAAAGTACAACAGCTTATGTTCATTCTCTAGGAGCCCTACATCTGGTTCTGAATAAGGCTGCCTCTCATTTGCAAGGTACAAACTGAAAACAAGGGGGGGGGGGCTTGACAGTTGCTGGAGGATGGGTGATAGAAGAGTAAGCTACTAATTCTTTGAAATTTTTAACAGCACAAAACTAGCTTCAAGGCATCTTAATACCAAAAAAAGGGGAAAAAAAAGAAGAGGGGGGGAAGGCATGTGTTATCAACCCTAGGCCATTTTTTCCTGTTACCGGAGGTGACCAACATAAAATAAAATTGATGATGTCAGTCAAAAACAGCTAAGCACAAAGCTAGTCTTTGTTATCTTAAGTCAGAAGGTATGATAGGCCATGCCATATGGCTCTAATCCTCCTATATCTTCCATCACCTAACAGGAAACCTTCGTGTAGCATGACCTTATTTGGCTGGTCCCAGGTTAGGGCTGCCCAAAGGGGATTTTTCTGTTTCTGCTATATCCAAAGGTTTATGTTGATTTTTTTGAGCCCTGCAAACTATAAATCCGACTGATTACTCTGCACTCTTTTGCTTGACTGAGCCTTTACAATCAGACATCCCCGTTAACAATAAGCTCCTAATGAATCAAACATCTATGGCATTAGTTTCACCTAGCTGCCTCTTTCCCAAGCACTGCAGCTCTTTGTCAGACCTGGTTTGATGAGAAAAGCTAGTGACACTTGGTGCACCTATTGATAAACAATTCAGTAATGAGGGGCATAACAAAAATTACCTAAAACAGCCTGATTAAAAATGACAGGCAAAGACTTATACATGACTGCATAGTTAAGGTGACTCTTATAGGAATTGGGGAGCAGGTAGAGGGGAGTGGAAGAATTAGGTAGAATGGAATTTTCTTTTTTACCATAGAGTTTAGTTTTGATTATTTTAAAGCAGAGATTAAATCCATTCAATGAAAAATAAAAGTCTCCCTCAGGTTATAGGATGTGTTTGTACATGCTAGGAACTTGAGAATTCAGTGTGGTTGCCTTTATACTTCTGGAGATGAACTCCCTGCTATTTCTAATTAAACTTTCTGAATAGCCAAACTAATATCTAGACTTTCACTTTCTCTCCTTAAACGTGAGCTTAGTTATTAAGAAACTCAACAGTAGAAGCGCTACTAAACAAGATAAGTAAAGAAAAGGGCATTTCTAAGACAAAAAACAAAAAGCAAAAACTGAGAACAAAGTGGGAAAAAACCTTTGAGATTGTAGAATATCCTAAAGAGGGAAAACTACACCTTGAGAAAAACATGGAAATTCCTTTTATGGGGGTCATCCAAAAGACCTTTTGCAACTTGCAAACAAACTTTTGCAAAGGGGAGGCCAGGCACACATGAAAGCTTGATTCAAAGGCAGAAATGTGTGGGTTTCACATTGGTGTGGCAGCATGTTGGGAGGATTTCAATCAGTGCACAGATGCACTTGAAAATCAAATATGGACATGGGGAATGTTTTTGGAGATAGAAAATGAGTGCTGATGACATGTTTATACTTTGCAGATGGATCCAGTACAAAACCATTTTTTGTAAAGAAACAATATCCACCATTTGCTGCTTTTTGAGCAGCTACAAAATGGTGGCACAAAAAGCGAATAGACACACACACCACACTCCACCTGTTCCTTGATCTTGCAACTGTCCTCAATCCTGAATGTAATCATTCACTTCTGTGCTGTATTTTTCACGAATGCCATCCAAAGGGATTCAAAAAAGAAATGTAATACTCTCAAGCATTTGAAAGCTCCAGAAGTGACTTGAAAACTAGCATGCTTTAGGTTCAAAAGGAGGAAAGGAGAAATAATATAAAGAAACAAAGAAAGAATCACATCATTAAAAACACACCTAATTGGGAAACTCTTAAACTATGTCATTATATTAGTACTAAGATGGTTTTTGCCTATATTATCATTTCCTCTCATTACCCTTTGCTTGATCACTGATATCAGCTATGTTATATTTTAAAACCATCTGAACAAAATATGTACCAATCATGATAATTCCTTCAGCAGTTAGCACAGTGTTGGTTCTCCATATTTTTCTTTTTCTTTTTCATTTAGTTATAGTTATATGAATTACAACAGAATGTGTGATATATTCTTAAGGAAATAATATAAAGAACTGTGGAGAATGTTGTTGAAAAAAATGTTTTTAAGATAAGGAGTTGAAGGTGTTCTGGAGTTAACTCCAATTGGCTTTCAAAAACCAAACATTATATTTTCAGTGTAAGCCTTTTTTTATCTCAGAAATTGGCAAATACTATAAATTAGGGTTTGATTTGTTATTTTGTTGGTTATCTAGAATTAAGAAAGCGATGGAGAAAATGTTAATAATGCAAATTAAATTTAAGTGTGTTAAATATGCATTTTTTTTGACAAGCCAATAATTAAACATTTTCCAGCAAAGTCCCCCTCCCCAACCAAGGCAGGGCTTCTTAAACTTTTTCTACTCATGAGTCCTTTTTATTCAAGAAATTTTTATGTGACACCAGATATATAGGTATGCAAAATAGATGTATAGATCAAACATTTACTGACAATAAATCATAATTTTTCAACTCCCATATTCAGTTATAAGATCCCATATAGGGTCATGGACCACAGTTTAAGAAGTTGGGTGCTAAATAATGTTAATGGAAGATGTCCAAGATTTGATTTGTTGTTACTAATAAAGAAGCAATACTTCATAGTGAGTAGAGAAAGTTACTTGGAAGGTAGAAAAAATTATGTTCAAGTTTCACTTCTGAAACATAGACTATGTGATTTTGGGGAAATCACTTAACCATTCCGTGCTCAAGGCAACTCTTCAAGATTATGAGGAACAGAGAAGGTGCAAACTTGCATTGATTAAGAAGATTAAGTAGAAGTTTCCTATATTATGAAATCACAAGTCTAGTCCCTGTCCTCTTGATAGCATTAAGGCAAGAGAAAATTTTCCATTTCAGGAATGGAGAGATTGAATGTCAAATGGACACTAATCTGTCCATTTCTAGCAACAGAAAGAAAAATGAAATATTAGACATTAGATATCATGAATGCTTAGCCATAATAAAACAAATTTGGAAAAGTGCTCAGAGGTTGGGCTTAAGGAAAACATCAGCATATATAAAAATATAAAGTATTTTTTGGCTTCCAAAGATTGTCTTATAAAGTTATATTTACCACATAGCTACATTTGACACAAAATACTTTCTCTAAAACAAGTTCTTTCCTCTTAACTTACTTAGACATACTAAATAACAAAGCTAATTAATTGGCAGTCATCGAGTATTTTCTAAAGAATTAGAAGCTGAATGTGAGAAACTTCTGTCACCTATGATCAAATAACCAAAAGTTAGGTAGTAAAATCTTAAGCCTATTTACAAATGTCCAGGTATTTCTGGCATTTGGATCAAAGATAAATCTATAATTGTACATAAATTCTAGAATTCCAATACCTTATTATGATCATGAAACTAACTAAGCTTATGTTCACTTATCTAAATGAAATTTCTCTGTTATTTTACTGCTGAATTTGTCAAGAGTGTGAATCAGCTCCAAAAGTTTCAAAATTCATAATTATTCTGAATGAATAGTTATGTATGCATCTGTTTTTCATTAACCAAAAGTTTTAGTTCAACACCTAATATCTTTAACTCTAGAGAAAAGATTAGTCATTTATCCAGCTGTATATCCTCCCTCAAATTGTTACATCATCAAGAAAAACAATGTTCTTTTAAATAGAATACCTATTAAAAACTATGCCTTCATGGATTCTCAAATATGATTTAAAGAATCAAAACAGAGATCTAGGAACTATCTTTAAAACATGATAAACTAAAAAGAGTTCTGGATTTGGAGTCAGACAGCTTGTTTGAATCTTGATTCTGCCGCTTACTACTTGTGGGAACATGAAACAATAATCCTCATATTTATATAATGCAGTATTGCCAGAAAAATATTTTTCACATAACCAGGTAAAGAATTGATACCATACCCATCAGCTCCTAAGCTAGATGTCTGTGAATAGATTTTGCCAGGTCTATGAATTTGAATGAGAAAAAATTACATTTTTACTTTCATTAACCTTTAAAATTTAACAATTCATATAATTACTTTTTTAAAATTGTTCTAACAAAGGGTCCATGGGAAGTATCTTGCAAATATCTTATTCGTCATTGAGGCTTTGAATAATTGAGCCAAAGCAGAAAAAGGTGTGTGCAAATATGGAGGAAGGTTAGGTGAGGCTTTAGAAGACTGCCAAAGGAGTCCAAGACCAAAATAGTTAAGAACTCCTCTCCTAGATCTAGAGAATAGATGCCTTAGGTTGAGCTCTAATTAAGATTAATTTTAGAGGCCTCCTTCGTACTCTCCACACCAACTTATTGCCCAATAGTCTACTGTTATTTTTTCTTGGCTCGCTATAAGAACTGATCATAAAATCATAGCTCTAGAGTTCTATGGGACCTCAAAGGCCACTTGATTCAATCCCACCCATCTGAGAAGTGAGTAGACTAAGTCCTAGAGCTCTACTATACCTCTTCATTACAACCAAGGTGAACAGAGATGAAAATACCATTAATTATCTGCATTCCATTTAGGACCAGAGACCTAGAGATCAGATCTCTTGACATCAGCATCTAGTAGCTCCCTTAGTACATTTCCATCCATCTTAGCTCCAACTCCATCTGAGTGTATGTAGCTCTTCCTTTCCATTCCATCCATTGGATCTCTATTATATTATCAACAAACATCACTCCATCTCTAACATTTCCTCCAAATCTAACATGAACTCACAGAAACATGGATCTGTTAAAAAGATGCATCTTTGGCCATATTTTTACTCCTGGGTGTAGCTTCCTTGTCTGCCCAGACATTGGGCTAAAAGGAATGCTGGTCATATTCCTGATCTCTTCTTGTACTTTCCACACCCTCCTTCTGCTGCATTCACTGAACAATCTATCCTCCTTTGAAATCTATTCATCTGCCCATGTGACCTTATCTTTCTCCATCCCTAACTTCTTCCCTTATGCTTCTGAGGAATTTCAATATATGCAGTGGTTGCTCCCAAATACCCTGGTTCCTCATTTCATTTTCCTTCTAAACTCCCATTATCTGTCTCTTCCTTCCAATATGATGAGGATGATCATCCTTGATTTTACCATCATCAATAAGTTTTTTTATCAAACTCTAAAATTTCTCTCCCTCACTAAAAATAATGTCCTACATTTATATGATTCTCTTTGTCCTATTCTTTCTGAATCTACTTAGCTTCCTCATCATCACCTTCCATTTCTCTACCATACCTATTCTTCCAACCTATACATCAGTTCTCACCTTACTTTCTTCCCTTTGTAGTAATCTGTATCCTATAGTTAAACTGTTCAACTACATATCCCCCTTTACCTTTAAATCCTAAACCTGTTTATCCTACAATTGTCTATACTTTACCAAAATCTAACTTTTGTTTAATCCTATCATACTCCTTGTCTGTTTTCCATTACTACCTATAATACTCCATTAGAAGTCATACAACCATGCCAATTGCTTCCACTCATTTATTTAACCTCAACTAGGCATTCCCTAATGTATGATCCTCCTTTTATATTTCATTGAATGGTTTTTTTTAAACAAATTTCCCAAAGCAAAGCAACTAACTGTTGTTCCAAAGCTTTTCTATCCTCCAATATTCTATCCCTCAACTCCCTCTTCCCTCTCAGCAGAAGACACAGAAAAGAAATACTTTACTAAGAAAATAGAGGCTACTCCTTGTGAATGTCCTTTTGTCTCCTCCCCCCAAAAAAAATCCTTCTATATTTTCTTTTCCTTTATGCTGATCCATGAAAATGAGGTAGCTTTATTTCTTGTCAAGCCAAACTCTTGAGTTTATCCACTATCAGCACTTCTAGGAGATTACTTTTTCAAGTAATGCTTCTTATCCCCCATCTTCAAGGTCCTTCATAGATGGTTTCTAGTTAAGTGAAGGACTTTCTGTGAAGGAAGGATTAGAATTGTGTTTGGATCTAGAGAGTCAAACCAGAAAGAAGGGGTAGAAGCAAATTTAGACTTTATGTCAAGGGGGAAAAAAATCTCTTAGCAATTTGAGCTACCCAGGCCTTTTAAATTACTCTGTCAAATATGCAAGACAATACTTTCTTAAGAAATTATAGCATATCTTTATCTACCTGCAGAGTGCACTTAGCCAGCAAATACATAAACTGTGCCTTATGTTAGCCTATCCTAAAAGAGAAGTTTTGAATAACCCCTCACTGATCAGATCAATGTAATTTAGGAATTGAAATAGACTAGAATATTGATCAAAACAATAAAGTATGAAATCTGCTAGCTATGCCTTTATCATAGCCCCCACCCCATAGGGGAGTTTACTTTCTCAGGTCACTTCCAATTGCATTTATAAATGTAAAGATTTAGCTCAAATAGACACAGATCAAAAACTATTATTTGGAAACACTCATTTCCAAGATAAACTTAAATTCTACTCCTAAATCTTTGGGTATGGAAAAGAAGATGCCCATAGTTTGTAGAAGGAATATGTACTCTTCATGTCAAGCTTAAGAACTTAAAAATAATATGGGAAATCAGATAATATTGTGTGTGGCTTATACTCTCCATCTTAGACTCTGACATAAAAAAGGACTTTCCCAGATTACCAGCTCAAAGGAATTCACAAAATCCAGCAGTATCAACAATTCTGTATCTTTTGGATTCATCATATTCCTCCCAGTAACTGTCCCCTTTCCAGGCTCAAATGATTTCTTCATGGCACCAAATCTTCTAGCAGACACCATGATGCTCTTTCCTCAGTAACATTAGCCATTCTTCTTTTTTTTTTTTTTATTTTATTTAATAATAACTTTGTATTGACAGAATCCATGCCAGGATAATTTTTACACGACATTATCCCTTGCAATCACTTATGTTTTGTTTTTTCCCCTCCCTCTCTCCTCCCCCCCCCCCCAAGATGGCAAGCAGTCCTATATATGTTAAATATGTTGCAGTATATCCTAGATACAATACATATTGGTAAAAATAACTCGGGAAGAAAATCAAAAATGCAAATAGTTCACATTCATTTCCCAGTATTCCTTCTTTGGGTGTAGCTGTTTCTGTCCATCATTTCTCCAATGAAACTCAGTTAAGTCTCTTTGTCAGAGAAATCCACTTCCATCAGAATACATCCTCATACAATATCGTTGTCGAAGTGTATAATGATCTCCTGGTTCTGCTCATCTCACTTAGCATCAGTTCATGTAGGTCTCTCCAAGCCTCTCTGTATTCATCCTGCTGGTCATTCCTTACAGAGCAATAATATTCCATAACATTCATATACCACAATTTACCCAGCCATTCTCCAATTGATGGGCATCCATTCATTTTCCAGTTTCTAGCCACTACAAACAGGGCTGCTACAAACATTTTGGCACATACAAGTCCCCTTCCCTTTTTTAGTATCTCTTTGGGGTATAAGCCCAATAGAAACACTGCTGGATCAAAGGGTATGCACAGTTTGATAACTTTTTGGGCATAATTCCAGATCGCTCTCCAGAATGGCT
Source organism: Antechinus flavipes (assembly GCF_016432865.1). Lineage (NCBI taxonomy): Eukaryota > Metazoa > Chordata > Mammalia > Dasyuromorphia > Dasyuridae > Antechinus > Antechinus flavipes. The sequence continues at coordinate 372,482,407 of NC_067400.1, read as the reverse complement.
GGATTCGTTCACAACTCCACCAACAATGCATCAGTGTCCCCGTTTTCCCGCATCCCCTCCAACATTCATCATTATTTTTTCCTGTCATCTTAGCCAATCTGACAGGTGTGTAGTGATATCTCAGAGTTGTCTTAATTTGCATTTCTCTGATCAATAGTGATTTGGAACACTCTTTCATGTGAGTGGTAATAGTTTCAATTTCTTCATCTGAAAATTGTCTGTTCATATCCTTTGACCATTTATCAATTGGAGAATGACATTAGCCATTCTTCAATCCTTCTTCTCTAAGAAATTCAAGTTATAAGATCAAAGAAAGGAAAAGAATAAGCCAAATATATTACTGCAACATATAAATGATTTTTTCATCCTATCACATTACTTCCATCACACATTCAGGACAGGAGAGTTTTTTTCTGTCTTCATATCTGTCCTAGAGAACCTCAGGATAGTCTCATTTTCAGAAACTATAAAAATTGGTTGAATCTGCCTCCCATTATAGAAAATTTCCTGTGCCTTGGGAAAAGGCTGTGCATATCTTAAAACATTATATAAATGCTAGTTATTATTATTATTGTTGTTGTTGCTGTTGTTATTATATCCACTAAGATAAAAAAACAAAAGAATTCAATATTACATATATAAGGGGAATTTATTCTGTTAATAGTATAAAGGATACTATTAAAGGAAATATAAAGGAAGAAGCAAAAAGAATAAGGTTTAAAGAAAAGGCAAATCTCAATTGACCTTGAAAAATTAATGCCATTAATGCCATAATGTTATTTTAATCAAAGAACACCTTAGATATTAGAAAATATTGGCTCAGTAAGTAATGTTTCAATTACATTGGTAATATTTACATATCAGACATTATTAAATTGCAAATATGATTAATTTGAACAATTATTATAATGACTTTCAATTCTGGGGCCAAATCATTGTCTAGCTGATGAGTTTGTTTGTACAAATGTGACAGATGGAATAGCTTGCCAGGCTACCCATCTGCATTACACAGGCTTTGCAATAAATACTTGTCATCCACTTAGTTTTCCCTTATAGATTGCTAGGCTGATCTCTCTTTGAGATGGTCAGTGAGTTTTTTGTGTTAAATGTCAATAAATATTTGTGCTGATAATAAATTGGATTCCACTATTTGGTACTTCAAGTCTTTTATAACCTGGTTCTAAGCTATTTTTCTAGTCTCATTATTCATTTCTATCCTCCATGGAATTAATGGTGCAGCTAAGTAGGCTTTCTTGCTGTTCCTCAAATACAAAGCTCTATTTCCCATTTCTGTACCTATATACTGTCTGGCTCTACTCCATGCCTAGAGTACACTGCTTCCTTATCGCTCCTTCTCAGAACCTCTAATTTTCTTCAAAGTTCACCTTGACTTCCTTCTTCTACATTAAACTTCCTGATCTCCCTTTTGGCTGCTAGTTCTTCTTTCCAAAATTGTTAGATTTATCTTGTCTGTACACACACACACACACACACACACACACACACACACACACACCCCGAGGCACATGCGTACATATATATTACATATGATATTATGCACATATGTGGGCATGGGACTATTTAATTTTTGTCATTACATATCAGCACAAAATGCCCATTGATTGATTAACTGATTCCTTTTGCTTTCTTATATATTTATTTTGTTTTATATTGTTTTTTCTAATTTAGCTGCAAGTTTTGCTGATAGCATCCAAATCACTCATACAACAAAGTCATTAAAAAGTCATGAACTTTGATGTTGCTATTTCTCTTACCCAGTCCAGTCTGCCACTGGGAAATAAAGCTACATAAGTAAGGCACAATCCAGAAAATCAACCTTATCCAGATGATAGATCAATTTGTAGTGATCTGAAAGGGTCTATGAGGTTCTGTACTCTGGTAGACAAAAGGGAAGTTAGAGTTCTTTTTAAATAAATAATTCTATTATAAGCAGATCCCTAGCAATTCTTTTTTCTTTGCTAAAGTAATGGAAATTGAAGATATGCCCATCAGTTGAGGAAGAATTGTGGCATATTATTGTGATGGAGTATAATTGTGCTGTATGAAATGTCAAGGGGATGGTTTCAGAAAAACATATTAAGACCTCCATAAATTGATGCAAGGTGAAGTGAGAAAAACTAAGAGATCTGTGTGCACTGTATTAGCAATGGTGTAATGATGATCAACTGTGAAAAACTTGGCTACTCTGATCAATACAATGATCCAAGACAATTTCCAAAGGACTCATGATGAAAAAATGCTATTCACCTCCAGAGAAAAAACTGATGAACTCTGAATGTATCCTGAAGTATAATATAATTTTCTCATTATTTGGGGGTTTCTTTTGGTAACATGGCTAATATAGAAATATAGTTTACATTATTTCTCATGTCATATTGATTAGCTTCTCAGTGGGTTTAGGATGGATGGATGACAGGAAAAAATTGTGGAACTTAAAATTTTACAGGAAAAATGTTAAAAAGTACATGTTTTTTTTTTTTAATTACTGAGCTTCTATTATGGACTAGGAATTTTACTAGAAGGTGAAGACACCAGTGAAAATAATGAAATAGAAAAGTAGTAGTAGTAGTAGTAGTAGTAGTAGTAGTAGTAGTAGTAGTAGTAGTAGTAGTAGTAGTAGCAGTAGTAGTAAGAGCAAGGCACACAAGGATAAGAAGTCAAGAAGCAACAGAATAAGGTAAGAACAATTCCCTGCTTCTTTTGACATCAATCAAATGCTATGAAAGATCAAAGTGGATATTAGCACATTGAGTTACAAAATTATAAATGACAATTCTACTTTGCTATCCAAGGAATGAATAATTCAATAAGCCTATTCCCAAGTATACTAATACAAATGAATACAGTTCAAAGTAAGAATAAACATTACATAAAAATCATATCTGTTTGGTTCTTATGGTCTTTAACATGTGAGGCAAAACTTAACAATAACAACAAAAAACACTTTTATCTCTGGCCCACATCACTTTTTTTTTTGATTGACTAAATTTGAAGAGAAAGTTTGTAAGTTGTTATAAGTTTAATCTTCTATCAAATTGGATATAGATCAGTGCAAATAATAAATGACTCCATCCTAAGATGCTTCTGAGATGTTTTATTGTTTGAAAACATTTAGGAAATTGATTATTCTTCTTTTAAACTGGTACTCTAATTTCCTTGGTGTAGGGAGTTCCTAGTTAGTTACTTCCTCTGCCAAAGCAACACTTTTTCTGAAGTAAAAAAATTGCTTAGGGCTCTGATATGTTAAACAATTTGCCTTGGGTCCCACAGCCAATAGGACAGGACTCAAATTCAGGCCCGGCTCACTCTGGGATCAGCTTTCTATCCCCTACACTATGCTGCCTTACAGCTTCTGGCTGGTAATTTTATATTAATTAGTATCCATCTCAATCCAATTTAGCAAACATTTATTAAGCACCTGCTGCTGTCTAAGGCATCATGCTAAGTGCTGCAGATACAAAGATAAAAAGTAAGCAGTCTTTTTTTTAAAAAGGGGTTTATATTCTCCTGAAAGGATAGAATATATACACAGAGAAGCATTGAGGAGGGAAAGGACCATAATCCTGGCTGATGAAGGGAAGTCTTCACAGCAGAGGCAATACCTACTTGGCCCTTGAAGAAACATAAGGATTCTAAATTGTGGAGTTGGGAATAGAATTATAAACTCATAGATGCACTCATCAATGCAATACCTTTATTTTCCAGATAATGAAACTGTGGATCAGAGAGTTGAATATAATTGTCCAAGTCTGACAAGTCTGTAAATATCTGACTGGAAATTTGAACTGAGATCCTTTGTCCCTTTCTACTGTGTAATGCTATCTCTCCAGGAATATATTCCAGGCCAGGGAAAATATTTATATAAATATATTTAAGTGGGAAATAATCAGATTCTGGGAATGGATAGTAATCTAGTCTGGATGGAATGATGGTTTCTTGAAGGAGAGTTTGGACTGCTGTGGATGAGTTCATTTACTTTGACAATACACTTTCCAAGAATATACATATAGAAGATGAGATTGTCACCCAATTTGCCAAAGTTAGTTCAGTGTTTGAGAGGTTATTAAAGAAAGTATGGAAGGAAAGAGGTATTAGGCTGCCTACCAAACTGAAGGTCTGCAGAGCCTTCATGTTGATCTCACTATTGTATGCCTGTTAAACCTAGACAGTATACCAGAACCTTACCAAAAATAAAATCATTTCCACTTGATGTCATAGGAGGATTACCTGGCAAGATTACATGGGAGACACTGACACAGGACTGCCCAGCATGGTGTGCCCTCATCAGAGAAGGTGCTGCACTCTATGAGCAAAACAGAAGTGAATTAGCCCAGAAGAAACACAAGAAGTGCAAAACTAGAGAGTCCACCTGAAATATTCATAGGAACTATTTGTGTCCAACCTGTGGCAGAGCATTCCAAGGTCATATTGGCCTGATCAGCCACAATCAGACACACTAACTCTATTTTAACATACTGATAGTCTTTCGGTTCTCTTCAAGAACTAAAGAAGAACCAACCAACCAATTAATCTGGCATGATAAGGTACTGGACACTGAAGTCCTCTCTCCCTTGAACTGCCAAGTATTCAAATTACTACAGAGAATATAGCTTTGACGTTGTGATTTACATAGCCCAAATGCCTAAGGCTGACTTTTACTTAAAATACTTTTACAGCAGTCAGAAAAGGCATTATAAGGACTTTCTGAGAATTGCTTTGAAGAACTTTGGAATCAATTGTATGACATATGAGATATTGGGATAAAACTGCCCAGCATAGTGTACTAGCATCATAAAAGGCTCCATGAGCAAGGCAGAATCTCAATAGAACAAATAAAAAGTGAGCTGCACAAATCCAGAAACATCTCCATCCCAAATCTTCCAATGGACTACTTGTGTCTGACCTGTGATAGAGCCTTCTGAGTTCATAATGGACTGATCAGGCACAACCAAACACCCTGTACTATGACCCCAACATCCTGATATCACTGGTCCTATTCAAAAACAAAGGATGAACAACAGTATGTAATACAATTGGGAAAACTAGGAGGGAACCAGATTTTAGAGGACTTACATACAAGGTAAATGTTAACAAACTTCCATTCATCTTTTACATTTCTTCTATCTTCTTTCATTCACAGAATTCTGGCTTCTTTAAGATGACTCCTCATCCCTGGCCACCTCCTTTAGCCCCGGTTGTAGGTTCATTTATACCCATTTATTTTGTCCTAAAGACAATGATGCTTTTGAACAAGGAAATGACCATGACACCTGTACATAAGAATTTTATTTTCTAACTGTTTGGACATGTATACATATATTGTATTTAACTTATACTTTAACACATTTAACATGTATTGATCAACCTGTCATCTGGGGGAAGGGATGGGAGTGAGGAGGGAAAAAGTTGGAACAAAAAGATTTGCAACTGTTAATGCTGAAAAATTACCAATGCATATATCTTGTAAATAAAAAGCTATAATAAAAAATAATAAAAAGAATTTTATTTTCACTTCTGTGTAGAGGATACATAGTACTGTGGGAAAAGACTGGAAGCAGGGATACAATTTAGCTAATTCTTACAGTACTAGCCACAAAAGTAAATAAAGAACTGAACTAGAGTGTAGAAGATAGAATAATGAAAGAGATGTCATGGAGTTAGAATTGACAAGACATGGCTTGATAAGTTGACAAGACAACTTATCAATAGGGGATAAGGAAAAAAAAAGATGGAGGTTGACTTGAAGATTATAAATATGAATGACTAGAAAGATGTACCCACTACAAAGATAGAGAAGTATGGGTGAGGAGCAGGCTCAATAGATAAAAACAATTAATTCTACTTTAGACATGAGTTTAAGATGCCTACATCTTAAAAGACATTTAGAAAAGAGATGTTCAGGAGGAAGATAATTGAGAATGGAGTTCAGGAGGGAGATTAGGACTGAATAATATGTGCTTTACCTGTACGGAGAAGCTATTGGAAGCAATGAGATCTGCATGAGAATATTATAGACAGAGTCAGAGACTTGGAGAACACCAATGATTGGGGTTCTGAAATGGGTAAGGATTCAGGAAAAAAAGAAAAAGTACAAACAGGTAGGAGGAGAACCAGTAAAAAGTGATGTTAGAAAAACCAAGGGAAGGTCAACAGTGTCAAAAAGTTGCAGAGGGATTAGGAAAGGTGAGAACTGAAAAAGGTTATTTGGTTTAGGAGTTTGTAGTCAGCACTCTTTTCATAGAGTTTCTGATAATTTCCCAGACTCAAGAAACATAAGATATGCTGTACTAGAACTCAATAAATTGTCAGCTTCCCTTGTTTTGTTAGAGGAAAAGGTTTAGTTTGTATAGATTTTGGATAAAGTATTCCAAATTATAAAGGCTTATCTCAATTTCAGCCTCTGATAGTTGTCTAAAAACTAGACAAGGAAAGTTGTAATCTTCCATTTTTATTCATTATTCACATCGATCTGCCAACACTTTGTTCTTTACTGTATCTTTACTGTAGCCTGTTAATAGATTGACCAGAATTCCCTGTCCCTCAAGATATGAAAGTCAAAGCAATTGTTTTCTAAATATATAAACTTGGAATTCTTCTGCATAGAAATGATACATGAATTTTTTAATCTGATGAGATCCCCAAGAAATGAGGGGTGTGTGTGTGTGTGTGTGTGTGTGTGTCTTCCTGGAGATAGCTTTAACTCATGTCTAAAGTAAAACTTATTCCTACCTCTCCACTCCAGGCAAAATCTGTCTCTCCTCCTTTTTTTTTTTTAATTTGTTTTGAGAGGAGTATTATCTTTCTAGTCACTCATATAAAAATATTTCAAAATCATCCATCCTTGACTTTTTCCTCTTCCTTATCCTCCAAAGTCAATCAGTTGTTTTATCAAATTATCAAGTCAAGTCCTATTGACTCCAACTCCATGACATCTCCTCTATTATCTCATTTTCTACATTCTAGTTAGTCCCCTATCTTCTCCTCTTGCAAAGGATAACTATAACAAAGTTACAACAAAGGTATGACTATTTTGGCACCACAAATTATTTATTCTTTCTCTGACAATTATTGAATAATCACTCACTTTGGTGAAACCTGCAGTGGTTTCTTACAACTTAAAGGATAAGATATAAACTCCTTAGTTTATCATTAAATCTTCTCCTTCTCCTGTCCTCAACCTATCTTTACAACAGATCTCCTACTGCTCTCAACATGTGTCTACTGCAGTGACTAATCTGCTACTTATTTCTGATCCCTGCTTTATTGTTTTCCTCTAAAAAGTTTTTTGATTTAACCAAAGTTTTCTCACACTTAGAATTCCAAGTCAAGCCCCATGCTCTACTAAAATTTTCTGATTTGATAAGGATTAGATTTTTGTTTTGTTTTGGTTTTCATACCATTTTTCCAAGGCAGGAGTTATTTTGGTTTTTTGTTTGCTTGTTTGTTTGTTGTTGTTGCTCACAGACAACTTTGGCAGTTTAACAAAGCCTATATACTTTTTCTCAGGATAAAGGTTTTAAGTGCACAAAACAAAATATACAGGATTACAAAGAAAATTAATTATATTGAAATAGTTACCTATTTTTAAGTTCATGGATCTTATGATAAGAACCCATACAATACATACTAATGGAGATAAGGGGAACTCAGGAAGATTTCTTAGACATGATAGAAGAATTGGGAAAGTTTAGCCTAGGAAAGAAAGGAGTTAGGAGAAACACAAGAGCTATTTATAAATGTTTGAAGAACTATTATATACTGTAGAAGAGGGTTTCAAGTTGTTCTGCTTGGTGCAGAAGATAAAACTTGGAATAATAAGTAAAAAAGTAGAGACAAATATTTAATATCAATATAAAGTAAAACTTTCAAGCAATTGGTACTATACAAAGGTAGAATAGGCTATATGACATAGTAGTGGGTTTCTCCTCCTTGAAGTCCTTCAATCAAGACTAGAGTATGTCTAGGTCATCCAAATTACAATCAAGAAAAGAATTAAGATTCATCATTAGGGTATTGAGTTATTCTTGATCACACCTTTATTATATGTTGAGCCTGAGAACTCAACTACCTCTAATTTGAATATGAAACAGGATCATAGACTGGACATCTGCTTGTCAATGTATGTATTACTTTCTTTCCCTTTTTTACCTAGTCCTAATCACTGAATGGGTATAGCCTAAAATAAACTGAGACTCAAGAAGGACTTATCTTTAAAAGGGCAAGGTCTCCCACTGTATATGGAGCCATCTCCAGTCATGCTGATCTATATCTTGCTACTGGACCCAGATGGCTCTGGAGAAAAAAGTGAGAGGCTGATGACTTTGCACATTTGTGCCTCACTTAAATTCATTTGATTTGCAAATTAAGACATTATCCTCCTGATGTCTTTGGTCCTCTTCAAGAATGAAAGACAAACAACACCTCTTGTTCAGGAGTTGATAATAAATCAATATTATCATTGCTAATCTGAGGAACAGGAAAATGTACTGCCCTATGACTCCATTTAGAATCCATGAGATTTCAAATCTTAGGCTACATAACCAAAACTTCTTTTATTTGCCATCATTGCCAAATTCCCTCATTCCTGTCTATGTTTCTTATATCCAGTCTAATTCTCTTGACTTTATTGGACTTCTTAGATATCTAAACTGATGTCTCTAATCCTAAAGATCTTCTGTATCAAGATTAAGCTAACTTAAATAGTGACTGGAATAGTTAATTTAGCTAATTCACTATAATCTAGCCAGTGCAAGATCTAGACCCCCCAAACAATGCTTCAAAACTCATCCAGACATCCTCATAGGCTACCTTGTTATCTTCTTTGCTTCATGTTCCAACATGTTTCTCTTTTACCCCTTATTCTTAGTGACGAATCAAATTAATGTTACCATTATATTTGGTAAGATTATGTCAATTGATTGCACTATGCATCAACTTACCATCCCTATTTCTCCAAGGGACAAAATTTTCTTCTCTTGCCCCTACTCTTCTATATGCATTGTCTTGCTTTGTTAGAATGTAAATTCCTTGAGCATAAAACTATCTCATGTTTTTATTTGTGTCTCCATATACCTGGCATATACAAATCATTTAATAAATCCTTTACCATTCATTCATTTATTTTTGTCACTCCCATCCCTCCTATTTCCTTATCTCTTTTACCTTATGCTTCTTTTGAGCCCTCTAGAATTCTTATTCTATAGTTCACAAACTATTGTGAACATATCAGGTGAACATATCAGGTATCACAAATATCACAGAATCATAGTTCAAAAGTAAGAAGAGATTCCAGCAGTCATCTAGTTAAATTCATACCTGAAAAAATCCATATTATCGCACAACAACTAAGTGGTCAGTGAGTCTCTTTATGAAGAGTTCCAAAGAGAAGCCAGCTATTTTTTAAAAACAATTCACGCTATTTGTGGACAGCTCTTAGTTAAAAAGTTTTTCTTATAATTTGCCTAAATTTACTTTTTTCCAACTTCTATTTTTCATGTTTTTATTTTATAGAGCAAAACAAAACAAAATAACAATCACTAAAACCCAAGTCTAGCCTTTCCTCTCTTTATTTATTGTGCCCCTCCCCATCAGTTACTTCAACTCTTCTTCATATGACATGAAATCAAGGTTCATCACCATCAGAACATTCTCTAGTTTTTTGACAGCTTTCTTAAACTATAACACCCATAAATGAATATGATACTCCAGATGAAGTCTGATGAAGACAGAGTACAGTGGGACTGTCACCTCTGGAAATTATGTCTTTCTTATCTCAAGATTACATTAACTTTTTTTGGCTACATCCTGCTGATCATATTAAATGACAGTCTGCTAAAACTTCCAGATTTTTTTAGACAAATTGACATATAACTATGCCTACCCATCTTAGGAAGGTAATTTTTATCTCCAAGACTTTACATTTACCCCTATTAAATTTTGTTTCAAGGCTTTAGCCTGTCAAGATTTTTGTGGATTCTGACTCTGTTATCCTGTGTGTTGGGTATTTCATCTAGCTTTGTATAATCAGCACATTTGATAAGCTTGCTATCTATAAATTATCCAAATCATTGATAAAAATGTTAATAGCACTTGATAAATGCCAAGTTCAAATTCCTTTTCATCAAGCCAACCAAACAGTTCCAAAGCCATCTGTTTGTATTATCTTCTATTCCACATCTTTCCATCTCCTAAGAATAGAATGAGATACTTTAGCAAAAGCTTTTCTAATATCTAGGAGAACTTCATCTATAATATTGCCCTCATCTACCAGCTTATCAAAAAGGGAATTGAGATTTAACTGAAAGGACTTGTTTTTGATAAAGCCATTGGGGCTCTTTATAATCACCATTTCCCTCTTTAGCTGTTCACCAATTTTCTTCATTATTCTTCCTGGAATTTTCCCAGGAATCAGAGTTAAGTTTTCTATCTTATAATTGCTAGACTCTGTTCTTTTCTTTAAAACAGAGAGAGAGAGAGAGAGAGAGAGAGAGAGAGAGAGAGAGAGAGAGAGAGAGACAAAGAGAGAGAGAGAGAGAGAGAGATTATGATGTTTATCCTTTTCCAATTTTGTGATAATATTCCTATTTTCCAGTCTTTCAAATATTTAAAGTGACAGTCACTAGCTGATTAGTGAACCACTGCCATCTGCCAATTTAAAGCTCTGATTCCTCAAAGTACTCCCAAAGCTTCATTGCTTTTCTGATTAAATCTTTTCTTGATATACATAGGCCCAGAGGTGTGTCTAATTCTTCCAACCAATCCTAATGCATTTTATCAACTAATTCCATCCAGTGGCTTCAGACACCTTCACGTCTTCCAAACTAATTAACTTGGTTGTCCATATTTAGCTTACACCTTTTGTTGATTGAGAATTTTGTTGATTGATTTAATGCAAGTGTTTAGGACTGGTTAACATCTATTTGTCTTTGATTCATTGATTCTGTAACCCAAAGAAATACCTTCTACCTGATTAAAAAACGGTATCAGGGTAAAGAATATCTGGTTATTCATATTAATTAGGACTGAAGTATCTTGACACCCCTCCAAAGCATGTATTTCTATAAATTTTCCATAAAGGATTCATATTGTAAGTCTTCCTTTGGAACTTTCCAATTATGTCTTCAATACTGTGTTGGTAAATGTTTAACAACTGGCTCTCAAGAGAGAAAAATTTATGCAAACAAAACAATAAATCAAACCTTTAATCTCCTTCTGACCAGTTGATTGACCCTATTACCTGCACTGGACTATGCTCTACTCTTACTCCAGGGTGATAGACCTTTCCCGCCAATCTTTTTTAGACTGGAAAATTATTTTACTCTGTCATTTTTGTGGATTTTAAAACTCTGGAATTTGCTTTGAAGAATTATTTAAAGTTATTTGGAGGGGAATTTAGGAGAGTTCAGATAAGTCCCTGCCTTTCCTCAGCCATATCAGCTCTACCTCCAAATCAATTCCATAGGTCAATCTTGACAAAAGGATAGTTCCAAGAGATTCAGGAGTGATTATGCAATTTGATACAAAATAATTAGAAATGAGACAGAATCAATCAACTAGTATTTCCAAAATATTTAGTGAGTGTTACAGATGGTTTCTAGGTTATGGAGATACAATGACAAAAATTATACAGTTCTTTTCCTTAAGGAGTTTGTATTCTAATCAAAGTAAAGCAATCTCACAATGAACAACAAAGCCTGTAGTGAAATTTACTGCTAGGAGCTGCTTGTGATCTTTCTTCTTATCCCAAGCTTATCTTTCTTTCTGAAAAGTCAATAGTGTTATGCCCTGAATAAAATTATTATGGCAACCCCACTTCCTTGCCATTAGGATTGGGAGAACTGAGTCAGGAAAAATCTTCTCATACCATTGAGTTATAAACTCCAGGTGCTTTATCTCAATCCTTGTTGGGATAATTCCCCCTTCTTTTGAGTATTGCTCTTCACCTCACTGTCTCCTCTCTTTGACCTTCTTGTCTTGATCCCTATACTGTCAGAATTAAGTTATGTTCCTTTCCTGAAATTATGGCTTGTCTGTCCTCCCAGCATCCTCGCCCTCCCCCCATCTGCCTTTGTTAAACCCTAGTTAGCAAAAACCCTACATAAGTTCTCTGCCTCCGTTTCTCAGTGATGAATGATTCTGACCATGAGGTCCATTCAGTGGGCTAGTCTAAACTCTCCACATTAAAAGATTAAAAACCAATCTCTATCTTGCCTCAGTTTCTCTGGGATTACAATGGTTTATGCTCTCAAAGGCTATAGTTCTCATTTCTGAAGGACTTGAGATGTTCTATTTCAAAAAAAAACATTTCATCTGCCAACTACATACCTATACTGGCTACTCCAACATGGGGGATGCCATATCCTTCTTCACCTGTGCCTTTCTTCAAGAATAAGCTAAAACCTTGCCTTCTGCTAGAAGACCTGCCTATCTCCCCACTCCCATTGCTACTGTCTTTCCTTTGAGATTACTTTCCATCTTCTCTATATATCTCTTATACACACAGGTATTTTTATGTTGTCTCCTAAGTAAGAACCTAAGCTCCTTGGGGACAGTACTATGATTTGTTTATTTGTTTGCTTTTTCTTTTTTTGTATCCTCAGGGCTCAGTACAGGGCCCAGACATAGTAAGTGCTTAATAAATGCTTACTGACTGACTCTTCACTTGAGAGACCCAGTTAGAATGAGAACACTAGACTGCATGGGAAAGAAGGAATGAAGAAAAAAGGTCCTCAGATGAAAGGTGGGAGGATGCTAGAGAAAATTTATCTGTTCCATAATGCTTCCTATGCTTGTCTAAGATCATCTCAGGAGTGTTAGAACATTGTGAACCAAGTTCCTCTGTCCTCAACAAGGTAGATTGTTGTCTCAACAATTCAGATTCCAATCCACCCCATACCTTCCTATATTGTCCCACTCTTGCCAATACCTCCTGTTCATCTTCCACAGGAGAGGAGGTCCTTGCTCTACATCTCCAAACACTGTGTGGACATCAAGGAACATCTAGTCGATTCATCAGTTATCCCTTGTTTCTATTACACAAAAGACTATCCCCTTCTTCTGCTAATATATCTCCCTTAATAATATCTTTTTCACTTCTCTTGCAATTCTTACAAGACAATATATTACAACATAGTCACACCCACCATGTGACTCTACATTGCCCTTTGTGTGACCTATACAGCTTTACTTCTTTGGAGCCTGTGATATTCTGTAAATTGCAGCCAAAAAGATGGGCTTTTGTTTCAGGGAAAATATTGGACTCGTTAAAAGAGCTATACAACTTCCCAAAGACAATACAGATTGCTTTCCTCCTTCTATTAAATTTAAGTGCCAGTTCATTGCTCATAACCAGTGCGTAGCCAAGATATATCTACTGATGGACCACCTCTGTGGATAGTCCATCCAACAGCATATTACAGTCTTAAAAACAGATAGTCTTCTTCTATTTGATTTTTCATACATGGCTAGCTTAGCCAAACTCTTTTGAGTGATTATGGATATTGTTTAGGAAAGTCGGCAACATGCAATCAGTAAGAAACAAAAACATATATATTTGTTGGATTTTACTAGTTATAGAGGAATCCTCTCATGGATGTACTGTGCTGAACATGATCCTGACAACCACCTTGAGAGATTATGCATTTTATTTGGAACTGAAACCTTACATAGATACTGTCTCCCCCATCACAATGTGAGTTACTTGAGAGCATGGACTCTCTTACCTTTCTATTTCTATTCCAAGTACCTACCACCATATGCCAAATAAATGGTTCATTGATTCATCCATAATTGGTCATTGTGTTCTATACAAATAATATTAATAGTAAAAAAAAAAAAAAAAACCTTCGTAAGTACAATAGGATTTTATGTCCTCTCTATCTTTTCAACCTGTTATGACTATAAGGATGTACTATATTATAGAACATCAGTTATGAAATCCTATTTATTTCCTTCTTATAACTACTAATTATACTTTTGACACATATGCTATAATGATTTTATATAAAAGTGAAAGCAAAAATATGGATCAAAAGTTAAGCAAATTTTTTCAATTGCGTTTTTGGGTGAAAAATGAAATTTATGATTTCATCCCAAATATTTGGTATTCCCTTCTGAGAATCTACCTCTCAATATCTTCAAAATTAAGTTACTTGTCACAGAGACCTACTCTGGGTGTACCCAGCTGCTCTTTAAACTATTTTTGTTTGTTTAGTACTATTTCTTCTTCCTCAGAGTCATATTGAGCAAAAACATAAAGGCATATTATCTCTACCTACATAGCAGGTCCTCAAAGGAATCACCTTTTCAGGAGCTTTGGCATATGACTTAAAACTGTTATAATAGTAGCCCTAAAATAATAGATTTTACCTTACTGAAACAATTGTGTCCCTAATTTTATCAAGCATTTTCCCATTCCTTCCCTACACATAACCAATAGTTCTTCCAGTAAAAGCTTGATGGATGTAGATATAGATAAACTATTCAGCCCACTTCTTTGCAATCACTATCACATTATTCAGAAAGAGATCTCTGTTACTTGAGTGACAAGTCATGGCTTGCCCCATTTCTGGGAACAGGATGAGGACAATCAAACGGAACATTAAGAAGTTAACAAGCCCTTTGGTTTCTATTCAAAGGAGAAAGAAATCAGGCATCCTCTCCAGGCTGACAGAGAAAAATTAAAATGATTTATAAATTATAATTCATAAATTATAAATAAATAAATTATACATTCAAACTCATGGTTGTAAGTGCTTTTTATCTGATCAGAGCACCATCTCCAGAGCCTGACAGGGAAAGGGCTGCTCAATAAAATAAAAAGATGAAGTCAATGTTCTGGAACAGAAGGACTCATTTGGGCTGTGAAAGGCTCTAGAACTTCTAGTGTAATCAGAGCATTTCAATAAATTGCTTTGTGACTTAGCTTGAGAATTTTACATATGGCTTTGTTCAGCTGTCTTTTACCGGAACATGTAATCTTAAATAATTTGCTTTATCCACGTATATATCTCTTATATTTTAATTTGTATATTGAATATATTTCATAGTAACAAGGAAGAACAGAGAAATTTCATTTTAAAGATTCTACCTGATACTTCCAAAGACTTCAGTTACTGATTATTTGAAAAACCTACCAACATATACTTTTTTTTTTAAATCATATTCAATATTCATCTAAAAAATTTAATGAAATTTAATTTAACTTAGAACTCTAGGATAGTCCTATAAAATTCTTCTATGAATTCTCCTATGAAAGGACACATCCAAAAAGTACATTTCTGGGAGCCACTTAATTTTTGGTGAAAATTTCTTAATCTAGATCAGTTTCTAAAACAATTCTCATCAGCTAGAAATATACTGAAGATCCCTGTGTAGAATCTCTAATAATTCCTTTATATTCATTTATTACCTCTTTAGCAAGAGAATGTACAGTAAGTAGAATTTTATACAATTAGTGCTCTGAGAGTGCTTTAAAGCAAACCTGTAAGAGGAAAGTAAAAACAAATCAAAGTTAATTGTGACTGGCTAGAACAAAATGCTTAAATCAATATGAGGACAGCTCATCTGCTCGTCATTTACCCATTACCTGGGAGACGAACACCTCCTGCTGTGTATGATTTTTGATACAGAGTTACTACTTACTGCCATCCATTCCTGATACAAGCTAAATCCAGACCATCTCTGATTCCCTATCTCATTAGGCTGTTTGTTTTTCATAATTTCTTCTTTTGTTCATTCTTATTTATTTTTGGCTTGTGTGTTTCTCTTTTTGAGACAAGCATGTATGCAAGGAAAACTTGTGAGAAAGTTAGAGGAAGATGGATGGAAGGAAGGAAAGAAGGAAGGAAGGAAGGAAGGAAGGAAGGAAGGAAGGAAGGAAGGAAGGAAGGAAGGAAGGAAGAAAAGAAAACTTTTCTAAAGAATGCCTGGAGCAGAAACCAATGAATTTGTTATTTCCTCTCAATTTGCCTTGACATTATTTTGAAAATTTTAGAAAAACCAAAAATCTAAATCAGAACATAGAAAAACTCTAGTTCTAATGGGGAATTTGAATATCATTCATTTCAAAAGTTTATAAGGAGATATGTATGTGTAGTAAAACATATGTACACATATATAATGTATAGGTATATATTTGTGTGTATACATATACATACATGTTTTGTGTGGCTGTTTATATGTTATACACATGTATGTTTTATACACATATTCAAGTGGACATGTATATATGGATAAGCATATAAATACATATATATATATTTGTATGTTTTATAAAGTTTGCTTTTAAAACATGATAAAAGCATAATATTATAAATAGAAGCTTCTTCTCTCTTCTTGATCCCTTCATTTGAATGCAATGCCTTTGGACATCAGTTACTTGTAAGACTTTGTAAAGATAGAGCGTATGTGGTCATGAGAGGATAGAAAGGACAGATTTCCTCCGGGGTGTTGTCTCTGGCTTTTGAAGGCCATGCCTTTTAGTGCTCATGAATAAGACTTCTTTTAATGAATGAAGATAAAGGTGTTGCAAACTCATTTCATTGTAGCCCTTCATTGCAAAAGCAGATGTAAGCCTCCATCAGCAACTAAGGGTTAGTAGGCATTTCTAAGAGAAAGACTTGTACTTTATTTACATATCCCAATACAGATCCCTTAATGGTGCTAACCCAATTTTTAGATTAATATACATGCCCAAACTTGACTTTGTACTATGTCTGGATTTTTCCTTCTGATGATTTTCAAGGAGGAAAAGATGTAAGTAACAAAAAAGACAAAATGAATCTAGATTTTCAGACCTTTCCTATACCCAAAGGAAATAGATAAATTAGAATACCATTTATTTAATGGTCAATTATCTTCTTTTAACTCCACTTCTCTCTTTTACTAGTACACACAGATTATCTAATAGAAAGTACAGAGGTGATAGCATGTGCATCGCAAATTATACATAGAGGCTGCATTTTTTTTTCATTCTAGCTACTCCAAATAGGCTAAATGTAGTCATGTTAAAAAATACCACTCACATTTATGAAATGGGATGTAAATAAAAACGAGAAAACCTATGAGCAAACCAGTTCAGTGGGGGAAAAAAATGGCAAGGTGCAAGGGATGACAAGAGAAAAATTGTGGTGGTGTACAAAGGGAAAAAAGAATAAGAAAAACCTGATAGAACAGATAGCCAGTATTAACCTATCAACAAGCAGTTAGCCTGTGATCCACCTACCATTTCCTCAATGCATAGTTGTGTGTGTGTGTGTGTGTTTTTTTTTTAACAAGAAAGGACATTCACAACCAATAACAATGTTATAATGATAGTAAATGTAGGATTTAAGGTATATAAAAACCTTTAACCAACATTAAAAAGCCACCAAGGGGGAGTTACCTTGCACAAGGTTTTATTTAGTGATGGTTCCACTCTTTCACTCACTGACTGCAAATCAGCATTTTTAGTGGACAATAGGCTCAGCAGTGGCCTTATGATTGCTTCTTTTCAAATGGTAATGGCTATCCTAACTCCTCTGCCAGGTTTTTCTTACTAGAGCACAAATTGCAGTTTACAAGGCTCTGAGGGGGAAAAAAATCTTAGCTGAATATCTTTTTTTTTTATTCGACAAACTGACATGTAAATTACCCTGTAAGTGCTCCACTCTAGGGCTCTGATCATCTCCTAATTGTCACAGTCAATTGTAGCCAACAGTCTCTTCAATCCCAAGCGCTTTGACAACAAGCATAAGGATCAAAGCAGAATCAGCTCCCTTCAATATCCTTCTGTTTAGGATGCTACAAAAAGCCTGAAAAAGAAAGGTGTAAGGGCATTACTGTAGAGGAAACTGAGAGTCACAAGTATTACAATAGTCAATTTCTCCATCTCTAAGAATATGCTGTATATGTGTCCCTGTTTTTTAACCACATATTTAGCACAAATATATAAGCCTCCCTGGCAATTAATAGGCTCTTAAGATTAAACTAATATGATATCTTTTCAAAGAATAGAGTCTCCCTCTCTTAGCTTGTTCCAGTACAGAGAGATGATAGCAATTATTTTAGCAGCTTGATCATCTAAAACCATAATCTAATATGTTGAATTTTTTGAAAGTGGATTTAATCATTGAGATTACACTTACTGAGCTTGGCATTATAATTCACCACTACACAAATGAGTTACTAAAAGAGTAGAACTCACTATTAATTCCATTTTTTAAAATCTACAAATGCTCTATCCAAAATCTGCCCCTAAATAAATATATGACAAGAAAAAGGATTTCTGATGTGCTTTTAATTTCTCAAAGGTCAGGTTTAGAAACAACTAGGTAAAGTATACCTTTCATTAAAAAAAAAAAAAGAACAAATAATTGTTATGAAATGAGCCCAAAATCTCTTGCATTACAAGTTATGACAAGTATCTCTTGCCCAATGAAATATAAAGAATACTTTTTCCTTTTCCTTATGTTGATAGATCGATATTTTCCAAATATTTTTAAATGATATGCTTTACTCTTCACAAAGTTACAAATGGAAAAATTTCATCCTATCAACCATTATACAAGTAAAAAAATAATGATGAGTCTCATCTCCCTTTCATCAAAGAAAGTTTCAGGTAGAATTCAGTAAAAAGAGAAAAACTTCAATCGTGTTTAAATAAGAAGACTACATTCAAAATAACATGAAGATTTTCAGAAAACTGACAGATAGAAAGACATTCAAAAGTGAAGATGCCATACCATCTATACCATCTATATTTTATACCAGATATTACGTTCATATATAACATATAAGAACATTTTTGAATGATATTCTTCCTATGCTAAAGTAAAAACCTAAAAAGGAAGCAGAAATCCATACTGCAAAATGTTCCTAGTTCCATGCTCAGCAAGTTGCCTTAGACTAGCCCATAAAAGTCCCCTACCCTCCCTTCAATTTCACCTTGAATTCTCAGGTTTGATTGAAGAGCTTCATAGAAGGGTCTATAATAGACAGAACAATGATCCAGTTCACATTTAAAGGTACAAAGAGGTACTTATGAAGCATCTAAGTGCATTTCTCTCACATATAAAGCTTGCCTCAAAATCAATAAGGGTATTTTTTTTTGTTCTATGTATCACCCTGAAATTCTCTTTTTTCCCAATTCTTGCAAAGAATCATTTTGTTGTTCATCATTTTGTTGATGTCAGTTCTCTTTCCATGTGCACAGATCATAATTCCTCCACATTTTCACTGACAGTTTAATGAGTTGATGTGGCCAAAACAGTTCATCGACATGGCTGGTGATGGGCCTCTCCCTACCAAGGTAGAAGGAGTCTCAGATTATTCAGAATTTATATTCTCTGGGCATAACCTTCAAGAAATATGTCAACTCTGTATCATGATAGAACTCCATTCCATGAGTAAAGAATACTGGGAGAATAATGGGAGAATACTGAAACATCAAATAACAATATTAGGGGGGGAAAGTTACATATTACCAACACAATTCAATTCAATAATCATTCATCAAATAACTACTGAGGTGGGTTCTGTGCTAGATATTAGGGAATAAAGACAAGACAATAAAGTCCCTAACCTAAAGGAGCTATATATTCTGCTGGAGAAATTTAGCATGTACAAGTATATAAATATGTATAATACGTATGTATGATATGTATACATATTATATGTATGTATAATAATGGCATTTGTATAGCACTTTAAAATTTATAAAGCACAGTGTAGATATTATCTGATTTAATCCTCACAACTGTTGGAATTGGATGATTAATTATCGCCATTTTAAAGATGGGAAATTTGAAACTGGCAATGTCTATTTGAATTACAATGTATCAAAAGTACATTAGCTCTAGGTCTTTCTGTATTTCAATTCTCCTAAGCTCTATAATTCTGAAGACATGCAAATAGAGATTCTAGACAACAGGAAGAGTTAGAGAATTCAAGTAAAGGAAGACCCAAAGCAAATGGCTATTTGTATGTCCAGATCACTTTTAAGCTAAATGTTTACAAATCAGGAATTGTCTATAATGTAAAACTCCACAACCCTCCCTCCACAAAGGAGCTATACAAGTTAAAAACTAAATGAAATTACTATGTTTGGGGGGGGGGGGTTGTGTGTGTGTTTTTTTTTTTTACTTTTTAAATAAATGGGATGGAAGGGAATGGGCAAAGATTTTAGGACAGTCTTACCTCAAACCCAAATCCAAGTTTATGGGATTATTGTTAAATGCCTTCAGCTACGAAACTAAAGGCTCATTATAAGCTGCTGCCCACATTCAAAAAGTTTTCTGTTCCAGAAATTCAGAAATTTGTCCCTCTCTTTGCATGCCCCCATTGCTCTGTCAGTCACACTAGCAGCAGATCCTTGGTACAACTTTTACAACTTTAGGAAAGTAACTTTTTATGAAGCATCTTTGGTCCCTTCACCTAAGCCATTAGACTACCCTAACCGCACTGATAAATTGAAGTATAAATTAGGTTATCATTTAGCGAGCATCTATAATGCAGAGAACACTGGAAAGAGTCAAGAAATGGGGGAAAGTTTGTATAAAGCATAATCTGTACCATTGGGGAGTTTATAATCTAGTCAAGGGATTATATAGGAGGTACACAAATGAAACACTACACAAATATTGTGGCATAGGATAAATCCATAATAGAAGTGGAAAAAAATACTAGGTGAGTTATTGTCCTAGGGAAATGGCTAATTTAGGAAGGTTCTAAGAATACGAGACAGTATTGGAAGGAAACTCAGATATTTTCTCTAATGACCAGGAATTCACTACCTGTCAAGATAAACTCTTGTTCTTTGGGATAGCTCTAATTGGTCTTTCTTTTAGGCTCTCTCTATTGTTTTCACTCTCTAATTCTTAGTCTATCTTCCCGAGTCATTAAGAAAAAAAAAAAAGCTGTTTAGTCTTTTACATGATAACTTTTATTATTTGAAGGCTGCTGCTATTTCCTTTTTAAATATCTTCTCTCCAGTTCCCTTCAAACCATTCACATGTAATATACTTTCAAGGACCCTCCACCATCTGAGTTTCTCATCTGTGGGCTTCTCTTCTCTGCTTCATTTTGTCAAGGCCACTTCTATAACGGATATTTATTAGAGCAGAGTACAGTATGACTGTCATCTCCTTTGCTCTTGACAGAATATTTCTATAAATGTAGCTTAATATGATATTAGACGTTTGGTTACTAAATTGACTTGTTTTTTATTGTTGTTGTTATTGTTATTTTAGTTTTGTTTTTGTTTTATATGTTTTTTATTGATAGGCTAGTGTTTCATATAGACAGACAACCACTAAAATGCCAAAATATTTTCAAGTAAATGTTTTCTGGCCACATCTTCCCCATCTTTTACCCTCTATAAATGATGTTGAACCCATGTACAGACCTTTGCATTTATTTTTTAACCTTCTCTTCTCTGTGGTGACTCTTCTCTTTTAGTGACTTCTCTACAGGGCTTGTGCAGAAAGATAAGGAAAGAGCCAATCACTCCAGTATCTTTTCAAAAAAAAAAAAAAATGTCATTACAAAGAGTCACTCACGAATAAACAAGTGAAAGGACTCAACAACAAGAGTTCTCTTGGAACTGAAACCCACAATGATATCAAAGAATAATCAAGGATAGAGATTAGTCTACTTCCCCAAAAACAAAGTAAGTTCCTTGAGGGCAGGGATTGGCTTTGTAATGAGGAGTGGAGATTCTTGTTGTATAATGTCTATAACATCCAATTAATGGGGAATCTGGAGAGGGACGTATGCTTCAAAATTGGAAATAAAATGCTGCCTTTGGAATTTCAAAGGTGTATCTACTAACCTAGGCATCCATTCTTGTAAGAATGTAAAATACAATCTTTCTTGCATTCAAAAAAGAAAAAGTTCCCATGGCTTCAATTCTCACTTCTGGGCAAATCATTCCATATATATAGAGAAGTGATCATTTGACTGAGATCATCATGAATTTCCAACTCTTTATTGGACCTTTCAAATGAAATGTCATATATGCATCTCAGATCAAACATGTTTCTCTCCAAACCCACCTCTCTACTAAAACTCTCTGTTTGGAATAAGGATACTATCATATGTCTCATATTCCAAGTTTGTTATCTCAGTGATATTGTGAACTCTTCAGTCTCCCTCAAATGCAGTTGTCAAATCTTGCCATTTTTAGCCCACTCTACAACATTTCTGCCATCTAACCCTTTTTCTCTACTTATGCAGATACTATCTTAATTCAGGCCCTCATCATCTTTTACTTGTAACATACTTTCAAGAACCCTCCACCATCTGAGTTTCTCTTCTGCAGGTTTCTCTTCTGCTTGTACTGTTTTACTTGTATTAGTGTAATAGCCTCCTAAATGGTCTCCCTGCCTCATATCTCACCTCACTACAATCCATCCTCCACACAGCTACTAAAAAGATTCCCTCAAAAAGTATAACTCTGACCATGCTATTTATTCCCCTATTCAATAAACTTCAATAATTCCCTGATCTTCATGTAGTTTCCCACATACAACAATCCATTTCCTATTCCAGTACTCTTGTAAATAGCTGTCCCCCAAAACTACTCACTTCAACTTCTTAGAAACCTTTGATTTCTTCAAAATTTAGATGTTAGTGCCCTTTGCCTCCAAAAATACCTTCTATTAATTTTTAAGTATTTTGTGGGCGCTGGCATGCTCACTCCGGCACACACACCTACATTATTCCATTTTCAATATAATGCAAGCTGCTTGCGGGCAGGGATGCTTTCACTTTTGTCTTTGCATCCCAAATTTCTGGAACTTTTTTTTTTTTAAAGACTGGAACTGTTAATTGGTATTGAAGGACCCAAACTGAAGAAATTCTTCTACATTGAAGATCCAAACTTTCTATGAAATTGATCATCTCAGAGAGTTTCCTGGGATATTCAGGGCACTGAGACATTAAAAGTCTTGCTCAGAGTCACCACACAGTCAGTGGTGTGAAAGACAGAACTTAAATCTAGGTCTTTCTGACTCTTCATTATGATATAGTGAATCTCCCCAAGTACATAGTAAGCATTTAGTACCAGTTAGTTGATTATTTGACTGCAAGCTACATTCTCTAGTTGAAATCTTTTTAGACTTCAAGTCTATCACTCAATATATTAGCAATCCCTCTTTCAACCCTGAATTACCAGGAAAATGAGTATAAATGTTATGTATAAGAGTCACCAATAAATCTGTAGAACAGAATAGGGCCAGAATCAGAGACCTACAACATTCCACTAGAGACTTTCCTCACCTGTAAGTCACACTTTCCATACCAGTAAAACAGTTAATCCCAACTTCACCCCACTCTACTGTCACTGTCCTGATAGCTCTGTCTTATTCATAGAGAAAGCATAAGATAGTTGGATGAACGCCTTGCTAAAATTTATTGATCTATGGCATTGTCCTGATTTAATGCTACAGTAACACTATCAAAAAGGGAAATAAGTTTGTTATGTTGACTTGTTCTTAATCAACCAAGCTCTTGGTGATCACCTTTTTCCTTTCGTAGGTCACTGAAGAGTGGCATTTGAGTTGTGTTTTAAAGGATATGTAGAAATTAGGAGGGGAAAAGGGGAGTCTATTCTTAGAATATGGATCAGCAAGAACAAAGCCAGGAAATAGTCTGTATAGAAAAACATGACACAGGTTAGTTGAAACACAGCAGGTAGTAAGGACATAAGACTATAAGGTGGTGCAGTAGATAGAGTGTCAGCCCTGGAGTCAGAAAGAATTATCTTCCTGAGTTCAAAAAAATCTGGCTAAGATATTGGCCATGTTACTGTGGTCAAGTAATTTAACCCAGTTTGCCTCAGTCCCTCATCTATAAAATAAGCTGGAGAAGGAAATGGCAAACCACTTCAGTATCTCTGCTAAGAAAACTCTAAATAGGGTCATGAAAAGTTGACACAAATGAAATAACTGAACAAAAACAATAAGCACTAGGCTACAAGGGTCTTGAATACCAAGATAAGGAATTTGAAATGTATTCAGTAGGTCACTGAATAGTTTTAAACAGTGAATCTATGTATAAGAAAGATTAGCAATAATGTGAAAGATAGATTGAAAGGGAAGAGAAAATGAAGAGTAAAAAATATCTTAGGAAACTATTACAGTAGTCTAAGTTGGGGGATTGGGGCGTTGGGGAGTAAAGGGTAATGAAGTATTAAATTAGAGTGATGATTGTGGGAATAGAAAAATAATAAAGGAGTAGTGGAATTATTTTGAAGGTCAAATTTACAGGACATCATAACTCAATGGATATTATAGATGAGAGGAAAAAGACACAAAGATTACAGCAAGGATTTAAATATGGCACAGCACGGACAAGCATAGTGCTTTCATACTTAATATACATGTATGAGAGGAGAGAAAACTGAGAGAAAAAGGAGTAAACTTAGTGGAGGAAGAAAATAAGCTCAGTTTTTTAAATGGAAGGAAGGAAGGGAAAGGAAAAAAAAGGAAGGGAAGAAAGGAAGGCAGGGAAGCAGGGAGGCAGGAAGGAAGGAAGGAAAGAAAGAAGGAAGGAAGGAAGGAAGGATGGAAGGAAGGAAGGAAGGAAGGAAGGAAGGAAGGAAGGAAGGAAGAAATTCATTATGTGTGTGTGTGTATATATATATATATATATATGTATATATATATATATATATATATATATATATATATATATATATATATATATATCTTCTCCCTTTCTCAAATCCCTTGACAAAGTTACCTTTATTCTAAAGCTCCATTTCCTTTCCTCTCATTCCTCAACCTCTTTCACTTGGATTTCTTACTTTATCACTCAATTGAAACTGCTTTTTAAAAAGTTATCAGTTATCTCTTAATTGGCAAATTTGATGGTCTTGTCGATATTATTCTTGACTTATCTGATGTATTTAATACCATTGATCACCTTCTCTTCCTAAAAACTATTTACTCTCTGAATTATCATGCTGCTGCTCTTCCATAGTTCTCCTCCTACCTGTATTATTACCCCTCTGTCCTCTTTGATAATTTATCATCCATATCATGCTTCTTAACTGTGAGGAAGATTCTTCAAAGTTCTATTGAAGAGTCTTTTTTACCTCTATACTGTCAGTAACCTCATGAACTCCCATGTAACTATTATTTCAACTTATATGATTCATAGAAATATGTACATAGACATATATGTATATATAGACACATATGTGTTATATTATATACATGTACATATATATGTATGTGCACACAACACACACACACACACACACACACACACACACACACACATATATATAAAATTTTCAACTTCCCATCTTTTCCCTGAGCTTCAATTCTATGTCAACAATGGTCTATAGAATGTTCAGGAGTTAACTATTTTCCCTATCAATGCTACTCTCTTCCAAACCTCTCTATAACAGTCCAAGGTGCTATCATTGTTCCAGTCTCACAAGTTTGCAGCCTTAGATTTGTCTTTAATTCCTCTCTCTCATAATCCAAATCTTATCATTTACATCCCCTTTTCTTCAATCTCATAACCACCATCCTAGTTCAGACCCTCATTATCTCTTGCCTGAGCTATTGCAATAGCCATCAAAATAGGTCGTCTGGTCTCAACCCTCTACCAATCCATTTTCCCCACAGCTGCTAAGGTATTTTTCCTAAAGCAAAAATCTAACTATGTCATCCTCTTGACCAACAAACCCCAAAAGCTCTCAATTGCTTCCATGATCATATAAACTTCTTTATTTGGCATTTAAACCTTTTAAAATCTAGCCCCTTCCTAGATTTTTCTCCTTATACTTTAATCATCTCCATGTATTTTATGACCAGCTATATTAGCCTCCTGGCAGTTCCTCAAATATAACACTTCATCTTCTGTCTCCATATCTTTCCATTGGTTATCCCTTTTGCCCGGAATATTTTGTCCCTTCAGTCTCTTAGAATCCTTCTAGTCTCAGTTCAAACATCACCTTATTTAGGGTAGCTTTCTGGTCCCTTTTTTTCCCAAATAAGAGAATCTTTTACCACCTCCATATCCCATACCTACTGATTATTTGCGTGTTGTCTCCATCACTAGAACATAAGTTCTTTAATAACAGAGACTAATTTTGCATTTTTTGGTGTCCCCCAAGTTTAGCAGAGTGACTAACATAGCAAATACTGAGTTAATGTGTATTGATTGGTTGCTTAACCAATAGTTAGAGATGGGCTTAGAAGATTTAGATTTACCAATTCATTCACCATAATTTTAGAAGATAAGACCATAAATAAGACTGTTTTGTAAACTTTATGGGATCATTTTATAGCACATCTAATACCATTTGTAGACACCACAAATTAAGAGTAGTTCAGGATACTGAGATAAACTTGTGTGTCTTTTTTCAATCCCTCGGTGTTTCACAGTTGAACACCTATCAGAACTAAGCACCTTTCATCCAGAGCTTCCATATCTTTCTATCACAGAAAACATGTGCACATGCAGGTTCAACCTAGCAGAGTATGAGTTCTTAGAGTTACACACTTATACAGACTAACAAGTTATGATTTAAAGTTTATGATTGGGCCTAGGAGGCCCAGAATTATCTTCCTTATCCATAAATAAAGGTATCAACATTGCCAAACATTATTTACTCCTCAATGCTACCATACTGAAATATCTCCCTTTTAAAATTGCCAACGTTATCTTAATAGAGAAAAACCGTAAATCATTATCAGCTACCAGCACTTCTAACTTTCATTCACTTATCAATTCCCTAACAGAAAGCAGCTCTCTGAAGCAATGACAAAAGGTAGGTAAATTTTCATTATGGGAATGTAAGAGGAAAAACTAGGACACCTGGGATATTGGCAGCCCATCAAGCTCCTTATCCTGAGAGAACTCTAATGAGGATCCAGCTTATATATATGTTTCAAGTTCTGCTTCTTAGATATTGACTTAAAGTTTATCTTCCTCATATTTAAAAAAAATGAAACTGAATTTATGAGCTAAAAGACCTCAGTTTCCCATTATTCAAAAGTCAAAACTTGTGTTTTCAAGAAATAAAAATAACCACAGCTATTGGAGTTATTGGACAGTCCTGGGAAACTATGAATCAGCATGAGAGCAGTAGTCACCTAAAAATAAAGAAGTTATAATGAATGAGGGAGGCACATAAGAATGAAAAACCATAAAAGTAGCCTCAAACAAAAAAATCTCCAAAACTGTCCTCCTTCACTATCTGCATCACAGATATGGGACAGGGGAGGCTTTCTCATTTTGTTTTATCCTAATCCAATGTAGCTACTCATCTATCTCTTCCTTCAGCAGAGTTACATATTCACTTTTATGCCAGTCCCAGAGCTCTGATCAAGATTGAGGACAGAAAGCAGAGGTTGATTAGAATAAACAGATAAATAATGAAGTCAGAAGTACAGATATCAGGTATGGACTCCATCTTACTAGCAATTGAAGAAATCCCAAACATTTAAAAAAGCAAGAGATAACTTATTACCCTTTCCAATATCCTATTACCAGAGCAAGCCTGCATTTGCCAGTTTGTCCTCAGAAGTAGGATAATTCATGAAAAAAAAAAAAAAGCTTAGGAATGAAGGTCTAGAAACTTGGATTCTACCATTTACTAATTACATGATCTTAAACAGTATCTTAACCCTTTTATGCTTAAGGAATTAAAATTATATCTAAAGTATTTAGCTCATGTTGTTGTGGGGATAAAGTGAAGTAATATATTTAAAGGGATTTGAAAAGAATAAAAGTAACCTATAAATATACTTTTTATCACTATTATGATTACTGAAATCTATATTATTGTCACAATGGAATATAAAGATATTATTATATAATTATATGCAAATATTTGCTCTAGATTTAAAAATATATATATATATATATATATATTTAAACATATTCAGAACCTAAAATAATGTAACTAAGAAAACAATTTTGTTCTCTCTAAATACTAAAGTATTATTGTAATTAACAACTGCATTTAATGGTCTGTACCCAAGGACTCACTAAAATACAAATATTGTACTTCTAAAACATGTTTAAACCATAATTAAATAAGCTGAAATAAAGGCACCAGTATGACCTTAACTTTTGGTGAACATGTGATTATATGGACATATAAGGAATAGGACATATTCTAAAAGTCATTTTATAATATCAAACAAAATTCAGAGCATGCCAAGAAATAAATAAATTCAGGAGGATTCTGGGAAGATGGCAGAGTAGGTTGGTAAGTTTCAAACTCTTTGGATTTCCTCCACAATAAAACAAATTTGCTCCTCAGAGCAAATATACACTCATGAAAAATCTAAAAGACTTGGGATAGAACAGGTGCTCCTGATACAACCTGAGAAAATCTAAAGAAAGACTGGGGTTGGGATTAACACATATGAAATGCAAATACCCTAGGCTAGCTCCACAGAAACATCAAATGGGGAGCCCCAGGACAAAGCTGATTTGGCTGGAGTCTTAGCAGGAATCACAGAAACTTTCACCTCCCGCACTGTTTGTCAAGTCAGGGTCCAAGTCTGTGAAGATTAAATGAACCTCAGATGATTAAGAGCACCAGGCCCAGCAATGCTGCAGGGATGGGGCCCTGAACCAGAAGGATCCAGCACCCAGGAGTGCAGAGGCAGGCAGGGATGCTGCTGTTTGAGGCCACTTGCTGGAAGATAAAGTTCTTGGTTTGGAGTTCCTGGTGAGAATGGAGAGCTGAAGGGAAGCTTGAGGCATCATCCCCCCCACCCCCACCCCAGGATTAGAGATGCTTACACTAATACCTCTTATTAAAAAAAAAAATGAGCCAGCAAAGAAGAAAGAAACTTACATGGAAACATACTATGGGAACAGGGAAGATTAGGGTTCTTCTTCAGAGAAGGATACTGAAGTAAAAAAAAAAAAAAAAAAAAAAAAAAAAAAAAAAAAAAAAGCTTCTACCCCCAAAAGGAATGTGGAATGACTCCCTGCCCAAAGAGAATTTTTCAAAGAATTCAAAAAAGAATTTAGAAGTCAAATGAGAGACATTGAAGAGAAACTAACAAAAGAAAAATAAGAATATTATGGCGGGGGGGCGGGGAATTAATCAACTAGAAAAGGAAATAAAGTCTCAAAGATGAAAATAACTCTTTGAAAATTAGAATTGGGCAAGGAGAAGCCAGTGAAGCAATGGAAATCAAGAATAACAAAATAGAATGTGTAATATCTTATAAGAAAAGTGACAGATCTGGAAAATAGATCAAGAAGAGAAAATATAAGAATAATTGGACTGTCTGAAAGTTGTAATCAAAAAATAATTTTGATGCAATAATGGAAGAAATAATCCAAGAAAATTGTCCTGGAGTGATAAAACATGGAGGGAAAGTAGAAATAGAAAAAAAAAAAAAAAACACTGATCACCACCTCAATGAGATCCTTTCTAGAAGACACATAGGAATATTATTGGCAAATCTCAAAACCACCTCCACCCTCCCATTCTCTCATCCCCATCCCCCCACCCTACCCCCACCAATCAAGGAGAACATTTTTCAAGAAAAAAAAAATTCAACTATAGAAGTATAATTAGAATTGTAAAAGACTTAGCAATAACCACAATAAAAGACCACAGGTCCTGTAATCAAATCTACTGACAATCAAAAGAATTAGGTCTTCGGCCAAAAATATCATTCCCAGCAAAATTATCTATGATATTGAATGAGTAAAAATTTAATTTTTAATGAACTTGCAGAATTTCAAGACTTTCTAACAACCAAACCTTAATTTAGTAGAAAATTTAACATATAAGAATCAACATCAAAGAGCAATTTCAAGGAACTCAACATGGATAAATTGTTTATGAGTTTTTTTACGTGGAAAATTTGTAGCATTTGTTTTAGATTGGCATCAACAATACAACAACTCAAAAGAAAGACTGGGTCAGAGTTAAGATAAAAGTAGTAATTATGTCATACAAATAAAGGACAGAAGAGTAGATATTAAGGCATTAGAGGGGGGAGCAGGGCTCATAGTTCTGAAAAACACATCACATCAGGAATGGGTTAAATAGGCAACACTACATATATACTATAAAGGATATAGCACTCCCCAAAATCTATAAAGAAATAAGGGGGGAAGGATGGGGAGACAGGGAAGCAAAAGGTAAAGGAAGAAGATAAGGGAAGATTCTGTGGTTTGGAGGAATGGTGAGGAGCAGAATTACAACAAGGGTCAGCAGGGATAGGAAAGATATGTGTATGTGTGGGGATGTGTATGTGTGTATGTACATGTATGTATGTATGTATATATATATGTATATATATATCCTTTCTTAACTATAGCCTGCTTTGGCGGGGGATGAAAGGGGAAAAATAATAAAGTAAAAAAGGTGCACAGCAAAGAGCAAAAGAAGAATTTACAAGGAAGCAAAGAAAAGATGGACACTCAAGAATAGAATTTCTTCCACTAATATATGTCCTTTTTCAAACTGATTTTTGTTGTTATATATTTTGAATCCTCCCTGATGTCCAGCTGAGCACATGACAATATTCTCTTTTGTTTTGTTTCAATTTGTTTTGTATTCCTTTTCTGTTTTTCTTTTTTTAATTCTGTTTCTTTGAATAAAATGAATTTGAAAAAAAGAGAGAGAAAAAAAAAAACAAATAACTAAATCTTAGGAGAGATGTTCATGTTTTTAATTGAAAATGAAGTGATCATTTCCACCCCAAGAATTCTATCCTACTCAAAGAGTTATGGTCAGTTGAAAAACAACACATCCTTGTTCTACTTATACAAAAAACTAGGCTCTCATCTTTCCTTAAACAGCTGCATAATATGGGAACTTCACTCAAATTGAACATACAATATTGTTTGCTTTTATACATGTACTATGATGAGATACTTAGCCCAATACTTGGAACTTGGGATTGCCATGTTCAAATAATTTATCACTAAGTATCTTGCCGATAATAGATCTCTCTATATTTATCTAGGTGGGGTTATACAATTTTATTTTATTTTATTTTTGTGATCAAAGGATTCACTAGATCATCATTTAAAAGAAAGTAGCCTTGCTATCCAAACTAAAAAAAATGGATATTACTCAAAAACCCAACTTATAGTAGTTGTATCATTTAGTATAAGAATGTCTTAGATAGATGTACAATGAGCTAGTTCATAATTGAATAGGAAGTGACCAGAATGGATCACATTTAGAAAATTGTTCAAGATTTTCAATGACTCAAGCCACTTGCTACAGCAGATCCCCATCTTTTTAACATAATGATAATAATGGTAATAGTGATAACTTGCCATATATATATATATATATATATATATATATATATATGGGTTTATAAAGTATTTTTAAAGTTTTATCTCATTTTCTCATGTTCAAAATTATCCCTCAAATACTATATGATTACAAATCACAAAACACTATGAATTCAGATGAATCAAAATTGCAAGTCCCTCAATGGGCAATGTAAAGACACATATTGGATACCAGGCTATAGCATAATACCAGTAATGACTTATTCATTAAAAAATGATACAGATTATCTGTATCTGATACTGAAGGAAAATGGCATAGAAAGACTGTGCAAGTATAGAAAGAATAAGGTTTTTTGATAGCCCAAATGCTAATGGTAGCCATGAAATCTTAAAAGAACCAGAAGAAAGCCTCTCTCAAATTAGATAGATAATTCCTAGAGGATTGATAAAAAGATTCAGAGATCAAATAAGAAAAGACACAGTTAGTAGTTGAATGACAGAGTCCTAGATGTGGAGTCAGGAAGACCTAAATTCAAATCTGGTTTGGATTGCAAACTATACAATTCTGGATAAATTGACTTCTAACTGCCTTTCCTCATTTGTATTTGGGCACCTATCTCACAGGATTATTGAGAAGATCAAATAATGTAATGATCGCATATTTAAAATCAGCCAGAGTCAGGAATTCAGGTTAAGGGGAAAATCTTCAATCTTTATTGAAGTGAAGAGGTGAATAAGAATTGCGATAGCATTATGGGCAAGAAAGATTGTGATAGCAAAGGGGCAGCTGCAACAGGAAGCCAGCTAACAGAGGGGGATCTGAGCTGAAAAGCCGTCGCAATGGCAATACAAGCAGTCTCTCCTTCCCCTTCCTTTTCCACTCCCCTGCCTTTACCCACCAAAATCATCATTTCCTATACAACACATCAGGACTTGCACAAAGAGTGGGCGGGGGCCATTCTTTCTCCAAGCATATATATTAATAGAGTAAGTTCCAATTACTATTTAGCCTCATGTGCTTGGGACCTCAGTGCATCAACTCAAGCTTCAGACCATTACAAAATAAGAATATTTTGATACTTTGCAAAACTTAAAGTGCTATAACCATGCTAGCTATCTAATATAGCATAGTGGGCTTTTACTTTTGCCTATCAAAGAAGCTCCCAATTTTACCCACTGAAGCTCAAAAATTCCAAGAACATCTGGACAACCCAAATGTACTATAACCTTTTGATTCCTGCTGAAATAGATACAAAGGAAAATCAAAACAGAATAACCACATTAATGATCTCATTTCCCTGTTTTCACAACTATTTATTCACCTATTTTTCCTCATCATATGTTAGATATAATTTCCTTCTCAAGTTAATTTTGAAGTTAGAGAAAATAACATACAGTTGATTGCCACTATTAATAGAAGCAAACAAATAGTCAAATCAAAGAAACTATCTGAAAAACTTTGTATTTAGACCACACCTGTCTAAGAAAATTAGCTATCAAAAATACTAAAAGAGACTATTACATAAATAAATAAATAAATTATTCTGGAGTAAAGTGAACTTCTCTTGTCAATACATCAACATGTCATTTGTTACCATTGCTCTTTGAAATAATGATCCGCACTCCATCACTTAACTTGAATCAATCAACAAGCATTTATCAGGGACTGTATTAGCTGCTATAGATACAAAGATAAAAATGACAGCCCATCCCCTCAAGAAACTTATATTCTATAGAAGAAGACAATAGGTGCATGTGTGTGTGTGGGTGGGTGGGTGTGGGTGTCCTAAATAGATACAAAATGATTTGGAAAGATGTCATATATAATGTCGCCCAGGAGCCAACTCTTTTAAGAGACTAAGATTCTAAAAGATGAAGATAAAGTGAATTCCAAGCAAGGGGGACAAGTAAGTCAAAAACACAAAGATAGAAAATGGAGTGCTACATATGGAGAATATAGAAGCCAGTTCAACTGGAATATGGGGAACATGAATGTGAAGAATGTTATGTTTGGTCCTAGGGATAATAGGAAACCACTGGGGAGTATTGAGACAGCATTCTGATTAGAACTATATTTTCCACATTATTCTAGCACCAGCTCTAGATAATAACGTGTCTGTTTACCTTTTGTTAGAAAAATTTCAGATTTACTTTGATTTACTTTTAGCACAATTGCTTAAAATCTTTAAGATTTTGTGTGTATCCATTATTATTTAATATCGTATTAGAAACACTAGCCTCGGCAATAAGAATCGAGAAAGATATTAAAGGAATTAGAGTAGGCAATGAAGAAACCAAACTATCACTCTTTGCAGATGATATGATGGTATACCTAGAGAACCCCAGAGATTCTACTAAAAAGCTATTAGAAATAATTCATAATTTTAGCAAAGTAGTTGGCTACAAAATAAATCCCCATAAATCCTCAGCATTTTTATACATCTCCAACAAAACTCAACAGCAAGAGATACAAAGAGAAATTCCATTCAGAATAACTGTTGATACCATAAAATATTTAGGAATCTATCTACCAAAGGAAAGTCAGGAATTATATGAGCAAAATTATAAAAAAGTCTCCACACAAATAAAGTCAGACTTAAATAATTGGAAAAATATTAAGTGCTCTTGGATCGGCCGAGCGAACATAATAAAGATGACAATACTCCCTAAACTAATCTATTTATTTAGTGCTATACCAATCAGACTTCCAAGAAAATATTTTAATAATCTAGAAAAAATGACAACAAAATTCATATGAAACAATAAAAAGTCGAGAATCTCAAGGGAATTAATGAAAAAAAAATCAAATGAAGGTGGCCTAGCTGTACCTGATCTAAAATTATATTATAAAGCAGCAGTCACCAAAACCATTTGGTATTGGCTAAGAAATAGATTAGTGGATCAGTGGAAAAGGCTTGGCTCACAAGACAGAATAGTCAATTATAGCAATCTAGTGTTTGACAAACCCAAAGCCCCTAACTTCTGGGAAAAGAATTCATTATTTGATAAAAACTGCTGGGATAATTGGAAATTAGTATGGCAGAAATTAGGCATGGACCCACACTTAACACCATATACCAAGATAAGATCAAAATGGGTCCATGACCTAGGCATAAAGAACGAGATTATAAATAAATTAGAGGAACATAGAATAGTTTATCTCTCAGACTTGTGGAGGAGAAAGAAATTTGTGACCAAAGATGAACTAGAGACCATTACTGATCACAAAATAGAAAATTTTGATTACATCAAATTAAAAAGCCTTTGTACAAACAAAACTAATGCAAACAAGATTAGAAGGGAAGCAACAAACTGGGAAAACATCTTCACAGTTAAAGGTTCTGATAAAGGCCTCATTTCTAAAATATATAGAGAACTGACTCAAATTTATAAGAAATCAAGCCATTCTCCAATTGATAAATGGTCAAAAGATATGAACAGACAATTTTCAGAGGATGAAATTGAAACTATTACCACTCATATGAAAGAGTGTTCCAAATCATTATTGATCAGAGAAATGCAAATTAAGACAACTCTGAGATATCACTATACACCTGTCAGATTGGCTAAGATGACAGGAAAAAATAATGATGAATGTTGGAGGGGATGCGGAAAAACTGGGACACTGATGCATTGTTGGTGGAGTTGTGAACGAATCCAACCATTCTGGAGAGCAATCTGGAATTATGCCCAAAAAATTATCAAATTGTGCATACCCTTTGATCCAGCAGTGTTTCTATTGGGCTTATATCCCAAAGAAATACTAAAGAAGGGAAAGGGACCTGTATGTGCCAAAATGTTTGTAGCAGCCCTGTTTGTAGTGGCTAGAAACTGGAAAATGAATGGATGCCCATCAATTGGAGAATGGCTGGGTAAATTGTAGTATATGAATGTTATGGAATATTATTGTTCTGTAAGAAATGACCAGCAGGATGAATACAGAGAGGACTGGCGAGACTTACATGAACTGATGCTAAGTGAAATGAGCAGAACCAGGAGATCATTATACACTTCGACAACGATATTGTATGAGGACATATTTTGATGGAAGTGGATTTCTTTGACAAAGAGACCTAACTAAGTTTCAATTGATAAATGACGGACAAAAGCAACTACACCCAAAGAACGAACACTGGGAAACGAATATGAACTATCTGCATTTTTGTTTTTCTTCCCGGGTTATTTATACCTTCTGAATCCAATTCTCCCTATGCAACAAGAGAACTGTTCGGTTCTGCAAACATATATTGTATCTAGGATATACTGCAACATATCCAACATATAAAGGACTGCTTGCCATCTAGGGGAGGGGGTGGAGGGAGGGAGGGGAAAAAAAATCGGAAAATAAACGAGTGCAAGGGATAATGTTGTCAATATAAAGTAATCATTAAATAAAAATTAAAAAAAAAAGATTTTGTGTGTATGCAAAGAAATGTTTTTGCCTTTAGAAATTTACTTTAAATGTTAACAATTTTTGGTTTTTATTGCTATTGACATGTGACACAAAGTCACTTTAACAATTAAAGACTAAGGCAGATTAACTCAGAACAGAATGAGATAGAAATAGGGGCATTTCTAAGAACTTGTCTAACCTAGAAGAGGGTTGATAGTTAACTTAATTCCAGACAAAGGATCCAAAATCAAAGAATTGTAGAATTTAAAGATGGTTTGTTTGCTCTAAGGTTCAGAATAATTAGGTGACTTACTTAAGATACCATAGCTAATAAGTAATTGAGTTAAATTATGAATTCACATTATGAACTCTAAACCCAGAGATCAGTCCACCACACAAATTTGCAGATTCAAGTAGCAAGAACTCAGGATTAAAGCTGAAACACTCAGAGGAAGTAAATGGCAATAAGATAGCTAGGAGTCTGAGTAAAAGGTATAAAGATACCTACTTCAAAAATTGAGCTTGAAACTGATTTAACCACTTTCTGAAACCAGAACTCCTTTTTTATTTCCTACCTAAAATCAAACTTGACCTCAGCTTTCCTAGGAACCTTAACTTCACAGAGGGCAGTGAGCAGGTAGATACACATTAGAAGAATGAGGAAGTAAGCAATTCCTGACACTTAAGAAATCCTGAGTTGCTTCTCTTTAGTTATCATTTTATGATGGATATTTAAGGGATTTATTAATATGAAATATGTATATAACTGTTAACTATATTAGTAATCAGAATAACACAATGTCCAGAAGTTAAGTTTAAATCAACAAATAAGTAATTGTTCTGAAAACCTTTTTTTCTCCCCAAAATAAAGTCATGTTGGAATATAAACTACTTCAATACTTTAATATTTCAAAGTTCTATGATTGAATTATGTGTGGTCACTCTTATCCCTGCTAGCCTAAGACAATGATGTTAGTGGGAAGGGGAGCGGGGTTGGACTGAGATCTAAAAGAACACTAACCACTCAAAGGTCAATAAATCAATATTTATTAAGTATCTATTATGTTCCAGGCACTGTGCTAAGCACTGGGGATACAAAAAAAAAAAAAATAGGCACAAGACAGTCCCTATCCTCAAAGACTGTACAATCAAATGGGGGAGATAATATGCCAATAAATATATACAAAGCATGTTACCTATGGGATAAATAGAAAGTAACAGAGGGAAGGCACTGGATTTAAGAGGTGGAAGAAGGTGAGATTTAAACTGGGACTTAAAGGAATGCAGAACAGTCAGTAACTAGAACAGAGGAGGGAGAAAGTTCCTGGCATTGGAGATAGTGAGGGAGAAATCCCAGAGTTCACAACCAATCAGACTGGGAGCTTCGGCCCACTCATTTTTGGACCTGGACTAGTTCTTCCTTTCCCCCCACCCCCATCCTCATCCTCCACTCCTTTCCTGTATCTCAGAATTCCCAAGCTCAGCTAGTCTCAGCCTCCTTCTCTCCCCCTAACAGGGCTGAGAGATCTACACCAACACACCTGACTTAAAAATTCATCATCCTGGGATCAACTTAGTGGTGAGCCTCTCTGCTTCAGTTAAGCTGCCTCTTTCTCTCAGGGTATCCCCAAATTTTCCATTTTGATGGAAACTTCTGGACTTTGCACTGATGTACTATAACCTTCAGAAGCCCAAGGTCACCTCTATGCTACAGTGAGGCATTTAACAGGACTTCAGCAAAGGAGGCAAAATATATGGTTAAAAAAATTTGAAAAATTCTTCAGAAATAAGCATTATTCAAAGATATTTAGTTGTTCTTATTAAGCCTTTAAAAGTTCTACTCTTGAGGCAGCTAGGTGATGCAATGGATAGAGCACCAGCCCTGAAATCAAGAGGACCTGAATCTAATCTAGCTGTGTGACCCTGGACAAGTTACTTAACCCCAATTGCCTCAGCCGGGAAAAAAGTTCCACTCTATGAGAAATTCAAATTTTCCAGAATCAACACTTGCAAAGCAATATGGTCACAGTCTCTCATTTCAATCTATGAGAGAATGAAGGACTTGGGGTGAAAGGGGAAAGGAAGGCCAGAATATTGCACAAGTGAATATAGATTAGAATTCTCAAACATTTCCAAAGAAATTTTTAACATGTTGTGCTGAAAGGTCTACTAGGGATAGAGTCAGAAGAACTGTATTCAAATCTTGATTGTCATAGTTAACCTATGGGTCCTTAGATAAATCACTTAATGTCAAGTGTAAATAAGAAGGTTAAATCAGATGACCACAAAAGTCCCTCCAGCTATAAATATATGATATTGTGAAAATTGTAGATTTCTTGTAGAGGAACTTTGAATCTTTAGACATATAACCTTAAAAACAATTAAAGGATGGTCACAGGTCATTGACCTTAAGCCAGAAAGCAACTTAAACATGTTCTGGTCAAACCCTCTCATTGCAGAGCTAAGAAAACTGAGCCTCAAAGAAGTGATTTGCCCATTGGTCATAAGCAGCAGAAATAGGATTCAAACACAGCTCTTTGGATTACCAAGGTTGTCTCCATTGCACCACATTAAAGTCTTACATTTCACATAGCACTTTCTACTCTTTTAAAGCACAACTTCCTCCATTGTCATCTTACTTCATTCCCACAAAAATCTTATAAGTTGATTAAAAAAAAAAAACCCAACACAGCAAATATCCATTAGTAACCCATCTATGTGTTTTACTTAAGGAAGTGCTTCTGTTTGTCTACTCTAAATCCATTGTGCTGAAATTTAATCCCATTTCTCCTTGTTCTATCCATAGTGTAGATGAAAAGCAGTTAGTAGTTTTCCTCCCATAAAATAGCCTTCCTATACTTGACACTGCTCATAAGTCCTTTTCTCTAATTCAAAATAAACATTCTTCCCATAAAGGAAAAGATTACATTTGATGTGTACAAAGAAGCCAAGTCCATATTCAGTATTACTCCTT
Organism: Antechinus flavipes; assembly: GCF_016432865.1. Classification (NCBI taxonomy): domain Eukaryota; kingdom Metazoa; phylum Chordata; class Mammalia; order Dasyuromorphia; family Dasyuridae; genus Antechinus; species Antechinus flavipes. Next base: position 372,443,795 of record NC_067400.1, on the reverse strand, counting down.
TGCTGGGTCACAACATTGTCACTGACACGAAGATATGAATATGAATTCTCAGTCACATTGGAATGATAAAGTGAAAGAATTCTCATATGACTTACTGGTATTTTGGAGCATTAATCTATAGTCTAATTCTGGCTTTGCAAGCCTAAGAAATTGCACTGATGTGGGGAGAAAAATTCACATTTACTATACTGGCAGAAGGAAAGAATAACTAATAGGTCTCTAACTGCTCTGACTCATAACGGGGCACCCTGTCTCTATGAAATCAAAGCATACTGTCACAGGAGCACATTATTGTCCCTTAAGAAGACTATAAAATCTGTACATCCTTCATTCATTGACATTGAACTTGGGCCAAAACTATTAAGAGAGCATATTAATATATTGCAAACACATAAGGATAGATACAAAACACATACATACATACCACAAAGTAGTATTCACTATTAATTTGTCTTTTTATAATTGATGGAGTCAAACAAGTAAAGGAATTTTTTAAAAGGGACAATAAGTACTTATTATTACAAACTAAGGGATTTCAGTTACTCTTTACTCATGTACAGCCAGTTTAGAAATATGCATAATTGCCTGTGGTCAACATCATATCACTGCCAGATCACACATTAAACAGATAACCACTATTATTATAAAGTGACTTCCTTGACCTCACATTTTGGTCTGGCTTGGAATTCCTGTATTTTACTAGCGCGGCTGTTACGCGGTGCCAATCTTATGGCTGTACATGTCCATTTATACTAGTATAAATGACCAGTGCAATAGAAGGGTTTCTATAAAATATACCTAAAGGAATATAGGAATAGCGTAAATTTGAGAAATATGATCATACTTGTTCTTGCAATGCTTTTTTTTTATCTAACATCTATGGGGTTTTTTTTATTTTTATTATAGCTAAGGTACAGTGTGTGTTACTTGGCAGCTGAATTTGACATGAAAATATAAAAGGTTTGGGCAACCACATATTTGGAAGTAGAAATCTTTCCTGAAAACATGGCTTGGGTTTTAAACATAGCTAAATTTCTGGAAACTTCAATTTGTTAAAGACAGCCAAGACTTCAATCATATTTAACATATTCCTGGGGTTTACATATAGTGTTTCAAAGTAATAAACAACATCTTGTTTGGAGTAGCATGAAGAAAATGAGGCAAGCACTTCTTTAGAGTAAAAGCTTTACTTTTAAAAATAGTTTGGAGACTCATTCTTCTGTTGGTAAAATCACAAAACACTCTTCAGCAAACAAAACAAGATGAGCTCAACTCAAGTTGGTAAACATTTTTAGCTGGCTTGACTAGTTGTGTGTGAGTGTGTTTTACATAACCATTTTTTAAGAACATCTCTCTTAGTAGATGCTTAGGCAGGGTGGAGGGATTTTTTTTTATGCTGTTAGACATATACTTCAAATTCAAAATAAGTCATAACAATAATAATGTTAATTCTTTTGAACAGTTTTAAAAATATCTTATGATATAATGAAATACATATCTGCTTTCAATCAATACCACTCTCTAAGCTTGATCCTTAATAGAAAGTTAATAATTTTCTGTAACTACCATGCTATCTTTGCAAGTTCATGTGTTAAAAATTTTCATGAAAACATGGTGTTGGTTTCTACTATTAGCATCTAAATAGTCCAATGATTTTCAGTGGTTTTCGATTTATTTACATACACCCTAAGAAATAAGTGTCTGAAAGGATACATAAGGCATTTTTAAGGTGGTTTTTTCCCAAGAAAAATATATAGAAACCAAGACAATGCTGAATGAATACTGTTTTTGTATTTATTAAGTGCTTACTGTATGCAAAACATTATACTAAGCACTGAGGAGACTAGTGAAAAAGCAAAATAGTCCCTAGTTTCAGAAAGCTCATATTCTTATGAAGGAGATAATAGATATAAAAGAATTCTATTCTAGTGAATGCTTTGAAAAAAAGATTGGATATGGAGTCCGAATACAGGTCCTGAATTCTATTTATGACATATATTACATGAGTGACTTTGGGAAAGTTATTTAATTTCTCTAGGTCTCAGTTTCCTCATTTAAAAAATGAAAAAGTTAGACAAGATGAGCTCTAATGTTCCATCCAGCACTAAATCTATGGTCCTCAAATTTTATTAATATTATAAAATCATGGCCAAATTAATCACAAGTTATGATTATAACAATACCTAACCGTGAATTAATCTATCAAACTGATTTTTTCTAAGGACTCTGGTGATCTTGAGAGTTCCAGTGCCTGAGGGCAGAAATGCTTCAAAGGCTATGAAAAAGATATCACTGAAAACATACTGCCCACATCCATTTTTTCCCCAGGGCCAATTGAAAAAAAGAAGCTTATACTTGTCAAGAATAGAATGTTCTTCTGCGGTTTCCTCACTGATGGTGCTAGTTATGGCCTTTCCTCATATGAAAGCATCATGAGCACTGTTTAGGTTCAAAAAGATAAAACCATTTAGATTCCATATTTTTTCTACTAGGATAATCACCATATAGAAAACTCTTAAAAACAGCACATATTGCAGCAAGTCCAAGCATTCATTCAATAATAAATAAGACTAACTATTCTATTATTGAGCTTTGATATTTGCCAAATATCTTTTCACAGATAAAGTTCTATGACAATTATATGACATCTTCTGTAGTCCAACTCTATCCCATACTTCTAACCATTTCTCTCAATGCATTCTATAGGCTATTTTTCAGTCAGTCCAACTCTTTGTGATTCCATTTGGGGGTTTTCTTGTCAAAGATACTGGACAAGTTTGCCATTTCCTTTCCCATGCCATTTTACAGATGAGAAAACTGAGGCAGAGTTAAGTGACTTACCCAGAGTCATATAACTAGTAAGTGTCTGAAGCCAGATTTGAATTCATGAAGATGAGTGTTCCTGATTCCAAACCAAGCACTCTATCCATTGGATCACCCAGCTATGCTTGCTGGTAGAAATTGTCAAAAAGAGAAGTTAATATTTTAAAGCCATGTGCATAATTCTCTCATAAATCATAAGCAATGAATTTCTAATTTATCCACATGATATCACCTCAAAGTATTTTTCATATCTTATTGAGGAATGGATTCTTTTTAAATGTTACATTATGTGGAGAGAAAAAAGTAATATGATTATAATTTGATCAATAAGTCTATAAGTAGGAATATTATATATGTATACATATATATCATGGAATAAAAATAAGAGAGGATATATTAATATTTTATTGCTATAACAGATTCTCATATAAAAATTAAAATTAGCAAAGGTGAATAGGCAAGTGAATCTATAGTGTTGTCATGAAATTCCTATATTTAGAGAAAAAGAACCAGGAAATATAAGAAAGCCAAAACTTGACAATGAGGTAACTTAATTACTCAAGAATTAGGATAGTAAGGATGATGCTAAAGTTGAGTTATGTTTCAAGGGACATTCCCTGTTTGCTTATTCTTTTCATTTACTAAGCAGCCAACTGCTTAGTAACAATTCTCCAAAATTAATCACATAATGGTTCATTGTGGAAAGCATATGGTTCAACAAAATATTCTTGACAAGTCAAGAAACTACTGAAGATTTTTTTAAGAAAGCATAAGTGGCCAAATGGATGCTAAATTCTTTAAAATGTATAGCAATTAACACAGAAGAATGAGGACTTAGTTTTTTAAAACATCAGAGTTGATTTAATTGAAAGTTATCGTTTTTTAAAATATCAGAGTTGATTTAATTGAAAGTTATCACAATAAGATCAGAAACACAAAAAGAACAAAACAAACAAATGTAGTTAAATGGAGATGAAAATGCAATATGGGCAGAAAGTGACAGTTCTATGAAATCATGCAAAATAAACCAAAAAAAGTTAGATTAATGAAAAATATCAGACAACAAGTTGGAAATCAATGAACTTTTAAATATATCTTTCTGCATATGCTCACATTGATCTTTGCATATATATATATATATGACATATATCTCACAGATTCATATGTGTCATAAATAGTAGTGTTTTCTGATGTTAAAAATATATGCATTTGTATGAACCACTACATAGAATCCCTCTATTTTTGTCTGCCTGCATTTTTTATTTCCTTCACAGGTTAATTGTACATTATTTCATCGTCTGATTCTTTTTGTACAGCAAAGTAATTGTATGGACATGTATACATATATTGTATTTAACATATACTTTAACCTATTTAACATGTATTGGTCAACCTGCCATCTGGGGGAAGGGGGGAGGGGAAGGAGGGGAAAAACTGGAACAAAAGGTTTTGCAATTGTCAATGCTGAAAAATTACCCATGCATATATCTTGCAAATAAAAAGCTATAATAATAAAAATATATATGCATTTATTTTAAAAACATAAAAGAAATAATATATCCCATTATTTGAAGAACTCTGGATGATCTCTACCTATCTTGCCTTCTTAGTACAGTGCCTGGCACATAGTAGGTGCTTAAGAAATATTTATCGATTGATTGGTTGATATGTACATTTTAACTTAATAAGGAAAAGTTTTCTGACATCAAAATTTTATGTTATAAGGTAAAGTTATCTGATATCAAAATTTTATGCCCCAGCATACTTCTTTTTAAAGATTCAAAAGTATACAAAACATAGGAAATATCTTCTTAGAAGAGATCCAAACACAAAGAAATTCAACGCACAGAACATATTTTCAAAGTAGAAATAAATCTTTTCAGACACATGGTTGGGAGAGTTCTCATTGACAGAATGAGCAGTCTCCTAGGCTATGTGATTTTAAGGATGTTTCAATTACCCCAAAATGCCTATCACCCCAACAAACTTGCCATGGCACTGCCTTCTTTTCTGACCTGGTCTGGAGTGCCTGAAATTTCTCTTAAGATAGTCCTAAACTATATCTTGCCTAGATGAGCACGGAAGAATTTGTTTATATTTGGTCCCTAATGATCTCCCATTTCCCCAACAGAACAGATTCATCCATCAGATGCATTGTCATTTTACATATTTTAGAAGGCTTTGAGAGCTACAAAGGTAAACTTCAAGAGTGGTAAGATGAAAAGCTTGAGAAAAACAAAAACTTCGCTGTATCACAATCCTTAGTAGTGGAAGGAATGGGAAAGTATGGATATCAGCAAGAATAACTCATTTTTCTAGTGTTTTTAAAGTGCCCTTTTGGTCACTTTAGCTTCTCACAGCAACTCTTTAACATAAACTACAACCTAACATTATTCCCATTTTATTGACAAGAAAACAAGCTCTGGAAGTTTAAGTGACTTGCCTAATCACCCGAGTAATACAGGGCAGAATCAGAATCCAAGCACAGTCGTTATACTGAGCTCACAAGTCAGATCTGGCAAGCTCTGATGATGGGCTAACAGTGAAAGAGGTTAGCAACTGAAAATCAGAAGTTTCACCTACTTTAGAATTCTGCCGGGCCAGCCTAGCACATGTGAAAGTAAATTTGTTAATTTCATCCTAATCTTCATTTATTTAGATCACAGAAACATTACACGTTTTGACACATTTGGGGGTCTCTGATCCAAAGAGCTGTGGAATAGCAAGTTAGGTTTGAATGAAGTGCATTTATAGAGTTGTGTGGGAGAAGCATGCATCGTGTCTGCCTAGATTATGCCCCAAGCTTGCCAAAACTGCTTGCCTCTCACTTGTAGGAGTACTAAATTCACCCACAGACTTTAGTGTAAGAAGGAAAATATTTGCAAGAAGCCTATGCCCCCTTACAGACAATCTGTAAGATAAAGATGCATAGGTTCAAAAGGACAAGTAAAATTGTTCCACTTAAACTTTCTCTAGGCCTTTTTCCGGGGGAGCTTAGGGAGAGGAGGAAGATCTTTTGGTCAAATACATATAATTCTTTGTATGCAAGATCCCCTGCCTCACAAGTTAAATCCAAATAATACTTACCTGAGAGCTCTTTATAGAAATTTTTTTAAAATGCCAATAATCTCAAATTTATAAGCATTCCTACAACAATAAATCATTAAATATATATGAGGGAGAAAAATTGGGGACAGAAGAAAGATTATGATGTATATTATAGATATACACACATACTTGCATAGACACACAGACATATGTGTATATATACATGTATTTTTCTAACATAGATTCTAAATATATATATATATATTTTTTTTTTAAAAGCAACAGAAAATCTGTCATCAATAATTTTATATAAAGATGGTGGCTCTGATGTTTAAGTCATATAAAGAAAGAAAATGTTTCAAATATATTTTAAGATATACAATTTCAGATCAAAGTTTTAGGATTAGAAATATGTTAAATCTATCAACTTTATTTTTTTTCAAAAGTCAAAATACAAATAGGATTTTAAAGCAATCAAGTAACAAATTCACAGAATCATAAAATGTTTGAGCTGCAAAGGAACAGAGACCATCTAAACCAACTCATCCAATTTATAGATTAGGGTTCTTAAGTGACTGGCCCAATATCACACAGCTCATTATTGGCAAAAAAATTGAGAGCAGAATCCAGGTTTCCTATGAATTCCAGATGAGTTTTCTCAAATACAAAATGAGAAGTTAAACTAGATGATCTCTTAGGGTTCTTTCAACCTAGTCAAAGATTCTGCAGTGGTTAGTAGATTCATAGCCTACTTACTTTGGTTTTTATTTAAAAAAATAAATAAATAAAAATAAAAAAGCTCACCAAGTTTGACATTTCTAGACCTTAGAAATCTGGCCTGACAGTAAAGACCTTATGAAACATTTATAGAAACATCATTTAGAGCAATTTTTGAAACTTAGCAAGGTGACACATTTTGAAGCATAGAGCAATTATAGACATGAATGAAAGTATGCAAGGGACGTAGGTGTTGTTTGTTGTTTTGTATTGGGTTTTTGTTTTTAGTTTTCAAGCTATCATTGCCAAGGGTGACATATGTCAAATGGTAATACATGCTTTTATTTTTCAAAAAATATGTACTGACAAAAGTAAGAACATTGATGAAACTATAAAGTTATGGAGTAAAGGAAAAAGCAGTAAATAGGGAATGCAAAGTATCAAGAAGAAGTTTGAGTGCCATGCTATGTCATTCAGCTAAAAGGTAGCAGCCACTACTTTAAATTATTCCTGTGTATGTAGGTGATGGTCTTAGATGTGTCCTAGCAGCCAGAAAAATGAAGTACCATCTTGGGAAGAAAATAACCTGAATGCACAAACTAGCATGTTATATTTTTAAAGGCATTTTTAGAAGCGGTTTCTAGGCAAGCAATAATGTGTCTAGTTTATCTATAACCAGGATTTGGACCAGGAGCTCAGAATTCACTAAAATAAAAAGAAAGTTGGGCCAACAGGAAAAAAAAAAAAAAACTGTTGTATCCACTTTACCATTGTGTCTATTCAAGAAATCTAAATGAATATTCTGCTTATGTCATATATTTTAGATATAATGCTTCTGAAAATGTTTTCTCAATGAATATAATGTCCTGTTCCATTTACTTACTGAGATTTTGGAGTTGAGGTTTTTTTGAGGGTTGTTTTTTTTGTTTGTTTTTTTTTTTTTTCATTAAACTATAGATTCAACCTGGGAAGCTAGGAGGCAGGCCTGGAATTTAAAAAAAAAATCATTTTCCTGAGTTAAAATCTGGTCTCAGACACTAGCTGTGTGACCCTGGGCAAATCACTTAACTCTGTTTGCCTCAGTTTCCTCATCTGTAAAATGAGCTAGAGTAGAAAATGACAAACCGCTACAGTAACTTCACCCCAAAAAAATGGGGGGGTCACAAAGAGACAGATAAAATTGAAAAACAACTGAAAACAAATAGATTCAGTCTACAGTTATAGATAGGTCACATATTGATATATACCTAGAAATCTTGAGGTAATCTGGTGGAGGGGAAAAAATAACCTTGGAAAAATGGATTTCTTCTTGACTTGAGTATATAATTTTAGTGTCACAAAAGAACATTCAAAATAAATTATAAAATCTTTAAATATTTTAAATCATTTTCAGTAATTTATAAAAGTTTTTTACTCATTGGATTTCCCTCTATCTCTCGTAATATAAGCCTAGTTAGAAAAAAATTCTCCAAGGAGAAATGTAGTAAAATTACTTGACTCCCTGAATAATGCTGCTGATATTGGCTCAAGGTTCCTTATCTGAAGTTTATTCACAGAAGAAACAGCTCCTACTAGGAAAATAGTTTTGCTTGGGCAGAGTAGATCAAAGGTCATAAACGTTTTCCCAAGGATGAACATAATGATGATGCAGAATAAATTCATCCTAGAATATTTGGGCCATCTTTCATTCAACAAATATTTGTTGAGCATTTAGAAGTATGAGCAAAGTACTGTGCTAGATAATATGAGTTTTATATATAAAAAAAAAAAAAGCATAAGATCTGGTCTCTGACCTAACTTAAACTTGCAACCTAATCAGAGAGATGAGATATATATTTAATAGGTAAAACGTGATAAGAAGGGAAAGAGGTAGGAGAGAGGGAGAGAGGAAGAGAAGGGAAATGGGAGAGAAGGGGATTGGAGGGGGAGGGAGACAGAGATAGAGAGACAGACAGCGACACAGATGGAGAGACAGAGAGACAGACATAGAGATAGAGACAGAGATGAAGAGACAGAGACACAGAGAGACAGAGACAGAGAGACAAAGACAGAGACAGAAACATAGAATAATTCAGAGATATGGTAGTTCAGAAGAAGGAAAGATCACTTATTGAGGGAGGAGTGCAGAATATAGAGATAGTTAAGGGGATTAGGGAAGGCTCCCTAGAGGCAGTGGCATTTGAACTGATCCTTGAGTGGGGGATAGGGAGTATTTCAACTAGTGTACATATAAACAGATAGGTGGGAACATTTCAGACACAAATGAAGCAAAAACAAAAGCATGTAGACAAAAAGCACAGAATGTGCTCAATAATGACAAGTACTACAATTTGATTGGCATATAGGGTATAGGAAAGAACTACTGAAATAAGGCTAGAAAGGCAGGTATAGGACAGGTTTTGAAGTCCCTGAAAGAAGACTAAGGCATTCGGCTCCTTTCCTGTCAGGAAATAAGTAGACAAATGAATTTTTTTTAATATTTTTAGTAATGGAAGGAAGGAAGGAAGGAAGGAAAGAAGGAAAGAAGGAAGGAAGGGAAGGAGGGAGGGAGGAAGGAAGGGAGATCATTAATTAAGAGCCATGTGCAGTGCTAATCACTTTATAAATGTTACCTCATTTGATCCACAGTATAACAACCATGGGAGATAAGTGCTATTATTATCCCCATTTTATATTTGAGGAAACTGAGGTAGTCAAAGGTTAAGTGACTAACCCAAGATCACATAGTCAGTCAGATCTTCCTGACTAGATCCATTGCACCACCTCGCTGCTTCTCAGAACTATGCTTTAAGAAAAAATGTCCTACCAATAGTGAATAAACTAATTAGCAAGCCATAGTAACAGTTGTCCTCTCTTAAATAGCTCCTCCAAGGGATAAAGTAGAGTGGAAACACCTGCCTGGGAGGAAGCCCTACTGCTGTACATAAAGAGTTCTGCACATGCTCAAAGGCTATTAGGAGAGAAACAAAAGGTATATTAGGATACTAAATAATTGATAGCATAGAGATATGTGCTTGACAATAGCCAGAGATCAGTATCCTAAGGGAAACTCAAGAAACTTGTCCATTTGGGAAGGCAGGTGGTTCAATGCAAAGAGTCCTGCATCTTTTCTTTTATTCCCCTCTCTCTCCCTCCCTTCCTTCCTTCCCTCTGAGTACATGAGTTAAATCTCCATTTCTCTACTTTCATCTTGGGTCCCTTCTCTCTGGATCTCACTTCCCTCCTTTGTAAAATAAAAAGGTTGAATAAGATGACTTTCAGTTCTAAATCTATAATGCTATGAAGTAAAGACAAGAAGAAATAGCAAAAAGTTAAATCACAAGGCAGTAAAGAAGAGAATGAGTCCAAGAATTGTATTAAGAAGGAAATCTGAAGAGAGCAGATTTAAAGGACCGGAATTATTGAGTTTGGCAGCTTTGGAACATGATGCTTCACTCGTGTTCTGTTCTGCACCCACTGCCCTTTTGAACTGGAGAGTTCAGCACTGACCACACCTCCCCATTCAGCAGGATGAACCACAGCTGTTTCTACAGGCTCCGGCAAACAATAGTCCCCAGGCAAAGATAATGGGGGTCTGTATTGAGGTGGTGGCAGGGGTGATGGAAAGCAGCAGAAGAATACAACAGACATTATGCAGGAAGAATGGACAGGACTTTGTAACTGATTGGATGTTGGGAGGGAGGCATGAGGAATTAAAAATGACCTCCAGTGCTTCCAATGTTTTCCCAGATTATCACCCCAGCCATGGCTACATTCCCCAGGCTACATTCCCCTCCCTTCCCAGTCTCAACTCCTTGGTGAGCAGTGCAACTATATTCTATACTCTCAAATCCCTTGTCCTCTAGTCTTATCACCAATCAGACCTTGCCAAACTTCAAATCTGAATTACCCCTACTATCCATTTCCTTTTCACTTGTTGCTGAACAGCATGGAGGAAGTCACAATATCAAATGCTGATTGGGTCCCCTCTAAATTTGTGCTATTGAATCATGACTGCACCTTCATGGCAGCAAAGAAATCCTTAACTCCATTCTAATTTGTCCTCTATTTCATTCACCACAACAGCTGTTCCAAACCTCTTTGTCTCCTCCACTTTCCATGGCAGCTTTTTCCTCCATCATTTTGGTTGAGGATCTTGATTCATACATACATCACCAAAAAATTGATACCATTTGCCATGAGTTCCCTTTTCTCTCCTCTTTATCTCACAGCCCTCTGACATCACTTCCCATTACTATTATCTCCTAGACTCGACTAGGTTCCAATGAACCTGGAATATAATGCCTAGATTATAATGTCTAGGCTAGCCCCTCTCTCTATACTCCCTTACTTCCATCTCCTCCCCTTTTTTCTAGTATGTAGTTCCTACTATAATCCCTAATTTCTCACTAGCCTAATCTGTCCCTACTTACTAGCTCCTTCCCTGATTTTGACAGTTTTTGAATTACATCTTCAAAAATCTCTGACTTAATCCTACCATCACCTCAAGTTATAATATACATCTACCCTTCCCTTCTCTGCTAAATTCTATGAAAAACTAATTTATACTTAGTGGCTCCACTTCTCCCCTCATACTTTTCAAAATCCATTAAAATCTGGCTTCTTAACTAAAACTAAAACTGTCTGTTTCTCCTCTTTCCCTTCTCTCCTTTTCTTTCTTTCCTTTCTTCTTTCTTCTTCCTCTTCTTCTTTTCCTCCTCCTCCTCTTCCCATTCTTCTTTCTCTTCTTCCTTCTCTTCCTTCTCCTTCTCCTCTCTTCCTTCTCCTCTTCCTCCTTCTTTTCTCTGTCTTTCTCTGTTGTCTCTCTCTGTCTCTGTCTGTGTCTCTCTTTCTTACCAAATCTAACCTTTTCTCATTCCTCATTCTTCTAAATCTCTCTATAGCTTTTTTATATCGTTAATCACCTTTCCCTAAAAGATTTTTTTCTTCCAGTTTTCCCATTATGCCCTCTAACTATGAATGTCCCAAGGCTCTATTCTGAGGGTTTTTTCTCTATAAACCTTCTAGTTCCCTTTATATGTCCCTTAGTGATCAGTTAACATCTATGTAGATGATTCAAAGATGTGTGTGTGTGTGTGTGTGTGTGTGTGTGTGTGTGTGTGTGTAATACACTCAGTCTCTCTCCTGAGCTCTAATAGACCAAGCCCAACACCCTATTGAACATGTTGAATTTAATGTCCCATAGTCATCTCGGTTCTAAATATCTAAATCAGAACTCACTATCTTTCCACCATTACCCTTCCCTTTTCCAAACTTCCCTGTTACTACTGAGGGTACCACCATCTGTGCCCCAGGTTCACAATCTCAGCATCCTTCTCTGCTCCTTGCTCTCATTCACCCCACCAATCTGTTGTTACCAAATCTTGTTTCTACTTTGTATGTTCCTTTCTCTCTATTCATAGTCACAACTTTAGTTCAGTTCCTCATCATCTCCCATCTAGATTGTTGCTGTCTACTTGATTCTCCTGTTTCAAGTATCTCCCATTCTAATTTATCTATCACATAGCTGCCATATTATTTTTCCTAAAACATAAGTTTGATCATGTCATGTTGCACTTCTGCTCAATATACAAACTGTTAAAAAAAAAACTATTAAAAGAGTCCTATATTCCAGGACTCTTTTCCATTTGACTTATTCTTACTTTCTGGACTTCAGATACTTTACTCTCTCCACTATGTGCTCTCTATATGATCCAATGACACTGAATTACTTACTATTCTTCACACATGATATTCCATTTCCAGACTGTGTCTTGAGACTGCCTGGAATGTTTTCCCATCCCACTTCCACCATTTGATATCCTTGAATTTTTTCAAGTCTCAGTTCACATGCGCCCTTCTGCAGTTCTCCCTCATCCTTGTCATTCATTTGATCCTTTCCCTTTAAGGTTACTTTTTATTTTATCCGTGTGTATTATCCATGAACCAATGTGTCTACATATTTACATGTTATCTTTCCATGTTACATAAACTCCTTGAATTTTTTTTTAACTTTGATTCTCTTTGTATCCATAATGCTTAGCATAATGACTGGCACACAAGAAGTGCCTAACAAATGCCTACTAATTGATTCATTCACTGAGTCTAAGGTTTAAAACTTGGGTGACCTGGCAAATAATGTTGGTATAAAAAATAACAAGAAAAATGTCATAACTAATGGGTTCTTTTTATTCTTATCTACTAGCAAATAAAAGTAGAATTTCACATTTCTCTTGATATTGTTGAGTCATTTCACTTATGTTCAGAAATTTGTGACCCCATTAGGGGTTTTCTTGGCACACATACTGGAGTGGTTTGCCATTTTCCTCCCCAACTCATATTACAGGTGAGAAACCGAGGCAGAGTTAAGTGATTTGCACTCAGGGATGACTCCAGAGCTGACTGCATCACCTAAATGCCCCAGATTTTTCTGCTTTAGATAATTATCCATGAAACAAACCTCATAATAAAATACCAACCTGCTTAATCATTTACTAACTTCCAATGACAAAACCACACACACACACACACACACACACACACACACACACACACAGGCAGATGCACATGCTCACGCAGAATAGCAATGACAATGATTGCAACTTGCTGGCTCCAGAATAGAATACTTAATTCAAGAGACAAAAACACAACAACCTCACGCTGAATCAAAGACCAAAGCCCTTGATCCTATGCAGAGAACATGGAATTCACACACAGAAAAGAAGATGGTGATCACCCACATCTGTAGAAGTTGTGTATTTCCAATCTCATAATCTTGCCAGATAATTATCCTGCAAGCACAATCTCAATTCTGTGCCAGTATAATAATAGTGTCAGTGAGCTGAGGAAGTTAAATTTGTGGAGATGATAACCAGCAAATGATGGGGCCCATCTGCTGGTTCTTATTCCATCCAACGAAAAGTCAGGCATCACTCTAATAGATTTTGCAAATAGGTAAAAGCCACATTTCGTTGCTTCTTCTTCAGTGGTGACCATGTGAATGTAACTATCATTCTATCCTGCTGAATTAGGTATGAACCTATTGTCACTACCTGCTTGTGTCAGCATTCTGAGAGTAGAGAAGTCAAGAAGAGAAGCTGGATTGGGGAAGAAGATAAAAAGGATAGTTTCAAATCTATTTAGTTTGAGGTGCCAGTTGAACATTACAGTGGTACCTGGAAATACCTGCCTAATCATTTACTAACTTTCAATGACAAAACCACACACACACACACACACACACATATACATACATAGGCAGATACACATGAGCACACAAAGCAGTAATGACAATGATTGCAACTTGCTGGCTCCAGAATAGAATACTGAATTCAAGAGACACAAACATGACAACCTCATGCTGAGTTTTAGGTAAGCCAAAGATGGAGGTACAGATGGGTCAAGACATAATAAAGTCTTAGAAATAAAAATTTTTATTTTCAGATATTAATAGAAAATTTGACGTAAATGGTCAAATGATAAGTAGAAATCAATGAACCACATCAAAGGGTTCATATGAAGTGGATCAATCATGCAGCAAGGTGATAGGGAAAAGAATCTGTGGCTTGTGACTAATGGTTCACAGACAAAAAATGTAGTGTTTTCAATGCAAGAACAGAATGTAATAAAGGGGGGCAAAAATAGGGCTGAGTACAAGGCTAGAGAGATCCCTCTTAAATCAAAAGTTTGAGTTACCTTGAATGATTTTGTCCTATGGCAACTGTAACCATTGTGCAAAGTTCAAAAATATGTGGAGAATATTTAATCAAAGATTAATTTCTTCATGAAGAAGATTTTTCCAAACAACTTGATTGATTGCTAGAAGTTATTAGGCATTAGGCATCACTTCAGATAGATAGCCAGAACATACTGAGACCTCTGTTTTGAGTGAGTTCAAAAATCATAACAGAAACTTAAAGCTACCTATATAGTTCCATTAACTGTGAGACACCCAAGATTATAATGAGTATAATACAGACATATTTCTCCTCACCCTACCCCACTCCCTCCTCACCATTGAAATCTATGATATGTGTTGAATAGATCAGAGAAATTTTGGATCACGTTCAAAAGGCTTAAAATGTAAGGGTGACAACAGCTGGATTTTACAGATTGTCTATAAAGCTAATAGTTCTGGGGGCAAGTTTGGAAGAAAATAGGTTAGATTTTAAATATTTCTCTCCTCATTTCTATAAACCATTATGTATCTGAGCTTGGAAATGGATTAAAAGAAAAAGACCTATGGATCATCTTTCATCATAGAAGCCAAGGTGCTGACACTTAAACATGGGCAAAAATAACAAAAGAAGTAAAATCTTTTATGCTTATATAACACTTGAGTCTTCAAAGTTTCCAGGGAGTTGAAGAATAAAGAATGTGTACACCAACTAAACCAACACATTAGGTACAAAGTATTTGCACTGTGACAAATATGCTCATGTGAAAATAGAAATACATACTTGATATTCCTACATAAGTATGTAATACATATTAATTATGTCAATATAATGTGTGAATAGTTTCTAAATTGTTTCTTTGAAACTTTAGTACATACTCAATGAAATTATAAAAAGTTCACCTAGAAATTTTCTCTATGATCTCATTTGAACATTCTAAATGGGTTCTGGAGTGAAGGAGAAGTTGTGGTATTTATCCAGCTTGTTTACTTTCATTTTCACACCTTAAGTAAAACTGTATGTTTTACTTATAACATGGTATAATGAAGGATTAAGTTTTTCCTTATAAATTCACTGTTATTTTAGATTTCTTTGAGTTAATTTTTTTCAAGTCTCTTACCAAATTCTCTCTATGACCGCCAAAGTAAAAAAATAATAATAATAATAAACTTATTTGAGGATAATTCCAAGATTCTGAAGATGTTAGAGTAATCTAGCACTCAAGAAGCACCATATAGAGGGGAGAGAATACTGACTTTGGATTCAGAGGATCCACCATTGTAATCAGATTCTTGCATTTAACAGTTGAATGACTTTTAACAAGTCACTCAACTCTGCACAAGTCTCTGGGCCAACATTTCCTCATTTGTCAAATGGGCTAGACCAGAGGCTAAGAGCTGTTTTGTGTCATGGGCATGTGTCATAACAGCGTAGTGAGCCTTATAAACCCCTACCAGAATAATGCACAAGTTCACAAAATAAAATACAGAATTACAAAAGACAATAAATTATATTGAAATAACACTTCTCAAAATATTTTTTAAAATAAGTTCTCAAACCTCAGGCTAAGAATTCCTGGTCTGAATGGCTTCCAACATGCCTTTCAACTCCAGATCTATGATTCTTGAACCTCAAGAGTTAAACTTTATGGAATTTGAATCAACTCAACTGAACCAAATAAATTAAAGCAGAGGAAACATTTTGATATCCCATAGTTAGATTTATTCACATTCTGGAGGGCCTTCTGTATTATTAAACATCTTAGGCATTTCTTGACCCCTCTCTGATATACCTTATACTACCTTTTTTTTTCCTTTTTAGATCCCTAGGTTTGCTTCCATTCTACTTCCATTCTTTTTTCAGTCTTCTATCCTGTAGGACACAGGTTTCCACTGCTTCCCTTACCTATAGAAACTGACATGAACATACAAGTCTTCTTGACATTTTCTAAAGTTTTTTTTTTTTTCATTTTGTTTGTTTTGCTGTTGGTAACCATAGATTATTAAACACAAGGATTTAAAATAACAAAAAAAATCATAGGCAGATTTTAAAGCTAGAAACAAATCTTAAAAGTTACCACAGATTTTAAATGAAAACTGAAATTAGTCCTGGTCTTTCTTAGCCCCCCCCTCCCCCATTCAGTGAGATTCCTTTGTCCTTGTCCCTGGGACATTTTAATGTTTTCTAGCTTGGATGGGACTCCAACTGTCCATTCCCCAGGGAGAGATAGATGTAGGCTGACAAAACTACTCAAATTCTCATCTGTTCCCTCTGAGCCTCAATGTACTTATCTGTTAAATGAGAAAGTTATACTAAATTATCTTCAAGGTCCCTTACTGCTAAAGCTATAAAAGCCTAAGATTTTTGCCCCAGACTTTAGGCTTTTCTTCACTTACTCCAATCCTCCCCTAGACCTATTTTGATCTGTCAAAATCTATATACCTAAAAGAATTCACTTGCCCATTATTAAGTCTTATTATCTCTTTATTGGTGAAATTCAATTCTTTCATTTACTGTTTGAGACTAAGTCGTATCTGGGTCACTCAGCAATCATATTCTTCGACAACCAACACAAATATTAAAAATAACAGCACCTTCTAAAATCAAGTAGCAGATTCTGTTTTTCCTAATTCTAGGGCCCCTCCTATTCTCACCTTATCACCAAAAAAGGTACCATTAAATTCCTGTTTCTAACCTGAGGGACTACTTTAAGGTCTCATATGCAGAGCTGAGTTGATTGCCAGATCCAAAAGCCTAAACAGAAATTATGTCTTTCCCTTCTCAAGTTACTAGCCTCACAAAGTTTTCTAGCCTTCTCTCTGATGCTTCATTACTTAGGTGACTTCCCAAGAGAAAAATTTTCAAGCATTCTTATATAGATAATTTAACTATATCAGAAATGTTTGAAAAGCAGTCATAACAATTTCGTCCACTACTAAAAGAAAGGTCATCCTGCTATGACATTTATGTGGAAGTCTAAAGTGATTATTTGCATTATTCAAATCAAGAAAACATTTTTACATGAAATGTTCAAATAATATAGAAGATTTTAAAAAACTGAGAAGATCTAATTGTTTCAAATCTCTACTTGATTTGATTTTGAAAGGCACAATCTAAATAATACTTTGGCTCCTTTTCTTTATTATCTCATTTGAACATTCTCAGTGGATTTTGGGGTGGAGGGAGAAACTATAGTATTTTACCAGCTTGTTCACTTTCATTTTTTTCACACCGCAAGTAAAACTGCAACATGATTTAATAAAGGAATAAGTTTTTCCTTATAAATTCACCACAATTTTACATTTCTTCAAGTTAATTTCTTTCAAGTCTCTTATCATATCAATTGTAAAACTGCTAGTAATATTGAAAGTAATGTTTATAAAAATTTATTAATTAGTAGAAAAGGGAATAAGCATGTATATAATATCTGCTATGTACCAGGTATTGTACTAAGTGCTTTTTAGAAAGATTATCTTATTTGATACTTCTTAGGAAACAGAGAGAGCATAAACCTATTTTACGCAAAAAGAAATAATGCACATGAAACGTACAGTAAGTTGCCAAATAAGTACATTGAGTGAAACATAACATATTAGTTAGTTTAAGAGACAACTAGACATGTTTATATAGACAGAAGGGGTTGGAAGATATACTGACAATACAGAGAGGTGTGTTGCAATATACTTGAAGGAGACAGACTCATTGGGCCAACTGTCGTTTTTCCATCCAGGAATTCCTTATGTCCTCATTAGCTTCTCACCTCTGGACAGCTGGGTTATTAAAATCTGGCTGAAAACTTGAGTAAAGATAGTCTGGTGTCAGTTTAGTTCCGGCTCTACATTCATCCATATTTATTATTATTATTATTATTATTAACAACCACAATTTGTCTCATAGTTTCTTTTTGGGAGAATTATGCATGAAGAAGAATAAGAAGTTTATAAATTAATTCTAAAGGCAAAGAAAGAGTTCTACAAGCAAGCTTGTTCTGATCACATCCACTCTCTGTCTAATCCTAGGACATGTTAGTGGCACCTCACTTTCATAAGCACCACATTTTAAACTGCTGCATGAATGATCACCTTTTGGGCTTTGCCATACTGTAATGTGCCCTAATTTCTTCAAAAGGCAAAACAATGTAAGCATTAGAATAAGAGCTTTCTCCCTTTCCTTTATCTCTCTTCATCTTCTGAAATACATTTTCAGAAGATTCCAGGGAGGATTGGTTAGAAGCCAAGAGTTTCATTCACTCTTCAAAAATAATTTGGAAACCACCAATTCACATTTTAGTAATGCAATCAGCATTAGTGTTTGGTTGAGCTTTTAAATACATGATTCATATTTGTATTTATTTAATGTGGATATAGCCTACATCTGTGGTTATACATATACAAATGAAGCTAACTTTAAACAAAATAAATCTAATTTCAATGTATTCCAATGTGACTTTGGAGCTTCACTCAGCCAAAAATTTACCCAAAATGTAATTTCATTAGTGTTCAGATTCAACCAGTTTTAGAGATAGGTGGATTTGGTAATTCCCAAGACTGACACATTTACTAGGAATACCAAATTTGTAGTGTGTGTGTATGTGTGTATGCATGTGTAGGGGTGTGTATGTGTGTGTGTGTGTGTGTGTACTTTAACATACACTTATCACATCTAAAGATCAGAGATGAATAAGAGGGAAACACTTAGAAAATTCATTAATTAGAATACCATAACACTTTTGCTGTCACATAGACTTTTTTAAAAAAAGACATTTAAAGTTGTTAGTGCCCATGAATAAATAAAAAGTTTGATTTACCACATATTTACATTTTAAGCTTCTTACATTTGATAATAGAAACTCAAGCTTAAACAAAACTATGTGGTAATAACATCTATAATCAGAGCAGAATTTTGGGGGCATTTTTTTACTTTGGTATAATAGTGATTTCATCAGCATACCCATACCACTGTGTTATATATTTTGGTCCTAGATGATTCTTGTCCATGTTTAACTACAAATATTTCACAGAGAATACATCCAACATTCTGGAGGCTTTTTCTTCTTGTTCCTTAAACATATCAGAAGTATCAATACACCACTTGAACTATCAGTTACCTTTCATTCTTACTTAAACTAAACAATAGTCATATTTTAAAGACAGAAAAATAAAAGTGACCCCAATTCATTCATTTACCAGTTTTCCTCCTTATATAACCATAAGTTCACATTCAATCTTTACAAATACAATATTCTATCAGTGACTTTTTAATATATGTGTATTATACATATGATATCTATATATACAACTTGAATTTTATTTAATTTAAAAATAACAGACATTAATTAAATAAAACACTAAATTAAGAACAGAAGTGTGGACACAAATGCAATTATTTTTTTATTTATTCTAGCAAAAAATTAAAGTGACTATTACGTGCAAGGTACAAGTACAAAGAAGCTTATCTTCTAATTGATCTTATTGTATTTTTCCAAAAACTGACTCCTCCTTATGATAACCTAATTTCTCCCATCCAAAATCTTGTTTTCTTTTTCATTTACTTCTCATATTTTACTACTTTCTACCTAATGAATTCCTACCAATCCTTGAAAACCCAATTACATTTTTTGAAGACTCCTTCAATGATCTCCTCCATTAAAAATTATATTCCTGTCCTTGGCCCTCAAATTTCTTTTTGTTTCCATTTTTCATATACTTTATAATTTTATTGCATAGGTTTTTATGTATTTGTTGTAGTTCTTCCTAGATTGTAAGTACTATAAAAGGAAGAATTTTTTTCATCTAAATTTTTGTCTCTGCAGTACCTGTTGTGATAACTTAATATCCAATTAGTACACAATAAAACTTTTATGGATCCAAAACTTCATTTATGTGAGTGTTTGCTTTCCCAGTACAAATCATACTTTTCTCTATCTTCAAATCTTATGAACCCTTTGCAAAAACCACCTGTTAAGTCTTTATAAATGAGCCACAAAATTTACCAGAAGCCTTCCTTTGTGTATCTTGATGTTTTATGGGTGAAAATAGTCAAGCTTATTTATCTATCCAGGCTGTGATAGTTTCTCAACTCTTTTGGCCTCCTCATTATGATGACTGTTTTACATTGCTTAAACTTCTCTAAGAAATGTGTT
This sequence comes from Antechinus flavipes, assembly GCF_016432865.1. Classification (NCBI taxonomy): domain Eukaryota; kingdom Metazoa; phylum Chordata; class Mammalia; order Dasyuromorphia; family Dasyuridae; genus Antechinus; species Antechinus flavipes. Next base: position 372,423,410 of record NC_067400.1, on the reverse strand, counting down.
CAGTGAATTGTTTGTTGTTAAATTAATTGATATTACCAATACATAGACTTTGTGATTTGCTTTAATTCTTTGAGAGAACTGCAATTTCATCATCATGAATATTGCTTCAGCCAAAGTAAAGCACAACATATCCATGCTTCATTAAACAGTTTTTTGAGTTGCTATTGTTAATCATCTGATGTTGAGTCACAACAAATTTTACTAGAGAAGTCTTCAAACAATAATCTCCTAGGCTCTTACTTAAAACCTATTATGATAGAAATTTCTAGGCAGAAAATAGAATAATAATATTTCCCCATTAGAAGACAAATTCAGAAGTAAACATTTTTCTCAGCAGAAAGAAAAAATAGGAATAAACAAAGCATCATAATCTACCTATATCTTTGCATCGCACTCTATAATGAAAGTATGGGGAGAAAGTACCCACTTAAAGTCACTGTACATCAAGGCAAATAAACTCTATGCTTAGCATAGAGCCTGGCCCAATATAGGCAATTAATAAATGTTGATTAATTGATTAATTGGAAACTCATGAGCCTGAAGCTTTTCATAACTCTAGAATTTAGGTTTATATCCCTCTTCTGGCCCCTAACACTTTCTTATTGGACAGAGCTGATAAATCACTGATGAATTGTTGTTTTGGAGTTGTGTTGCTTTTAAAGATCATAGTTACCCTTCTCCTTAGTTGCTTGGCCAAAGTCACATGGCTATTGAGCGGGAGAGCTGGAATTCTAATTCAGGTCTTCTTAACTCCAGACCAATGCTCTTTCCACTATATGATCACTACTAACTAAATAACTCCACCAAAATGTTTAATAAACAAATACTCAAATTTATTATGTCTAAAATTGAGCTTATTGTGGAATGCCAGAAAGTGAGAAGGAAGTAATTAATTAATCGTCTAATCCAACCACTTCACTTTATAGCCAAGGAACTTGGGTCTGGAGAGTTTAAATGACTTATCCGTGATTATATAACTCTTAGGTATTAAGCTAGGACATAAACTCAGGATTCCTGACTTGAAGTTCCAGGTTCTTTTTACTACATCATGCTGGTTTCTATTTGTTTTTAATAATCTATTTTTTGTATTATGTCTGTTTCATCTTCCCTTGCTAGATGAGTTCCATAAAGCCAAGATAGTATCTAATGTAAACATCATATGTTTTCCAGCTCCTATTACAGTAGGTACTTAACAAATCTTTGTTATTGTAGAAAATAGTCTAGATTTAGAGTCAGAGGACAAATGTCCAAATTCCAATTATGCCACTTACTACCAGTATGACATTGGACAAGTCCTTCTCTGAACTCAACTGCTTTATTAGCAAAATGAGGGGACTGGTCTAAAGGATTTTCAAAGTCTCCTCAAACTCTTAATCTCTGATCCAGTGCTTTTGTGGAAAAAGTTCCCTAGAGGTGAATCAATCTATTCTAATTCTAGTCCTCTATTTCTGAATCCCTCCCCTTCCCACCTCCAAATAACCTCATCCATCATTTCTAGTCTGGCTTTTGATCTTCAAATGGTACTAAAACAGATTCTAATCTCAGGTGGAGAACGAAGCAGAAGCAGATGAACTCATAAGATGCAAAAATCTTATGTCCCTATTCTCCTGTTTTCATGCAAATGCCCCCAGTAATTAAATCAGGAAAAGAAAATGTAGCAAAAACGTATCAGCCAAATGGTTCCTAAATTTCAAAAGGAGCTGTAAATATGGTCCTTTTTAGAGGATCAGGTTCTAGCTTAGAGAATAAGAAAGGGTAACAGTTGTTCTGATGAAGCAATTTTTAAATTCTTGTCAATGATTTGAAGAGAGATAACTGATGTATGTTGAAAAGCTGGCAAGATTTTTAAATAGTTCGGACACTATGGGGAGCATTTTTTCTTAAAGCAGTGCACTCAGAAGTGTTGGCATGATTTTATTTGAACGTAGCAGTGCTTATGTGAGGAAGTTATTTTGAATTACCCTAGTATAAATATGTATGACTTTATTTGTATTGAAAATTTCCTTTTCAAGTGAGCGACTGAGGGACTGTTATATCTCTATTGCCTTGTAAATGATTTAGGTATTTCATTTTGGAAATAAAATGTTATACTCAGGAACGGAAAGCAATACCACCACCCTCATTGTTCCTATAGGTGGTTTTTTGCACTAACCTTGATTTTTTTTAACTCTTACTTGGCTAATGTTGGTTTGTGGGCAATAATCTTTTTCAAGAGCAACACACCAAAGGGACATGCACTAACATGCTTCCTTAACAGTAGAATTTGACTGCTCTGGAAATAAATTTCAGGAGAATGTTCTTTTTGGCTCAATCAGTTAGTTGATCCTAATAGAATTCAACAAGAAAATTTACCTTTTATAAGCACAATTGCCATAACTTCCTGCTTAAAGCTCCCCAGACCTCCTTGGGATATTCACCTCTGATAGACAAATTTTAATTCTCACTAAGGGCTAAAAAGTCAAGGGCTGGAGAAATAGGTATCTCATATTAAGACCAAAACCCAGAGAAAGAAAAGACAGAGAAAATGGCAAGGTGAGGTACAAAAGGTAGCCTACTATATAGGAAAAATTCCTTGAATTAAGAACCAAAAAATCTGAGACTAACATCAGTTCTAATCTGTTTCTGCCATTTTATTACCTGTCTAACCTTAAGTCAATAATTTTACCTCTCAGAGACTGTTTCTGCATAACCAGGAGGATAATCTTCCCAAATGAGGCTAATCATACCTAATGCCAAAGATTATTGTGAAGATCAAGTGAGATAATACATGCCAACATGCTTTGTAAATTGTTAAGTAGAAGAGTGTGCTCTTTTCAGACTACAGCAAATTTACAGGTCTTGTGGGGCAAGTTATAGAGACAATAAGACATAAGGGCACATCCCACACAGCCTGCATTTGCACCTAGTAGAGGGTAATTCACTCTCTGATCCGAGTGTTTCAGTCTATACCTCATAAAGAATATGAGGCTCTGAGTAACTCATTTGGCCAGCAAAGAAAAGAACTTGGCCCTCTATGAATAAACAGTCTCCGTTCATTTCCTTCAACTACTCATTTGGCTCAACTAACATTAGAATTTAAAATGTGGGGAGCTCTGAACCCTAATGCTAGTTGGTCATTTCAAGTATAACTAGTATATATGTTAAGTGCCTACTGTGTATTAGATACTGTTAGGCACTGGGAATAACATTATGAAGTACATATAAAAATATGTACAGTACAAATAAAAAGCAAGTAAGTATAAATATACAATCTAAACTGAAGAATTAAAAACTTAAGAAATGTACTTTTAAGAAATGTAACTTATGGCACCATAAGTTACAATGAAGTCTCACAGTAGAGAATCATGACCATTCTCCAAAACGGAATTGGTCAAACTATTAACAACCATAAGAACAAATGCCCTAAATTATTAATAATAAGAGAAATGCAGTAAATCTGATCATTTATGAGAAAAGGTCATTTTGAAGGCATTATAGAAAAATGACACAATAATGTGTTGTTAATATAGTGATGAATTAGAAAGTAATTTGGAATTTTGCAAATAAAGTGATTAAAATGTGTAAATTCTAAGGGGTCATTGATAAAAAGAAATGCTCCATATATGCTAAAATATTTATAGCAACATTTTTATGATAACAAAGAACTAAAAACAAACTGAAAATCAACTAAGGAAGGACTAAAATAAATTGTGGTACATTGAAGTTAATAAAATAATAAACCTGATGAATCCAGAAAAGCCCAGAAAGATTTACATGAATTGAAACAAAGTAAGCATAACCAGCAAAACAATATGCATAATGACTACAAGGCAAATGCAAAGAACAACTATGAACCAATTAAAATTGAATGTTGTAAAATTATAAAGACTAAGCCTGGCCCCAAAGAAGAAATATGAGACTATACCTCTCCTACTCACCTGCAGAGATGAGGATTCATGAGTGTAAAACATTCCATATGAGATTTTTTTTTGTATGTGTTAATTTGTTTTATTGATTTTTTTATTTTCATCTTTTTAATTTTGTTATTGCTTTTGTTGCTGCTGCTGCTATTATTATAAAACTTGGTTCTCTGGGAGGAGACAAGGAAAAAAATTCAAGAAGAAATCTAGGCAATGTTAAAATATAACAATAAAACCTGTTAAAACTTTTCATTTCTCTAATTGCCAAAGGGTTCTGAACCAAATTTTTATTTCTGTTTGCTCTTCTTTCCCTTTGTCTATGTAAGTGAAAATATCTCTATATTGTGCACAATTTTCCCACTCTCCTTACTGCTTTACTTTTTTGTATTTAAATTTACTTATCTATAGCTGACAATGAAAAGATCTAATTCAGAAACATTTGAAAAAAATAAAAGCATTCATACAAACTACTTCTTTGCTCCACGATTTCATAAATAATAGTGTAAGATATTGTATCAAGTCAAATAACATAGTTATACACAAAGCATCCTTAATGGTTTCTATCCACTGGTGGGACTTGAATCTAATCTCACTCTAATGATTCAAAATAAACTAACTTTAAAATAGAAAATCATTTCGTTTTCACTACTAAATGTATTACTTTGTGGATTTTCTTTAATCATTCATTTAGAAAGATGTTAGGGAAAACTTCCTAATAATTAAATTATCCATAAGTTAAGTGACTATGTTTCAAAATGATATAACCTCATCATTTCACCTCATCATAGGTCTGCAGGGAAAGACTAGATAACTATTCATAGGTGGTTGTAAAAACCAATTCTCATTCAGGTTTAAGTTAAACTAGAGGGTCTCAAGGATCTCTTCCAATTTTGGATTCTGTGAATCTGGATCATGTCATGAAACCATAAAGGCTAAGTAATGGTAGGTTATAATTTCTCATAGTTTTAGGATTTAGGACTTAAAGGGAATTTTAAAATCACACACCCTGATTTCCATATTTAAAATGGGGCAAATGAAGTCCAGAGAGGTGACCTGATATCAAAGTAAAAAAAAAAAAAAAATTTAAAGTAATAGGTAGCAGGCACAGATTATCTTGAAGAAGGAAATGGAAAATCGCTCCAGTGTCTTTGCCAAAAATACACCAAATGAGATCAGGAAAAATTGGACATGACTGAGAATGACTTAATAACAACAAACAAGACCTCTAATATAAAACTATGATAAATTCTGAGGTTTTTCAAGTGGTTATTATTTTGGTCCAATTGACAATTTTACTCAAATCAGAATTTTCGGTAAATGTTCAAATGAATTTATTTAACCTATTCAACAATTCAAATATTTATTGAATTGAATCTGTTCAATTGAATTCCTTATGTTAACTATTATACCCTGACCTAATTGTAACATTTGAAGTCATCTTAAATACTGTATGTTATATTATATTTATTATATATTATTATATTATAATATGTTATAGATGTTAGCATCCGTACAAATGCTGAGATAACTGATAATTAAGATAAATTCCAGAATCATGACTAATTTTTTGATACATTCCAAATACACTCCATATAAATAAGCTTCCAACGTATTTCACTTAAATAAGCTTTTTTTAAATGGACTTTTTATTTATTTTTGTTACTATAAAAATCAAACATTTTTAATGTTTTTTTACCAGCAAATTCTCAAATTGACTCTATCTACATCTAGAAGAGTGTCAACATGATACCAAAAACAGGTGAACCAGACTACTTCTCCTTTAGAAAAGTATTCACACACTACAGAGTAATACTTACAAATCCATAGTGACCAAGGCAAACCTAGCATGTACAAATTGGGTCGTGTGTGTGTGTGTGTGTGTGTGTGTGTGTGTGTGTGTGTAAGCTTGTACCAGAGGGGAAAAAAAACAAACTCAGGTTAGCCATAATACCAAATCATTATATCAGTATATTCCCTTTGTAAAATCATAAATTTAGAAGACTATTGATAGGGAGGACATCAACAGCCTTCCAGTCTTTCAGAAAGATAAAAACAAAAGATCTTAACACATAGTTAGCAAGAACAATTAAATTATGAAGCTACCTGAAGCTATCAGATGATAAACTGGGGCAAGTTACTTCTCCACCATTTCACTTCTCCCACCTCCCCATGAGGCATCATACCAGTGTCTCCTTGCTCCTGAAAAATAAAATTATATATCTTGGACTTCTGCCTCAGTTGAGGTATTTGCCCTAGACAGAAAATTCCTAGTTATACTCCTGCCACTTCTTGGATCTACTCTACCCTGATGAGCTGTTGTTTTATTTTATTTGGAGAGGAGCCAATCTGGCCCTTGAAAGGTGTTGATAGACAAAAAGACCATTAGATTGTACCATGTATACTGACAGAAACCTAAATGCTAGCATAATGGCAAGAAATTATATATTATACTTACATACATATTTTCACCATTTATAAGCAGATGTCTTATCATTAATATGAAGATTATTCAGCTAAATTGCTATATGAAATTAAAACAAAGTACATGAATAGCTTTTCAGCAGCTCTTACCATGGTTTAAGATTCATTTTTTTCCTACTAAGGCCATGGATTCTTCCTTTTTCCAAATACATCTTAAGTTCTACTTTCTGCCTACAAGAGAAGAAAAAGGAGGAGGAGAAAAAGGAAGAGGAAGGGGAGGAAGAGGAGGAGGAGAAAGAGGAGCAGGAGGAGCAGAAGGAAGAGGAAAAAAAAGAGAAGGAAAGGGAGGAGGAAAGGGAAAAGGAGGAGGAGGAGGAAGGAGGAAAGGAGGAGGAGAAGATGAAGATGAAGAAGGAGGAGGAGGAAGAGGAGAAAGAAAAAAGAAAGAAAATTCTATGAGCAAGTATGTAATCAAAACTTTCAATGTTTTAAGTAAATATTAGTTGCTACATAATTATAAAACAATATAAGTAATTCATAGCACTAAAATCAAGCTAAATTTGCACATAAGCTTTATCAGTTTTGATTTGGCAAGGTTTCCCTTTGTTCTATAGCTTTATTTGTCCATCAGTTTCATCAATTAAGCCATGTTTATAGAGATGCCATATAACGAATACAATAGCATCATGTATAAATAAAAGATATTATTCTCCGACAAAAAAAAATCAAACTAATATAGGTACTCACATATGGGTTAACTTTCAAGGGTTTTGTGGCAGTAAGTTCCACTTTTTAAAAGTATAATTTATCTACAGGATATTTTGTGGCACAAACTTTTTCAAATATTAAGTCATTCTCAATTGATAAGCATTTTCTTTTGTGAAAATTAACTCAACTTACTAAAACTAAAGTGTTTTTTTTGTTTTTAACTGCTTTATAATTAAGTTGCAAATAACCATCATTATGATACCATTTGCTACCACTCTCATTATAATTCTTACAAATGTAGTCCTTGTCTTTGGAAGTTCTGCCTTGTTGAGGTCATATAAAACTTTAGTTCCATGAATATTTAGAAAATAGAAAACCATAAATCAAAAATGCTTTATTATCATTGAAAGAGATGCTTTCTATAAGGTGTAAAATAATGGAATTATGGAATTTTTCACTGAGTTGTAATTTCATCAATACAGATTGCGAATCATAATCCAATGATGCCATTGTATCCCATGTATTCCTTGTTCCTATTTCTTCACAAAGCCTCCCTAACATGTTAGAACCTTCCTCTGGGTATTTGTCTATTTCAGCAATTAATTGAAGTACTTGAGCTGTCAATTCTTATTTCCCACCTTGGTTAGGTAGCACAGTAGATAAATACTTAACCTAATGGTTAAAATACTAAACATGACATGTTCAGATTCATAGATATCCAAATATTTACTAGCTATGTGATTCTGGAAAAACTGCTGTCTGCCTCAGTTTCTTCGTCTGTAAACTGGGGGTAATAGCATTTACCTTTCAGAATTGTTGTGAGGATAAAATTTGTAAATCGCTCTGTCAACTTTAAAGCATTATATAAATGTTATTATTGTTGTTATTATGTCATCCGTATATTGTCCAGTAGGTGATGAATTATTTGGTCATAATACATACAGCTATGCTATAGAATTTGTTAGTGATTAATATGCTGATAGATGTTGTCTTTCCTGGCTAATAATTGTTTTGTAACTGCTGTAGAGATATCAACATTGCATGATAATCAATGACCATTTAATTGGAGATAAGAAGATTTTCTAAAATAACCTTTGCAAATTCTATGACAGAGTAATTCATTTTTCACTGATGCTTGGTGTTAGGAGTCCAGAGTCTATTTATGCCAAGAAGTATCCAAATAGGAATTGCTTTTACAAAATATCCCCAAAGTGGTCTCTTAGGTTTTCTTGAAAGCCTCCAGTGAAGAGGACTTATTTTCAACTACTTTAAACACTATTGTTTCTGAATACTGTGAATGAATTTCAAATGTTCATCTGTCACTGTTTTGTTTTTCTTCATCTAACTGAAATATAGCTTCAGTTTCTACTAATATTATAGTATCCATTTCTTCAATGTCCACTAACATCTGAATTCAAACATCCAGATTTCCTGCAAAAAACTACAATATCCATGGTTATTTTACTGCCAATTATTAAAATTAAGACACATCTTCCACATATTTATTATATATGAGAAACATTGTGTTTCTGCCATCTGTTACCCTCCAGTACATTTTCCCATCTTTCTCAATTAATTTAGAACCCAACGTAGTCTTCCTTTTCATGTTATCCCCTTCCATCATTATTGGGATAATATTTATACTATTGGTCCCTCTAAGATTTTGCCCACACACATCTTCAGTATCATCAACTCCAATAATATCCTTCACCATCCCACATTCCAAAAAGGCCATAACTTAATCCTTACTATCCCTGGGATCATCCAAGATCCATAATTTTAAATATTCTTTTTTACTCCCACCATTTCCACTGTCTGTCACATTTCATCCTTATCATAATTTATAATTAGAGTGATTTTGATGACATGAAAAGTGACTAGAAAATGCCTTTGGTCTGTTATAATTCCTGTCATTTTCTAAAGAAAAAGCATTTAAAAGAAAATATGGAAGGAAGTTTCTTGAGGTCAGAGATTATTTCCTTCTTGTCTTTGTATTTTGACCCCCCCAACCCAATGTCAGTCACAGAGTAAACTTTTCATAAATGCTTGTTGATTGTTTTAATGAAACACATTCTTTGATCCATTGATTTTTTCTTGTACTTCCCATCATGGCCTTTGGGAATTCAACTAACTTTTTGACACTTCTTTTTTCCAGTTTTGCATAGATTACTCTCCCACCTCCACCCTAACTGGCCTAGTGCATGGTCTCATTCATCTCAAAGAGAGAGAATAGAAGAGCTAATCAGCCCATTTCTTGTTCTGGGAATTACTTCCAGGGGGAGAGAACTAGTCCCAGATGAGTTTCTAGTCCCTTAAGCCCAATTCTGGTACAAGATTCCCTCTGATCTAAGTTCCTGCAACAGTACATGAACCTCCCTCCTGCTTTCCCTGGCATAACAGAATCAAAGCATGGAGTTTCTTGGGATGGGGAGGGAAAGTGTCAGATAGAAAGTTATTGTTTTGGAAGATCTCTTCAGCACAAACCTGAGTCACAAGCCCTCCTCCTCACAAGTACCCTGGAAACCCATATTCTGTTGGTATGTGTAAGAACACTGAAGGTGCTAAGTATTAAAATCCTTCAGTCCATTTGAGATAAGGTTCTGTTTTATCCTGTGGACTCAGCTGGAATGACATCATATTTGACATCTAGATCCTTTTAAAAAAAATTTCAAGTCTGTGTATTTTGACCATCTTGCTGGTCACGCGATTCTAGATCCTTCCAATAATTAGTCTCACTCAACTTGGTTTCTTTTGCTTCCATACGATGTTTCTTCTTGACCCCAAAGATTTAATGTTAATGTTTTACTGACTACTGCTACTGTGACTACTGCTACACTACTACTACTTCTACTAATAATAATAACAACAACAATAAGAACAACTGAAATTTAAATATTGTTTTAGGGTTTACAAAATGTTTAACATATGTCTTCTTATTTGATCCTCACAACAATCCTGTGAAGTGTTACTATTATCCCCATTTTATATATAAGGAAATTGAGGCTGTGAGGCTAAATGATTCCCAGGATCTTATTGCTGGTAAGTATCCAATTCAAGATTGGGAGCTTCAGTCTTCCTGACTCCTAGAATTTACCTTTTGCATTTCCCAACTACCAAATCCCAGAGTACCCTCAATACCCCTCTGTCCTCAATGCAATTTTCCTGCTCCTGCCTTAGGACTGCTGAACTTCACTGGGGAAAGTCACAAAGTAGAGTAAAATTCATCTAATACCAATTCATAAACATAATGTAAAAATGAGCTGCACTTTTTAGTTTATGATTCCAAAAGATTCCTATACCAATACCTTATCATAATGTAGAGGCAACCCAGATACCCAAAGGCTATCCCAGAGTAGTTCAAATGATATAGTTTCTATGAACCTGGCAAGGTTCGAATAGAATGGGTTTCAAATGTTATCTAATCCAGAGGACACAAACCAATAAAACTTTCAATGAGTCACATTTTGATTCTTTAATGAACTGGACAGTATTGAAGAAGAACATAAAAGCAAACTGCTCAAATTTCTTTGATGTCAACCAAGTCAAGTTACTATATAATTTCTAGATAAAGTAGTACATTTCTATACTTTTTCTATACTTTGTATACATTTCTATACTTTGAAAAACTGTAAAAAGTGCAAGTTACCCCAGAGACCTCTAGGCAAATATCCAGCTGCTTTGTTAGATAATCCCACTAGGAGAAAAGTATGAAAGAACAAAAGTTAGGGAATCTTCAAGAGGAAAGAAGTAGTAAATAGAGAAGATTTAGGAATTGCAAGAAGCTATAAGATTTGTAAATATAATTGAAGAGCCAAAGATCATAAGGGTTTGGGTTAAATGAAACCAGCATCTTTTATTATAACAACTTTTTTTCTCTACCTTGATTGCATTATGTTCTACTAATTCTAAGAGTAGTAGATATTTTATTTTCCAATTTAAAAATGGTTTTCTTTTTCACTATAGCTATCTGAACTTAGTTCTAGCTTTAACATGAATCTAATTTCAAAAGGGAATGTTTGATTCATTATGAATAGTCTTAAAGCAAATGGTTTTCTAAAAGCCAAAATTCTGGTCTCAGAATTTGAAAGTTTGCCCTTTTGTTGCAAGTCTTACTCAAGAATGTAACTAAGCTATTAAAAATTTAACCCCTGCACTGAAAGAAAATCTCTCAGACACAAGCTACTACCAGTTATTGTACACAATGTGACATAACAAATTTCTAAGAATTTCATTTTACCTCAGTACAAGGTTGATGCTTCTAACAAATTATAAATATATTGTATTTAAAAGAGAAACTACTAAACAATTCAATGGAGATAACTCTAATTATTTTGATTTTTGACTATTTTTTGAATATTTCTTTTTCATTACAATTATAGTACCCACTTTGCACCACTCCAAAGAACTCTTAACTCTGCCAAGTTCTTCGTTCTGATTCTTTCACTTAGTGACACCCTCAGTTTTAATCCAAAAAGAACAGATAATACTTAAATAAAAATAGTAATCATATTGCATCAGTATTAACTAAGTATCAGATAAAAATATTTTTTAGATCTTTTATATAACTTTCTATTTTTTTTTCAACTTTCATTCAACTGGACATGGGATAAAAAGACTATCAGGATTAAAATATTCTTCAAAATTATTTTAACACAACTTTACTTCCCTTCATATACACTATAGAGACCTTTAAAATTCATCCATATAAGCCTAATACAAGGCTAAAATTTTCTACTCTCATTTGCCTACATAGATATCACCTAAATTTTTTTAATAATCAAAGTAAAATAAGAAAGCATTATGTAGTCAATAATTTCTTTTTAGTTTTATAATTTTAAAAACATTCTTTATTATTAAAAAGATCATTTTACATAAATAATATACATATCTATGTCTTCATGTATCATTGGTGAAGAAATGACGTGCATATCAAATATTTTTGCAAGCATCTAATTCAACAAATATACTTTTTTAAGTGCAAGAGAAAAACTTTTGCATTATTTGTTATTTCTTGTCTCTGTCCTGGGAGAATGAAAAATATATTTTTAAAAAAATAATTTAAAACCAGGCATTAGATATGCAAATATGTGTTCAGATCAGAGATACAAAAATTATTCAAATAATTAATTATTCATCATAAAATGTCAATTAATAATTATGAACTGTAATAGGCATCTTTCTAATGTATCTATTTTTCAGACCTAAAAACTGTTTAATATATGAGTTAAATTGGCTTCCAACAAGTTTTAAAAATTCAACAAAACAAACAACAGCTTGTAAACAAGCACTAATTTGAATTTTAATAACCATCCATGAAATGTGACCAAATTTTAAGAAAAGTTCCAAAAAACAGAGTTCACTATGTGGAATAATTGTCAATATATCATCCACCTACTTTGAATAGACATCATCCTATTAGAATTGATGAAAAAATAAAAATAATAATAATACTAAAATTTTTAATTTAGCTTGTTCTGTAGAATGTATATGGTTTAAGTTTCTTACTGAAGTGAATTATCCACAATTAAAATTCCACAATTTAAATAAGCAGTAAGATAAAAAAAATACATTTAGAAGTGGTAATGATTTTAAACAGATTGCAAAATGTAAAAGGTTATTGTTCTAACCTATAAACTATAATAAGTTATGCTGAGATTTTAATATAAAGGGACTGAAGTATAATCAGTCTAAAAAGTGCTAACATTGACTAGATCTCCTTCTCCATGCAAAATATTTCTTACCTCCATGGGAAAGATACTGTTTTGCAGAATTTTGTTGGAGGGGGGTGGTGTCTGAAGAATATTAAATTATTCTTTACCATTGCTGTTATTACTACTGGTATGCTTTTTTTTTTTTTTTTTTTACATTGTCACTGACTACTATGCTATGTTAATGTGTTGGTGGACTTTTATTATCTTACGTGTTTGCCATGTAGTTATTTTTAGACATAGGTTGTCATTCATCTCCTGATGGTAATTTAATTACCTATTAAGTATTCTGTTTTGGAAAATGCAATAATAAATCTGAACACATGCTAGGAGGTTGTAAAAAAAGAAGAAGAAGGTGAAAGCTAAAAGGGAAAAAAGAAGATAAGCAAATAGCAGACCGGATTAGTGTTGAGGAAGAGTGCAATAGGAAAAAAATGTGAAGAAAGAGAGTAAAAAATGATGTCTTTCTCAGAGACACAGAAAGAGAGAGAGAGAAAGAGAGAGAGAGAGAGAGAGAGAGAGAGAGAGAGAGAGAGAGAGAGAGAGAGAGAGAGAGACTACCAGTATCACTTTAGCTTTCAGATCCCTTGTGTTGCTCCTGGCATCTGAAAATGTTAGTGACACATACTTTCTAGTGAAGACTAAACTCCTCTCTGGCCTGCATTGCCACACAACATCAACTAAGTTATCTAGTGATTCTTACGCTGTCCCCCTTCTGTCCCCTTAACTGAGATTGACAGTCGCGTGTTGTAGGCTTTTCCAGGCACGGCTTTTATTATGTTAATCAGCCCCTAGCATCACCTCCTCACTAGCTCACACACATCCAGAGCCTAAATCTCCCGGCCTGCCCTCCCCCTGTACCCTGGGGACCGGAAATAGGGGCGGCGGGGTGATGAAGGAGGAGAGAAAAAGAGGTCAGCTGACCAGACCCAGGGTAAGGGGGGGCAAGGAGTGAGGTGGGGAGACTCTGGGGAAGTGGGGAGGGAGGTTGAATTCCCACACGTGGTGCCTTACATGTGATGCGATGCATTGGTCTAAGATCAAAATCATGGAAGGAACGAAAAGTACCCCGGGAGCGCGCATAGTGAATTAGTGGCATCCATCAAGACTTGTTTTACATCAATAAATTAAAAGGATGACTTGGGTCCTGAAGTTTTCTGGCTCCTATCAAACGATGGGGAGACGGAGGAGAGAGGGGGAGGGAGGACTGTCTTTAAAAGAGAGTCAGTTGGCCTTTAATTAAAAAAAAAAAAAAAGAAAGAAAGAAAGAAAGAAAGAAAAAACCACTAAGTTCTTAGCTCACCTTGTCCTCTGGGCAGCAGCCAGGTAATCTATGAGGATACAGAAACTGAGAAGACACGTTTGGGGTTGCCAGGGGGTGGTGATTCATTCCGTTACAGTTTTTGAAGGTGACACTTCAAAAAAGAATCTCCCGCCCCCCACTTCTGGGTCTGACTTTCGAAGGATCATAATCAGTTTTCACGCAGGGAAAAAGTTTCATGTGTGGTTCCTTGTCACCATCACCACCAATATAGCAGACTTCGGTGACACACCCCTCACTTCCAACTGGAAAGGAAGTTGCCTCTCCTGGTCAGACCCAACCCGAGTCGCAAATACTCCTTTGGATTAGGGTTAAATTCCTATTCAAATATAGGCTTTTAAAAATGTCTTCTTACAAAATGCATAAATATACTAAAATAACATAATGTGGTCATGTTCTAATAAAGACTGTAGCTTTGCATGCCATTAAGGAGAAGCATTTTATCTCTGTGAGGCTTTCTGTGGAGTTGGGAGGAAAAGAAGGTTTTAAAAGTTGAGTAAATTGACAGAAGTGGGAAGGGTGGAGGGAGTAGGGGAAGTTGACCACAAAATCCTAACTAGTGTGGATTTGAAAACTAAAGTGTGTTCCTTTTACCACAATTGTGATGAACCCTTCCGGGGTCTGTTTTACCTAAGTAAATCCTACAGGATTATTTTTCCTCTACAAGGTCGATTGCAATATTATTTCAAATTTACATGTAGCTATGGTCTTAATCCTCTTCCTCTGTTATAATCTGGAAGTATATTATTAATGTGTAGGGCATTTGTAGAAAGATCAATTCATCCTAAGGATTTGCTTTCCTGAATGGGAAAGAGGACACCCAAGCTAGGCAGCTCTGTACTTTTTTTTTTCCTTCTATGTTCTGTATCTCCCGAAATCAGTTTGCTGCTTTGGTTCGAACTGTCTCTGCCTTGGGTCTTGGATCTAGGGAGTCCCCATTCAAATTAATATTCCATCTAATCTGATTTCACAGCATTTGTCATTATGGTATCTGTCTCTTCAAACACTGGCAGGGGCGTGCTCAAGGAGGGAGTGAAGAGGAAACCTTTGGGGATGGGGTTAGGGGGTGGAGTGGGCGGCGAGTAGGAGATCTGAGCATCTTACACCTCGCAAGGAAATTTAACGTGATGAAAACCTTAAACTTGAAGTAAGCATGAAAGATTTTTCCCAAAGCATCTAAAGACTGGCACTAAAGAAAAGTGATCAAATGTTCTCTATGCTGCTTCATGCCAACTGAACAATTAGTGGGATCACAGTTATCAGATCATTAGTTATTTTTAATGGAAATGTTTAAGATTGTTGTATGTGTGTGTTTTTTCAGTCAGATATAAAGTAACCTGACATAAGTACACAATAAAGTTTTATATAAAGAGAACTCGTTTTGTTTGCTATATATTGTGGTCCTTTGTCCTGATGCTATTATACAAGAGATGGAAATACATCCTGGAAAGACCATATCTTATTTGTGGATTTCTGTCACATCAGTAGTTCATACCATAAGCTCAGGGAGTATCAAGAAAGAAGCAGAAAGGCAAACTTCTGGAGATGAGACTCAAAATTTTAATGTTAAAAAAAAAGGAAAACAGATGGATAAAGAGGAAGGGAATATAAAGAGGAGTGATAATCAGTGGAGAAAGAGCTTGACGTATACCAATTTTTTAAAATATTTTTACAAGTATAAAATAGAGAAAAATTCTCTGACCTTTGCCTTTAATATTTAGTTTCCTTTTGTGTGTATGAAGATCTTGTAATCCTGCCCTGCTACAGAAGCTATCTGAAAACCTGAAGAAAAGATTCATTTATCTAGTAATTCTCTACTTAATAAATATACACTGAAGTGATGTTCAGCAGAGACAAGACAGTAACCAACTGTTAATTCTTCCTTACTCATATGTATAATATACACATTTTCATATACATACATATATATTTATTCCGACTGTTGCAATTCAGGATAAGTTGTCTCTTTAAACTGTAGAAAATACAAATAAATGCACTTTGAAAGATGTGAGTATATATTACAATATATATATGCTTGCTTTTTTCTTCTTTTGTAAGAAAGGTGTTTGCATGTGAGGAATAGTTTTGAGTGAAATTATTACTGACTATTCCTAGCATTCAAATTCTTGCTTTAGGCATATATTCAAAGTGCAGTTCAAAACAGTTTATCTCAACATAATATAAGTAAAAGTGTAGTGCCGATCAGTGTATCATTTGTTTCAGTTTTCATCAGACTAAAAAAATAAAAATAAAAATGCAGTAATAGATTTAACTCTGTAAAAGCAGACATAGTCATCCAAACCTGTAGTCACCCCTGTATTTACCTTCAGATAGAATAATACAAGCTTGTAGAATTGGAAGTTTATTTGTGCATTGAGATTATTTACAGCACTTTCACTGCAAGAAACGCCTGTTGGTTCTTTAAGGAAGAGAGCCTGAACTGATCGAGGCTAAGAGATTTTTTTTTCATCCAGATTAATGTCTGTGCTCAGCATCCACAAATTTGGCTGCCTTTATTTACTTCTATATTAGTTCCAATTATGTGCAGTGTAAACCAGCTTTTTGATTAACAAAACAGCAGAGCATTGGTTAAGAACACTTAAACTTCAAAAAATCCCCCTGGGAAGTGGGCTCTGAATTGGTTAATAATGTGCAGTACTTGCTAAATTGCTGACTTCCAGATGTGGAAAATATCTTTCTTGTTTAGGACCTACGTAACCTGATTGGATTACGACAGAAGCGTCACATTGGAAGCTTTTGAGTGATGATTTAATTAACCATACAGTAGAAAGCTGTATTCTCCAGGAAATCCCTTACATATTTACATAACCAATCCCTTCAGTGCAAAGGTGGAGTCCTTTTTTAAAAATTTTATTTTAATTGCAATATCAAAAAAAAAAAAAAAAAAAAAAAAACCTTGAAAAACTTAGCCCTCAAGCAGTTTAATATCATTCTCTTTTTTCCCTAGCAAGTTCCTCTTTCTCCTTCCTTCCCCCTGCTTCCTCCTCCCTCACCACACACACACACACACACACACACACACACACACACACACACACTCTTTGTGGTGATGTGTGCGTCTACGCGTGTGCACACATATACATAGATATACATATAGATGGGCTGGAGAAAAGTCCAGAGATCATCCAACCCCATCCTCTCTCTTAGTGATCCAATTCTAAAAAATTTCGTCCAGCACACTTTTTTTGTCCAGTGGAACCCCGCACATGTTAGGACAAAAACCAGGAATCCCGATCTACATGCCCTAGGATGCAGTTCACACGCAGCATTTAGTTTCTTCATATAATTTTATTACATGGTTTTGGCATCTGAAAAGAAAAGAAAATCTTAGAGAAAAGGGCAAAGACTTTAGTGCTGGGAGCCGTGCTGAGAAATCCACACAAGTTAATGTGCATCTGAAATCTGGCCATTAGAGATATCTTTGTAAGAAGAAGAGATCTTGATTGAAGACACAGGATCTTTGCCTTTAACTTTCGGTTCCTTTGAGTGCTCCAGTTCTGTGAATGGTGTTCACCGTTTTCCGCCTTGTATCCAGTAGGATTTAGTGAAGAGGATAATGATGCCAAAGACTTGATGGTTAGGGAGGGGGGAAGTAGGGGGAGGAGGGGGAGGGAAAGGGAGGGAGGGAGGGAGAAAGGGAGGGAGAAAGGGAGGGAGGAAGGGAGGGAGGTGGAATTTCATTTCTTCCACTAAAGCGTTTGCGGAGACTTCAAGGTATAATCTATCCCAGATCCTTTCCCAGAGAGAAACTTGGCGATCACGTTTTCACATGATGCTCACGTTTAGTGCTCTTCAATTATCCCTCCCCACAAAGATAGGTGGCGCGTGTTTCAGGGTCTCGCCTCTCTTCTCTACAGAAAAGAAAAAGAAAAAAATGTCATTAGAAGAGGCGTAACACGTCAGTCCGTCCCCAGGTTTGTGTTTCCTGGAGTGGCAGAAAGAGATCAGTCCTAACCTGCCCAGCAGGAATAACGGTCCTTCCGACAACTCTTTGCAAGGCTTTTTACAATTTTCTCCAGGAGCTGCTTCTCTTCCACCTTTTCTCCCCCACACTTCGCGGCTTCTTCATGCTTTTTCTTCTCACCATTTCTGGCCAAAACTACAAACAAGACTTCGCAGGTAGGTTCTTCTTTTTCTTTACCTTATTTTTTTTTTCTTTTTGCATTGTATTTTTTCCCCTCTTTTTCTGTCGTGGTCCTTTTGGATGGTAGTTAATTCTGAAGTGAGACATGAAGTCTGAGGGCAAGAATTTCAGGTGGGCTTAGTTCTTTTAAGGAAAGCTTTTCCCTAGAGTTATCTTTCCTTTCCTCTTCTCCTCTCCCCTCTCCTTTCCCCTCCTTCTCCTCTCCTCTCTTCTTCTTCTTCTTCTTCCTTCTCTCTCTCTCTCTCTCTCTCTCTCTCTCTCTCTCTCTCTCTCTCTCTCTCTCTCACTCTCCCCCCTCACTCTTTCTTCTCTTCCTTTCCTTTCCTTTTCTTTTTCTCTTCCAAATTTTTCCCAGTACCTGCTCATCCAGGTAACTAAGGTGCATTTTGCTTCCATAGTGCTTCCATCTTTGCAAAAGTTTTATCGAAAGTGATCCAGCTAGATACAAAGTAAGTAGGTGGACATCTGCTGTCATATTGTAGCTTCTAAACCAAATCAATTACACTAAGAATCTTAAACTTTGCATGTACCTGTTAATAATTGCAAAGCAGTGGTCAATTCAGAAAGCAAATTTAGGAAAAGCCTCTCTCCCAGAAGTCGTTTCCCATCCTCTCCCATAGAAAAGGGATGTTTTCTAAGCAAAAAGTTTGCTGTTTTGTCTGCCTAGTGAGTTTCATTTCTTTATTTCATTCTTTGTGTGGATGTGTGTGAAGTAACACCCCAGCTTCTGTGATCATAAATAAAGAAGTGAAAGTAATGACTGGAACTTAGAGTCCTTTACCAAAGGGAGATGGGGGGGGGTGTCACTCCAGCTGCAAAGAAAACTGCTGTCAGGACTTTAGGATTTTAAATTAGGAGCAAATTTAAATGCTAACTAGTCACAGAAAAAAATAGAATTGTGTTTAAATGACCCCAGTATCAGTAGTCTGACATTAAGAATCCCATATCAGAGCAAAGCTCCAGCTTCTATGAATTTGTTTACACACATGCACACGCGCGCACACACACACACACACACACACACATCTACTTTTGGATTTTATATGTTCCCTCTATAAGAATGATGTAGAGATTGCTAACTTCAGAGTTATAACTAATTGGCAATGATAAAATTTAATCTTCATTTCTTCCTCATACACACTCCTACAAAACTGTTTAGCTTGTTAAACATGTATTTCTATGCAATGGACTTGTCAGGAAGGAAGACAGGCAGGCCAGCTTTAGGATCTCAAACATTTAACATGAGAGTTTCTGTAATTCATTTCCTTTTTCACAATTAAAGAATAAGAGCTCAGAAATGGGATGGGGGGAAGCAAAAAGCTTGATTGCAAAAGTCTTACTGAAAGTCTATGTTGAAGTTTAGATGCTTTCTGTGTACTTCACACCCCCCTCACCATTATCATCACCACCACTACCCCCTTTATACCTCCACCCTTCTGGGCAAATGTGTGGAAACTGATACTTGCTTTCCAGGTTTTCTGAAAAGCTTCTAGTATAGAAGTAGACAATAGGTGCTTGGGCTAAGACAGATTTTGTCCGGCAGATAAATGGTTAATTGCCCGTGTTTTACAGTTTGCATCTGTTACATCTTTTATAGCCCCCTGTTTAAACTAATCCTCAAGTCAAAGCATCTTCTCCAAGATGGACTTCTTTTCGGGATCCCTAGTATCCTCCAGATCAAGAGTTCCCTCTCTCCAAGTTCTGACAGATTTTGCTTTAAAATGCAGTCTCTCTCTCGATATATTGATATCTTTATATATTTTAGGCACAAAAGTTTACAAGCCAGAAAGGATATGACCATTTAGAAAGCTTGAAAGTATTACAGTAGTAGTTTTGATTTCTGTTTCCTTTCTTGAAAAATTATACTGTAGCTGTTTAACTGGACCAATATGAAATAGTGAAGAGAGGGAATATGGGGAGGGGGATTGAATAAATATAGTCACATCGGGGAGGGGGGATCGTACCGGGCAAAAGGCTTATAATTACTCTTATGTTAGGAGAGAAGGGAGGGGGAATCCCACCTGGGGGACAGCGTCTTGTTTAACTCCAAGAGGGTGATGGAGTGTAGGGGGTGGCGGGCGGGAGGTGGGGGGAGACTAGGCTTAACGTAATTACTGTTATCAATTTGCCTAAGTGTGCTGCGTGTGTGTATGTGTTTTCCTTTGAAAAAAAATCTCCTGAAAACAAGTTACAATGTTGGTCTAAAGTACTTTTCGGAGGAAATGGTCCGCCTAGCATTGAGTCAAACAGCCTACTGTAAAACCCTGTGCATTCCCTCATACGGTCATGAGTTATGACTCATTTTGAAGATGTAATTCTTGTCTCTGATCTCCTTTGCTGGTGCAATACACAAAACATTAACAAACACAAAGCTACTCGGCCAGGGGAAGAAGTTTAGTTTTGTTTTCAACCCCGGCGAGTCCTTTTGGGTGCGTGGATGGGTTCTTTTCGGGTGAATATTTGGGCTCCCTTTGGCGCCCTGCATTTAAATGGGATATACCAATGCCCACATTGTTGCTGTGTTTGGTTGTTAGATAGAGTCTGCGTGCTGCTGAATCAGGGAGCCGAGTCCATGCGAACTGCCTGCCATCTGATCCACTCTTATCAATGAAGCAGCAGATCATGGCGGATGGCCCCAGGTGTAAGAGGCGAAAACAAGCCAATCCAAGAAGGAAAAACGGTAAGAAAAACCCTGAATCAAACTTTTCCTTTCGACTCCACTAGAGAGGGAGAGGGAGAAGGAGGAAAAATAAGCAGCAGCAGCAGCAGCAGCAGCAGCCGCCCCGGGGTTTGCTGGCGATCGCTTTTCTATGTGGCCGAGGAGAGATCCGCCTGTTGTATATTTCTGGAGGGGGAGAGAGAGTTCAAGGAAGTCCCGGGGAAAGTGAGTGTCAAAGAAACCGGGGGTTCCTAGACCCTTCTCCTGGACTACATCTCCTCTTTGCTTCTCCCACCCCCCACCCCCACCCCACCCTCACATCCTCTTCTTCCTCTTCTCTCACCGCTCCCCCCACCCCCACCCCTCTCGACCTCTTTGGAGTCTCCGATCCAGTGGGCAGAGTACCAAATCTTAGGACTTTCTTCAGATTTACTGAGTATTTTTGAAAGAAAAAAAAAAAGAAAAGGAGAGAGAGAGAGAGAGAGAGAGAGAGAGAGAGAGAGAGAGAGAGAGAGAGAGAGAGAGAATGAATCTGAGAGCTAGAGCCCCGTTAGCTGAGCCTTAGGAATACAGAAAGTTTCTTGACTGACTGAGTCCTCCTTTACAAGTTTCTCTCTCTCTCTCTCTCTCTCTCTCTCTCTCTCTCTCTCTCTCTCTCTCTCTCTCTCTCTCTCTCTCTCTCTCTTTCACCGCCCGTCCCCCCCCCCCCCCCACTCCGCTCAACTAACGGTCCTGGGTTTCTTTTGCCAGTGTCCCTGTCCCTCTTCAAAGCTCTGCCCAGGACCCTGCTAACTCTATCACTCTGCGTGTGTGTCTATGTGTGTATGTACGTATCTCTCCTTTTTAATGTGATTGCTTTTACAACGGCAGGATATGTAAGACTCTTAGAGACCAAAGGCACTTTCCGGCCAGTTTTCATGTCAAGATCACCCTAGCTCTAGCGCCTTATAGTAGGGAAAGAGATTTGGAGAGCATGGGGGAGAGGGGAATAAAAACACGCCAGCGGTTAGAGGGGGAGGAGAGAAAATAAGTGGAGGGATGGTGTGTGTGTGTGTGTGTGTGTGTGTGTGTGTGTGTGTGTGTGTGAGAGAGAGAGAGAGAGAGAGAGAGGAGAGAGAGAGAGAGAGAGAGAGAGAGAGAGAGAGAGAGAGAGAGAGAGAGAGGAGAGAGAGAGAGAGAGAGAAGGAAGGAAGAAAAAAGGAAAGGGGGTGACATTTCAATAGGTCCATTTTTTTTTTTTCTTAAAGACTGGCCATTGCCCGAAACAAATCGTGGGAATGAAAAGGAAAAGTGATTGGCATTAAGGGTTGAGGGAGATTGGGGGATGGGAGATGCGTGAGGAAGAAGGAGTGAGACCATGACAGGAGAATGGTGGAAGAGAATACTTACTTTTTCAAAAATATGAAATGAAACTTCTCCAATGTAATCATAATAATACAGATAAAACAATTTGTCTAGTCGCCCATGATTGCCCTCTCCCCTGGTCTCTGCAGTCTACAGAGAGACTGAACTCAATGGGACGTGGTGTTCTGGACTGAGCTCACAATTTGGCTGCTTCTCCTTTGGTGTGGGGTTCTGTCCCTCCCTAGTTTCTCCACTGCTTCCGTAGTCGAAAGCCCCCCCACCCACCCCCTCCCAAAGCCCTGAATGGACTTCCCGGCCCCACTTTCAGCAACTTTCCTCTAGAGATCAGGAGAAATGAAGACAATTGTATGAACCTCAATCCCTTTCCTTAAAGCTGAGCTACAGAATTTAAGTAGAGACTGGGGTGTGGGATGTGGGGTGTGGAGGGAGAATAACACAAAGAGAAGAGAATTTTTGATTGGAGACAAATGATCCTGTCTTTCTCTCTCTAGGTTTTGTGCGTGCGTGTGTGTCTTTTTCTTGTTGTGGCGGAGGTGTCGAGCCATATGGGGGAGTGATAGAGGAATTTTAGTCAGAAACTGTTCGTTATGTTACACTGGCTTTTCCCTTTGTGCTGTCTTTGATTTATTTGCTTGGCTTTAATATTACCCCCCCAAAAAAAATCAAAACAAAACAAAACACAAGTAAAATAATATATTCAGAGGAGATTTCCCAGGATCTGTTCCGACTACCTCTTTTAAGTCTTGTGGGGTTTTCCCCCATTTTTCCTTACTCTTGTGTCTGTCATTATTTAAGGTGGTCTTCACACTGGAGACTTCCCCTTTCCTCATCTCTGGGTAATTTAGTAGACACTAAAATTACACGTAATGTTCCCCTCTCCTCTCTTGTGTTTCTTCTGTTCTTTTTATTAAATGTTGGTTATTGATTTTCTAAAATCAATGTCTGTTGTGGGGCTTTTTTTCACCCTTACAAGTATCTAAAGCACGTTGCTGATCAACTGGATAACAAAAGCTTTGTGTCAAGGAGTCTTTTTTTTTTTTCTTATGTAAAACAATCATTTTTTTTAGAGAAAAGAGGATGAAATTTAAAGCGACGTTTCCAGGAGTGCTCTTTTGCAGTAAAGACTATTTTGAGTGTTTATTTCTTGTCCCTTCCTCCTCCCACCCCCTTTTCTTGGTTTAGATATAGAAAACTAGTTTAGCCTTTCAGTTAATGTAAAGGTATAACATAGGTCTGTGAAAAGTATATTACCTGGTTCATGTTTTCTAAAAACAATTTAATAGAAAGGGAAGAGGAAGGGACTATATGGAGACTCTGCAGGTGGAACAGATAATGAGTATAATGTGTAGCAGTAGCTATAATAAGCAATCTTAAGGGGCAAATATGAACCTGAATGACATTTCTATTGCCACTCAAAAAAATGTCTTGTATGTTCAATAACTTGGGAAATCCAAAACACTCTGGGGAAGAAAGTTTAATTGCAAATTTCAAGTATATTCTCAAGACCTTGAAAACTTAATCTAAAGTCTGTACATTAGCTATATAGTTTTCCAACTCACCCCTTACTTAGTGTCTTTCTTCAATTAATTAATTGGAAAGATATAGTTTGTTCTTCCAGTGCTTTTCTTTGTGTTTAATAATTTGTTTCTTCCTGCCTGAGCAATGTCCTGGTTTTGAGAAGCAGGTAGAAGAGTTTTTCATTTTCTCTCTAGTCAAGCACGTATCCAATGCCTTTCCCTTTGGGAATTGCCAGGATTTATCTGAACTGAGTGGATTTTTCTTCTCTCCTGGATTCATGGAAAGGATGTCACTTCTGAGCTTGTGTCTTTGCTGATAACACTAAATATGATGATGCTTATCAAAATCATATAGAAATTCCTGGAAAGGAATAATAATAATAACAACAAGAATAGAAATAGAAACTGAAAAAAATGGTCAAAGAGTAACCTAGGATAGTATGGTGTGTGTGTGTGTGTGTGTGTGTGTGTGTGTGTGTGTGTGTGTGTGTGTGTTAATGAAGTCAACAATGTATAAATAGAATAAATCAACTAGGAGATAAATGTGTGCTCTTGTTTGTTCATTTGAAAGGATGCTTGGTGGAAACACGGATTGGATGACAATGCTAACTAAAATTGTTAAAAAGCAAACTTAAAGAGTTAGAAGAAATTAAGTCTACCAAGTGAGAGGAAAAGGAATCTACAATCTAAGCTTCAGTATTCTCCAGAAGAACTAGGTGAATCAGGACTTAGCAGGGAACTGTTGGGAAAGAATATCAGAATAAAGTTAATCCAAAGCAGGAAATATCCAGTTTTTTCCCCCCTCCACCTAAAAAGATGAAATCTATTCCCAGAAAATAAGATGTGGAAGAGAAAAGTGGGAGTAGGGGTAAGAGGAAAGGAGTCGAAATGCGAGGAGCCGGCAGACAGGAATGTGTGTCGGTTTCAGCAAAGTTCAGTCAGATGATCCCCAGTCGCCTGACTCACTTTGTAACACTTTCACTGAATCGGGAGGGGGGAAAAAATCCAACCTTCCCCACCCCACCCCCACTTTTAATTCCTCTGATTACACCGCACTATCTTCATACAACATTCTTATAGGAAGATTTCACTGGAACGGAGGTGCCCAGGTCTTGCCTGCCACCAAAGCAGCAGTAGCAACTTGCAAAGTTTGCTTCTGCCTTTGCCCCCGTTTACTGCAGCGGATTCATTGGAGATGCTCTTGCTTCCTCTTATGCTTCACGTAGAGCCTGAAACTAAGGAGAAGCACAAGTATTCCTTTCCTCTTTCCTCAAGCCCCCTACCAAAAGACTTACATACGTTCTTTAAGAAAGACACAAAAATAGACAGCTATTTTTTTAATAGGGAATAAAATTGTTACTTGCAAACCAAAATTTGTTTTTCAAAAAAAAAAAAGGGAAGGGAGGAAGGGAGAGAAGGAAGGAAGGAAGGAAGGAAGGAAGGAAGGAAGGAAGGAAGGAAGGAAGGAAGGAAGGAAGGAAGGAAGGAAGGAAGGAAGGAAGGAAGGAAGGAAGGAAGGAAGGGAAGAAAGAGAAAGGGAGGAAAGAAGGAAGAAAGAAGAAAGAGGGAAAGAAGAAAGGAAGAAAAGGAGGGAGAGAGGGAGGGAAGGAAAGAGGTAAGGATAAAAAAGAGCAAAGAAAGGAAGGAAGGAATAAAAAGTAGTCTGATTTTTCTCCAAAGTTTCAGTAAAAAGCTGTCTTTGATTTCTTTAGCATCTTATTTTCAATGGTAAAGAAAAGGATAAAGTTCAGTGCGTTTGCTCCAAAAGGGAATAGAAAGCAAACCGGCATAATATTGCTTATTAACACTCACCCCCACCTACCCATTCTGATCTACCAAAACGGAGTACCAAATAGTAACAGTGTGTTGAGGTGAGAGTGGGGAGATATAAGAAAGAAAGGGGTGATGGTGGAAGAAAATCTTGCCTTCTTTCAAAGATGCGTAAATGAAAAGGAAAAAGATGAGATGAAGGGTTTTCCTGCATGTTAAGATGAAGTTTAGATGTAGTTGAAAAAAATACAGAACAAGGCAGAAAAGTTTTTTTTTTTCTTTTTTTTCTTTTAAAAAATTTCAGGTGGTCCAGACATATAGCCGTCAGTTGAGACCTCACCCATCCCTGGTTATCTTTACCAGTGTGAAAATCCCTTGGAAGTAGATTACTTTTAAAGTTGATTAGCTTATAAGGAAATGCTTTACTGACTCCTAAAGCAATGAGACGATACTTGGTATTAAAATACCAATTCTTAGTGAGCTCCAAAGATATTCGTCTTCATCTTTTTTTCTGTATGTAAATTCTTCTGGAAGTTTTGATGTGGTACTCACAAGGTTGGGACTTTGCATCCAGACTCATTTCTTAATCTTTCACCAATTTGGAGAAACTGAATTTGGATGGCATACCCTTTTGCAGCAGAGTGCTGCATAGCCACTAGCCTGGTGACAATTTGATCCTGATGATCTATCTCTTGAGAGTAAGGTTAGAGCTATGAATTTTAAACTTTAAATTTCCCCTTGTTACTTAAAAAAAAAAAATGAATTGAAATTACAAAGTCTTTCTTTAAAAAAAAAAAATAAAACAAGATTAAAGTTCCTTGCTAAAGAAATACTTATACATAAGAAACTGCTAAAAGTTTAAAAAGTATCAAGAGATTTAAAAGGAGTCTAATGCTATATTGAGAATATTTCCTATTTTTAAAATGCGTCTCTCCTGAAGGTAGAAAAAGAGTGTGTTGGTTGTTCTATAGCAATGCCGCATTCAACCCAAGAAATAGGAAATTCTTTTCCTCACAACAGTTTTTGGCATCTGCATTATTCCAATGCTTTTAAGGTGCATTTTCCTCTGTGTGAAAGAGAACTCTTTGTCCTTTTTTCTCCCAACACCATGGCTTCCCAAGGTAGACACTATTTTGTGCCTGTCACATAGAAAGGGAGTGCAGGTTTGCAGTGCTCACAGACAATTGATTGTCTGCCCTAATGTGTTTCATTTACATGTTTATAACGTCAATAGTGCTGGGGTGTCCACTGTACCATTCATTCCAGCATTCCCACAAGGGTGCAATTGTCTGAATGGCCAAGTCAGACACCTTTTTGATTGCTCTTTAGTGGTCTTTTTCGAGTAAAGAGAAAAAAGATAGAAATCTGTGATGCAGAAACACTAGTTGAAAATATAAAGAATTAAATGTTACCATTAAAGTAGATGTTAAAATGGATGAAAATCTGCTTATTAACAAAGATGTGAGAATTTTAAAAAATAAAATCAGCAAGGATTAAACTCCATCAAGATATTCCCTTGTTCCTCGAAGTATCTCTTTAAAAAAAAAAAAAAAGTACTTTAACACAAAATGTGACTTTGGGGTTTTTTAAATCATTAAGAATCTAGGCATGTTCTATTTATTTTTATATTGCTCAAATTTGTAAATCACGTATATGTATATATTTACACAATTCTGTTTATGCCAATACTATCAGCTTGTCTCTTGGAAAATCTATTGAAAGAATATTTAGATTGTAGAAAGTGTAAACTTTTAAAAGTAAGATCCAAGTATTTCTTCAACAAACATTTTAATGAAAATGATGCTAATCACAACTTTCTGGAAGCATTTAACTTAAATCACTGTTTTAAAATATTTTTATCTTAGGTGACAGTCATGTTATTTTGTTAGTGGTCAACAGAGTGGAAATAGGAGTTACAAAGTAAATAAAACATTGCTTTTTGAGGTGTGCTGTATTTTTTTAATACTTTATGCATACATTATGTATCCCTTGAGAGAGGTGAAAGGCAATTGTGCCCATATATATGTATCTATCCTTTTACAAAGGAAATTTTATCTTCAACAATGCAAGAGTAGCCCATAGTTCATTCCTTAATTATGCATATATGGGATAGAAATGGACACACCTGTAAAAAAAAAAAATCTGGCGTATTTCAGATCATGGTTAAAATTTATGGCTAATCTAGCTGCTAGACTTAATACAAATTGGTCTCTTTAATTGTTCTCTGTGGTCCATGAGGAGAGAACACACTAACTCTTGCAGCTTCTGATGGGAAATAAACAGGGGGGAAAAACTTTTATAATTTTGTAGTAAATTAAGGGGGGGGCAATCTCCGGTCTGTGGAAAGATTTTTGCCTCCCAGGGTAGACATACACAGTAGATGCACCGTTAGCTGAACCCCTGACACGGCGGTCTTTTGAATGCCTTAGGTATGATTTCACTTTCGCTCACATCAATGCTGACCTGAATGCCTTTCATATCTGATCCGCTGTGTCTCTCCCAGTAAACATCCCCTGAGGGGAGAACAAAGAAAGGAGCTCTTCTTCTTCTTAATCACAATTCAGCCCTTTCACCGCCGGCAGGCTACATTTGCATTCTGCCACAGAAAGCCAAGATGAAAAGAAAAAAAAAAAAAAAAAGAGGGAGAGAGAGAGAGAAAGAGAGAGAGAGAGAGAGAGAGAGAGAGAGAGAGAGAGAGAGAGAGAGAGAGGAGAGAGAGAGAGAGAGAGAGAGAGAGAGAGAGAGAGAGAGAGAGAGAAGGTGGGGGGGGGGAGCAGAGGGTGGAGGCAGAGTAAAATAACTTAGGTGTTTGTCGCTGTTTGTTGGGCTTCCCCTAGTTACAAGCCTTATATAGCTTATGCTCTACCAAGCCTTGGCTCTTCTGACAGGCATATAGTGTTACAAGATGGCATGCCTGTACTATTCATGGCCACTCGCTCTAACACTTGAGGTAAAAAGTGTCAGGGAGGGATCAAATTTTACTCTGAGAAGCCTGTTCTACTTAGGGTCAGGTGTGTGGACTTTCAGCTCTTGACTGCTGCCCATTATTTTGTTTTAATTACTATTATTGTTTACCCACAGTGACCTGGAAGGTGAGGGGAGTGGGATGTGTGGGAGGGGAAAGGAAGAGCAAGAAGACATTGAGGGAGGAGAAAGGAGGGAAACCTTGTCTCTAGATAAAGGTGGCAGCCAGAAGTGCTTCTTGGATTTAGTTCTGGTGGTGGGTGTCTATATTGGGGGCTGGGGGAAAGGGACAAATATATCCAGCCGAATCAGTGCTAATTCCTAGGGAAAACTGGAAAAGGTTTTCCTCTTGTTGTTATTATTATTAAACTTTTCGTGACAATTCATATTTTCAAGTGGAGGAGGGGAAGGTAGCGAAGGAATCCTCAGATAAATCAAAAAGGAAGAAGAGGGGAAAACCACCAAAAAAGACCTTTTTGGGGGGGGGCGTTGTTCTATTTTAAAAAGCTTGAGGGCTGAGAAGTGCCACAATTTTCACACCTTCATTGTACTTTTTTTTTCCAATTTTTTAAGGATGTTTAACATTTGTGAGATGACAGCCTTTTGGTATCTCAAACTGGGTAGTTTAAAATTTGGGGGGATTTGGTGCTATTCACTTTCTCCTGTAAGAGAAAGTTTATTCATAAAGAGTCCCTGCTTACTGGGAGCTGTTTAAACCCTTCCAGGCAGACCTGTCAGATTTTACTGTGTTATTTGCCTCCACTTGCAACATGTAAAAGTAACATGCAGTTAATGGTATTGGAATGAAACCATAGTAAGAGCAGAAATCTTACGTGACAAGTTTTCAGCTGCACTATCTTTCTACCAAACTGTCAGTTTTCTAAAACCACTTTTAAGATACCAACAGTTTTTCATCCGCAATTAGATTAAACACACTAAAAACAACTTTGGGAGAGCAATCTACTAAAATAGCAGTATGAACAATCTCAAACAGGGACAGATATTTTCCAATAGCTGTTGTGGCAGATTTCACTTATAAGCAAAACTAAACGAGATGTTACTAGTTGAACAGAAGCATGTGACACAGATTCCTGATTTTTTCCCAGAAGATTTATAGAACTTACAAAAAGAGATTATCTCTATACCTTCTACACACACACACACACACACACACACACACACACACACACACACCAAACATCCACCCCCACCCCCATGACCCAAGCAATGAAGGATTTAGGCAGATTTACTTCAGTAAACACCTTTGGACACTTGGGGGAAAGTAGGAGTCTGTTTGCAAAAGGAGGCTTTTGTTAAGTAAGGTGCTGGGATAATTCTTTACCAGGCAGCTGTGATATTAACCTACCCTGTAATGCTGGAAAACTGTTTAACTCTTAGAGTACCTTACACTTTCACTCAGCAGATAAGATTCAGATTCCTGAAGAGTCTCTAGATTCTACTTCTAGAAATTTATTGCTGAAACAAGTCTAGTATCTTGTTGACATGAAAACTATTTAAGCGATACTTTTACTTTTAAAATGTGGTTTAGTTGAGTTGGACTTAGTTATATCAATAGGCCTCCAAATTATATTTTATCAAATGATATTTTTTTCATTTGAGTGGCAGCACATGACCTCAAGTAGGAGGCATTAAAAAAATCCAATGTATACTTTAGAAAAGTTATTTTTATTTCTAGTTTGTTAAATATTGGGAGAATTTGGAAAAAAAAATAAGGCAGCTAGGAGGAATCTAGGATTCAAGATTTCTCAGAGCTGCAAAGGACAATAAGGGATTGCTACAAGGCATGTGAAAAAGAAGATGTGCTATAAACTTGATAACCTGTATGAGTCCATTTTTTTTGACAGTCACACTATCTCTATATTCACATCTTATTAAAAGGGGGAAGTACAGCATATCTTTCAAAGCTTAGGAGGTCATATGAACTTCCACTTGCATGGTGTCAGAACTGTCCGTTACCAAACTGAAGATTTACATTGCTTTAATCTAGAATTATAAGAGGAAGGAGTTAATGTTATTTTTGCTGGGCATAAGAATAACTTTACAGGTGTTGCATTTTGGTTTAAATAAGATTGCCTTATTTAGTTAGAAAAAAAAGTGTAGGTGTCACTGTGAGAGCAGCCACAAATGTGTGAGAAAGTAAAGGGTATGAGACATGACAGAATTAAAGGTGTTTGCTATGTTGTTACACCGTGTGTCAAGCTGCAAGCTCCCTTTGTCACAGCCTCCTGGTGATTTGACAGCGCAGATCCACTTCCCTTGTAGGTGATACAGCATTTTTTAACTGGAGTTATAAATATGGTGTACCCTTCCTATTGCACCCTGCCTCCCTAACCCATTGAATTCCATTAAAAAGCATCTTGCTCTAAAATATAATGAACAAACACCCTTATAGAAGGGGGTTCTGCACTCAAAAGTCCCAGAGTACCGCCAGCATTACAGTAGCTGGCATTGACTGTTGTTTGGCGAGAATGCCTTCTGCCAAATCATCCAATAATTAAGTTTTATGTTATTTGTATGAACGACCAAGCATGCAGTATTCCTTTGCAAATCAAAGGAAGGCTTAAAATTCATTTTTGGACACTCTCAGACCATGGTCAGGTCACAGTTTGGGGCCTGAATTAAACTGATCTCATTCATGATCTAATTGAGCTTGGCAAAACCTTAGCAGTAGCAGTAGCACACAAATATAAATCAAAGAGCAAAATTGAGTAAATCATATCCTTTGCTAGAAATCTATCTCTGAATTATTCTGTGATTGCCAACACTGAAGTTAAACTTTGTACTCTCTCAGCAATAGTGGAGAGCCCTGCATTTCTCTTAGTCTCCCGATAGGAAAATAGAAGAACAGAAAGGAAGAGAAAGATGATGATGAGCATCTCATCAAATAAGATTGGGGAAAACCCAAAAGAGTATAAAAAGATAATCACTAATCAGAATCATAGTCATCGATAGTGGGTATTGCATGCTGTATTATTGCAAAACTTAGAGACTTCTAAAATAGTGTCCAAAAGAATAAGAAATAAGGGTGGCTACTTAAGAGGTATAGATGAAGTAAATGTTCCAAGACAGAACTCATTTAAATCTCTTTCCTTTGTACAACTGAGGATTGTAATTGTCATAATAATTCATCATTATCACAAATTTATTTATATTACTGGTCTGAGTTTGAGTTGTGATGGTGAGATTTGAAGTAGCTATTTGAGATTAGAGTATAAAAGGGAAATGTTTAGCTTCCACACTTAAGTTACCTTTCATTTTTCTCACTGCTGTGTAATTAAGAGTCCAGATGACTCTTCTTTTATCTAAATATAATCCCTGGAATTAAATGTCATGTCCTACTGTAAATTACCCACTTACAAATTCTCTGTCCCTTTTTCTTGCTTTATACAAGTTATTACAATTTGTTTTTAAAACCTCATATTTATTATTTGATAACTAAATTAAGAACTTTAAAAGTTTTAAGTTACACAAACTATAATGAAATGTTTAAACCATTCAACTAAATTGGTGTAGAATTAGTTATTTTAGAAGACATATTTAAAGATATTCATTAAGAATCAAGTGTTCAAAGCAATCTACAAAATAATATCAGAAGAAATCTAGTTCTTGTCAAGGGATATTTAACTCTAATGTTTGATTCTCTGTGAAATATGTCATCATTGATGATATGATATTCTACTTATATAATATTCCTAGTTATTGGTCCCATTTCCTCAAATAAAAACTGTTCCTTGTATCTCATCATGTTGATATCACGTCTTCATTTTCTGTAACTAGCACAGTACCTGGTGCACAGTAGAAACTTATTTATTATGTGTATTGATTGACTGAATGATAATTCTTTTATTTGGGGGATGAAAAAGGCAAGCTTGACAAGGTAATGGTTAAGGAAAGGGCTTGATAATAATAGATCAATGGATTGAGATATCATGGCATCTCTCATCTACGATGTAGTTTTTTTAACTTCTGAATATATTTCAGCAATTTTAGATAGTGAGATCCAAGTTACTTTTAATAGCATTCCTATGACAA
Source organism: Antechinus flavipes (assembly GCF_016432865.1). Taxonomy (NCBI): domain Eukaryota; kingdom Metazoa; phylum Chordata; class Mammalia; order Dasyuromorphia; family Dasyuridae; genus Antechinus; species Antechinus flavipes. The sequence goes on along the minus strand of NC_067400.1, from coordinate 372,390,860 downwards.
TCATCATTTGTCAGCCCAAATTACATTTGTGGTGTTTGATGTTTGAGGAACCATATTCAAAGAAACTTTACTATTTGCTTTTTCTTTCTAGAGTTAGTTACTATTTTAAACAAAAAGCACATTAATGGAAGCATTTTACTTAATGAGATTTTGTACTTTTGAGGGATAAAATTTTATATATGATTAACTCAAATTACTTTCAATAGAGACATTTTTAAGTGGAGAAATAACCTTTCAGACAATCGATGTCCTCTGAGATAGTTGAATCCTCACACATATAGCACACACACACACGCTTGCATATGTGTGCACATACATACACAAACAAGCTTACTCATTACATATGTACATACACACCCATACATACAAACACATATTAAATGAAAACTACTAATGTTTTCTCACAGTAACTACTATTCAAGTTGCATTTATAGGAAAATTAGAGAAAAGTATTGTCAGAGGAAATCCATCAATGGAGACTTCTAATTGGTGAGGTTTGTTGTCAAAAGAGGCCTCAGTTACCAATGATTTTCATGACTGTCTTATCGTTTAGGTGTATTACTCATTTAGAGTTTAAGTGTAATTCACTACTGTGTTCATTTGGATCACCTCCTTCTTCAATATCACTAACAATGGAATAGATTAAAGCAAATTGTTTGCAAATTGTTAAATTTTATTTTAAAATATTATATAAAGATGTTATTTCAAAGCCATCTTTAAATATTAAAATAAAAGTTTAAAATTACACTGATCATTAAGAAATGTGTAGAGTTTTACACTAGTATAGATAGTGTAAGGTAGCTTTGCCCTGTGAAACCCAGACCACAAATGATACGTGTCAGTAGGTTCTTTGATAGGGCTTCTGGCCACAGTGTTTTTGTGCTGTCAAACTGCGATGTCGAACAAACACCTCCTCTGGGACAGAGTGATAAATGCAGAGACAGGCTGGCTTCAGCCAGTCTCAGCAATCTCTTCAACTCGCCCCTCCTTTACCCCCTACCACCCAACTACCACTCCACTCCTCACAAACCAGTAACCCTCCCTTACCCCTTTCTTTACCTGAGATTGACATTTATGCAGAGGTACCTAGGGAATTCCAAAGTGTCAAGACTGAATAATTATCAATACTCCCTGGTTCTTATGAACCAGAACTTCAAAACTTCAAAGTCCTTTCTTGGTAGGTTGTAGCTAGTCTCTTCCAATCTAGCCAAAATGATCCTTAAAACTTTAGTCATCTTATAAATTTGTCTACCCTCACTTAATCATTTGAAATCACGTTGCTTTCTTTCTCCCCTACATTCCCCACTATATTTACTTTGCTATATTCCTATAAGCTTATCAGACAAAATAAACTAAAAATTTCCTTTAAACATATAATTACAAAATAACTCATTCCACACTTTCCAGCATTTTATTGGGATTGAAAATTTCTAATTTTTTTTTAATCTTACCTATTATTCTTTTAACAAAAACCTGTTTACTGTTCTTTTTGGATTTTGGTTGCTGTTGAGTGATTCTTTTTTCTCTTGACATTAAATGAGTTGCCATCCTCTACTTCTGCAATCTCGAAGAAATAGATAAAGCATTATATTTTTTTCCTGCTCGTATTTTAAAGCAGTGATCCTGACAGCAGTACTATTATTGCACTTTATGTGTTAGTAGATGTTTGCTGTTGCTAGTTACAGCAACACTTATCATAAGACAGCAAGAAAAGAGTAGTCCCTGGTAATTAAAGTAATGAAATATTCATTTACTCTACCTTTTCAGTAGTCTCACAAATTAGGCTGCTACATTTAATGCCTGCACTGCCTCTGTTTTTATTATAATGGCAGCTTTCGCATCTGCAATTAGGACTAATTCTGACAGTTACAATTTCTGAGGGATGGTAAACAGTGAACGAGATGTGCAGCAGTGGTATTACACGTGAAAAGCCCTTGTCTCTTTAACCTTGTTGTTTTTTTTCTCGCAGAGGTTACCTTTTCCCGATGGTGCAAAAT